>NC_142435.1:55367500-55992500 GCF_059453495.1 Arachis ipaensis | reverse complement strand
TGCTACAATTAATGATTTAATTCAAAATTTTCAAGTTGTTACTTGCCTATTAAGAAAGGATGAAATTTTAATTTTAGTATCATATCTTTTAAATTTCTTGTTAGCCAAGTCATTAATTTTAAAATCAAATCTTTTTAAATTGTCTTTCAATCATATCCTTTCAATCATATCTTTTTAAAACCATATTTTCTCAATCACATCTTTTTCAAAATAATTTTCAATCATATCTTTTTGATTTCTAATTTCAAAATCTTTTTCAAAATCACTTAACTACTTTCTCAATTTTAATTTTCAAAAACCATCAATCAATTTTTCAAAATTTCTTTTAATTATTCAAAATCTTTTTAAAAGTAATTTCGAAAATTCTTCCCCTCTTCTCACATCCTTCTATTTAAGGGACTAGCACTCCTCTTCAATATGCAATTCGGACTCCCTCTCTCTATAAGTTCGAATTCTCTCCTCTCTACCTCCTCCTTCTATTCTTCTTTTCCTCTGACATCTCAAGGAATTTCTATACTGTGACATAGAGGATTCCATACTTTCTTGTTCTCTTCTCTTTCATATGTGCAGGAACAAAGACAAAGGCATTCTTGTTGAAGCTGATCCTGAACCTAAAAGGACCTTGAAGAGAAAGCTCAGGGAAGCTAAAGCATAACTCTCTGGAGAGGACCTAACAGAAATTTTCAAACAAGAAGAAGCCATGGCAGCCGAAAACAACAACAATGCCAACAATGCAAGGAAGGTGCTTGGTGACTTTACTGCACCTACTCCCGACTTCTATGGGAGAAGTATCTCTATCCCTGCCATTGGAGCAAACAACTTTTTGCTTAAGCCTCAATTAGTTTCTCTCATGCAACAGAATTGCAAGTTTCATGGACTTTCATTAGAAGATCCTCATCAGTTCTTAGCTGAATTCTTGCAAATCTGTGATATTGTTAAGACCAATGAGGTTGACCCCTGAGGTCTATAGACTTATGCTCTTCCCTTTTGCTGTAAGAGACAGAACTAGGACATGGTTGGACTCTCAACCTAAAGAAAGCCTGAAGTCTTGGGAAAAGCTAGTCAATGCCTTCTTGGAAAAGTTCTTTCCACCTCAAAAATTGAGTAAGCTTAGAGTGGAAGTCCAAACCTTCAGGCAGAAGGAAGGTGAATCCCTCTATGAAGCTTAGGAAAGATACAAGCAATTGATCAGAAGGTATCCTTCTGACATGCTTTCGGAATGGAGCATCATAGGTATCTTCTATGATGGTCTGTCTGAACTGTCCAAGATGTCATTGGACAGCTCTGTTGGAGTATCTCTTCATCTGAAGAAGACACCTGCAGAAGCTCAGAAACTCATTGAAATGGTTGCAAATAACCAATTCATGTACACTTCTGAAAGGAATCCTGTGAATAATGGGACAAATAAGAAGAAAGGAGTTCTTGAGATTGATACTCTGAATACCATATTGGCTCAGAATAAAATATTGACTCAGCAAGTCAATATGATTTCTCAGAGTCTGTCTGGAATGCAAGCAGCAATAGGCAGTACCAAAGAAGCTTCATCTGAAGAAGAAGCTTATGATCCTGAGAACCCAGCAATGGAAGAGGTGAATTACATAGGAGAACCCTATGGAAACACCTATAATCCTTCATGGAGAAATCATCCAAATCTCTCATGGAAGGACCAACAGAGGCCTCAACAAGGCTTCAACAACAGTAATGGTGGAAGAAATAAGTTTATCAATAGCAAGCCTTTTCCATCATCTTCTCAGCAACAGATAGAAAATTCTAAGTAGAGCTACTCTGACTTAGCAACTGTAGTCTCTGATCTAATTAAAACCACTCAAAGTTTCATGACTGAAACAAGATCCTCCATTAGAAATTTGGAGGCACAAGTGGGTCAGCTGAGTAAGAAAGTTACTGAACTCCCTCCTAGTACTGTCCCAAGCAATACAAAAGAGAACCCAAAGAGAAAATGCAAGGCCATCACCATAACCCACACGGCCGAATCTGGAGAGGAGGAAGAGACAGTGATTTCCACTGAGGAAGACCTCAATGGACGTCTACTGGCCTCCAAGGAGTTCCCTAATGAGGATCCATGGGAATCTGAGGCTTATACAGAGACAGTTCATACCCTGAGTCGATCTATCCGACCCGGGATGATTGGTGTTCATACCCTGGGTCGAGTTACCTGACCTGGGATGATTGGCGACAAAGCGACCGACCTCTTCAGGTCAGACTACCCGACCTCTTCTAAAGAGCTCGGCCAAATCGACAGGAAAGCCCAATAAAGGGCCCAAATAGAGGAACACGACCCAAATCCAAAAGGCAATCACAGCCTATAGAGATAAAGGCAGTTCCCTTGAAAATAAGCTGACTTCATCCAAAACAGGATAAGATAAGATAAGATAACCAACTTATCTTATCAGAAAGGTCAGCCCACACTACTATAAATACACTGGAGCACCTAGGTATAACTCATACTCTGATTCTACATAAAACCTGCTTAATACCCGTGCTAATTTAAGCATCGGAGTCTCTTGCAGGTACCCCCCACCCTTCGGTGACCAAGGATCAGCAGTGCTGTAAATCCAACAAGTCGGATACAACCGCTCCGGCCGCCATCAGCCAGTCAGACACGTTATCTCCGACCAGTACAGAAGATCTCATCCGAGATCGACCTCCAGTTTAAGGTAACCCTCGGAACATTGGCGCCGTTGCCGGGGAACCTGGAAGTCATCCCAACACCATGGCGGACGGCCATGACAACGACCACGATTCAGATCTAGAAAATAGAACGCCGCACAAAAATGCGGACACCACACTGAAAGACACCCCGGAATCCAACGGAGACAAAAATTCATCAAATCAGGGAGCAATAGAGGCGCTTCAAGATCGCTTGAAACAACTTGAGAAAGAAACCCAACAACAACGAGAAATCGGAAAGGATCTACAAAGAGAGGTACAGTGACATCGAGAATTGGAAGAAAAACTACAGCAATTAGAAGCCGATCTCAAATCGAAAACTCCTCGGACTACTCCTGAGGAAAATTCACGCAAAGAACAAGATCCATTCACCAGGGAAATCATGAAAACCAAAATTCCAAAAGACTTTAAACTCCTGGATATGATTTTGTACGACGGCACGACAGATCCCAACCATTATCTCAGCAATTTCAGAAGCAGAATGTACCTTACCGATGCCTCAGATGCCGTTCGCTGCAAAGCTTTTCCAACAACCCTCACGAAGACAGCGATCATATGGTTCAACAACTTACCTCCAAAGTCCATCGCAAACTTTGACGACCTGGCGAAAAAGTTCCTGGCCAGATTCTCCATCCAGAAGGATAAGGCCAAGCACGCACCCAGTTTACTAGGGATCAAGCAAGGAGATCGGGAGAGTCTCCACAACTACATGGAAAGATTCAACAAAATATGCATGGACATACAAAGTTTACCAACAGAGGCCGCCATCATGGGACTCATCAATGGCCTACGAGAGAGACCTTTTAGCCAATCTATATCAAAGAAGTACCCCACCTCCTTAGACGAAGTACAGGAGTGAGCAAAAAAATACATCAACATGGAGGAGAATGCTCGGCTGGGAGAAACCTCAAAATCCGGGGCCTCCTACCGAGACAAAGACAAGGAATCCAAAAGGAAAGAATATCGACAAGGGGAGAAAATAAAAAAATACCATAATTACACTCCTCTCAGAGTATCCCTGGTCGATGTATATCAAGAGGTCTGCCATACGGAGAAAATTTCCCCAGCACGGCCACTCAAAGGCAAAAAAGGAGGAGGAAACCGAAAGGAATATTATGAATACCACTGAGTTTGAGGGCACTCCACCAACGAGTGCTTCGACTTAAAGAATATCATAGAAATATTGGTGAGAGAAGGGAGATTAGATCACTTTCTGGCTACCCGAGATGATGACCAAAGAAAGAGACGAAGGGACGAAGATGACGGACGAGCTGAGCGATTACCTTGGACAACAGAAAGACACGTCCACATGATACAGGGGGGATTTGCAAGAGGCGGGATCTCCAAATCATCCCAAAAAAGATATCTCAAAGAAATATATCATGTCGAGGGAAAGGAGGAAGCACCCGACATCCCTGCGATAACATTCACTAAAGAGGACGCATCCGGCATCATCTCGGGACACGACGACCCCATGGTCATCACTATCATACTGGCAAATGCCAATCTACACCGCACATTAGTAGACCAAGGGAGTTCTGCCGACATCTTATTCAAAACAGCCTTCGACAAACTCGGCTTAGACAAAAAGGAGCTTAGAGCATACCCGAATAGTCTGTTCGGAATAGGAGATACCCCGGTACAACCACTGGGATACGTATCGCTACACACAACCTTCAGAAAAGGGAACCAATCCAGGACCCTCAAGATAGACTAAATCGTGGTCGACGTAAGTTCATCCTACAATGCCCTAATAGGTCGGACAACACTCAATCAACTCGGCGCAATAGTCTCAACTCCAACTCTATGCATGAAATTCCCAACTACAGAAGGGACAGCCACGGTAAAAGCAGATCAAAAGATGGCATGCCGCTGTTATAACGAAAGTTTAAACCTCAGAGGCAGAGGAAAAGAGTTTCATACAATTGAGCTTGGCAGAGTTCAGCGACGAGAAGAACTCCGTCTGCAGCTGGAAGGCGAGATAGAGAAGGTTCAAATCGGAGACACCTCGGACAAAACAACTAATATTGGAACGATCCTAAGAGGAGACTCAAAAGAATTACTGATACAATTCTTACGCGATAATGTCGATCTCTTCGCATGGAAAGCTGCAGATATGCCAGGTATAGACCCCAAGCTAATGTGCCACAAGTTGGCGGTATATTCGGGATCTCGACCAGTGCAGCAGAAACGAAGAAAACTTGGGCCAGAGCGATCCCAAGCGGTGGAAGAGCAAGTACAGGCACTACTGGAGGCAGGATTTATAAGAGAAGTCAAGTATCCATTATGGCTAGCCAACGTCGTCTTGGTGAAAAAATCAAATGGGAAGTGGCGAATGTGTACCGATTACACCGATCTCAACAAAGACTGCCCAAAAGATCCTTACCCACTCCCAAGTATCGACGCTCTGGTAGATGCTTCCTCCGGATATAGATACCTCTCGTTTATGGACGCATACTCGGGATACAACCAAATCCCCATGTAACCACCAGATCAAGAAAAGACCTCGTTTTTAACACCAAAAGCAAATTACTGCTACATCGTAATGCCTTTCGGTCTCAAGAACGCAGTAGCTACTTATCAAAGGCTGATGAATAAAGTCTTCTCAGACCACATTGGAAAGATCATGGAAGTCTATGTGGACGACATGTTGATAAAGACACAAAGCGAAGATACATTATTGTCCGACCTAGCTCAAGTGTTCGACACCATAAGGAAGCACGACATGCGACTTAATCCGGCAAAATGCACCTTTGCGGTAGAAGCAGGCAAATTCCTAGGTTTCATGCTCACACAAAGAGGAATTGAAGCAAACCCGGATAAATGCCAAGCCATACTCAACATGAAGAGCCCGACCTGTGTCAAAGAAGTGCAGCAACTCAACGGGAGATTGGCCGCCCTATCCAGATTCTTAGTAGGGGCAGCGATAAGATCTCTCCCCTTCTATGCTACTTTAAGGAAGGGAAAACAGTTCGAATGGATGACAGAATGCGAACAAGCCTTCCACGAGTTCAAGGAGTTCTTAGGACGACCGCCTATCTTATCTCGACCACGAGAAGGAAAACTACTCGTACTATATCTCGCAGTAGGAAGCCGGGCAATAACCTCAGCACTAGTCAGAGAAGACGAAAGTGGGCAACAACCCGTCTACCTCATTAGCAAAGCACTACAAGGATCCGAGCTGAACTACCAGAAAATAGAAAAGTTTGCCTATGCTCTCATTCTAACATCTCAACGACTTCGCCCGTACTTCTAGGCTCACACCATTAAGGTTCGAACCAACCAGCCAATAAAAGGAATATTGCAGAAAACAGATTTAGCAGGCAGAATTTTACAATGGGCAGTCGAGTTATCAGAATTCGACCTCCAATATGAAGCTCAGACGGCCATTAAATCACAATACCTAGCCAATTTTATCGCAGAATTCACAGATGCCTTGGAGACCCCCACAGAATGGAATATTTACGTGGACGGTTCTTCAAATAAGACTGGAAGCGGCGCAGGCGTGATAATAGAAAGCAACCAAGGAACCTAAGTTGAGCTCTCCCTCAAGTTCGGATTCCCGGCCTCAAATAACCAGGCGGAATACGAAGCGTTATTAGCCGGTTTGAAGCTGGCTACAGAGGTTGGAGCTAAAAAACTCAACATTTACAGCGATTTACAAGTAGTCACCTCGCAGATAACAGGGAGCTATCAAGCCAAAGATCCCGCCATGAAAAAGTATTTGGATAAAACCAAGGAACAGCTCAGACAACTCGGGGAATATAAAATCTACCACATACCCCGCGAGCAAAATGCCCGAGCTGACGCACTCTCAAAACTAGCCAGCACCAAACCAGGGGGCAACAATAGAAGCCTCATCTAGAAAATGCTACAGAACCCGTCAATATTAGAAGCAGAAAAAATCCTAGCCATCACAAGTGAGGTGATGCACGGAAAACTTGTCTCGCAACAAATTTCCCTTCGGCAAGTATACCGAATTGTCGTCAAGTAAAACTCACAATAGAGTGAGGTCGAATCCCACAGAGATTAACGGATTAAGCAATCAATGGTTAATTGATTATCCTAGTTAGACGAATCATAATGGAGTGATAAGCAACAAGGAAATGTAAATTGACAGAAAAGTAAAGAAAGCAATAAAGTGCAGAAAAGTAAAATGGCAAGAAAAGTAAATGTGAGAACTAAAAATAAAATGAACATTAGCATCAAGAGATATTGCAATCCTCCGGATCAAGTTCATTCTCATCTCTTCCTCAATCAATGCACTCATTGATCTCCTTGGCAATCTTAAGTGATCGAATTACAATTTCTTGTAATTCGATCTCTCAAATCTTGATCAATAGCCAATTCCTTGGTCAATTGCTCATGAGAAGAGATGAAGTATGGTCACTGATTATACCACATGCATTTCCCAAATCAAGTGTTGAGAGGATTATAGTCACATATCCATCCAAACCCAATTTGGTCCAGCATGAGAAAGCATTTCTAGCTTGATCTCTTCATTCCTCTTCCAAGGTTCAGAAGAGATCCAAGTATGAATAGTTTCTTTTCCAAGATAACTACCCAATTGGATGAAGATCGAAAGCTTTCAAGTAAAATTAAGAGAAAAGAAAGAAGAAGAAGAATAAGAACTACAATTGATCCATTGAATCACACTAGAGCTCTCTAACCCAATGTAAAGAGTTAGTTGGTCATTGCTCTACAAAAATAGAAAAGAAAGAAAGTGCAGAAAAGTAAAGATGAAGATTAAAACTGAAATTGAAACTTCAAAATTCATAAATGAAAATTACAACTAAAAGAAAAACTACTACTAAGAAAAGAAAAGAAGAGAAAAGGAAGAAGAGTGGTTGAGGGGAGGGGTCCGAAGACCCACTCCCCTTGGAGTGTGCCAATTCACAGAAGTTCGAATTGGTCTTCACTCTCTCCCCGTTCCTTCAATTTCCAGAATTCCAGAATGCCTTAAATGTAAAAACTAAGGCCTTTATATAGGCTTTCCTAAATTACAAAATGAAAATAAAAGCAAATTACAATAAAATGAAAATTCCTATTCTAGATGCTTCTTGTGGTCTTGATTGGTTGACAATTGTGGGCTTGCTTGATTGAGCTTTGAAGTGGACTTTGAGAGAGAAGTGAGTTAAGTTGAGGCCCAGGTGCTAAAGTTAGTGCTAAAGTTAGCCACACTAACGCTACAAGTGTGGCGTTAGTGCTGAAGTTATTGTGGCTAACGTTGCACTTGCTGCCCAGTTGGTGTTTTTGGGGCTTAAAAGATGCCTCTTGTTTGTGCTCAAATTTCATGTCCACTATAGAGTATTATATCTCGTTGGAAATCTCTGAATGTCAGCTTTCTAACGCAACTGGAATTATCTCAATTGGACCTCTGTAGCTCAAGTTATGCTCCTTTGAAGTGAACATGGTCGCTGGCATATATGCCAACGTTACTGGAAATGTTGATTGCCAATAACGCTAGCGATTTTCATGTTTCTGAAGCTCAAACTTAGTGTCCACCCCATACTATTATATATTGTTGGAAAGCCCTAGATGTCTACTTTCCATTGCCTTTGGAAGGGCATCATTTGGACCTCTACAACTCGAGTTATACTTCTTGGAAGGTGAAGAGGTCAGTTGGCAAAAATACAGGCTGATACCATGTTCATCATTGCACTTTCGGGGCAGATTTTCTCCCTCAAATTTAGTGTCAACCATGTAGTGCCATATATGCTTGGAAAGCTCTGGAATCCTACTTTCCAATGCCATTGGAATCACCTCATTTGAAGTTTTGTTGCTCAGGTTATGCGTGTTTGAAGAAGGCATGGTCAGGCTACCAGGTGGGACTTTTGCCCACGTTAACTACCACGTTAACTAAGGTAACGTGGGAGTTAACGTGGCTCTTTGTGGCTTGTGTTGGCAACGTTAGTGACAATGTTTGGTGTCACTAACGTTGTCGACAACTTCTTCTTCTTCACGTTAACTTCCACGTTAACTAGGTTAACGTGGGAGTTAACGTGGCTTCTTGGGGATATGTGGTTGCTTCCAACGTTAGTGACAATGTTGGGTGTCACTAACGTTGTCGACTACTCTTGCCTCTTCACGTTAGCTTCCACGTTAACCAAGTTAATGTGGGAGTTAATGTGGCATTGTGCACTTAGGCCAACGTTAGTGACAATGTTGAATGTCACTAATGTTTGCTTCCTTTCCCCCTTTTAACGTTAGAGGCCACGTTAACTAAGTTAACGTGGACTCTAACGTGGCCACTTGTTAGCATTGGTCCAACGTTAGTGATAATGTTAAGTGTCACTAACGTTGGCTCCATTTCCTTTCTTCAAAGTTAATGCCACTAACTTTTCCCACTAACGTTGGGGCTTTCCTTCCTTCCACGTTAGTGCCTACGTTAGTGTAACTAACGTAGCCACTAATCGTGGCTCTTCTCTTCTTCTTTTGGCCTGAAGTCAATCAAACAAAGTGCATCAAAGTCTTGCTCTTAATCATGGATCATGCATCATCCAATTTATCATATAATTCATGCAAAATCCTGATGAAATCATGTAAAATGCACAATGTATGCTTGAATCAAGATGTAAGTGAATATCCACCCAAAACTAGCTTATTTTCCAAGAAAATGCATGAAACTACCTTAAAAACAGTAAAGAAAAGGTCAGTGAAACTGGCCAAAATGCCCTGGCATCATGAGGACCAAGGATGGATGACCCCCATAATTAACTACCTCAAAGCAGAGACGCTCCCCACGGAGGAAAAATAGGCGAAAAGATTAAAAAGGGAGACACAGTACTACACTATTATAAACAACATCCTGTACAAAAGAGGGATCCCAATACCACTACTTAAATGCGTGCCGACCAACAACACAAAGGAAGTGTTAGAAGAAGTACACGGCAGCATGTGTGGCAATCATCTCGGAGCACGAGCTCTTGCCAAAAAAGTACTTCGAGCGGGATTTTATTGGCCAACCCTACAAAAGGAAGCTATAGAATTTATAAAGACATGTCCACCATGTCAAAAACACGCCAACTTCCACATCGCCTCGCCAGAAGAGCTCATCAGTGTAACCTCGCCCTGGCCATTTGCAAAATGGGGACTTGATCTTCTCGGACCCTTTCCCCATGGATCAGGACAAGTAAAATTCCTCATAGTCGGAGTAGACTATTTTACAAAATGGATTGAGGCAGAGCCTCTAGCCAGCGCCACCGCTCAAAGAAGTCGGAAATTCCTATACAGGAACATTGTCACGAGGTTCGGGGTTCCATACTCCATAACCACAGACAATGGCACTCAATTCACAGACGCAGGTTTCAGGAGACTAGTAGCCGACTTGAATATAAAGCACCAGTTCACCTCCGTCGAACACCCTCAAGCCAATGGACAGGCCAAAGCTGCCAACAAAGTCATATTGGCAGGGCTAAAATGGAGACTACAAGATGCAAAGGGAGCTTGGGCCGAAGAACTTCCGCAAGTCCTATGGGCATATCGAACGACGCCACACTCCACGACAAATGAGTCACCCTTTCGACTGGCATACGGAGTGGAGGCAATGATCCCAGTAGAAATCGAGGAAGGGTCACCCAGAGTAGTCCAATACAATGAAAAGGCCAACTCTCAACTTTAGAAAGAAGAACTCGAACTACTACCCGAAATTCAGGAAAGAGCTCGGATCAGGGAAGAAGCACTAAAACGTCGAATGGCTTCCAAATATAATCAAAAGGTAGTGCCAAGAAGTTTCACGGAGAACGACCTCATCCTAATCCAAAATGATATTGGAACAACTCGACCAGGAAAAGGAAAGTTGGCAGCAAACTGGAAAGGACCCTACCAAGTTGTAAAAGTACTCGGAAAGGGCTACTACAGACTGTCCGAACTCGATGGACGGGAGCTCCCCAGATTATGGCACGCCTGCAACCTAAGAAGGTACTACAGCTAGAAAAGTAAAAGATCTCACCATTGGATGCACTCTTTTTCGTGAAAAGGTTTTTTAATGAGGCACCAAGTTGAGACTCAAACACTATTCAACATAAAGGGATGAAAAATCCCACATGTACATATTTGCACTTTCCTTTGAATAAATATATATTTTAGATATTCTACAAGATTTCAAGATGCATTAATCTGAAGTATTCATCGTCCGATTATAAAGCAACAGATCGGCAGAAAGTGAAAAAAAAAATAATTTCACTGCACGATCACGATAAAGATAACCATCTGATAAAGGTGAAAACGCGATTCACCCAAAAGACGATCTAAAGATGACAACCACTTTCTACAAATTGGCAAAGATGAACACAGAATAATGTAAGAAGTTATCGAAAGTGATCTAGAAAAGAACCTGACGAGGTCTTACGGATTGCTAACATAATAACTTAAAGACTGGCAGACATTAAGAAGTCGGACCAAGTCAACCCAAGTTATAAGTAAACCCTGGAAAGAGGTCTGGCCAACCCTATTAAAGAGGATTACTTTAACTTAGAAGGGCCTGACATAACAAAGTCAGCCCAAAACTAAAAAGTTATACAGGTAGTCCCTGAAAGAGACCTGACACAGGTCCAAAAAAGAGGACTACAAAAATAACTTAAAGGGGACCGACATAACGAAGTCGGACTCCTACTACTAAAAAGTTATTTGCAAAAATAACTTAAAGGAGACTGATATAACGAAGTCGGACTCCTACTACTAAAAAGTTATTTGCAAAAATAACTTAAAGGAGACTGATATAACGAAGTTGGACTCCTACTACTAAAAAGTTATTTGCAGAAATAACTTAAAAGAGACCGATATAACGAAGTCGGATTCCTACTACTAAAAAGTTATTTGCAAAAATAACTTAAAGGAGACCGATATAACGAAGTCAGACTCCTACTACTAAAAAGTTATCTGCAAAAATAACTGAAAAGAGACCGATATAACGAAGTCAGACTCCTACTACTAAAAAGTTATAAAAGCAATCCCTGAAAGAGATCTGACAAAGATCCAAGAAAGAGGATTACAAAAATAACTTAGAAAATAACGACGTAAAGAAGTCGCCCTACTACAAAGCGAGTTACAAAGGAAACCCCTGAGAAAACCGGAACAGGACTACCAAAACAACATGGAAGACTAACTTGAAGAAATCGATTATAGATCGACAGAAATACGAGCAAGAGCAAAGAAACCGAGAAACAAGTTAGACCCACATAACCACAACCACAAAGGATTCAAGCTACAAAAGTACAAAGCAAATCCTAAAAAGTCGAGTTGCAAGGTTCCAACATTCTCAGAAAACAGAAGAGATACCAAATCAAGCACAAAAAGCATGATATAGTCTACAAAAAGTTATAAAAGCCTTGGAGGCCACCGAAACCTACCTTAAAAAGCTAAGCGAGCTACCTTTTGTTTTTCAAAAATAAAAGTTGCTAGGCAAGCAACAAGAAAGTGTCAGCAGTTAACAAAACATAAAGAGTTTAAAAAGCCCACAAGCCGGGCCAACTATATAAATATCCAGAACGAATGAAGCTAAGGGTCAGAAGACTTTTTAGCAGGAGATGGAGGGCGAGTCTGGAGAAGAACAGCATCCACAGTACCGTCATCTCGGTTTAAGATCTGGCAGTCAGGATTAGAGGCGGGAGGGTCGACCTCGGTAGGAACAACAGAAGTCGACACCTTAGCAGAGGACACAGGGGGAAGTTCGACATTATCATCATCCTCGTCATCAGGGACAATCTTGCCATCCTTGACAACATTATCCAGGCTGAAGAGGGTCAGGTCGGCCTCGGGAGCAATAACCCAAACTTGCTCCTTCAGGTTCTCATAAGCAGCAGTCACGCTGCTAACAAGATGACCTTGAAGTTCAGAATAATCTTCCCGGGCACTCTCCAGCTCCCCCCTCAGGCGCATCACCTCCCGATAGGACGTAACATAACTATCCTTATGCATCATTGCCGTGTCCTCGGCCAACCGCACAGAAGCTGCCAAAGAAAGGGAACTCGCCTTCTCGTTCTCTAGATCTTTTTCCAGCTTGGCCACCTTCACCTCGAGCTCCTCCTTTAGCCCCTTCATCCAGTCGAACTCTTGCTTTGCCTCCTCCATAATTGCTTTGGTGGCATGGAGAGGTAGGTTCTAAGCAGTTCGGTGCAGAGCAGCTCCCATATACGCCATCTTTATGCTGTTTCGGGTCATAAATTCCGAATGATGAAGGATGGACACATCATCCATAGAAAGGGCGCCATAGGGGCCGATTTGCTGATCTACAAATTCAATAGCATTAAAGTCGGGAGCATCGAGGTCGAAGGGCTCAACTGTTTTTTGTTTCTTATTGGGAGGAGCGACAGAAGGAGCAGCAGAAGTTGGAAGAGGGTCAGCCAGACGAACTCGGGGAGTAGGGATCACCTTCCTCATCCCGGGAGAACTCGGTATGGACTGCTTCACACGCACTTGGGAAGATCCCTCCCCGGCCGCCTTAGCCGAGATGTTTTTGGCAGCAGTCGCCTTCTGTGCCCTCTTAAAAGCCTTCATGGATTCATTATTCTTCATCGCCTCTGCAAATAAAACACAACAGTAAGAAATTAAGCTACAAGTTGGAAAGGCATTCACAAGCAATATAAACAGATAACAAAGGAAACGCAAAATACCCAGCTCAGTTTGAAGAAGAGAGGGATTGGTTAAAAATTTCTTTGTATCAAGATAGGGGGATTGACCCCAGTGTTCTTCCAAGACAGTCACAAAAGCTCGCTCAGCCTCATCCAACATTTCCCACATATATCTGGACACTCTCACATCTTTTTGCCATTCCAAGGGAAAGGCGGGCTCATCATTCTCGTCCAGGAAAAAGGGCCGAGCTCCTTCAACAGCTCGGACCTTGAAAAAATAGTTCTTAAAATCGCGAAGCGATTTATCAAACATGGAAAAGACCTTCTTTCCCTGGGAAGATCGGAAGGAGACCCACGCTGCCTTCTTTTTTACTACTCCAGGCTTTGTCAAGACAAATAGGTAGAAAAAGAGAGATTGCGAGGCAGGGATACCAAAACCATTACACAACAATTGAAAAATTTTAATGAAACCCCAGGAATTAGGGTGAAGTTGAGAGGGAGCAACATTACAAGACCATAACAGGTCGGTCTCAAACTCAGTAAAAGGAAGGGTGATACCCAGCTGACCAAAGAAGAAGTCATAAGCATAGAAAAAAGGGCGATCATTAACAACCCGAGTAGAGAAACAAACTCTCTCCTCAGAAGAGGGAGGGACAAGTTCATAATTCTTCTCATCACCAGGATTACTACAGACCCTATGAAACTGCCTAAGCTGCGCGCAAAACTCGGAATCAACCAAAGAGACACACATAAGAACCATTGAGTCCACCCAATCGGCCATGCCCTCAGGAACCTGGGAAGACATCTCTACAACGTTATTGCGAGAAGACATGAGGCCAACTAAATCCTACAATAAGAAATCAACTCGACAGACGAACAAACAGGAAAGGAAAACCCCAAGACTCAAACCAAAGCCCTGGGGCATCCTTTGGAGGCAGTAACAAAGCAAGGTTTCAAAGAAAATTCTACAGCTTACGAGCAAAGCAAGGTTTCAAAGAAAATTCTACAGCTTACGTCCCAGCACTCATCAAAGGAGAAAATAAGGTTTCAAAACAAAAACAAAGTAAAAAACACAAAGTCACTACCTTTCTACAGCCTATCAGCCAAAGCATTGTCAAAATCAAAAATGGCCAGCAGAAAATCACCAAAGACGCAAACTTTTTCAGAATCAAGCAAAACCACCATCGAAGGCACAAGCAGAAACAACAACAAACATGCAAAAGCCCCAATTTTTAGATTCTGGCAACAAGAAAAGAAAAAAGATTCACACCAAAAATGAAGAAATTCCATAACACATCAGGTACAGCAAAAGCAGAAAAGATTCAGACTTTCTCTGAGCAAAATTCAAAAAATAGACATATAAAGAAACAGAGGAAGAAAATTGAACCTAGAAAATAAAAAGGAAGCTGAAGAGAAGAAGCACCAGAGCCACCCCTCGAAGCGAAAAACTGTGCAGATAGAAGGAATCTGGAAATCACCCCTCTTCCTCATAAAGCAGTAGCAGAACAGGCGTTGTGGGAAGGAACTACGAAAGAAACAGAAAATGAGAGAGTAAAGGAAGAAGTTATGAAGAAGAGCGAAGAAGAGAAACCGTTTTTTGATTGAGAGATTCAAAATAAAAGCCAAGAGAAAACGGGGCAATTAATACCAATTAATGAAGGTATTAAACGCTCTCACATTCCTAAAAAACAAAGCGCTGATATAAAAGCGCGCGCTTTTAAAGGAAAACGTTCTACATTCAAAAAGAGTCTACAAAAGGAAGAAATTGACAAAATTCTTGAACTCGGTTTCACCAAAGATCGAAGTCAAAGGACTCGACCTCAAAAAAGAAGACTGAGCTCAAGCAGGGGCACTGTTCATACCCTGGGTCGAGTTACCCGACCCGGGATGATTGGCGACAAAGCGACCGACCTCTTCAGGTCAGACTACCTGACCACTTCTAAAGAGCTCGGCCAAATCGACAGGAAAGCCCAATAAAGGGCCCAAATAGAGGAACACGACCCAAATCCAAAAGGCAATCCCAGCCTATAGAGATAAAGGCGGTTCCCTTGAAAATAAGCTGACTTCATCCAAAACAGGATAAGATAAGATAAGATAACTAACTTATCTTATCAGAAAGGTCAGCCCACACTACTATAAATACACTGGAGCACCCAGGTATAACTCATACTCTGATTCTACATAAAACCTGCTTAATACCCGTGCTAACTTAAGCATCGGAGTCTCTTGCAGGTACCCCCCACCCTTCGGTGACCAAGGATCAGCAGTGCTGTAAATCCAACAAGTCGGATACAACCACTCCGGCCGCCATCAACCAGCCGGACACGTTATCTCCGACCAGTACAGAAGATCTCCTCCGAGATCGACCTCCAGTTTCCGGTAACCCTCGGAACAATTGGTGACAAAGCGACCGACCTCTTCAGGTCAGACTATCCGACCTCTTCCTAAAAAAGGTCGGCCAAATCGACAGGAAAGCCCAAAAAAGGGCCCAACTCAAGGAATACGACCCAAATCCAAAGGCAGCCCAAGCCTATAGAGACAAGGGTGGTTCCATTGAAGATAAACTGACCTTGCCAAAAGATAAGATAAGATAAGATAACTAACTTATCTATCTAAGAAGGTCATCCCACACTATTATAAATACAATGTAGCACCCAGGTATAACTCATACTCTGATTCTACTAAAAAACCTGTTTAATACCCATGATAACTTAAGCATCGGAGTCTCTTGTAGGTACCCCCCACCCTCCGGTGACAAAGGATCAGCAGTGCAGCCAGTCCAACAAGTCGGACACGACAGCTTCGGCCGCTACCCCCAGTCGAACACGTCATCTTTGACCAGTACAGCAGATCTCGACCGAGATCGACCTACAGTTTCAGGTAATCCTCGAAACATTGGCACCGTTGCCAGGGACCTGGAAGTCATCCCATCACCATGGTGGACGACCATGACAACGACCATGATTCAGATCTAGAGGATAGAACGCCGCACAAAAACGCGGACGCTACACCAAAAGATACTCCGGACCCTAATGGGGACAAAAACTCATCAAATCCGTTAGAGGTGCTTCAAGATCGTTTAAAGCAACTTGAGAAAGAAGCCCAACACCAGCGAGAAGCAGGAAAGGATCTACAAAGAGAGATAAGGCGACGCCAGGAATCGGAGGATAAACTTCTAAAAATCGAAGCCGATCTTAATGCCAAAACTACTCGATCCACCCCTGAGGACAACTCTCGCAAGGATCAAGATCCATTCACTAGGGAGATCATGAAGACCAAAATCCCAAAAGACTTTAAACTTCCAGATATGACTTTGTACGATGGCACCACAGACCCCAACCATCACCTCAGTAATTTCAGAAGTAGAATGTACCTCACCGACGCCTCAGATGCAGTTCGTTGCAAAGCTTTTCCAACAACCCTTACCAAAATTGCCATCAAATGGTTTGACAACCTACCTCCGAAATCTATCTCAAGCTTTGACGACTTAGCTAAAAAGTTCCTGGCCAGATTTTCAATCCAAAAAGATAAGGCTAAGCACGCCCCTAGTCTCTTAGGAATCAAGCAAGGAGACCGAGAAAGCCTTCGCAACTACATGGAAAGATTCAACAAAACATGCCTAGACATACAAAGCCTACCAACAGAGGCCGCTATCATGGGCCTCATCAACGGCCTACGGGAGGGACCTTTTAGCGAATCTATATCAAAGAAATACCCCACATCTCTGGATGAGGTGCAAGAGCGGACGGAGAAGTACATCAACATGGAAGAAAATTCCTGACTTGGAGAAGCCTCGAGATCCGGTTTCACCTACCGAGATAAAGATAAAGAATCCAAGAGGAAGGAAGATCGAACGGGGGAGAAAATAAAAAAGTATCATAATTACACCCCTCTTCGGGTGTCCCTTGTGAATATTTACAAAGAAGTCTGTAACACAGAAAAGATACCCCCAGCTCGACCACTCAAAGGCAAAAGAGGAGGAGGAAATCGGAACGAATACTGTGAATATCATCGAGTCCAAGGACATTCCACCAATGAATGCTTCGACTTAAAAAATGTCATAGAAAAATTAGTGAGAGAAGGAAAACTTGATCGGTTTCTGGCCACCCCAGATGATGAGCAAAGAAAGAGAAGAAGGGATGAAGATGTCAGACGAGCTGAACGATCACCTCGTACACCAGAAAGACACGTCCACATGATACACGGCGGATTTGAAGGAAGAGGAATCTCCAAATCATCTCGTAAAAGATATTTCAAAGAAGTATATCATGTCGAGGGGAAGGAAGGAGAGCCCGACATCCTTGCAATTACGTTCATCAAAGAAGATGCATCCGGTATCATCTCGGGACACGACGATCCCAAGGTCATCACCATCATACTAGCAAACGCAAATCTCCACCGCACGCTGATAGACCAAGGGAGCTCCACCGACATCTTATTTAAAACGGCCTTTGACAAGCTTGGTTTAGTAGAAAAGTAGCTTAGAGCATATCCAAACAGCCTGTTCGAACTGGGAGACACCCCAGTGCAACCACTTGGTTACATCTCGCTACACACAATGTTCGGAAGAGGAAACTAATCCGAACACTCAAAATAGACTACATAGTGGTCGACGTGAGTTCAGCTTACAACGCCTTAATAGGTCGGTGATGCCAGGGCATTTTGGCCAGTTTCACTAACCTTTTTTTTACTATTCTAGGGTAGTTTCATGCATTTTCTTAGGAAATAAGCAAGTTTTGGGTAGAATTTCACTTACATCTTGATTCAAGCAAACATTGTGAATTTTATATGATTTCATGAGAATTATGCATGAATTTAATGACAAATTGGATTATGCATGACTCATAACTTGGATTAGAGCTTTGATGCACTTTATTTGCTTGATTTCAGGATAAAGGAAGCAAGGAAAAGCCACGTTAGTAGCCACGTTAGTCTAACTAACGTGACCACTAACGTGGAATGGGAGCTAGCTTGCAACGTTAATGAGAAAAGTGATCGCCAATAACGTCTTCGAAGCCATCATAGCCCACGTTAATTACCATGTTAACTACATTAACGTGGTAGTTAACGTGGAGGAAAAAGAAGCTCCAAGCGTTAGTGGTAAAAGTGAGTGCCACTAATGCTCCAAAAGGGCAATTGGCCACGTTAAGAGTCACGTTAACTCAGTTAACATGAACTCTAACGTGGAAGGAACGAGGAATCGCCAACATTAGTGACACTCACCTTTGTCACTAACGTTGGACTAAGCCACTATGAGCCACGTTAGTTACCACGTTAATGTAACGTTGGACTAAGCCACTATGAGCCACGTTAGTTACCACGTTAATTACATTAACGTGGAAGATAACGTGGAGGAAAGGGATGATGAGCCAACGTTAGTGACACTCACCTTTGTCACTAACATTGGAGATGACAAACAACACCACGTTAGTGGTCACATTAATGTAATTAACGTGAGACACTAACGTGGGAAAGGGGCGTTTTGGAGCGTTAGTGAAAAAGGTAGGTGTCACTAACGCTCTCGAAGATTTGGCAAGCCTACGTTAAAGGTCACGTTAACTATACTAACGTGAACTCTAACGTAAGAAGAAAGGGGTACTCTCAACGTTATTGGGAAAGGTAAACCCCAGTAACGTTTGTGAAGGGCCAAGAGGCAACGTTAGTAGTCACGTTAGTGCCACTAACGTTGAAGTTAACGTGGACCAATTTGGGTTAGGAACATTAGTGAAAAAGGTGATTGTCACTAACGTTCTCGACCCCACATTTTCACTTAACGTTAACACCACTAACGCCCTAAGCTAAAGTCCATGCCTACTGCACACTTTCTCTGCAAGTGAAGCTGAGCCCACTAAAGATGATAACTGCTTCAACTCAAGATCCAAAGGCCCATATCCAAGACTTGAAGAGCCAACTAGAAGATCAGAAGAGTAGTATAAATAGGAGTAGTTTTGAACTAGAGAAAAGCTTTTGGGATTGAGAGGACTACTCTCTGTATAATTTTACTTTCTCTGCAACTTCTAGTTTTACTTTCAGAATGCATTCTCCATCTTTGTTTTCCATTCCCAGAGCCATGAACAACTAAACCCCTTTCATTGGGTTAGGGAGCTCTGTTGTAATTTGATGGATCAATAATAGTTTTCATTATTCTTCTTCTTTCTTTTCTCTTGATTTTACTAGAAAGCTTTCAATCTTCATCCAATTGGGTAGTTGTCTTGGAAAAGAAGCTATTCATACTTGGATCTCTTTGGAACCTTGGAAAAGAAGCTATTCATACTTTATTTCCAGCATTTACAATTTCTGCCATTTACTTTCCCGCCATTTAATTTCCTGCAATTCTCAAATCAAACTCTGCTTAGCTCAACTAGAACATTCCTCCAATTAAAGTTGCTTGACCAATCAATCCCCGTGGGATTTGACCTCACTCTATTGTGAGTTTTTACTTGACGACAATTCGGTATACTTGCCGAGGGAAATCTGTTGAGAGACAAGTTTCCGTGCATCAAGTTTATGGCGCTGTTGCCAGGGATTGATTTTGCATCAACAATGATTAAATTGGTGGATAACTAGATTGAGCAGTCTTTTTTCTTTTGTTTGATTTAATTTCATTTGAGTAATTTACTTTCAGTCTTAGTTATTTCCTTCCCTTTACCCCTTACCCGTTTGTGGTGTTATCCGCATCTTTTTTACTATTTAGTTCATTGACCCACTAACTGTTTGATATATTGCATCACTCACACTAACAGCATTTCTGCAGAAAACACTGTCTGCATCTATCTTTCTTGCTTGTGACTTGTGGGTTGTATGACAGGTAGAAGAATCAGGGCTTCAACTTCCTTTGATTCTGAACCTGAGAGGACCTTCCTTAGATTGAGGAGGGAAGCAAGAGGAAAGAGAGTCGTTAGTGCTAAGGAAGAGGAGCAGTATTTTGAACCAGACATGGATGAGAATATGGAAAACCATCATGAAGAAGTGGCTCACAACCATGGTAGAGAAGGCCCAGTGCATCATGCTGGGCAAGAGAGAAGAGTTCTGGGATCTTACATCAATCCTAACCCAGAAAACTGTGGAAGTAGCATCCAAAAGCCAACTATACATGCCAACAACTTTGAACTAAAGCCACAGCTCATCACCCTTGTTCAAAACAACTGTTCATTTAGAGGAAGTGTTCAAGAAGATCCCAATCAACATCTAACCACCTTCCTGAGGATATGTGATATTGTGAAGTCTAATGGTGTTCATCCTGACACCTACAAACTGCTTCTATTCCCCTTCTCACTCAAGGACAAGGCATCTAAATGGCTGGAATCCTTCCTGAAGGAGAGCTTAACAACTTGGGAAGATGTGGTGAACAAGTTCTTGGCGAGATTCTATCCTCCTCATAGAATCAACAGGTTGAGAGCTGAAGTTCAAACTTTCAGGCAACAGGATGGTGAGACTCTCTACGAAGCATGGGAGAGATTTAAAGACTTGACAAGAAGGTGCCCGCCAGATATGTTTAATGAATGGGTGCAGTTACACATTTTCTATGAAGGTCTTTCTTATGAATCATAGAAGGCAGTAGACCACTCATCCGGGGGATCTCTAAATAAGAAGAAGACCATTGAAGAAGCCACAGATGTCATTAAGACTGTACCTGAGAATGACTACTTCTATGCTTCTGAAAAAGGCAACACTAAAGGAGTGATGGAGCTAAACAACGTGGATGCACTGCTAGCTCAAAACAAAATGATCACCAAGCAGCTGGCTGACCTTACCAAAAAGATGGAGAGGAATCAAGTAGCAGTAATCACCACCTCAATAGCAGCTCAAGAAGGAGTGAATGAAGAAGTAGAGGGTGATCAGGAACAAGCCAACTACATTGGAAATCCACCTAGGCAGAACCATAACCCATACTCCAAAACCTATAATCCAGGTTGGAGGAACCACCCAAACTTTGGGTGGGGAAATCAGCAAGATCAAAGCCAAGATCAGAGACGTCACAACCCCAACAACAATGTGGCTCACCAACATTCCACACAGAGATCATATCAGCACCCACCTAACAACACACCTCAACACTCATATCAAAACCAAAATGGTCATTCTTATCCATCCAACCCCAACCCACCATCATCCGAAGACAGACTCTCAAGGATTGAGACTCTACTTGAAGTCATATGTAAAGAAGTCCAGGACAGTAAAGTATTCCGAGAGGAAGTGCGGTCCAATATGCAGAATCAAGATGCTGCCATCAAGAAACTTGAGACACAAATTGGCTACCTATTTAAGCAAATTCCCAGTCATAACCTGTGCAGCAACACTGATCCAAATCCAAGAGAGGAATGTCTGGCTATCACCCTCAGAAGTGGGAAGGAATTGAAGGAAATTTCCAAGAATTCACAAGAGAAGAACTCAAATGAAAAGGAAAAGGAGCGAGATGAAGTCCAAATTCCCATTCCTAGTTCATAGCAAAAAGGAGAAATACTGAATCCAGACGTCCCAAAAGTTCCATACCCTCAGCAATTAAAGAAGAAGGGGGACGGCAACCAGTTCTTAAGATTTTTGGAAATCTTCAAGAAACTACAAATCAACATACCCTTTGCTGAAGCAATAGAGCAAATGCCGCTCTATGCCAAGTTCTTAAAGGAATTAATGACTAAGAAGAGAAGCTGGAAGAGCAATGAGACCGTGATACTAACCGAAGAATGTAGTACCATCATTCAGCACAAACTACCCCAGAAATTGAAGGACCCTAGGAGTTTCCAGATCCCTTGCATTATAGGAGAAATCACAGTAGAAAAGGCTCTGTGTGACTTAGGAGCCAGCATAAATCTGATGTCAGTAGCTATGATGAGAAAAATGAGGATTGAGGAGGCTAAGCCAACAAAAATGGCCCTACAACTAGCAGACCGATCATTCAAGTTTCCTCATGGCATAGTAGAAGATTTGCTGGTAAAGGTAGGAGATTTCATCTTCCCAGCAGACTTTGTAGTGCTGGACATGCAGGAGGAAGCCAAAGCCTCCATCATCCTGGGTAGACCGTTCTTGGCCACTGCTGGAGCTGTCATTGACGTTCAAAAAGGTGAACTCACCCTGAGATTACACAATGAAAAGATGACACTCAATGTGTTCAAGGCCATGAGTTACCCACCAGAACCATTGGGAGAATGTATGAGGTTGGATTCACTGGAAGATGCAGTACAGGAGATTTTTGAAGAAGAAGAACTTGAAGGGTTAACAGAGGAGGAATCAACATCTAGCGAAGAGGCTGCAACAGCAGAGATTCATATACAGGGTACACCAAAGGAAGAGAATGAAAAGATAGAAGCACCCAAACTTGAACTCAAAGCTCTGCCACCCACTCTCAAATATGCATACTTAGGAGAGAGTGAAAGTTACCCAGTGATCATAAACTCATCCCTCAGCCGAGATCAAAAGGATGAATTACTCCAAGTATTGCGAAAGCATAAGGATGCCATTGGATGGACCCTCGCTGACCTGAAAGGAATCAGTTCGGCCATATGCATGCATAAGATACTGTTGGAAGATGATGCCAAACCATCCATTCAACCCCAGAGGAGGCTGAATCCAGTCATGAAGGAAGTGGTACAGAAAGAGGTTATGAAGTTATGGCAGGGAGGGGTAATCTACCCGATCTCTGACAGCCCATGGGTCAGCCCCGTGCAAGTTGTCCCAAAAAAGAGAGGAATCACTGTAGTCCCCAATGAGAAGAATGAACTAATCCCTACAAGGACCGTCACAGGATGATGGATGTGCATAGACTACAGGAAACTCAATGAAGCTACAAGAAAAGATCATTTCCCCCTTCCTTTCATGGATCAGATATTGGAAAGACTTGCAGGACACGCATATTACTGTTGTCTCGATGGTTATTAAGGATATAACCAAATAGTGGTTGATACGAGAGACCTAGAGAAAACCTCATTCACTTTCCCATATGGATTGTTTGCCTACAGGCGCATGCCATTTGGGCTATGTAATGCACCTGCAACTTTCCAACGCTGCATGCTCTCCATTTTCTCAGATATGATAGAAAAATTTATTGAAGTCTTTATGGATGACTTTTCGGTATTCGGAGATTCCTTCACTTATTGCCTAAATCACTTGGCCCTGGTATTAAAAAGATGTCAAGAGACTAACTTGGTCTTGAACTAGGAGAAATGTCACTTTATGGTGACAGGGGGAATAGTTCTTGGCCATAAGGTTTCTAACCAAGGTGGTGCGCAGAAATTGTGATTACACTTTGATTATGTAAAATTTATCGCTCTTTCTTTCCCTGGTAATGGCGCCAAAAACATGATGCCAATACCATGGTTTACAACTTCGCACAACTAACCAGCAAGTGCACTAGGTCGTCCAAGTAATACCTTACGTGAGTAAGGGTCGAATCCCACGGAGATTGTTGGTATGAAGCAAGCTATGGTCACCTTGTAAATCTCAGTCAGGCGGATATAAAATAGTAATGGGGTTTTCGAAAATAATTAATAAAGTAGTGATAGAAATACTTATGTAAATCATTGGTGAGAATTTCAGATAAGCGAATAGAAATGCTTTCGTTCCTCTGAACCTCTGCTTTCCTGCTATCTTCATCCAATTAGTCTTACTCCTTTCCATGGCTGGCTTTATGTAATGCATCACCATTGTCAATGGCTACTTTCGGTCTTCTCTTGAGAAAATGATCCAAATGCCCTGTCACGGCACGGCTAATCGTCTGGAGGCATCACCCTTGTCAATGGTTACATCCTATCCTCTCAGTGAACATGGTCAACGCACCCTGTCACGGCACGGCTATTCATCTGTCAGTTCTCGATCATACGGGAATAGGATTTACTATCCTTTTGCGTCTGTCACTACGCCCAGCAATCGCGAGTTTGAAGCTCGTCACAGTCATTCAATCATTGAATCTTACGAAGATTCTGGAATGCCGCCATCAATCTAGCTTATACCACGAAGATTCTGGTTAAGAGATCTAAGAGACACTCATTCAATCGAAAGTAGAACGGAAGTGGTTGTCAGGCACGCGTTCATGGGGAATGATGATGATTGTCACGTTCATCACATTCAGGTTGAAGTGCGAATGAATGTCTTAGAAGCGAAATAAGATGAATTGAATAGAAAACAGTAGTACTTTGCATTAATCTTTGAGGAACAGCAGAGCTCCACACCTTAATCTATGGAGTGTAGATACTCTACCGTTAAAAATACATAAGTGAAAGGTCCAGGCACGGCCGAATGGCCAGCACCTCTGATCTAAGAACCAGGCGTCCAAAGATGTCTAATACAATAGTAAAAGGTCCTATTTATAATAAATTAGTCACTAGGGTTTACAGAAATAAGTAATTGATGCATAAATCCACTTCCGGGGCCCACTTAGTGTGTTCTTGGGCTGAGCTTGAGTGTTGTACATGTAGAGGTCCTTCTTAGAGTTGAACGCCAGCATTTGTGCCAGTTTGGGTGTTCAACTCTGGTTTTGGATCCTTTTCTGGCGCTGGACGCCAGAATTGGGCAGAGAGCTGGCGTTGAACGCCAGTTTGCATCGTCTAAACTTGGGTAAAGTATGAACTATTATATATTTCTGGAAAGCCCTGGATGTCTACGTTCCAACGCAATTGAAAGCGAGCCATTTTGAGTTCTGTAGCTCCAGAAAATCCACTTTGAGTGCAGGGAGGTCAGAATCCAATAGCATCAGCAGTCCTTCTTCAACCTCTGAATCTGATTTTTGCTCAAGTCCCTCAATTTCAGTCAGAAAATACCTGAAATCACAGAAAAACACACAAACTCATAGTAAAGTCCAGAAATGTGAATTTAACATAAAAACTAATGAAAACGTCCCTAAAAGTAACTAGATCCTACTAAAAACATACTAAAAACAATGCCAAAAAGCGTATAAATTATCCGCTCATCACAACACCAAACTTAAATTGTTGCTTGTCCCCAAGCAACTAAAAATCAAATAGGATAAAAAGAAGAGAATATACTATAAATTTCAAACTATCAATGAAACATAGCTTCAATCATATGAGCGGGACTTATAGCTTTTTGCCTCTTGAATAGTTTTGGCATCTCACTTTATCCATTGAAGTTCAGAATGATTGGCATCTATAGGAACTCAGAGTTCAGATAGTGTTATTGATTCTCCTAGTTTAGTATGATGATTCTTGAACACAGCTATTTTATAAGTCTTGGCCGTGGCCCTAAGCACTTTGTTTTCCAGTATTACCACCGGATACATAAATGCCACAGACACATAATTGGGTGAACCTTTTCAGATTGTGACTCAGCTTTGCTAAAGTCCCCAATTAGAGGTGTCCAGGGTTCTTAAGCACACTCTTTTTTTGCTTTGGACCTTGACTTTAACCGCTCAGTCTCAAGTTTTCACTTGACACCTACACGCCACAAGCACATGGTTAGGGACAGCTCGGTTTAGCCGCTTAGACCAGGATTTTATTCCTTTAGGCCCTCCTATCCACTGATGCTCAAAGCCTTGGAATCCTTTTTATTTGCCCTTTCCTTTTGGTTTTAAGGATTATTGGCTTTTTGCTCTTGCCTCTTGGTTTTAAGAGCTTTTGGCTTTTTCTGCTTGCTTTTTTTTTTCTAATTTTTTTTCGCCTATTTTATTTTTTTTTCTGCAAGCTTTGTTCTTTGCTGCTTTTTCTTGCTTCAAGAATCATTTTTATGATTTTTCAGATTATCAAATAACATGTCTCCTAGTCATCATTCTTTCAAGAGCCAACATATTTAACATTCTTAAACAACAACTTCAAAAGACATATGCACTGTTCAAGCATACATTCAGAAAACAAGAAGCATTGTCACCACATCAATATAATTAACTAAGTTCAAGGATAAATTCGAAACTCATGTACTTCTTGTTCTTTTGAATTAAAACATTTTTCATTTAAGAGAGGTGATGGATTCATAGGAAATTCATAACTTTAAGACGAAGTTACTAACTACTAATGATCATGTAATGAAGACACAAATATAGATAAGCACATAACATAGAAAACGAAAAACAGAAGAAATAAGAACAAGGAATGAATCCACCTTAGTGATGGTGGCATTTCCTTCTTGAGGAACCAATGATGTCCTTGAGCTCTTCTATGTCTCTTCCTTGTTTTTGTTGCTCCTCCCTCATTGCTTTTTGATCTTCTCTTATTTCATGAAGGATGATGGAGTGTTCTTAATGTTCTACCCTTAGTTGTCCTATATTGGAACTCAATTCTCCTAGGGAGGTGTTGATTTGCTCCCAATAGTTTTGTGGAGGAAAGTGCATTTGAGGCATCTCCGGGATCTCATGGTGATGAGCTTTATACGCCTCTTGAGCTCCATGAATGGGCTCTCTTGCTTGCTCCATCTTTTTCTTAGTGATGGACTTGTCCTCTTTAATGAGGATATCTCCTTCTATGTCAATCCCAGCCGAATTGCATAGGTGGCAAATGAGGTGAGGAAAGGCTAACCTTGCCATATTGGAGGACTTGTCAGCCATCTTGTAGAGTTCTTGAGGTATAATCTCATGAACTTCCACCTCTTCTCCAATCATGATGTTATGGATCATGATGGCCCGGTCTATAGTAACTTCAGACCGGTTGCTAGTGGGAATGATTGAGCATTGAATGAACTCCAACCATCCTCTAGCTACAGGCTTGAGGTCCAATCTTCTTAGTTGAACCGGCTTGCCTTTGGAGTCAATCTTCCATTGAGCTCCTTCTACACATATGTCCATAAGGACTTGGTCCATGTTTAGGGGTGTGCGTTCTCTTCCATGTTTGGCAAGTTGAACGCCAACCTCACATTTTCTAGACTAAAATCTAAGTATTTCTCCCGAACCATTGTAACATAGTTCTTTGGATCCGGGTTCTTACTTTGATCATGGTTCTTGGTGATCCATGCATTGGCATAGAACTCTTGAACCATTAGGATGCTGACTTGTTGGATGGGATTTGTTAGAACTTCCCAACCTCTTCTTTGAATTTCATGTCGGATCTCCGGATACTCATTTCTTTTAAGTTTGAAAGGGACCTCAGGGATCACCTTCTTCTTGGCCACAACATCATAGAAGTGGTCTTGATGAGCTTTGGAGATGAATCTTTCTATCTCCCATGACTCGGATGTGGAAGCTTTTATCTTCCCTTTCCCCTTTCTAGAGGATTCTCCGGTCTTAGGTGCCATCAATGGTAATGAAAAAACAAAAAGCTTATGCTTTTACCACACCAAACTTAGAATTTTGCTCTCCCTCGAGCAAGAGAAGAAAGAATAGATGAAGAAGAAGAAAAAAACGGAGGAGAGGGAGAAGGGGTTGTGTTTCGGCCAAGAAGAGAAGAGAGGGTTGTGTTGTGTGAAAATGAGGAAGAATGGAAGGCTTTATATAGGGGAGGGAGGGGGTTAAGTTTCGGCCATGTAGGGTGGGTTTGGGTGGGAAATTGATTTTGAATTTTGAAGGTAGGTGGAGTTTATGAGGTAGGTTTATGGGGAAGAGTGGATGGATGTGAGTGGGGAAGAGGTGATGGGGAAGAGGGATTGAGGTGATTGGTGAAGGGTTTTGGGGAAGAGTGTTTATGGGATTGTGTGAAAGAGGGGTGAGAAGAAGTGAGTGGAGGTAGGTGGGGATCCTGTGAGGTCCACAGATCCTGAGATGATCCTGTGGGGTCCACATATCCTGAGATGATCCTGTGGGATCCACAGATCCTGAGGTGTTCAAGGAATTACAACCTTGCACCAAATTAGGCATGTAAAATGCCCTTGCACACAACTCTGGGCGTTCAGCGCCAGGTTGGTGCCCATTTTGGGCGTTCAACGCCCATTTACTGGCCATTTCTGCCGTTGAACGCCAGAACCATGCTTGTTCTGGGCGTTCAGCGCCAGCTCCTCTCTAGGGTGCATTTCTGGCGTTCAGCGCCCAGATGATGCCCATTTTGGGCGTTCAGCGCCCAGACACTGCCCATTTTGGGCGTTCAGCGCCAGAACCATGCTCTGTTCTGGCGTTGAACGCCAGGCAGATGCTTCCTCCAGGGTGTGATTTTTCTTCTGCTGTTTTTGATTCCGTTTTCAATTTCTATATTTATTTTGTGACTCCACATGATCATGAACCTATAAAGACATATAACTAAGAAAAATATTGTTAGATAAATAAAAATTGGGTTGCCTCCCAACAAGCGCTTCTTTAATGTCAATAGCTTGACAGTGGGCTCTCATGGAGCCTCACAGATGTTCAGAGCATTGTTGAGACTCTCTAACACCAAACTTAGAATTTGGATATAGGAGTTCAACACCAAACTTAGAGTTTGACTGTGGTGGCTTTGTTTGACTCTGCTTTGAGAGAAGCTTTTTCTGCATCCTTTCCATGGATGCAGAGAGAGATCCTTGAGTTGTAAACACAAGGTTGTCCTCATTCACTTGAAGGATTAATTCTCCTCTGTCCACATCAATCACAGCTCTTGCTGTGGCTAGGAAAGGTCTTCCTAGGATGATGGATTCATCCTCTTCCTTTCCAGTATCCAGGACTATGAAATCAGCAGGGATGTGAAGGCTTTCATCCTTTACTAACACGTCCTCTACTTGTCCATAAGCCTGTTTTCTTGAATTGTCTGCCATCTCTAATGAGATTTTAGCAACTTGCACCCCATAGATTCCCAATTTCTCTATTACAGAGAGGGGCTTGAGGTTTATTCCTGAACCAAGGTCAAACAGAGCCTTAAAGATCATGGTGCCTATGGTACAAGGTATTATGAACTTTCCAGGATCCTGTTTCTTCTGAGGCAATGTCAGTTGATCCAGATCACTTAGTTCATTGGTGAACAAGGGAGGTTCATTTCCCAAGTTTCAATACCAAATAATTTGGCATTTAGATTCATGATTGCACCAAGAAACTTGGCAGCTTGCTCTTCAGTAACATCCTCATTTTCTTCAGAAGAGGAATACTCATCAGAGCTCATGAATGGCATAAGGAGGTTCAATGGAATCTCTATGGTCTCTATATGAGCCTCAGAGTCCTTTGGTTCCTCAGAGGGAAGCTCCTTATTGACCACTGGACGTCCCAGGAGGTCTTCCTCCTTGGGATTCACATCCTCTCCTTCCCTTACAGGTTCGGCCATGGTGCTTATGTCAATGGCCTTGCACTCTCCTTTTGGATTCTCTTCTGTATTGCTTGGGAGAGTACTAGGAGGGATTTCAGTGATCCTTTTACTCAGCTGGCCCACTTGTGCTTCCAGATTTCTAATGGAAGACCTTGTTTCATTCATGAAACTTACAGTGGCCTTGGATAGATCAGAGACTAAGTTTGCTAAATTAGAAGTATTTTGTTCAGAGTTCTCTGTCTGTTGCTGAGTGGATGATGGAAAAGGTTTATTATTGTTAAACCTGTTTCTTCCACCATTATTAAAGCCTTGTTGAGGCCTTTGATCCTTCCATGAGAGATTTGGATGATTTCTCCATGATGGATTATAGGTGTTTCCATAAGGTTCACCTAAGTAATTCACCTCTGCTATTGCAGGGTTCTTAGGATCATAAGCTTCTTCTGCATAAGAAGCTTCTTGAGTACTGTTGGATGCGGCTTGCATTCCATTCAGACTCTGAGAAATCATATTGACTTGCTGAGTCAATATTTTGTTCTGAGCCAATATGGCATTCAGAGTATCAACTTCAAGAACTCCCTTCTTCATAGGCGTCCCATCACTCACAGGATTCCTCTCAGAAGTGTACATAAACTGGTTATTAGCAACCATGTCAATGAGTTCTTGAGCTTCTGCAGGCGTTTTCTTTAGGTGAATGGATCCACCTGCAGAAGTATCCAATGACATCTTTGATAACTCAGATAAACCATCATAGAATATATCCAGGATGGTCCAGTCTGAAAGCATGTCAGAGGGACACTTTTTGGTCAACTGTTTGTATCTTTCCCAAGCTTCATAGAGGGATTCGCCATCTTTTTGTTTGAAGGTTTGAACATCCACTCTAAGCTTGCTCAGCTTTTGAGGAGGAAAGAACTTGGCTAAGAAAGCTGTGACCAGCTTATCCCAAGAGTTCAGGCTATCTTTGGGTTGAGAGTCCAACCACACTCTAGCTCTGTCTCTTACAGCAAAAGGGAAAAGCATGAGCCTGTAGACTTTAGGATCTACTCCATTAGTCTTAACAGTATCACATATCTGCAAGAATTTAGTTAAGAACTGAAAAGGATCTTCAGATGGAAGTCCATGAAACTTGCAGTTCTGCTGCATCAGAGAAACTAATTGAGGTTTCAGCTCAAAATTTATTGCTCCAATGGCAGGAATGGAGATGCTTCTTCCATGTAATTTGGAATTAAGTGCAGTAAAGTCACCAAGCATTCTCCTTGCATTATTGTTGTTAGGTTCGGCTGCCATCTCCTTTACTTGTTCGAAATTTTCAATAAGGTTGTCTCTGGATTGTTGTAATTTAGCTTCTCTTAGTTTCCTCTTCAGAGTCCTTTCAGGTTCTGGATCAGCTTCAACAAGAATGCCTTTTTCTCTGTCCCTGCTCATAAGAAAGAGAAGAGAAAAAGAAAAGAAGAGGAATCCTCTATGTCACAGTAAAGAGGTTCCTTATTGTTAGTAGAAGAAAAGAAGAAGAGAAAAATCTGAACTCAGAAAAAGAGAGAGAGAGAGGGTTCGGATTTTTGGTGGGTGAGGGAGAGATGTTAGTAGATGAATAAATAAATAGAATAAGATGAGAGAGGGAAAATTTTGAAAATAATTTTTGAAAAAGAGTTAGTGATTTTTGAAAATAGTTTTTGAAAAAGGTTAGTAATTTTCGAAAATTAAGATTTAAAAATTGAAATAATTAGTTAATTAAAAGGAAATTTTGAAAAAGGGGGGAGATATTTTCGAAAATTAGAGAGAGAGAGTTAGTTAGGTAGTTTTGAAAAAGATGAGAAACAAACAAAAAGTTAGTTAGTTGGTTGAAACAAATTTTGAAAGGATAAGGAATTGGGAAGTTAGAGAAGAGATTTTGAAATCAAGTTTTTTTTTTTTAAAAAGTAAGATAAGTAGATATTTTTGAAAAGATATGATTGAAATTAGTTTTTGAAAAAGATTTGATTTTTAAAAATCACAATTAATGACTTGATTCACAAGAAATCACAAGATATGATTCTAGAACTTAAAGTTTGAAACTTTCTTAACAAGTAAGTAACAAACTTGAAATTTTTGAATCAAAACATTAATTGGTGATGTTATTTTTGAAAATTTGATATAAAAATAAGAAAAAGATTTTTGAAAAATATTTTTATAATTTTCGAAAATAACTAAGAAAAATGAAAAAGATTTGATTTTTGAAAAAGATTTTGAAAAAGATAATATTTTTAAATTGAAAATTTGATTTGACTCATAAAAACAACTAGATTTTAAAAATTTTTGAAAAAGTCAAATCTAATTTTCGAATTTATGAGAGAGAAAAAGGGAAAGATGTTTTTTTGATTTTTGAATTTTTAATGAAGAGAGAGAAAAACAAGAAAAATGATGCAATGCATGAGAATTTTAGATCAAAACATGTGATGCATGCAAGAATGCTATGAATGTCAAGATGAACACCAAGAACACTATGAATGTTAAGATGAACACCAAGAACATATTTTTGAAAAATTTTTAATGCAAGGAAAACATGCAAGACACCAAACTTAGAATTCTTTAATGCTTAGACACTAAGAATTCAAGAATGCATATGAAAAACAAGAAAAGACACAAAACATGCAAATGCAAAGATCAAACAAGAAGACTTACCAAGAACAACTTGAAGATCATGAAGAACACTTATGAATGCATGAATTTTCGAAAAATGCAGGATGAATATGCAATTGACACCAAACTTATAACATGACTCAAACTCAAACAAGAAACACAAAATATTTTTTATTTTTATGATTTTATGATTTTTTTTTGTATTTTCTTTTAATTTTTTCGAAAATCATTTTCAAAAAGAAAAATAAGGATTCCAAAATTTTTAATATAAATTCCAGGAATCTTGCCATGTTAGTCTAAAGCTCCAATCTGAGGGTTAGACAAGGCATAATAGCCAGTCAAGCTTTAGCAGAACTTTACATTCAACAGCCAATTTGCTAAGAAAGATAAAGAAGCTCTTCTCTTGAGTCCAAAAGAATTGAGGCATGGCTTTACAGCCAACCAGGCTTCATCATGCTTCATGAAACAGTAGAATTCATTCTTAAAAATTCTGAAGAAAAATATATTTTTGAAAACATTTTTTTTTCGAAAACAGATGAGAAAATTTTTGAAAGATTTTTGAAAAATTTTTGAAAAGAAAACAAAAAGAAAATTACCTAATCTGAGCAACAAGATGAACCGTCAGTTGTCCAAACTCGAACAATCCCCGGCAACGGCGCCAAAAACTTGGTGCGCAGAAATTGTGATTACACTTTGATTATGTAAAATTTATCGCTCTTTCTTTCCCTGGTAATGGCGCCAAGAACATGATGCCAATACCATGGTTCACAACTTCGCACAACTAACCAGCAAGTGCACTGGGTCGAATCCCACGGAGATTGTTGGTATGAAGCAAGCTATGGTCACCTTGTAAATCTCAGTCAGGCGGATATAAAATAGTAATGGGGTTTTCAAAAATAATTAATAAAATAGTGATAGAAATACTTATGTAAATCGTTAGTGAGAATTTCAGATAAGCGAATAGAGATGCTTTCGTTCCTCTTAACCTCTGCTTTCCTGCTATCTTCATCCAATCAGTCTTACTCCTTTCCATGGCTGGCTTTATGTAATGCATCACCATTGTCAATGGCTACTTTCGGTCTTCTCTCGGAAAAATGATCCAAATGCCCTGTCACGGCACGACTAATCGTCTGGAGGCATCACCCTTGTCAATGGTTACATCCTATCCTCTCAGTGAACATGTTCAACGCACCCTGTCACGGCACGGCTATTCATCTGTCGGTTCTCGATCATACTGGAATAGGATTTACTATCCTTTTGCATCTGTCACTACGCCCAGCAATCACGAGTTGAAGCTCGTCACAGTCATTCAATCATTGAATCCTACTCGGAATACCACAGACAAGGTTTAGACTTTCCGGATTCTCTTGAATGCTGCCATCAATCTAGCTTATACCACGAAGATTCTGGTTAAGAGATCTAAGAGACACTCGTTCAATCGAAAGTAGAACGGAAGTGGTTGTCAGGCACGCGTTCATGGGGAATGATGATGATTGTCACATTCATCACATTCAGGTTGAAGTGCGAATGAATATCTTAGAAGCGAAATAAGATGAATTGAATAGAAAACAGTAGTACTTTGCATTAATCTTTGAGGAACAGCAGAGCTCCACACCTTAATCTATGGAGTGTAGAAACTCTACCGTTAAAAATACATAAGTGAAAGGTCCAGGCATGGCCGAATGGCCAGCCCCTCTGATCTAAGAACCAGGCGTCCAAAGATGTCTAATACAATAGTAAAAGGTCCTATTTATAATAAACTAGTCACTAGGGTTTACAGAAATAAGTAATTGATGCATAAATCCACTTTCGGGGCCCACTTGGTGTGTGCTTGGGCTGAGCTTGAGTGTTGCACGTGTAGAGGTCCTTCTTGGAGTTTAACGCCAGCATTTGTGCCAGTTTGGGCGTTCAACTCTGGTTTTGGATCCTTTTCTGGCGCTGGACGCCAGAATTGGGCAGAGAGCTGGCGTTGAACGCCAGTTTGCGTCGTCTAAACTTGGGCAAAGTATGGACTATTATATATTGTGGGAAATCCCTGGATGTCTAATTTCCAACGCAATTGGAAGCGCGCCATTTCGAGTTCTGTAGCTCCAGAAAATCCACTTTGAGTGCAGGGAGGTCAGAATCCAACAGCATCAGCAGTCCTTCTTCAACCTCTGAATCTGATTTTTGGTCAAGTCCCTCAATTTCAGTCAGAAAACACCTGAAATCACAGAAAAACACACAAACTCATAGTAAAGTCTAGAAATGTGAATTTAATATAATAACTAATGAAAACGTCCCTAAAAGTAACTAGATCCTACTAAAAACATACTAAAAACAATGCCAAAAAGCGTATAAATTATCCGCTCATCACAAGGCATTGAGGTAGATAGAGCTAAGGTGGAACTCATTGAAAACTTACCCCCACCAAGTGATGTCAAGGCAATTAGGAGCTTTTTAGGGCATGCCGACTTTTACAGAAGGTTTATTAAAGATTTTTCAAAGATAGCCAAGCCCTTAAGCAATCTCCTTGTATCTGATGCACCATTTGTCTTTGATGAAAAATGCATGCTAGCATTCGAAAACTTGAAAAAGAGGCTGTCCTATGCCCCTATCATTTTCCCACCTGATTGGAACTTACTATTTGAACTGATGTGTGATGCATCTGATTTTGCAGTAGGGGCAGTGTTAGGGCAGAGGAAAGATAACTTAGTCCATGTGATATACTATGCCAGCAAAGTCCTCAATGACACTCAAAGAAATTACACCACCACTGAAAAGGAGTTGCTGGCAATAGTTTTTGCATTTGACAAGTTTAGATCATACCTCATTGGTGCCAAAGTGATTGTTTTCACAGACCACACAGCACTTAAATACTTGTTTGCCAAGCAGGAGTCAAAACCAAGACTGATAAGGTGGATCTTATTGTTGCAGGAATTCAATATTGAGATTAGAGACAAGAAAGGTGTGGAGAACAAGGTAGCCAATCACCTATCCAGGATCCCTCATGACAAAGGTGGAACACATGATACAAGTGTAAATGAATGTTTCCCAGATGAGCAGTTAATGACGGTTCACAAAGCACCCTGGTTTGCAAACATTGCCAATTTCAAGGCAACTGGGGCTTTACCTCCAGAGATCAACAAACATCACAAGAGAAAGCTCATCAATGACGCAAAGTATTTTGTTTGGGATGAACCATATCTCTTCAAGAAGTGTTCAGATGGAATCCTGAGAAGATGTGTTTCAGAAGAATAGGGACGAGAAGTCTTGTGGAACTGCCACGACTTGTGCTATGGAGGCCATTTTAGAGGGGATAGAACTGCAGCCAAGGTGTTACAAAGCAGATTCTTTTGGCCTACCCTTTTCAAGGATGCCAAAGAACTAGTAAAGAACTGCAATGAATGTCAAAGAGCTGGAAACTTACCCAAAAGAAATGAGATGCCACAGAATTTCATCTTAGAACTGGAACTATTTGATGTGTGGGGAATCGATTTCATGGGACCATTCCAACCTCATATGCAAACAAGTACATCTTGGTAGTAGTGGATTACGTTTCCAAGTGGGTAGAGGCTATTGCAACCCCAACGAATGACAACAAGGTAGTCATGAACTTCCTCAGAAAGAACATCTTTAGCCAGTTCGGAGTCCCCCGAGCACTCATCAGTGATGGAGGGAGCAATTTTTGTAACGGACCGCTAGAAGCGCTCCTCCTACGATACGGGGTGAAACACAAGATTGCCACGCCTTACCACCCCCAAACAAGTGGGCAAACTGAGATATCTAACAGAGAGCTAAAAAGGATTCTGGAAAAGACTGTAGGAGCATCAAGAAATGATTGGTCAAAGAAGCTGGATGATGCTCTTTGGGCATACAGAACGGTATTCAAAACACCAATCGGGATGTCCCCATATCAACTGGTGTATGGAAAAGCTTGTTGATGAGCGGATAATTTATACGCTTTTTGGCATTGTTTTTAGTATATTTTAGTTAGTTTTTATTATGTTTTTATTAGTTTTTAAATAAAAATCACTCTTCTAGACTTTACTATGAGTTTGTGTGTTTTTCTGTGATTTCAGGTATTTTCTGGCTGAAATTGAGGGACCTGAGCAAAAATCTGATTCAGAGGCTGAAAAAGGACTGCAGATGCTATTGGATTCTGACCTCCCTGCACTCGAAGTGGATTTTTTAGAGCTACAGAAGCCCAATTGGCACGCTCTCAATTGTGTTGGAAAGTAGACATCCTGGGCTTTTTAGCAATATATAATAGTCCATACTTTGCCTGAGATTTGATGGCCTAAACAGGCGTTCCAAATCAGCTCAAGAATTATGGCGTTTAACTCCAAAACTGGCACAAAAGCTGGAGTTAAACGCCCAAACTGGTACAAAAGCTGGCATTTAACTCCAAGAAAAGTCTCTACACATGGAAGCTTCAATGCTCAGCCCAAGCACACACCAAGTGGGCCCGGAAGAAGATTTCTGCATTAATTACTGATTTCTGTAAACCCTAGGCTACTACTTCTCTATAAATAGGACCTTATACTATTGTATTTACATCTTTGGACGTTTAGTCCCTAGACCTTGGAGGCTGGCCATTCGGCCATGCTTACACCATTATAACTTTTGTATTTTCAACGGTGGAGTTTCTACACACCATAGATTAAGGTGTGGAGCTCTGCTGTCCTTCATAAATTAATACAAAGTACTATTGTTTTTCTATTCAACTCAAGTCTATTTCTTCTCCAAGATATTCATTCGTTCTTCAACTTGATGAATGTGATGATCCGTGACACTCATCATCATTCTCACCTATGAACATGTGCCTGACAACCACCTCTGTTCTATTAGCAATGGCTTGAATGCGTATCTCTTGGGTTTTTAATCTAAGATTGGAACTTTCATGGTATAGGCTAGAATTATTGGCAGCCATTCCTGAGATCCGGAACGTCTAAACCTTATCTGTGATATTATGAGTAGGATCTGGGAAGGGATGACTGTGACGAGCTTCAAACTCGTGATTGTTGGGCGTGTGACAGACGCAAAAGGATTAATCGATCCTATTCCAACATGATCGAGAACCGATAGATGATTAGCCGTGCGGTAATAGCGCATTTGGAACATTTTCACTGAGAGGATGGGAAGTAGCCATTGACAACGATGATGCCCAACATAAATCTTGCCATGGAAAGGAGTATGAATGATTGGAAGAAGGCAATAGGAAAGCAGAGGTTCAGGAAGAACAAAGCATCTTCATACGCTTATCTGAAATTCTTACCAATGAATTTCATAAGTATCTCTATCTTATTTTATGTTTTATTTATCTTTTAATTATCAATTCTCCATCACCATCTGAATTAGCCTGACTGAGATTTACAAGGTGACCATAGCTTGCTTCAAGCCGACAGTCTCCGTGGGATCGACCCTTACTCACGTAAGGTTTATTACTTGGACGACCCAGTGCACTTGCTGGTTAGTTGTGTGGAATTGTGGCAAAGTGTGATTCACGTTTAAGAGCTCTAAGTCCTTTGGCGCCATTGTTGATGATCACAATTTTGTGCACCAAGTTTTTGGCGCCGTTGCCGGGGATTGTTCGAGTTTGGACAACTGACGGTTCATCTTGTTGCTTAGATTATGTACTTTTCTTTTTATTTTTTAGAATTTTTGAGAATGAATTCTAGAGTTTCAAGGTGATGTTCTTATCATCACAAAAGCTTATTGATTCTCATCATTTTAGCTGCTGAATGTAATGTCCTGCTGAAGCTTGGCCAACCATGTCTAATCTTTTTAGACTGAAGCTTTAGACTAACATTGCATGATTCCTGCAATTCTTGTTAAATTTTTTTATTCTCTTTATTTTCTTTTCCATATAAGTTTCAAAAATCACAAAAAAATTATAAAACCATAAAAACCAAAAATATTTTATGTTTCTTGTTTGAGTCTAGTGTCAATTTTTAAGTTTGGTGTCAATTGCATGACTTTCTTCTTCTTGCATTTTTCGAATTTATACATATTGTTCTTCATTGATCTTCAAGTTGTTCTTGATGATTTCATTGCTCTGATCTTTAAATTCTCTTGTTTTGTGTGTTTTGTTGTTTCTCATATGCATTCTCAATTTGTTAGTGTCTCTTATATGAAAATTTTTAAGTTTGGTGTCCTGCATGCATTGTTTATTTGATCTTAGTTGCATTTTTTATTGTTGTTTCTCATCATCAAAAATTCAAAAATATTTTAAAAAATGTGTCTTTTCAAGTCAATAATACAGAGAATTGAAGATTCAGAACATTCACCAGAGGAATCAAACAGAAAAAGCTGGGCGTTCAAAACGCCCAGTGAAGAAGGAAAACTGGCGTTTAAACGCCAGCCAGGGTACCTGGCTGGGCGTTTAACGCCCAAAAAGGTAGCATTTTGGGCGTTAAACGCCAGAATGGATGCCATTCTGGGCGTTTAACGCCAGAAGGACACAAGAGGGAAGATTTTGCTTTTAATTCAAATTTTTTTTAAATTTTCATAATTTTTCAAAATCAAATCTTTTTCAAATTACATCTTTTCAATCATATCTCTTCAAAATCAATTTCTTTTCATTTTTTTAATTTTCGAAAATCCTTGTTATAATTAAAGATTTACTTCAAAATTTTCAAGTTGTTACTTGCCTATTAAGAAAGGATCAAACTTTAAATTTTAGAATCATATCTTTTAATTTCTTGTTAGTCAAGTAATCAACTTTAATTTTACGAAAAAAAAACTTTCTTTTTCTAAATTGATTTTCAATCATATCTTCTCAATCATATCTTTTCAATCACATCTTTTTCAAAATTAACTCTCAATCATATCTTTTTAATTTCTAATTTCAAACTCTTTTCAAAAATCACTTAATTTCTTTCCTAATCTTAATTTTCGAAAATCTCAATCAAAATTTCAAAATTTCTTTTAATTATTTCAAAATCTTTTACTTTAATTTTTGAAATTTCTTCCTTCTATTTAAAAGACTAACACTCCTCCTCAAGGTACAATTCGAACTCCCTCCTTCTTTATATGTTCGAATTCTCTTCCATCTACCTCCTCCTTCTATTCTTCTTTTCCTCTGACACCTCAAGAAATCTCTATACTGTGACCTAGAGGATTCCCTACATTCTTGTTCTCTTCTCTTTCATATGAGCAGGAACAAAGATAAAGGCATACTTGTTCAAGCTGATCCTGAACCTGAAAGGACCTTGAAGAGAAAGCTAAGAGAAGCTAAAGAATAATTCTCTTTAGAGGGCCTAACAGAGCTTTTCAAGGAAGAAGAAACCATGGCAGCCGAAAACAACAATGCCAACAATGCAAGGAAGGTGCTTGGTGACTTTATTGCACCTACTCCCGACTTCTATGGGAGAAGCATCTCAATCCCTGCCATTGGAGCAAACAACTTTGAGCTTAAGCCTCAATTAGTTTCTCTAATGCAACAGAATTGCAAGTTTCATAGACTTCCATTGGAAGATCCTCATCAGTTCTTAGCTGAATTCTTGCAAATCTGTGACACTGTCAAGACCAATGGGGTTGACCCTGAAGTCTACAGACTCATGCTTTTTCCTTTTGCTGTAAGAAACAGAGCTAGGACATGGTTGGATTCACAACCTAAAAAAGCCTGAACTCTTGGGAAAAGCTAGTTAATGCCTTCATGGCAAAGTTCCTTCCACCTCAAAAATTGAGCAAGCTTAGAGTGGAAGTCCAAACCTTCAGACAGAAGGAAGGTGAATCCCTCTATGAAGCTTGGGAAAGATACAAGCAATTGATCAGAAGATATCCTTCTGACATGCTTTCTGAATGGAGCATCATAGGTATTTTCTATGATGGTCTGTCTGAACTATCCAAGATGTCATTGGATAGCTCTGCTGGAGGATCTCTTCATCTGAAGAAGACGCCTGCAGAAGCTCAGGAACTCATTGAAATGGTTGCAAATAACCAATTCATGTACACTTCTGAAAGAAATCATGTGAATAATGGGATAGCTCAGAAGAAAGGAGTTCTTGAGATTGATACTCTGAATGCCATATTGGCACAGAATAAAATATTGACCCAACAAGTCAATATGATTTCTCAGAGTCTGTCTGGAATGCAAGCAGCAACAGGCAGTACTAAGGAAGCTTCCTCTGAAGAAGAAGCTTATGATCCTGAGAACCCAACAATGGAAGAGGTGAATTACATGGGAGAACCCTATGGAAACACCTATAACCCTTCATAGAGAAATCATCCAAATCTCTCATGGAAGGATCAATAGAGACCTCAACAAGGTTTCAACCACAATAATGGTAGAAGAAACAGGTTTAGCAATAGCAAGCCTTTTCCATCATCTTCTCAGCAACAGACAGAGAATTCTAAGCAAAGCCACTTTGACTTAGCAACCATTGTCTCTGATCTAATCAAAACCACTCAAAATTTCATGACTGAAACAAGGCCCTCCATTAGAAATTTGGAGGCACAAGTGGGTCAGCTGAGTAAGAAAATTACTGAACTCCCTCCTAGTACTCTCCCAAGCAATACAGAAGAGAATCCAAAAAGAGAGTGCAAGGCCATAACCACAACCCACACGGCCGAACCTGGAGAGAAGGAAGAGGTAGTGATCTCCACTGAGGAAGACCTCAATGGACGTCCACTGACCTCCATAGAGTTCCCTAAAGAGGAACCATGGGAATCTGAGGCTCACACTGAGACCATAGAGATTCCAGTGAATTTACTTTTGCCATTCATGAGCTCTGATGAGTATTCCTCCTCTGAAGAGGATGAAGATGTTACTGAAGAGCAAATTGCTAAGTACCTTGGAGCAATCATGAAGTTAAATGCCAAGTTGTTTGGTAATGAGACTTGGGAGGATGAACCTTCATTGCTCATCAAAGAACTAGATGACTTGACTAGGCAAAAATTACCTCGGAAGAGACAAGACCCTAAAAAATTCTCAATCCCTTGTACCATAGGCACCATGACCTTTGAGAAGGCTCTGTGTGACCTAGGGTCAAGCATAAACCTCATGACTCTCTCTGTAATGGAGAAGCTAGGGATCATTGAGGTACAAGCTACAAGAATCTCACTAGAGATGGCAGACAATTCAAAGAAACAGGCTTATGGACTTGTAGAGGATGTCTTGGTAAAGGTTGAAGACCATTACATCCCTGCTGATTTCATAATCCTAGAGACTGGGAAGTATATGGATGAATCCGTCATCCTTGGCAGACCCTTCCTAGCCACAGCAAAAGCTGTGATTGATGTTGACAGAGGAGAATTGATCATTCAAGTGAATGGAGACTCCCTTGTGTTTAAAGCTCAAGGATATCCCTCTGTCACTGATGAGCGGATAATTTATACGCTTTTTGGCATTGTTTTTAGTATATTTTAGTTAGTTTTTATTATGTTTTTATTAGTTTTTATTTAAAATTCACTTTTCTAGACTTTACTATGAGTTTGTGTGTTTTTCTATGATTTCAGGTATTTTCTAGCTGAAATTGAGGGACCTGAGCAAAAATCTGATTCAGAGGCTGAAAAAGGACTGCAGATGCTGTTGGATTCTGACCTCTCTACACTCGAAGTAGATTTTCTGGAGCTACAGAAATCCAATTGGCGCGCTCTTAATTGCGTTGAAAAGTAGACAACCTGGGCTTTCCAGCAATATATAATAGTCCATACTTTGCCCGAGATTTGATGGCCTAAATTGGCGTTCCAAGTCAGCTCAAGAATTCTGGCGTTTAAGTCCAAGACTGGCACAAAAGCTGGAGTTAAATGCCCAAACTGGCACAAAAGCTGGCGTTTAACTCCAAGAAAAGTCTCTACACATGGAAGCTTCAATGATCAGCCCAAGCACACACCAAGTGGTCCCGGAAGAAGATTTCTGCATTAATTACTTATTTCTGTAACCCTAGGCTACTAGTTCTCTATAAATAGGACCTTTTACTATTGTATTTGGACACACATCTTTGGACGTTTAGTCCCTAGACCTTAGAGACTGGCCATTCGGCCATGCTTACACCATTATCACTTTTGTATTTTCAACGGTGGAGTTTCTACACACCATAGATTAAGGTGTGGAGCTCTGCTGCCCTTCATAAATTAATACAAAGTACTATTGTTTTTCTATTCAACTCAAGTCTATTTCTTCTCCAAGATATTCATTCGTTTTTCAACTTGATGAATGTGATGATCCGTGACACTCATCATCATTCTCACTTATGAACATGTGCCGGACAACCACCTCTGTTCTACTAGCAATGGCTTGAATGTGTATCTCTTGGGTTTATAATATAAGATTGGAACCTTCGTGGTATAGGCTAGAATTATTGGCAGCCATTCCTGAGATCTGGAACATCTAAACCTTGTCTGTGGTATTCTGAGTAGGATCTGGGAAGGGGTGACTGTGACGAGCTTCAAACTCGCAATTGTTGGGCATGTGACAGACGCAAAAGGATCAATGGATCCTATTCCATCATAATCGAGAACCGACAGATGATTAGCCGTGCAGTGACAGCGCATTTGGAACGTTTTCACTGAGAGGACGGGAAGTAGCCATTGACAACGGTGATGCCCAACATAAAGCTTGCCATGGAAAGGAGTATGAATGACTGGAAGAAGGCAATAGAAAAGCAGAGGTTCAGGAGGAACAAAGCATCTTCATACACTTATCTGAAATTCCAACCAAAGAATTACATAAGTATATCTATCTTTATTTTATGTTTTATTCATCTTTTAATTATCAATTCTCCATCACCATCTGAATTCGCCTGACTGAGATTTACAAGGTGACCATAGCTTGCTTCAAGCCGACAGTCTCCGTGGGATCGACCCTTACTCATGTAAGGTATTACTTGGACGACCCAGTGCACTTGCTGGTTAGTTGTGTGGAATTGTGACAAAGTGTGATTCACGTTTAAGAGCTCCAAGTCCTTTGGCGCCATTGTTGATGATCACAATTTCGTGCACCAGTCACCATGGAGAGGAAGCATGAAGAGTTTCTCTCAATACAGAGTCAAACAGAGCCCTACAGTTAAACTCTAAGTTTGGTGTTGGGAGGCCACAACCAAACTTTAAGTTTGGTGTTAAACCCCCATATTCAAACTCTAAGTTTGGTGTTGGGAGGTACCAACATTGCTCTGAACATCTGTGAGGCTCCGTGAGAGCCACTGTCAAGCTATGGACATTAAAGAATCGCTTGTTGAGAGGCAACCCAATTTTTACTTATCTATGTTAAATTTCTATTTTCTTTTGTTATTTTATGTTTTCTGTAGGTTGATAATCATGTGAAGTCACAAAAATAATTGAAAAAAAGCAAAAATAGAAGGAAAAATAGAATGAAAAACAGAACACCCTGGAGGAAAAACTTACTGGCGTTTAAACGCCAGTAAGGGTAGCAGAATGGGCGTTAAACGCCCAGTCTGGCACCATTCTGGGCGTTTAACGCCAGAAATGGGCACCAAACTGGCATTTAACGCCAGGAATGGGCAAGAAGCTGGTGTTAAACGCCAAAAATGGGCAGCAAACTGGCGTTTAACGCCAGGATTGGCAGTAAGGGGCGTTTCGCACGCCACATGGTGCAGGGATGAGAAATCCTTGACACCTCAGGATCTGTGGACCCCACAGGATCTCCACCTACCCCACCTCTCTCTCTCTTCTTCACCCATTCACCAATCACCTCAATACCTCTTCCCCAAAAACCCCTCACCTATCAAATCCCACCATTCTCTTCACCACTCACATCCATCCTTCATAAAACCCCACCTACCTCACCATTCAAATTCAAACCACTTTCCCACCCAAACCCACCCATAATGGCCGAACCATACCCCCCTCTCCACTCTTATATAAACCCATTTTCACTCCTTCATGTTCACACAACATACACACTATTCCTCCCCCTTGGCCGAAACACAAAGCCCCCTCCATCTCCTCTATTTCTTCTTCTTCTACTCTCTTCTTTCTTCTTTTGGTCGAGGACGAGCAACCTTCTAAGTTTGGTGTGGTAAAAGCTAAAGCTTTTTTTGTTTTTCCATAACTATTTATGGCACCTAAGGCCGGAGAAACCTATAGAAAGAGGAAAGGGAAGGCAAAAGCTTTCACCTTCGAGTCATGGAAGATGGAAAGATTCCTCTCAAGGGTGCATCAAGACCACTTCTATAAATTTGTGGCCAAGAAGAAGGTGATCCCCGAGGTCCATTTTAAGCTCAAAAAGGGCGAATATCTGGAGATCCGACATGAGATTCGAAGAAGAGATTGGGAAGCTCTCACCAACCCCATTCAACAAGTCAGAATCTTAATGGTTCAAGATTTCTATACCAATGCATGGATCACCAAGAGCCATGATCAAAGTGTGAACCCGGATCCTAAGAATTGGCTTACAATGGTTTGAGGGAAATACTTAGACTTTAGTCTGGAAAATGTAAGGTTGGCATTCAATTTGCCTATGATGCAAGGAGATGCACACCCATACATTAGAAGGGTCAACTTTGATCAAAGGTTGGACCAAGTCCTCATGGACATCTGTGAAGAGGGCACTCAATGAAAGAGTGATTCAAGAGGGAAGCCGGTTCAACTAAGAAGGCATAACCTCAAGCCCGCGGCTAGGGGATGGTTGGAGTTCATCCAACGGTCAATCATTCCTACTAGCAACCAGTCTGAAGTTACTATAGACCGGGCTATCATGATTCATAGCATCATGATTAGAGAGGAAGTAGAAGTTCATGAGGTTATATCCTAAGAACTCTACAAGGTGGCGGACAAGTCCTCTACTGCAACAAGGTTAGCCTTCCCTCACCTCATTTGTCACCTCTGCAATTCAGCTGGAATTGACATAGAGGAAGACATCCTCATTGATGAGGACAAGCCCATCACTAAAAAAAGGATGGAGCAAACAAGAGATCCCACTCATGGACAAGAGCATGAGGAAACTCCTCATCATGAAATCCCTGAGATGCCTCAGGGGATGCATTTTCCTCCACAAAACTATTGGGAGCAAATCAACACCTCCCTAGGAGAATTAAGTTCCAACATGGGACAACTAAGGATGGAGCACCAAGAGCATTCCATCCTCCTCCATGAAATTAGAAAAGACCAAAGAACCATGAGATAGGAGCAACAAAGGCAAGGAAGAGACATTGAGGAGCTCAAGCACTCCATAAGATCTTCAAAAGGAAGAATAAGCCGCCATCACTAAGGTGGACCCGTTCTTTAATCTCCTTGTTCTTTATTTTCTGTTTTTCGTAAATTGTGCTTTATGTTTATTTATGTTTGTGTCTTTATTACATGATCATTAGTGTCTAAGTGTCTATGCCTTAAAGCTATGAAAATGAATCCATCACCTTTCTTAAATGAAAAATGTTTTTAATTGAAAAAGAAAAAGAAGTGCATGAATTTCAAATTTTAAAACAGTTTAATTATTTTGATGTGGTGACAATACTATTGTTCTTCTGAATGAATGCTTGAACAGTGCATATTTTTGAATTTGATTGTTTATGAATGTTAAAATTGTTGGCTCTTGAAAGAATGATGGAAAAGGAGAAATGTTATCTGATGATCTGAAAAATTATAAAATTGATTCTTGAAGCAAGAAAAAGCAGTGAAAAGCATGCAGAAAAAAAAGGATATATGCGAAAAAAAAGAGAGAGAAAAGAAAAAGAAAGAAAAAGAAAAGCAAGCAAAAAAAGCCAATACCCCTTTAAACCAAAAGGCAAGGGTGATAAAAAGGATCCAAGGCTTTGAGCATCAGTGGATAGGAGGGCCCACAGGAATGAAATCCTAGCCTAAGTGTAACAACCCTGATTTTCAAGTATGCGAGATCTTTTCCGAAGGCACGGATTTCTCCGGAAGATCAGTAAAGGGAACACCTCTGATATATCATCAAGTACCTCAATCCTCATTGTCATTATGTCATCTTTAAGATAGAACCTTTTATGAGGCAAGCTCAATAACGCAGTTACGAAGAAACTAGTTTTTGAACTGTATCGGTTAAGAGTTTCGATTATGTTTTTTGTAAATAGTCTCAGTTTAACGAACCGGACTCGATTTATGAGAGAAGAGAGATAATAGGATGATATTATCATTATATTAGTATTAGAAGCTTCTTGAATGCTATTATAAGCTTACCTGGTCTGTTTTAGTTAAAAACAGAAAACCGGTTTAACCGGGTTCACAATTTACTGGTGCAGCTTAGCACGAGCACTCTCTGATGACTTTAGCAATGCTAAGACCTCATTATTCATGTTTTATTCCCATAATAAATATGTTACTAGTGTCATTTACGCTAGTAGCTCATAAAATAATTTTTAGAGATGTTTTTACAAGTGTTTCGATACATCTAGTTTTAGTAGTTGTAAACCTGAGATATTTTAATATTATTTTAATCCACCTCTAAGCCAACCAATCACAACTAACCCTACACCCCCAAAACCCTCAAGGCTGGCTCATTTTCACTTTGTGGCCGAAAATAGGTAGAGAGAAAAAGAGAGAAAAGTTCTTAGTTCCAAATCTTCAAAGCTTGATTTCTGCTGAACTAAAACTCAAATCAAAATTCCAATCCGACCAAAATGATCCTCTCTTCTTTCTCTACATAATCATATGACTTATCAAGGCTGGAATCAAGGTGAGTTGGCTGCACCATCTCTCTTTTGATTCGGTTTCAAGGAAACATGGTTAAATATGTGTTTTCTTGATGTGATTTAGGAGGAAAAAGTGCTTAAGGACCACCTGAAAGTCTAACCGAATTAGGAGCAGCAAAACCAGGTAGGGTGTCACGAAATTAATCTTGATTATTTGTGTTTGAATTGTGTGAATGTTGTATGATTTGGCTGTGCTAAAAATTGGTTGCATATATGATTGATTCTTGGTGAAAATTTGGTGAAATTTTGATGAAATTTGATGAAATTCAAGCTTTAAAGTTCATGTTCTTGGGCAGCTGGAAAAACGAAACCCTAAGCTTAAATTGAGGTTCAATTTGTGTTGAAATCATGTAGAAAAGATGAGGTTTTAATGGCGGCTAATTTATTATGAATTATAGTAAAAATCGGTTGCTGAAAAGACTGAAAAACGGGTAAAAACAGAGAAGGAATCTGAAGAATTTATGAAGAACATGAAGAACACTTTGAGTGTGGTGAAGAACAATGAAGAACACCTTTTTGATTCATAAAAGGGCAAGGAAGTAATTAAATTTGGTGTTTGGGGGGTTATTTGGTAATTTCTGAAAGTTAGGGTGGTAAAAGTAGAAATATTAAAAGTTACGGGTGGTAAAAAGTAAATTTTAAAGGTTAAAAGTAAAAGTAAGTTAATTTTCGAAAATTTAATGATAAAATAATAAAAAATAATAAAATATTAAATAATAATATTTAATTAAAAATAATATTTTAATAAAAATAATAAAATAATGCGAAAAAGGCAATTTTCTGTAAAAGCTTTAGAAAGACAACTTTAAGTGCAGAATCTCATAATTACTTTCATAAAACACTTAGGGAGTGGTAAAAACATATTAGTGAGGCAAAGATAAATAAAAGATAAAAAGTTGAAGAAAAGATAAAAATCGAAGAAAAAGTCTGTAAAGTTTTAATGACAGAAAAACATACAGAGACTAGTGAACGAACTAGGGCAACATAGTTAGTCCTGGAATTGCGAATAGGGTTAGGTATTATGTGAAAAGTTAAACTGTTTCAGTATAGACTTAATGAACCTATACTTGGAACAGACTAACTATTCATACCGAAATTTACATAAGCTTTAAATACATATGTTAAGTAGAGAAATCAAAGCAGAGTAAAGAAACACAGAGAACAGAGTAACCAGAGAAGAATAAAAGGATACAGAGAAAAGAGTAATCAGAGCAAAGTAAAAAGACAAAGAGAAAAGAGTAATGTGATAAAGAGAAATGGTTTGAGTTAAGATGTTGTAAAAGTAAAAGCTGTAGAGTTTGTATAGCGTGATTGAACAGAGAAAGAAAGAGGTACTGCATAAGAATGTGAAAGTGATGATGAATAATGAGAATGTTAATGAATGATGATAATGAGAATGATTATGTAAGAATCTGCTGCAGAAAGGCAGTCAAATAGATGGTGGTACGACCACTGAAAACGCTTTCTTGGGATACCTTGCTATAATGCTTTGCTGTAAGACAGAGGTTGCTTACAGAGGTATCGAGATGAGGGTGCTCCTGTAAGACAGAGGTTGCTTAGAGTGAATGTGTTGTTGCTCCTGTAAGACAGAGGTTACTTACAGTGAGTATATTGTTGCTCCTGTAAGACAGAGGTTGCTTACAGTGAGTCTGTTGGGCGTATATCGGCTAATAAGTGCCGCTCTGCAAGACAAAGGTTGCTTGCAGTGGATATTGCCAACTGGAAAGCCTTATCCAGACAGAGGTTGCTGGGTAACGTCGGGAGCGGGTATGTAACTGACAAATGAGCTCATTACCTGCACTAGGGCTAGACATGCATCATTCTCTATTGCATTCCTTTCTGTGTGTGGTCTATTTCTTTATGTTTGTCTGCTTGCATGCTATTTCTGTGTTTTATTGTATTCTTTTGTTTGTGTTCTACTTTCTGTTGTCTCTACTTTCTCTTTCTATCTTTATCTTCTGTTTACTGCTTTGTTATATTATATTATTTGTCTGCTAATCGACCCCAAGTAAATGAACATAACTAATAACCCCGACCCTACTAAGAACTCCCCAGTTCTTACCCCTTTTCTCTCCCTTCCCCCTCCAGATGGAAGCAAGAGTATCCTTCCGTTGTTCGTTGATGATCGTTCCGTAAAGAGAATTCCACCCTAGGTAGTCTTCTGAATACAGATTGAACTCCATTATCTGTTTTTACGTATATACCATGGGACCAGCCGACATCTATGCCCCGTTTATCTATGAACTTTAACCTAAGTCCCCCGTACGACGTTGCTGTTATGCGGCCACTCAATAAAGTACTAGAGGTATATTCTAAGACGATGTATGATCGTGCAGAGGAGTTTTAGAAGATGTTCCACCTTTTGATGACGTTCCACATGCCTTGAGTTTTGAAGACTTAGAATGTATTTTCCCTCGCTTTAGTGGTATAGAGGGACTAGGTGAGTATAGAGTCTAGGCTAGCCTGGGCGCCAGCTTAGGGACTTCTTGAACAGGTCAGGACCTGGGATGTTGTATGTATACATATGTATATAGTTATTATCTAGCTATATCTAGGGGTGTCCTAACCAAAGATCTTTACTCTAATAAAGGCTGGATAACCGAATGTTATTAACTGCTTGTGATATATTTATGTGAGATTGTTTATAACCGTTTTATCTGTTATTATTTGTGAATTGATTATGAATGATTTTGTTTATTAATCCAAACATTTTAAAAAAAAAGTACCTTGCAAAATAACTACATTTTTAATGACGAGTCAGGCTCATATAATAATTAATTGATAATAATTAGGAAGACAAGTTGGTAGTGCTCAGTTTCTAGTATGATCATGACGTACCAGAAATCGGGTCATTACAATTTGGTATCAGAGCAGTTCGTTCCCAGTAGAGCCTGGGGAGTGGACTGACTATGCTTCATTGCATACTCTGCTTGTGTGTCTCATGCCGTTAGGGTATTTTTAAGATACATTTGGCATGAATGTCTATGAGCACTCATTTTGGAAATGTTCATACTTAACTTGAGATATTAAGACTGATCACCTTAATATTGATTGTTTGGTGTGGATAAGACCTCAATGACTGTGAATAGGCATGGTTTAATCGAGCTCCGAATGAAGAATCGATGTGAGCCACAGCTATCTTCATAGCTGTTATGATCTCCATGGCTATGGCTGTGTGAGATTTGGATGCTGTAAGGAACGGACCTATCTCTTTGTCAGGATGGCTTGATAAAAATAGATTGTTTGAAGATGGATTCTGCACCTGGCTGAAATTTTGAGGGCAAAATTTTCTTTTAGGGAGGTAGAATGTAACAACCCTGATTTTTAAGTATGCGAGATCTTTTCCGAAGGCACGGATTTCTCCGGAAGATCAGTAAAGGGAACACCTCTGATATATCATCAAGTACCTCAATCCTCATTGTCATTATGTCATCTTTAAGATAGAACCTTTTATGAGGCAAGCTCAATAACGCAGTCACGAAGAACCTAGTTTTTGAACTGTATCAGTTAAGAGTTTCGATTCTGTTTTTTGTAAATAGTCTCAGTTTAACGAACCGGACTCGATTTATGAGAGAAGATAGATAATAGGATGATATTATCATTATATTAGTATTAGAAGCTTCTAGAATGATATTATAAGGTTACCTGGTCAGTTTTAGTTAAAAACAGAAAATCGGTTTAACCGGGTTCACAATTTACTGGTGCAGCTTAGCACCAGCACTCTCTGATGACTTTAGCAATGCTAAGGCCTCATTATTCATGTTTTTTTCCCATAATAAATATGTTACTAGTGTCATTTACGCTAGTAGCTCATAAAATAATTTTTAGAGATGTTTTTACAAGTGTTTCGATACATCTAGTTTTAGTAGTTGTAAACCTGAGATATTTTAATATTATTTTAATCCACCTCTAAGCCAACCAATCACAACTCACCCTACACCCCCAAAACCCTCAAGGCTGGCTCATTTTCACTTTGTGCCCGAAAATAGGTAGAGAGAAAAAGAGAGAAAAGTTCTTAGTTCTAAATCTTCAAAGCTTGATTTCTGCTGAACTAAAACTCAAATCAAAATTCCAATCCGACCAAAATGATCCTCTCTTCTTTCTCTACATGATCATATGACTTATCAAGGCTGGAATCAAGGTGAGTTGGCTGCACCATCTCTCTTTTGATTCGGTTTCAAGGAAACATGGTTAAATATGTGTTTTCTTGATGTGATTTAGGAGGAAAAAATGCTTAAGGACCACCTGAAAGTCTAACCGAATTAGGAGCAGCAAAACCAGGTAGGGTGTCACGAAATTAATCTTGATTATTTGTGTTTGAATTTTGTGAATGTTGTATGATTTGGCTGTGCTAAAAATTGGTTGCATATATGATGGATTCTTGGTGAAAATTTGGTGAAATTTTGATGAAATTTGATGAAATTCAAGCTTTAAAGTTCATGTTCTTGGGCAGCTGGAAAAACGAAACCCTAAGCTTAAATTGAGGTTCAATTTGTGTTGAAATCATGTAGAAAATATGGGGTTTTAGTGGCTGCTAATTTATTATGAATTATAGTAAAAATCGGTTGCTGAAAAGACTGAAAAATGGGTAAAAACAGAGAAGGAATCTGAAGAATTTATGAAGAACATGAAGAACACTTTGAGTGTGGTGAAGAACAATGAAGAACACCTTTTTGATTCATAAAAGGGCAAGGAAGTAATTAAATTTGGTGTTTGGGGGGTTATTTGGTAATTTCTGAAAGTTAGGGTGGTAAAAGTAGAAATATTAAAAGTTACAGGTGATAAAAAGTGAATTTTAAAGGTTAAAAGTAAAAGTAAGTTAATTTTCGAAAATTTAATGATAAAATAATAAAAAAATAATAAAATATTAAATAATAATATTTAATTAAAAATAATATTTTAATAAAAATAATAAAATAATGCGAAAAAGGCAGTTTTCTGTAAAAGCTTTAGAAAGACAACTTTAAGTGCAGAATCTCATAATTACTTTCATAAAACACTTAGGGAGTGGTAAAAACATATTAGTGAGGCAAAGATAAATAAAAGATAAAAAGTTGAAGAAAAGATAAAAATCGAAGAAAAAGTCTGTAAAGTTTTAATGACAGAAAAACAGACAGAGACTAGTGAACGAACTAAGGCAACATAGTTAGTCCTGGAATTGCGAATAGGGTTAGGTATTATATGAAAAGTTAAACTGTTTTGGTATAGACTTAATGAACCTATACTTGGAACAGACTAACTATTCATACCGAAATTTACATAAGCTTTAAATACATATGTTAAGTAGAGAAATCAAAGCAGAGTAAAGAAACACAGAGAACAGAGTAACCAGAGAAGAATAAAGGGATACAGAGAAAAGAGTAATCAAAGCAATGTAAAAAGACAAAGAAAAAAGAGTAATGTGATAAAGAGAAATGGTTTGAGTTAAGATGTTGTAAAAGTAAAAGCTGTAGAGTTTGTATAGCGTGATTGAACAGAGAAAGAAAGAGGTACTGCATAAGAATGTGAAAGTGATGATGAATAATGAGAATGTTAATGAATGATGATAATGAGAATGATTATGTAAGAATCTGCTGCAGAGAGGCAGTCAAATAGATGGTGGTACGACCACTGAAAACGCTTTCTTGGGATACCTTGCTATAATGCTTTGCTGTAAGACAGAGGTTGCTTACAGAGGTATCGAGATGAGTGTGCTCCTGTAAGACAGAGGTTTCTTAGAGTGAGTGTGTTGTTGCTCCTGTAAGATAGAGGTTACTTACAGTGAGTATATTGTTGCTCCTGTAAGACAGAGGTTGCTTACAGTGAGTCTGTTGGGCGTATATCAGATAATAAGTGCTGCTCTGCAAGACAAAGGTTGCTTGCAGTGGATATTGCCAACTGGAAAGCCTTATCCAGATAGAGGTTGCTGGGTAACGTCGGGAGCGGGTATGTAACCGACAAATGAGCTCATTACCTGCATTAGGGCTAGACATGCATCATTCTCTGTTGCATTCCTTTCTGTGTGTGGTCTATTTCTTTATGTTTGTCTGCTTGCATGCTATTTCTGTGTTTTATTGTATTCTTTTATTTGTGTTCTACTTTCTGTTGTCTCTGCTTTCTCTCTCTATCTTTATCTTCTGTTTACTGCTTTGCTATATTATGTTATTTGTCTGCTAATCGACCCCAAGTAAATGAACGTAACTAATAACCCCGACCCTACTAAGAACTCCCCAGTTCTTACCCCTTTTCTCTCCCTTCCCCCTCCAGATGGAAGCAAGAGTATCCTTCCGTAGTTCGTTGATGATCATTCCGTAAAGAGAATTCCGCCCTAGGTAATCTTCTGAATATAGATTGAACTCCATTATCTGTTTTTACGTATATACCATGGGACCAGCCGACATCTATGCCCCGTTTATCTATGAACTTTAACCTAAGTCCCCCGTACGACGTTGCTGTTATGCGGCCACTCAATAAAGTACCAGAGGTATATTCTAAGACGATGTATGATCGTGCAGAGGAGTTGTACAAGATGTTCCACCTTTTGATTACGTTCCACATGACTTGAGTTTTAAAGACTTAGAATGTATTTTCCCTCGCTTTAGTGGTATAGAGGGACTAGGTGAGTATAGAGTCTAGGCTAGCCTGGGCGCTAGCTTAGGGACTTCTTGAACAGCTCAGGACCTGGGATGTTGTATGTATACATATGTATATAGTTATTATCTAGCTATATCTAGGGGTGTCCTAACCAAAGATCTTTACTCTAATAAAGGCTGGATAACCGAATGTTATTAACTGCTTGTGATATATTTATGTGAGATTGTTTATAACCGTTTTATCTGTTATAATTTGTGAATTGATTATGAATGATTCTGTTTATTAATCCAAACATTTTTAAAAAAAAAGTACCTTGCAAAATAACTACATTTTTAATAACGAGTTAGGCTCATATAATAATTAATAGATAATAATTAGGAAGACAAGTTGGTTGTGCTCAGTTTCTAGTATGATCATGACGTTCCAGAAATCGGGTCGTTACATTAAGCGGCTAAACCAAGCTGTCCCTAACCATGTGCTTGTGGCGTGAAGGTGTCAAGTGAAAATTGAGACTGAGCTGTTAAAGTCGAGGTCCAAAGCAAAAAGAAGAGTGTGCTTAAGAACCCTGGACACCTCTAATTGGGGACTCTAGCAAAGCTGAGTCACAATCTGAAAAGGTTCACCTAGTTATGTGTCTGTGGCACTTATGTATCTAGTGGTAATACTGGAAAACAAAGTGCTTAGGGCCACGGCCAAGACTCATAAAGTAGCTGTGTTCAAGAATCAACATACTTAACTAGGAGAATCAATAACACTATCTGGATTCTGAGTTCCTATAGAGGCCAATCATTCTGAACTTCAAGGAATAAAGTGAGATGCCAAAACTGTTCAGAAGCAAAAAGCTAAAAGCCCCGCTCATCTAATTAATACTGATCTTCATAAATGTTTTTGGAATTCATTGTATATTCTCTTCTTTTTATCCTATTTGATTTTCAGTTGCTTGGGGACAAGCAACAATTTAAGTTTGGTGTTGTGATGAGCGGATAATTTATATGCTTTTTGGTATTGTTTTTAGTATATTTTTAGTATATTTTAGTTAGTTTTTATTATGTTTTTATTATGTTTTTATTTGTTTTCTGTGATTTCAGGTATTTTCTGGCTGAAATTGAGGGACCTGAGCAAAAATCTGATTCAGAGGCTGAAAAAGGACTGCAGATGCTGTTGGATTCTGACCTCCCAATTGGCGCGCTCTCAATTACGTTGGAAAGTAGACATCCTGGGCTTTCTAGAAATATATAATAGTCCATACTTTGCCTGAGATTTGATGGCCCAAACAGTCGTTCCAAGTCAGCTTAAGAATTCTGGCATTTAACTCCAAAACTGGCACAAAAGCTGGAGTTAAACACCCAAACTGGCACAAAAGCTGGCGTTTAACTCCAAGAAAAGTCTCTACACATGGAAGCTTCAATGCTCAGCCCAAGCACACACCAAGTGGGCCCGGAAGAAGATTTCTGCATTAATTACTGATTTCTGTAAACCCTAGGCTACTACTTCTCTATAAATAGGACCTTATACTATTGTATTTACATCTTTGGACGTTTAGTCCCTAGACCTTGGAGGCTGGCCATTCGGCCATGCTTACACCATTATCAGTTTTGTATTTTCAACGGTGGAGTTTCTACACACCATAGATTAAGGTGTGGAGCTCTGCTGTCCTTCATAAATTAATACAAAGTACTATTGTTTTTCTATTCAACTCAAGTCTATTTCTTCTCCAAGATATTCATTCATTCTTCAACTTGATGAATGTGATGATCCGTGACACTCATCATCATTCTCACCTATGAACATGTTCCTGACAACCACCTCTGTTCTACTAGCAATGGCTTGAATGTGTATCTCTTGGGTTTCTAATCTAAAATTAGAACCTTCGTGGTATAGGCTAGAATTATTGGCAGCCATTCCTGAGATCAAGAACGTCTAAACCTTGTCTATGGTATTCTGAGTAGGATCTGGGAATGGATGACTGTGACGAGCTTCAAACTCGCGATTGTTGGGCATGTGACAGACGCAAAAGGATCAATGAACCCTATTCCAACATGATCGAGAACCGACAGATGATTAGCCGTGCGGTGGCAGCGCATTTGGAACATTTTCACTGAGAGGACAGGAAGTAGTCATTGACAACGGTGATGCCCAATATAAAGCTTGCCATGGAAAGGAATATGAATGATTGGAAGAAGGCAATAGGAAAGCAGAGGTTCAAGAGGAACAAAGCATCTTCATATACTTATCTGAAATTCCTACCAATGAATTACATAAGTATCTCTATCTTATTTTATGTTTTATTTATCTTTTAATTATCAATTCTCCATCACCATCTGAATTAGCCTGACTAAGATTTACAAGGTGACCATAGCTTGCTTCAAGCCGACAGTCTCCGTGGGATCGATCCTTACTCACGTAAGGTTTATTACTTGGACGACCCAGTGCACTTGCTGGTTAGTTGTGCGGAATTTTGACAAAGTGTGATTCACGTTTAAGAGCTCCAAGTCCTTTGGCGCCATTGTTGATGATCACAATTTCGTGCACCACTTGTCATTTACCATTGGAGCTGGAACACAAAGCCCTCTAGGCTTTCAAGCTACTAAATTTTGATAGTGTTGCTGCTGGTGAAAAGAGGGTCTTGCAGCTACAGGAAATGGAGGAGTTCATATCTCAAGCCTATGAAAATGCCAAGATTTATAAAGAAAAGGCAAAGAGAAGGCACGACCTCCATCTGGCACCCAAGAGCTTCGAAAAAGGACAGCAAGTGCTCCTCTACAATTCGAAATTAAGACTTTTCCCTGGAAAACTCAAATCAAGGTGGTCAGGACCCTTTCTTGTCACAAAGGTCTCGCCGTATGGACACATAGAAATCATGGAGGAAAGTTCAAAGAGGACGTTCACTGTGAACGGACAAAGGCTCAAGCACTACATGGGCAACATGGGGGAAAGCCCCAAAATGAAATATCATCTCAACTGATGGAGAAATTGTCGAGCTAGCGACGCTAAAAGAGCGCTTCGTTGGGAGGCAACCCAGCCTAAGGTAGTTTCCTTTTCGTGATCATCTCAATAAAGGATATAAGCAGTTTCCCTCGTATTGTGAGGAGCCAAGTTTGGTGTTGCACACCAAACCAATCCAAGAGTGAATGTGTAATTCTAAGTTTGGTGTTCCGCCAAAGATTTCAGTTAGAATCACATTACACATCTTCAAAGGCAAGTTGCTAGCTCCAACCAATCAGGGAAACCGCTTAACAATAGTTTAGTTTCTATTTCATAGTTGTTTTATCAATAAAAGCACATGAGGTTCTGCATTAGGTAATGAACTAGGTTTGGTGTTCACACACCAAATTAAGTCCAGAAATTTACAAGCATACATGTAAGCTAACTATTCCTCAAGTGCTTGGGGAACAAGCAACTTCCAATAACTTTGCAGGAATTCAATCAACCTTCTAGAAAAACAGTGCACCACCATCCAAGGAGGCGAAAAAGGACGTAGAAGCTATGGATGATGACAACAAAGAGATAACCAGAAGGCACCACCAAAAGGTTGTATTGCTACTTGATCCCATATGCTTGGAGATGTTAAAAAAAAATTGGAAGTCTGAATGTGCCCCTGATTAATAGTTACTCTTTAGCTTAAATCACTAGAATTTAATATTTGCTTTCATTGCCTTTGTCATATGTGTGCTGGTTCAAGTTACCTGTCTTCATTTTCACCTTGCTTACTTGTATGCTTGTCCCTTGAGTCAAATAAAAAGAGATGTTATGAAAGACGAGAGTGATGATAAATTGTGGAGTAGGTTCTTAAGCTTGTGGTGTAGTAATCACTTAGCTAAGTTGGTTCACCAATAAGGTAGGAAGGCAACTATCTGTCCTGAAGTCATATGCTTGAAACACACCCCATGAGACTAGCTAAATAATAAGATCCTAATAAGAAAAAGGAAAAGAACAATAAGAGTTGAAAAAGAAAGAAAAGTAATAAGAAATAAGGCTAGGCACCAAGGGCTTGAATCTTGAGGGATGTGTCTGTGGTGCTCTTGTACCAAGGATCTGCTTGGATGAATAAGTTCTTAGGAGTGCTTCATCACTTGGTAACTTGGGTTAACTAACCTGGGATTATCAACTAAAAATCCACTATCAAGAGCAACCTTGCTACAGAACATTTAGTAACCCAAAGAGGTGCTGGACACCAAGGCCTCAAGGAAAGAAAATAACAAACCATGTGCCTGTGGTGTGCATGTATGGGGGAGAGAGACTTGAGAGAGTAAGTCCTTAGGGGTGTTTCAACACCTAGCACCTTGAACCAACTGGTTCGGGAGTGTTGGCTGAAAGCTTATTTTAAAGAGTCACCCCCTCACAGAGCACTTAGCTTAAGGATGCAATAAACCTTGAAAAAACAAAGGGATCAATAAATAAAAGTCTCAAAGGGTGCAATCAAGTGAGTATTCCAGGGCATGATAAAGGTCTGAAAGCCAATAAAGGAATGAACCTAAGTTGCTATGCATGAAACCCCATAAAACCAAGGACATGACTTCCACAATAATGATTCATTCCTCTCGTCATTTCATTCATCATTCTCATGTTTCAGTACTTGCTTAGGGACAAGCAAGCTTTAAGTATGGTGTTGTGATGCCAGGGAATTTCGGCCAGTTTTACTGACATTTTCTTTACTGTTTTAGGGTAGTTTCATGCATTTTCTTAGGAAATAAGCAAGTTTTGGGTAGAATTTCACTTACATCTTGATTCAAAGCAAACATTGTGAATTTTATATGATTTCATGAGAATTATGCATGAATTTAATGACAAATTGGATGATGCATACCTCATAACTTGGATTAGAGCTTTGATGCACTTTATTTGCTTGATTTCAGGATAAAGGAAGAAAGGAAAAGCCACGTTATTAGCCACGTTAGTCTAACTAACGTGACCACTAACGTGGAATGGAAGCTAGCTTGCAACGTTAATGAGAAAAGTGATCGCCAATAACGTCTTCGAAGCCATCATAGCCCACGTTAATTACCACGTTAACTACATTAACGTGGTAGTTAACATGGGGGAAAAGGAAGCTCCAAGCGTTAGTGGTAAAAATGAGTGCCACTAACGCTCCAAAAGGGCAATTGGCCACGTTAAAAGTCACGTTAACTCAGTTAATGTGAACTCTAACGTGGAAGGAGCGAGGAATCGCCAACGTTAGTGACACTCATCTTTGTCACTAACGTTGGACTAAGCCACTATGAGCCACGTTAGTTACCACGTTAATTACATTAACGTGGAAGCTAACGTGGAGGAAAGGGATGATGAGCAAACGTTAGTGACACTCACCTTTGTCACTAACGTTGGAGATGGCAATTAACTCCACGTTAGTGGTCACGTTAATGTAATTAACGTGAGGCACTAACGTGGGAAAGGGGCGTTTTGGAGCATTAGTGAAAAAGGCAGGTGTCGCTAATGCTCTCGAAGATTTGGCAAGCCTACGTTAAAGGTCACGTTAACTATACTAACGTGAACTCTAACGTAAGGAGAAAGGGATACTCTCAACGTTATTGGGAAAGGTAAACCCCAGTAACGTTTGCGAAAGGCCAAGAGGCAACGTTAGTAGTCACGTTAGTGCCACTAACGTTGAAGTTAATGTGGACCATTTTGGGTTAGGAACGTTAGTGAAAAAGGCGATTGTCATTAACGTTCTCGACCCCACATTTTCACTTAACGTTAACACCACTAACGCCCTAAGCTAAAGTCCATGCCTACTGCACACTTTCTCTGCAAGTGAAGCTGAGCCCACTAAAGATGATAACTGCTTCAACTCGAGATCCAAAGGCCCATATCCAAGACTTGAAGAGCCAACTAGAAGATCAGAAGAGTAGTATAAATAGGAGTAGTTTTGAACTAGAGAAAAGCTTTTGGGATTGAGAGGACTACTCTCTGTATAATTTTACTTTCTCTGCAACTTCTAGTTTTACTTTCAGAATGAATTCTCCATCTTTGTTTTCCATTCCGAGAGACATGAACAACTAAACCCCTTTCATTGGGTTAGGGAGCTCTGTTGTAATTTGATGGATCAATAATAGTTTTTCATTATTCTTCTTCTTTCTTTTCTCTTGAATTTACATAGAAAGCTTTCAATCTTCATCCAATTGGGTAGTTGTCTTGGAAAAGAAGCTATTCATACTTGGATCTCTTTGAAATCTTGGAAGAGGAATGAAGGGATCATGCTAGAAATGCTTTCTCATGTTGGACCAAATTGGGGGTTGGGCGGATATGGTGACATATAATTCTCCCAATACTTTGATTTGGAAATACATGTGGTACAATCAGTGACCACACTTCATCTCTTCTCATGAGCAATTATTCCAAGGAATTGGCTATTGATCAAGATTTGAGAGATTGAATTACCAAGGAATTGGAATTCAATCACTTAAGATTGCCAAGGAGATCAATCAATGCATTGATTGAGGAAGAGATGAAAATGAACTTGATCTGGAGAATGCAACATCTCCTAAGCCCAATGAATCCCCCATTTCTAATCTTACCCATTCTCTTTACTTTCTGACATTTACTTTCATGCTAAATTCCCCATTCCCCATTTAAGATTCTGCAATTTACTTTCCGTCATTTATATTCAGCTCTTTATTTCCAGCATTTACATTTTCTGCCATTTACTTTCCCGCCATTTAATTTCCTGCAATTCTCAAATCAAACTCTGCTTAGCTCAACTAGAACATTCCTCCAATTAAAGTTGCTTGACCAATCAATCCCTGTGGGATTCGACCTCACTCTATTGTGAGTTTTTACTTGACGACAATTCGGTATACTTGCCGAGGGAAATCCGTTGAGAGGCAAGTTTCCGTGCATCAGTCGGACAACATTGAATCAACTCGGCGCAATAGTCTCAACTCCACATCTGTGCATGAAATTCCCAACTACAGAAGGGATAGCTACAATAAAAGCAGATCAAAAGATGGCACGCCATTGTTATAACGAAAGTCTAAACCTCAAAGGCAGAGGAGAAGAGTTCCATACAATTAAGCTTGGTGGAGCTCAGAGATGAGAAGAACTTCGTCCACAGCCCGAAGGTGAAGTAGAGAAAGTTCAAATCGGAGACACCTCGGACAAAACAACTAATATTGGCACGATCCTAAGAGGGGGCGTAAAAGAATTACTAGTACAGTTCTTACGATATAATGTCGATCTCTTCGCATGGAAAGCCACAGACATGCCAGGCATAGTCCCCAAGCTAATGTGTCACAAGTTGGCGGTCTATCCAAGATCTCGGCCGGTACAGCAGAGACGAAGAAAACTTGGGCCAGAACGATCCTAAGCTGTGGAAGAACAGGTACAGGCACTACTGGAGGCAGGATTCATAAGAGAAGTCAAGTACCCACTATGGCTAGCTAACGTCGTCTTGGTGAAAAAATCAAATGGGAAGTGGCGAATGTGCACCGACTACACCGATCTCAACAAAGCATGCCCAAAAGATCCTTATCCACTCCTAAGTATCGACACTTTGGTGGTTGCCTCATCCGGATATAAATACCTCTCGTTTATGGATGCATATTCCGGATACAATCAAATCCCCATGTATCCACCAGATCAAGAAAAGACCTCGTTTTTAACACCAAAAGCAAATTACTGCTACATCGTGATGCCTTTTGGTCTCAAGAATGCGGGAGCTACTTATCAAAGGCTAATGAATAAAGTCTTTTCAGATTATATCAGAAAAATCATGGAAGTCTACGTGGACGACATGTTAATAAAGACACAAAGTGAAGAGACATTATTGTCTGACATGGCCCAAGTGTTCAACACTATAAGGAAGCATGACATGCAACTCAATCCTGTAAAATGCACCTTTGCAGTAGAAGCAGGCAAATTCTTAGGTTTTATGCTCACACAAAGAGGAATTGAGGCGAATTCGGATAAATGCCAGGCTATACTCAACATGAAGAGCCCAACTTGCGTCAAAGAAGTGCAACAACTCAATGGGAGATTGGCAGCCTTATCCAGATTCTTAGCAAGATCAGCGATAAGATCTCTCCCCTTCTATGATACTTTAAGGAAAGGAAAGAAGTTCGAATTGACAATGGAGTACGAGCAAGCCTTCCAGGATTTCAAAAGTTTCCTGGGACGACCACCTATCCTTACTCGACCACGAGAGGAAGAGCCACTCGTATTATACCTCGCGGTAGGATGTTGGGCAGTAGCCTCAGCACTAGTTCAAGAAGACGACAAAGGGCAACAACCTGAATACTTCATTAGCAAAGCGCTGCAGGGATCTGAGTTGAACTACCAAAAAATAGAAAGGTTTGCCTACGCTCTCATACCAACATCTCGACGACTTCGCCCGTACTTCCAGGCTCACACCATTAAGGTTCGGACCAACCAACCCATAAAAGGGATATTGCAGAAAACAGATCTAGCAGGCAGAATTTTACAATGGGCAGTCGAGTTATCCGAGTTCAACCTTCAATATGAAGTTCGGACAGCCATCAAATCACAGTACTTAGCCGACTTCATTACAGAATTCACTAACACCCTGAAAACCCCCACAGAATGGAACCTCTACGTGGACAGTTCCTCAAATAAAACTGGAAGCGGTGCGGGCGTGATAATGGAAAGCAACCAAGGAACCCAAGTGGAGCTTTCCCTTAAATTTGGGTTCCCAGCCTCAAACAACCAGGCAGAATATGAAGCGTTACTAGCTGGTTTGAAGATGACTAAGGAGGTGGGAGCTCAAAAACTCAATATCTTCAGTGATTCACAAGTAGTCACCTCACAAATAACATGGAGCTACCAAGCCAAAGACCCCACCTTGAGAAAGTATTTGGATAAGACCAAGGAACAGCTCGGACAACTCGGGGAATATAAGATCCACCACATACCCCGCGAACAAAATACCCGAGCTGACGCACTCTCAAAGCTAGCCAGCACCAAACCAGGGGGCAACAATAGAAGCCTCATCCAGGAAATGCTACAGAACCCGTCAGTCTCGGAAGAGGAAAAAGTCCTAGCCATAACAGGTCAAGATCAAGGATGGATGACCCCCATAATTAATTACCTCAAAACAGAAACACTCCCCACAGATGAAAAGGAGGCAAAGAGATTAAAACGGGAGGCACAGTACTACACTATCATAAACAAAACCCTATAAAAAAGAGGGATTTCAATACCATTATTAAAATGTGTGCCGACCTCCAACACAAGGGAAGTTTTAGAGGAAATACACAGTGGCATTTGTGGCAATCATCTCGGAGCACAAGCTCTCACCAAAAAATTACTCTGGGCGGGGTTTTATTGGCCAACTCTACAAAAGGAAGCTACAGAGTTTGTAAAGACATGTCCACCATGCCAAAAACATGCCAACTTTTACATCGCCCTGCCGGAAGAACTCATCAACATAACCTCACCTTGGCCATTTGCAAAATAGGGACTCGATCTTCTCGGACCCTTTCCCCAGGGATCGGGACAAGTTTAATTCCTCATAGTGGGGGTAGACTATTTCACAAAGTGGATCGAGGCAGAGCCCCTAGCCAACGCCACTGCTCAAAGGAGCTGGAAATTCCTATATAGGAACATCGTCACAAGGTTTGGGGTTCCATACTCCATCACTACAGACAATGGCACCCAATTCAAAGACGCAGGCTTCAGAAAGTTAGTAGCCGACTTGAACATAAAGCACCAGTTCACCTCTGTCGAACATCCCCAAGCCAATGGTCAAGCCGAAGCGGCCAACAAAGTCATATTAGCTGGGGTGAAACGGAGACTGCAAGATGCAAAGGGAGCTTGGGCCGAAGAACTTCCACAGGTCCTATGGGCATATCGAACAATGCCACATTCGACCACAAACAAATCACCATTTCAATTAGCATACAGAGTGGAGGCAATGATCCCAGTGGAGGTCGAGGAAGGGTCGCCTAGAGTAGTCCACTACAATGAAGAAACCAACTCTCAACTTCAAAGAGAAGAGCTCGACCTACTTCCAAAAATCCAAGAAAGAGCTCGGATTAGGGAAGAAGCGCTAAAGCGCTGAATGGCTTCGAGATATAATCAAAAAGTAGTGCCAAGAGGTTTCGCTGAAAATGATCTCATCCTAATCCGAAATGATATCGGAACAACTCGACCCGGATAAGGAAAGCTGGCGGCAAACTGGAAAGGACCCTACCGAGTCATAGAAGTACTTGGGAAGGGCTACTACAGATTATCCGAACTCGACTGGCGAGAGTTCCCCAGATCGAGGCACGCCTGCAACTTAAAAAGGTACTATAGTTAGAAATAAAGGATACCAGCATGAGATGCACTCTTTTTCCTGAAAAGATTTTTTAATGAGGCACCATGTTGAGATCCAGAAATTATCCAATTCAAAAGGATAAAAAATCTATATGTACATATTTTCATTGTCTTTTAAATAAAATATATTAGATGATTCTACAAGTTTTCAAGACGCGTTAATCTGAAACATTCATCGTCCGATTATAAAGCAACAGATTAGAAAAAAGTGAAAAATAAATTCACTGTCCAATCACGTTAAAGACCAAGATAGATGAAAACCAAATTCATCTAAAGGTCGACTAAATGAGGATTTAATCCACTTTCTACAAATCGGCAAAGATGAAAACAGAATAATGCAAGAAGTTATCGAAAGTGATCCGGAGAAAGGACCTGACGAGGTCTTAATGGATTGCTAAATAATAACTTAAAGACTGGCCGACATTAAAAAAGTCGGACCGAGTCAACCCAAGTTATCAGCAAATCCCTGGAAAGAGGTCTGGCCAACCCTATAAAAGAGGAATTGCTATATCCAAGAAAGAGGATTACAAAATAACTTAGAAGAGATCGACATGACGAAGTCGGTCTCCTACGAAAAACAAGTTATAAAAGTAATCCCTGAAAGAGACCTGACAAAGGTCCAAGAAAGAGGATTACAAAATAACTTAGAAGAGATCGACATGACGAAGTCAGTCTCCTACAAAAAACAAGTTATAAAAGTAATCCCTGAAAGAGACCTGACCAAGGTCCAAGAAAGAGGATTACAAAAATAACTTGGAAAAGGATGACGTAAAGAAGTCGGTCTCCCACAAACAAGTTATAAAGATAGTCCCTGAAAGAGACCTGACAAAAGGTCCAAAAAAGAGGACTACAAAAATAACTGGAAAGAGGACCAACATAAAGAAATCGGGTATGGATTGCTAAAAATAAATACAAGTAAGATCGAGAAAACCGAAATGACAGTTGAATCCACACATCCACAACCTCAAAGGATCCAAGCTACAAGCAATAAGTACAAAGCAATCCAAAGAGGCCGAGCAGCAAGGCTCCAGCATTCTCAAAACCCAGAAAGGTGCCAAGACAAGTGCAAACAAGCATGATATAAAATACAATATTATAACAAGCTTCAGGGTCAGGCCCAAAAGCTTGAAAGTTGTTGTTTTTTCAAAATAAAAAGTTGCTAAACAAGCAACCAGGAGGAGTATCAACAGTCAGCAAAATATTCAAACTACAAAATAAAGAGTTTAAAAGCCCACAAGCCGGGCTATCTGCACAAACATCCAAGAAAAATCAGCTAAGATCGGGAGCCTTCTCGGCAGCATTAGTACGGGGAGAAGGAGGGCGAGTCTGAATAGGCACAGCATCCACGGTACCATCATCCCGATTCAAGATCTGACAGTCCGGATCAAAAACGGAATGACCGACCTCAACTAAAGGAACTGTACAAGTTGACATTTTGGCAGAAGGCACAAGGGGAGGTTCGACATCGTCATCATCCTGGTCATCAGGGACAATCTTTCCATCCCTCACAACATTGTCCAGGCTAAAAAGAGTAAGGTCGGCCTCGGGAGCAATAATTCAAACATGCTCCTTCAGGTTCTCGTAAGCAGCATTCACACTGCCAACAAGATGACCCTGGAGCTCGGAGTAATCAGCTCGGGCATTCTCCAGCTCCTCCTTCAAACGTATTCCCTCCCGATAGGATGTGACGTAGCTGTCTTTATGCCTCAATGCCGTGTCCTTGGCCAATCGCACAGAAGCCACTAGAGCAAGGGAACTCGCCTTCTCATTCTTCAGATCCTTCTCCAGTTTGGCCACCTTCACCTCAAGCTCCTCCTTCAAGCCCTTCATCTGATCGAACTCCTGTTTTGCCTCCTCCATAAAAGTTTTGGTGGCATGAAGAGGAAGATTTTGAGCAGTTCGGTACAGGGCAGCTCCCATATGTGCCATTTTTCACACTACTCCGAGTTATAAAATCCAAATGACAAAGGAGTGATACATCATCCATAGGGAGGACACCATAGGGACCGATCTGCTGATCTACGAACTCGACAGCATCAAAATCAGGGGCATCAAGGTTGAAAGGCTCAATTGTTTTTTGTTTCTTGTTGGGAAGAGCACCAGAAGTAGCAGCGGAAGACTGTGGAGGGTCGGCCAGGCGAACCCGAGGAGTGGGAATCACCTTCCTCGGCCCAGGAGAACTCGGCACGGGCGGCTTCACCTGAACTTGAGAAGATCCCTCTCCCGTCGCCTTGGCCAAGATATTTTGAGCAGCAGCAGCCTTCCTGGCCTTTTTGAAGGCCTTCATGGAATCATTGTTTTTTGACATCTCTGTAAATACAGAACCAACCACAGTAAAAGGTCACAATCACAAAAAGAGGAAGCAAACTAAGAAACAAGTACAGAAACAAGTCAGACAGTACCCAAAACAGTTCGAACCAGGGACGGGTCATTCAAAAACCTTTTTCTATCAAGATGGGGTGGTTTTCCCCATAAATCTTCAAGAACAATAACAAAAGCCCGCTCAACCTCGTCAATCATCTCTCGTGTATAACGAGACACTCTCACATCCTTCTGCCACTCTAGAGGGAAAGCAGGCTCGTCATTCTCATCAAGAAAAAAGGGGCAGACCCCCTCAACAGCACAGACTCTAAAGAAATAATTCTTAAAGTCCTTAAAAGACTCATCGTACATGGAAAAAACTTTATGACCCTGGGCAGACCTGAAAGAAACCCAGGAAGCTTTCTTTTTGGAAGAGGCACCAGGCTTGGCAGAAACAAAAAGATAAAGGAAAAGAGTTTGAGAAGGTGTTACGCCTAACTCTTGGCAAAGCAGCTGAAAGATCTTCATAAAACCCCAGGAATTTGGATGAAGCTGGGATGGGGCAATGTTACACGACCACAACAAGTTGGTCTCGAAAGCAGTAAATGGAAAAGTAATGTCCAATTGGCTGAAGAAATATTCATAGGCATAGAAGAAAGGACGCTCCCCCCCGACCGAAGTAGGAAAACAAACCCTCTCGTCAGAGTCGGGCGCTACAAGCTCATAATCCCTCTCCCGGGCACTACTACCACAAATCCTATGACGTTTCCTCAGCTCTACACAAAAATCAGCATCCACCACAGAGACACACATTAAGACAAGGGAGTCCAGCCAATCAGACATCCCCTCGGGAACTTTAGAAGACATCTCTACAATGTTATTGCGAGAAGACATGAGGCCAACTAATCCTACAATAAGAAAAGAAGATTGGATAACTAAAAAATATCTCGGATGAGGGGGATAACAACTTGACTAATATGATACAGAAGAACAAAACAGAAAAGGAAAACCCCAAGACTCAAGCCAAAGTCCTGGGGCATCTTTGGAGGTAGTAACAAAGCAAGTTTCAGGAAAAATCTACAGCTTACGTCCTGACATCTTTCAAACAAGAAAAGAAGATTTCAAATAACAAACATTTTGAAAAAGAAAGTCAAAACACAAAAAGTCATCAAAGCCACTACCTTTTTACTGTCTATCAGCAAAAAGCATCGCCAACATCAAACATTCCAAGCGGAAATTGTCAAAGGCACAACTTTTTTTCAGAATCAAACAAAACCATCATCAAAAGCACAAACAAAAACGGTGATAACATGCAAAAGCCCTACAAGCATTAAACAACAGAAAAGGCGAAAAGGTTCATGCAAAAAGGCAAAGAAACTCCCAGAACACACATTACAACAGCAATCAGGCACAGCAAAAGCAGAAAGATCCAAACTTTCTCCAAGAAAAATCAAAACTTTCTCAAAATCAGACATGAAAAAGTGACATGGAAAAGAGAAAGGAAGAAAAATTAAACCTGGAGAAATAGGAGAAAACCTCAAAAGAAAGCTGAAGAGCAAAAGCGGCAGGCGAAAGAGCCACCCCTCGAACGGAAAAACTCGCCAAAAGTAGGAAACGGAAGATGAGATCCAGAATCACCCCTCTTCCACAGAAAGCAATAGCAAGCAGGCGTCGCAAGGAGAAACTATGAACTCTAGGCGAAAAACAAAAAGAAAGAAAAATAAGGGAGGTTACGAAGAAGAGAAACCGTTTCGAAATTGCAAAATTCAAAATAAAGCCAAGGGAAACGGGGCAATCAATACCAATTAATGAAGGTATTAAAAACCCTCGCATGTTCCCAAGGACAAAGCGCTGATATAAAAGGGCGCGCTTTTAGAGGAAAACGTTCCACATTCAAAAAGGTTCTACAAAGAAAGGAATTGACTAAATGCTTGAGTTCAGCTTCACTAGAGAAGGACCGAAGTCAACGACTCGACCTCGAAAAAGAAGATCGAACTCAAGCAGGGGCACTGTTCATACCCTGAGTCGAGCTATCCGACCCGGGATGATTGGCGACAAAGCGACCGACCTCTTCAGGTCAGACTATCCGACCTCTTCCTAAAAAAGGTTGGCCAAATCGACAGGAAAGCCCAAAAAAGGGCCCAACTCAAGGAATACGACCCAGATCCAAAGGCAGCCCAAGCCTATAGAGATAAGGGCAGTTCCATTGAAGATAAGCTGACCTCGCCAAAAGATAAGATAAGATAAGATAACTAACTTATCTATCTAAGAAGGTCATCCCATACTATTATAAATACACTGGGGCACCCAGGTATTACTCATACTCTGATTCTACTAAAAAACCTGTTTAATACCCATGCTAACTTAAGCATCAGAGTCTCTTGCAGGTACCCCCCACCCTCCGGTGACAAAGGATCAGCAGTGCAGCCAGTCCAACAAGTCGAACACGACAGCTCTGGCCGCTACCCCCAGCCGGACACGTCATCTCCGACCAGTACAGCAGATCTCGACCGAGATCGACCTACAGTTTCAGGTAACCCTCGGAACAGAGACCATAGAGATTCCATTGAATTTACTTCTACCATTCATGAGCTCTGATGAGTATCCTTCCTCTGAAGAGGATGAAGATGTTACTTAAGAGCAAGTTGCTAAGTACCTTGGAGCAATCATGAACTAAATGCCAAGTTATTTGGTGATGAGACTTGGGAGGATGAACCTCCCTTGCTCACCAAAGAACTGGATGACTTGACTAGGCAGAGATTACCTCAGAATAGACAGGATCCTAGAAAGTTCTCAATAACTTGTACCATAGGCACCATGACCTTTGAAAAGGCTCTGTGTGACCTAAGGTCAAGTATAAACCTCATGCCTCTCTTTGTAATGGAGAAGCTAGGGATCCTTGAGGTACAAGCTGCAAGAATCTCACTAGAGATGGCAGACAATTCAAGAAAACAGGCTTATGGACTTGTAGAGGATGTCTTGGTAAAGGTTGAAGGCCACTACATCCCTATTGATTTCATAATCCTAGACACTGGGAAGTGTATGGATGAATCCATCATCCTTGGTAGATCCTTCCTAGCAAAAGCTGTAATTGATGTTGACAGAGGAGAATTGGTCCTTCAAGTGAATGAGGAATCCCTTGTGTTTAGAGCCCCCACATTCAAACTCTAAGTTTAGTGTTGGGAGGCCATCATCATACTCTGAGTATCTGTAAGGCTCCATGAGAGCCCACTATCAAGCTATTGACATTAAAGAAGCGCTTGTTGGGAGGCAACCCAATTTTATTTAATCATATCTATTTATTTTCTATTGTTATTTTATGTTTTCTGTAGGTTGATGATCATGTGAAGTCACAAAAAAAAATTGAAAAAGTAAAAACAGAATGAAAAATAGTATTAAAAATAGCACACCCTGGAGGAGAAGCCTACTGGCGTTTAAACGCCAGAAAGGGGAGAAAAGCTAGCGTTAAACGCCAGGATTGGCAGTCAAGGGAGCGTTTACATGCCACATGGTGCAGGGATGAGAAATCCTTGACACCTCAGGATCTGTGGACCCCACAGGATCCCCACCTACTTCATCTCTCTCTCCCTCCTCTTCACACCTTCCCATAACACCCTTCCCCAAATACCCTTCACCAATAACCTCAATACCTCTTCCCCAATTACCCCTCACCTATCAAATCCTACCTTCTTCTGCATAATTTCTTCACCAATCCACATCCATCCATCATAAAACCCCACCTACCTCACCATTCAAATTCAAACCACTTTCCCTCTCAAACACACCCATACATGGCCGAACCCTAACCCTCTCTCCACTCCTATATAAACCCATCTTCACTCCTTCATTTTCACACATCACAAACACTACTCACCCCCTTGGCCGAACCACTAAACCCCCTCCCTCTTCTCTATTTCCTCTTCTTCTACTCTTTTCTTTCTTCTTTTGCTCGAGGACGAGCAAACCTTCTAAGTTTGGTGTGGTAAAAGCATTGCTTTTTATTTTTTCATAACCATTTATAGCACCAAAGGCCGGAGAAACCTCTAGAAAGAGGAAAGGGAAGGCACAAGCTTCCACCTCCGAGTTATGGGAGATGGAAAGATTCATCTCAAGGGTGCATCAAGACCGCTTCTATGAAGTTGTGGCCAAGAAGAAGGTGATCCCCGAGGTCCCTTTCAAACTCAAAAAGGGTGAATATCCGAAGATCTGACATGAGATTCGAAAAAGAGGTTGGGAAGTTCTCACCATGTCGGAATCTTAATGGTTCAAGAGTTTTATGCCAATGCATGGGTCACCAAGAACCATGATCAAAGTGTGAACTCGGACCCAAAGAATTGGCTTACAATGGTCCGGGAAAAATGCTTATATTTTAATCCAAAAAATGTAAGGTTGGTATTCAACTTGCCCATGATGCAAGGAGATGCACGCCCCTACACTAGAACGGTCAACTTTGATCAAAGGTTGGACCAAGTCCTCATAGACATTTGTGAAGAGGGCGCTCAATGGAAGAGAGATTCAAGAGGGAAGCCGGTTCAACTAAGAAGGCATGACCTCAAGCCCGTGGCTAGGGGATGGTTGGAGTTCATCCAACGCTCAATCATTCCCACTAGCAACCGGTCTGAAGTTACTATAGACCGGGCTATTATGATCTATAACATCATAATTGGAGAGGAAGAAGAAGTTCATGAGGTTATATCCCTAGATCTCTACAAGGTGGCAGACAAGTCCTCTACTTTGGCAAGGTTAGCCTTCCCTCATCTCATTTGTCACCTCTGTAATTCAGCTGAAATTGACATAGAGGAAGACATCCTCATTGATGAGGACAAGCCCATCACTAAGAAAAGGATAGAGCAAACAAGAGATCCAACTCATGGACAAGAGCATGAGGAAATTTCTCATCATGAAACCCCTGAGATGCCTCAAGGGATGCATTTTCCTCCACAAAACTATTGGGAGAAAATCAACACATCCCTACGAGAATTAAGTTCCAACATGGGACAACTATGGGTGGAGCACCAAGAGCATTCCATCCTCCTCCATGAAATTAGAGAAGATCAAAGAGTCATGAGGGAGGAGCAACAAAGGCAAGGAAGAGACATTAAGGAGCTCAAGGACTCCATAAGATCTTCAAGAGGAAGAACAAGCCGCCATCACTAAGGTGGACCCGTTCTTTAATCTCATTGTTCTTATTTTTCTGTTTTTCGTTCCCTATGCTTTATGTTCTATCTATGTTTGTGTCTTTACTACATGATCATTAGTCTCTTAGTGTCTATGCCTTAAAAGCTATGAATGTCCTATGAATCCATCACCTTTCTTAAATGAAGAATGTTTTTAATTACAAAAGAAAAAGAAGTACATGAATTTCGAATTTTAAAAATAATTTAATTATTTTCATATGGTGGCAATACTTTTTGTTTTCTGAATGAATGCTTGAACAGTGCATATTTTTGAATTTGTTGATCATGAATGTTAAAATTTTTTGCTCTTGAAAGAATGATGAAAAAGGAGAAATATTATTTGAGAATCTGAAAAATCATAAAATTGATTCTTGAAGCAAGAAAAAGCAGTGAAAAGCTTGCAAAAAAAAAAAGCCAATAGCCCTTTAAACCAAAAGGCAAGGGTAAAATAAAAAGGATCCAAGGCTTTGAGCATCAGTGGATAGGAGGGCCCACAAGAATAAAATCCTGGCCTAAGCGGCTAAACCAAGCTGTCCCTAACCATGTGCTTGTGGCGTGAAGGTGTCAAGTGAAAGGCTTGAGACTGAGCGGTTAAACTCGTGGTCCAAAGCAAAAAGAGTGTGCTTAAGAGCTCTAGACACCTCTAATTGGGGACTCTAGCAAAGCTGAGTCACAATCTAAAAAGGTTCACCCAGTTATGTGTCTGTGGCATTTATGTATCGGGTGGTAATACTGGAAAACAAAATTCTTAGGGTCATGGCCAAGACTCATAAAGTAACTGTGTTCAATAATCAACATACTGAACTAGGAGAATCAATAACACTATCTGAATTTTGAGTTTCTATAGATGCCAATCATTCTGAACTTCAAAGGATAAAGTGAGATGCCAAAACTGTTCAGAAGCAAAAAGCTAATAGCCCCGCTCATCTAATTAATACTGATCTTCATAGATGTTTTTGGAATTCATTGTATATTCTCTTTTTTTATCCTACTTTGTTTTTAGTTGCTTGGGGACAAGCAACAATTTAAGTTTGGTGTTGTGATGAGCGGATAATTTATACGCTTTTTGGCATTATTTTTAGTATGTTTTTAGTATATTTTAGTTAATTTTTATTATGTTTTTATTAGTTTTTATTCAAAAATCATATTTCTAGACTTTACTATGAGTTTGTGTATTTTTTCATGATTTCAGGTATTTTCTAGCTAAAATTGAGGGACCTGAGCAAAAATCTGATTCAGAGGCTGAAAAAGGACTGTAGATGTTGTTGGATTCTGACCTCCCTGCACTCGAACTGGATTTTTTGGAGCTACCAAGGCCCAATTGGCACGTTCTCAATTTCGTTGGAAAGTAGACATCCTGGGCTTTCCAGCAATATATAATAGTTTATACTTTTCCCGAGATTTGATGGCCCAAACTGGCGTTCCAAGTAAGCATAAAAATTCTGGCGTCAAAACGCCAGAACTGGCATAAAAGCTGGAGTTAAACGCCCAAACTGGCACAAAAGCTGGCGTTTAACTCCAAGAGAAGTCACTACACGTGAAAGCTTCAACGCTCAGCCCAAGTACACACCAAGTGGACCCAGAAGTGGATTTCTGCATCATTTACTCATTTCTATAAACCCTAGGTTACTAGTTTTCTATAAATAGGACCTTTTGGTATTGTATTTTCATCTTTCAACCAATCTTTTAATCATGCTTTGATGATTGAACCCTCTTTGGGAGGCTGGCCATTCGGCCATGCCTAGACCTTCTTTTATTTATGTATTTTCAACGGTGGAGTTTCTACACACCATAGATTATGGTGTGGAGCTCTGCTGTTCCTCGTGAATTAATGCAAAGTACTATTGTTTTTTTATTCAACTCAAGCCTATTTCTTCTCTAAGATATACACTCGTTCTTCAACCAGATGAATGTGATGATCCGTGACACTCATCATCATTCTCACCTATGAACGCGTGCCTGACAACCACTTTCGTTCTACTTGCAATAGCTTGAGTGCGTATCTCTTAGCCTCCTTATTCATGACGCATGGTTGCCTCGCCTGACAACCGAGCCTTCCATTCCATGAGATCAGAGTCTTTGTGGTATAGGCTAGAATCAATTGGCAGCATTCTTGAGATCCAAAAAGTCTAAACCTTGTCTGTGGTATTCCGAGTAGGATCTGGGAAGGGATGACTATGACAAGCTTCAAACTCGCGAGTGTTGGGCGTACTGACAGACGCAAAAGGATCAATGGATCCTATTCCAACATGATCGAGAACCAACAGCTGATTAGCCGTGCGCTGACAGCGTATTTGAACCATTTTCACTGAGAGGACGGGAGGTAGCCATTGACAACGGTGAAACCCAACATAAGCTTGCCATGGAAGGGAGTATGAATGATTGGAAGAAGGTAATAGGAAAGCAAAGATTCAGAAGGAACAAAGCATATTCATACGCTTATCTGAAATTCTCACCAATGAATTACATAAATATCTCTATCCTATTTTATGTTTTATTCATCTTTTAATTATCAATTTTCCATAACCATTTGAATCTGCCTGACTGAGATTTACAAGATGACCATAGCTTGCTTCAAGCTGACAATCTCCGTGGGATCGACCCTTACTCACGTAAGGTTTATTACTTGGACGACTCAGTGCACTTGCTGGTTAGTTGTGTGGAGTTGTGAAAAAGAGTTGAGATTACAATTGTGCGTACCAAGTTGTTGGCGCCATTGATGATCACAATTTCGTGCACCAGTCATATGGTGGTCTGGATGAATTGTTCACATAATTGGCTTGTTCCCAGCCACCTTTAGATTCTGGTGCATTCCCTTCTTGTTGAGGGGTTTGATCTTGAATGACTGAGGCTTGATTGGCCTCCATCCTTTTGGTTAGAGCTGCTATTTGAGCTACAGTTGCCTTGTTCTAAGCTAACAAAGCATCTACAGAGTTGAGTTCTTGCACTCCCTTCTTCTGAGTCCTTTTTGAAGCATAGAAATACTCATTTTCCACTACAGTCTCAATGACATCTATGGCCTCTTCAATGGTTTTCTTTTTGTTGAGTGAGCCTCCTGAAGAATGATCCACTGCCTTCTTTGCTTCATAGGATAAACCCTCATAAAAGATATGTAGTTGTACCCACTCATTGAACATTTCTGGTGGGCATCTTCTTGTCAGATCTTTGAATCTCTCCCATGCCTCGTAGAGTGTTTCTCCATCTTGTTGTTTGAAGGTTTGCACCTCATCTCTCAGCCTGTTGATTCTTTGTAGAGGGTAAAATCTTGCAAGGAATCTGTTCATGACCTCCTCCCATGAAGTTAGACTCTCCTTGGGGAATGATTCCAACCACTTTGCTGCCTTATCTCTGAGTGAGAAAGGGAACAAGAGTAGTTTGTAGATATCAGGGTGTACCCCGTTGGACTTTACAGTATCACATATCCTCAAGAATGTGCTGAGATGTTGATTAGGGTCTTCTTGGGCACTTCCTCCATATGAGCAATTATTCTGAAAAAGTGTGATGAGCTGAGGCTTCAGCTCAAAATTATTGGCATGAATGGTTGGCTTTAGGATGCTGCTGCCACAATTTCCTGGGTTTGGGTTGATGTAGGAGTCTAAGACTCTCCTTTCTTGCCCAACATGATTTACTGGGCCTTCTCTGGCATGGTTGTGAGCTTCTTCTTCATGTTAGTTCTCCATATTCTTCTCCATGTCTATTTCAAAATATACTTCCTCTTCCTCAGCACCAACGACTCCCTTCCCTCTTGCTTCCCTCCTTAATCTAAGGAAGGTCCTCTCAGGTTCAGAATCAAAGGAAGTTGAAGCCCCACTTCTTCTACCTGTCATACAACCAACAAGGCAAAAAGCAAGAAAGAAAATGAATGAAGAAATTACTCTTGTTAGAGTGGTTGTTAGTGTGAGTGGTGCAATTAATCAAATAGTTAGAAGAGTGGAAATATGGATGATGAATAAGAATAATCAAAGAAGAAAGAAATAGAACTCAAAATAAAAAAATATATAAAATAAAAAAATATAAAAGGCGCTAAATAAAAGAAACTAAAATAACAAGGAATTTAAATTGCTTAATCTAGCTCTCCAATCAATTTAATCACTGTCAAATTTAAGCCAATCCCCGGCAACGGCGCCATAAAACTTGATGAGTCCAATTCACACCCCATTCAAAAATTAGTGAATTAGTTCTTTTGGCAAGCGCACCAAAATTATCGTCAAGTAATAACCCACAGTGGAGTGGGATCATATCCACAGAGATTGGCAAATTCGAGCAGTTTTAATTAATTGATGAATTAGTCAAGCGGATCAATAAGATTGTGAAGTGCAGAATTGTAAATGACATAAATGTAAATGACTAGAATATAAAGAAAAGCAATAAGGTGCAGAAATAGAAATGGAAGAATGTAAAGTGCAGAATCATAAATGACTTGAATGTAAATGGGAATGAGGAATTGCTGAATGTAAAATTAAGCTGTAAAGAAATGGATAGATAAAAATGGGGGAATTTATTGAGATTGGGAGATGTTGTCTCTTTGGATCAAATCTAGCTTATATCTTCTTCAATCATGCAACTCATTGACCTCTTGGCAATCATGATTGATTGAGCCCCAATCCCTTGGTAACTCAATCTCTCAGATCCTGATCAATAGCCAATTCCTTGGTCTAATTGCTCATGAAGAGAGATATGCTTGGTGCCTGATTATACCACACACCATTATAGGTCCAAGTAGAGGGAGGATTATATGTCACATATCTAAACACCAAAAGCCAGATTCTACTCAAGTATGAGAAGGGATTTCAAGCATGGTTTCATGTTTCCTTTCCCAAGGTTCCCATGAAACCCAATTGCATTCAATCTCTTTTCCAAGATAATTGAACACTAAGCATTAAGAACGAAATTCTTTCTAGAAAATCAAAGAGAAGATGAAGAGAAGAAGAATTTCACTATTATCAATCCATCAAGTACAACAGAGCTTTCTCTCTCAATGAGAGGGAAGTTAGTTACTCATAGCTCAAAAAGTACTCAAAAGTGAAGTGTAAAAGTGGATCTAAAACAGACTGCTTAACCCCTTCTTCAGTACTCCTTGGGGGTATTTATACTACTCCTAGTAAAATAAAAGAATTACAAAAGTGAAAAAGGAAAATTACATTTTGGAGGGAAAAGAAAACACTCAATAAGCGTGACTTCCTAGCTGGCGTGTGGCTGGCGCTTTACTGGCGTGTCACGTGCCCTTCATTTCTAGCTTGGCGTGCCACGCCCAATCCTTCAAGTGGCACGCTCATCTCTCTATCAACCTTGGCGTGCCACGCCTTCGAACTCAAGTGGCACGCTATAGTGGAATTCTTGTGTTGGCGTGCCACGCCTTCGAACTCAAGTGGCACGCCTTTTGCCTTTTTCCACTTTTCTTTGCCTCTGGAAACTTGAACTGGCATGCCACGCCCAGGGTCTGGCGTGCCACGCCCTTGCTCTATGCTTGGCTAAGCTTCTCTGGAAAGTTGCACTAGCGTGGCACGCCCCTTTGTGAGTGAATGGTTCCTCTGTTTGGCGTGCCACACCATGAACTCAAGTAGCATGCCCCAATACTTCTTTGCTCTCTGAATGGCCCAGGCGTGCCACGCCTGGGATTCAAGTGGCACGCCTAAGTGAAGACTAGTGAGTGGCGTGCCATGCCTTCGATACCAAGTGGCACGCCCCATGTAATTGGCCTCCTTCATCCTCTCTGGAAACTTATACCAGCATGCCACGCCTAAAGGCTGGCGTGCCACGCTCATGATCTTGCCTTGGTTCCAGTAGTTGGCGTGCCACGCCTCACCCTTCAAGTGGCACGCCAAAGTGACATGCTTGGGTTGGCATGCCACGCCTTCGACAACAAGTGGCACGCCCAGTCCTTGCTTTTGTTTCCTTTGTGCATTGGCGTGCCACACCTGGTTGCTCAAGTAGCACGCTTAAGTGAGGGTGAGAGTATTGTACCAGCGTGCACGCCATGCTGTTCAAGTGGCACGCCCATGGATTTGTGAACTCTTCAAGCTTGGCGTTCCACGCCTGGGTTCTCAAGTGGCACGCCCAAGTGACTTCTTGGAGCTGGCGTGCCACGCCTTTGATACCAAGTGGCACGCCATAGTGAAGGTTCTTCTTGGAATGGTGCGTTGGCGTGCCACGCCCCTTTGCTCAAGTGGCACGCCCATAGTAGTTGATGGGCCAGGCGTGCCACGCCCAACCTGGCGTGCCACGCCCTTTTGTGTCCTTCATTGTTGCTCTCTGAAATTTTGTACTAGCGTGCCACGCCCAGTCCCTGGCGTGCCACGCCCACATGCATGCTTTGATCTCGCCTTTAGAATTTAGTACTGGCGTGCCATGCCTAGCTCTTGGCGTGCCACGCCAGTGCATTTTTGTGGCGTTTGCTCCCAAGTGGCACGCCAGTTTCACACGCCCAGCTTCTTCTTTGTCTTCTACCCATTTTTGAAACCTTTTTCAGTGAAATTTAGCACAACTCATCTCAAAGTAGTGTACCATAATATTCATCAAATAATGCATGAATTGTACTGATCAAATGAGATTTATGCTCTTTTATGGTCTTCTTTATGCAAGAAAGAAGGGTAGATGATGAAAGTCATCAAATATATTGACAACCCCCCCCCCAAAATTCTAAACAATATAAACCACAAAATTGGGGTTTATCATGGGTGTTCTATAGAAGTGAACTGGTGCTTGATTTTTTAGGTCAGCTACCATGTTCCTGAAGTCTGTGTCGGTGAACTGAGTCCCATTGTCCGTGTAATGGAATAGGGAACCCCAAACCTTGTGATGATGTTTCTATACAGGAACTTTTGACTTCTTTGGGGGGTGGCGGCTGCCAATGGCTCTGCCTCAATCCCTACAATGAGGAATTTGACTTGCCCTGATCCTTAGGGGAATGGCCCGAAGTGGTCGAGCCCCCACTTTTTGAACGGCCAGGGTGAGGTGATGCAAATGAGCTCTTCAAGTGGGGTGATGTGGAAGTTGGCGTGCTTCTGGCATGGGGGGCACGTTCTGACGAACTCGGTCGCTTCCTTCTGTAAGGTAGGCCAATAGAAACTGGCTTGGAGTACCTTTTTGGATAGAGCTCATGCCTCGAGGTGATTGCCGCATATGCCGCTGTGAACGTCCTCCAGGACCACTTTTGAAGCGGAAGTCGGGACGCACTTTAGAAGGCGTGTTGAAATTCCTCTGCTGTACAGGACATCGTGTATCAAGGTGTAATATTGTGCTTCCCGTATGAGCCGTTTTGCATTTTTCTTTTCTGTGGGAAGTGTTTTGGACTTGAGGTAGTTGATTATAGGGGTCATCCACCCCTGGTCCTGGTCTGATATGCTTAAGACCTTCTCTTCCCTTAAAGTTGATGGGTACTGTAGGGTCTCTTGGATGAGGCTTCTGTTGTTGCCTCCTGGTTTGGTGCTGGCTAGCTTTGAAAACACGTTAGCTCGGGCGTTTTGCTTCCGAGGGATATGTCAGATCTGATATTCTCTGAGGTTCTCGAGCTGTTCTTTGGTCTTGTCTAGGTATCTTTTCATAGTGGGATCCTTTGCCTGGTAGCTTCCTTTTATCTGCAAGGTGATTACTTGTGAATCACTGAAGATAGTAAGCTTTTCGACTCAGACCTCCCTAGCCAGCTTCAGACCAGCCAGTAGGACTTCGTACTCTACTTGATTATTTAAGGCGGGGAACTCGAATCTTAAGGAGAGTTCAAGCTGGATCCCTTGGTCGCTTTCTAAGATAACTCCTGCTCCACTTCCGGCCTTGTTTGATGAGCCATCAATGTAGAAGTTCCATTTTACGGGGGTCCCCAGGGTGTTGATGACAAGTCATCTTATGCTAGCTTCTCAAGCATTTTTCACTTGTTTTATTAGGTTTTATGCACTTTCTTGCATAATAAGTAAGTGATTTGGAGTGGATTTGCATGTTTATGTCAATTCAATCAACCATCATTTATTATACACAAAATCATAGGATTCATGTTCGAATTAGTTAATTTTATGATTAATGCAGAGATCTTGTGAATTTTTTGATGCTTTGATTGGTTGTTTTGATTATTTGTGGGTGAAGAAATGATGAAGAAAAGAAAGAACCAGGAAAGCATGCCTTATCAAAGCGTGACCCATGACATTAAAGCGTGGCGATCATCCAAAGGAGCAAGGGCCAACGCTCGAAGACCCAACGGAGCGCCCAATGATGCACCAAGAAACCAGGGCTGAGGGAGCAACAAAGAGATGTAGCGCTCTCTATTTGAGCGGAGCGTTCACAAAGTGAGCACTAGTTGGGAACACACCAAGGTCAGCGCTCAAATGGAGTGAGCGCTACGTTCAAATTGATTGAACGTTTTCGCGCATAATGGAGAGACCAAGCAAGGGCGCTACGTTGAATGTCCCAACTGAGCACTACAAGGAAACTCAAAAACAAGGCCAGTGCTCGAATCAGTGAGCACTACGTTAACTCCTTCTACCTTTTTCGGGCATGGCTCAAAAGAAAAGCAAGGCACAGCACTCAAAGTGGAGTAGCCAGGGTTCGAAGAGGGATCAAAGCGCCCCAAGGAAGCATGAGAGCGCTACGTTTAAAACTCCCCACTGAGCGCTACACAAGAAGGCTTAGCATGAGGAAATTGCAAGCATACAAGGAAACCCACAAAGTGAAACAGCCAAGGCTCGAAGAGGGAGACCAAGGCAAGCAAGGGAGCGCTACGTTCTCTTCTCTTCACTGAGGACTAAGGAAATTGGCATAAAGAGGGGCAATGACCAAGGTTCGAAAAGGGAACACAAGAAGCATGTGTAGCGCTCAGTTCACTAACCAAACGGAGCGCTTCACTGGAGCTAGCACCCTTGGTCCATCCTCAATCAAAAGCCATCTTGGATCTACTTCTTGACCAATTTGAAAAGCCCACTCCAAGTTCTAAAAACCAAAAATAGAAACTGTATAAATAGGAGTTAATTTGATTTGTAAAAGACCGTTTTGCTCTTTTTTTTTTTGTTTTACCTTTAGCTCAATTTTTAGTTTTCAAGTGTTTTGAATTTGGGATTTGGGAATTGAGATCTGAGTTCTTCTTTCTGCATTCTCATTTCTTCTGCAACTCCTAATTTCTGTTCTTGGAATTTGAATTGAGATTGAAGAGCTTCATTGATTCTAAGTTTGAGAATCATCTTTTACCTCTCTTCTCAATTGTTCTAAGGATTGGATCTGAGTTTAGTTTTCTGTTTTCATTTTCTTCTTTCGCAACTTCTACTTTTCTATTTTGGGAATTGGAAAATTGGATCTGAGTTTCATTTACTGCCTTCCTTTTTATTTCTTCTGCAATTACTTTTTTGCTTGATCAAGAGAGCAATTGAGATCTAGATCTACTTCCTAATCTCTTTGCTCTTCTTCGATCTTCAATTCTCTTTAATAATTTCACAATTGAATCAAGTTTTCTTGCTATTTTGGTTCTTGAAGAAATTTTCCATTTCTGTTCTTGCTACTGAGCTCCAGATTCGAAGTCTTGCTTCTCAGAGCCTTCTGATTTGCTTTATCTTGCAATTTCTTTTTCAATTCCAAGTCCCAACACCCAAATCATTTTACTCTTCAAGCAATTTACATTTCTCAGCAATTTAGATTCAGCTCTTTTACATTTCTTGCACTCTAAGTTTCTGCAATTTACTTTTCTGGAAATTTAAGTTTCAGCTTTTTTACTTCCTTGTTCTTTAAGTTACTTGCAATTTACCTTTTCTGCATCTTTAGATTTAGTCAATTTACCTTCTGCACTCTATTTTTCTACTCAATTTACATTCTGCACTTCTATTTACTTGCAATTTAGCTTCTGTCACTCAAAATCACTCCATTCTTCAACTGTTCGCTTAACTTAATTCATCATCTAATTAAAATTGCTCAATCCATCAATCCCTGTGGGATCGACCTCACTCTTGTGAGTAATTACTACTTGGTGTGACCCGGTACACTTGCCGGTGAGTTTTGGTGTGGAATCTGATTTCCACCCATCAAGTTTTTGGTGCCGTTGCCGGGGATTGATATAGATTGACAATGATTAAGTAAGGTGATAATCTAGATTAAGCATTTTCTTTTTCTTTTTTACTAAGGATACTAACTGTTTGAATTTTTACTAAAGCTAACTCTAACTTCACTCTAGCAGTAGAATTTTTAATTCTGGTTTCTGGTTTTGTGTTTATGTCAGGAGGAAGAAGTGATGAATCCACACTGATGAGCGGATAATTTATACGCTTTTTGGCATTGTTTTTATGTAGTTTTTAGCATGTTTTAATTACTTTTTAGTATATTTTTATTAGTTTTTATTCAAAATTCACATTTCTAGACTTTACTATGAGTTTGTGTGTTTTTCTGTGATTTTAGGTATTTTCTGGCTGAAATTGAGGGACCTGAGCAAAAATCTGATTCAGAGGCTGAAAAAGGACTGCAGATGCTGTTGGATTCTGACCTCTTTGCACTCAAAATGGATTTTCTTGAGCTACAGAAAACCAATTGGCGCTCTCTAAATTGCGTTGAAAAGTAGACATCCAGGGCTTTCCAGAAATATATAATAGTGCATACTTTGCTCAAAGATAAATGACGTAAACTGGCATTTAACGCTAGTTCCATGTTCCATTCTGGCGTTAAACGCCAGAAAAAGGTTACAAGTTGGAGTTAAACGCCCAAAACAGGTTACAACCTGGCGTTTAACTCCAGAAACAGCCTAAGCACGTGTAAAGCTCAAGTCTCAGCCCCAGCACACACCAAGTGGGCCCCAAAAGTGGATTTCTGCACTATCTATCGTAGTTTACCCATTTTCTGTAAACCTAGGTTACTAGTTTAGTATTTAAACAAATTTTAGAGATTTATTTTGTACCTCATGACATTTTACATGTTTCATTTTGTATTTCTGACAGCATGAGTCTCTAAAACCCATGGTTGGGGGTGAGGAGCTCTGCTGTGTTTCGATGGATTAATGCAATTACTACAGTTTTCCATTCAATAACGCTTGTCTCTATTCTAAGATATTCACTCGCACTTCACCCTGATGAATGTGATGATCCATGACACTCATCATCATTCTCAACCTATGAATACGTGCTTGACAACCACTTCCGTTCTACCTTAGATTGAGTGTGTATCTCTTAGCCTCTTGGTTCATGATTAGAGTCTTCGTGGTATAGGCTAGGATTATTGGCGGCCATTCCTGAGATCCAGAAAGTCTAAACCTTGTGTGTGGTATTCCGAGTAGGATCTGGGATGGGATGACTGTGACGAGCTTCAAACTCACAAGTGCTGGGCGTAGTGACAGACGCAAAAGGATCAATGGATCCTATTCCAACATGAGTGAGAACCGACAGATGATTAGCCGTGCGGTGACAGCGCATTTGGACCATTTTCACTGAGAGGACGGATGGTAGCCATTGACAACGGTGATCCACCAACATACATCTTGCCATGGAAGGAGACCTGCGTGTGTGAAGAAGAAGACAGTAGGAAAGCAGAGATTCAGAAGACAGAGCATCTCCAAAACCTCAATCTGTTCTCCATTACTGCATAACAAGTACTATTTAATTTATGCTTTTTACTCTTCATAAATATAATCACTCTTATCATTGATTTCCTGACTAAGAATTACAAAATAACTGTAGCTTGCTTCAAGCCGACAATCTCCGTGGGATTGACCCTTACTCACGTAAGGTATTACTTGGACGACCAACTGCACTTACTGGTTAGTGGTACGAGTTGTGAAAAGTGTGATTTACAATTCGTGCACCAAGTTTTTGGCGCCGTTGCCGGGGATTGTTCGAGTTTGGACAACTGACGGTTTATTTTGTTGCTTAGATTAGGAAAAATTTATCTTTTTAGTTTAGAGTCACTAAAATTGCGTCTTCTATTATTGTTTTTGGTTGAAAATTTCTTTAAATCCTTATTTCCTCTTTTTAAATTTTTTGAAAATCTTTATAAACAAATAATTGAGTTTTTCTGTTTGAGTTTAGTTTCATATTTTAAGTGTGGTGTCAATTGCATTTTTTATTTTCTTTTAACTTTTTGAATTTGTGTTCATTGTTCTTTCTTGATCTTCAAGTTGTTCTTGCTATTTTTCTTGTTTGATCTTTAGTTTTTCCTGTTCTGTGTATTTTCTTATTTTTCTTGTGCGTTTTCAAATTATCAGTATTCAAAAAAATATATATATATATTAAATACCTTTTTTAAAACATGTTAAATTTATAGCTCAGTTGGCTAGAGCGTTGTGCTTATGTTCTTGGTAATTGGGTATCTTCCTTTCAAAACTTTTTCAAAAATAATTTTTCTTTGATTAATTCTTGTGTCAACTTTTAAGTTTGGTGTTCTTTTGTATTTTTCTTTAATTTTAGAAAATTTATTTTTAGTTTTCTTAAAGTTTTAAGTTTGGTGTTCTTTTTATGTTCTTGAGTCTTTGAATTTTATTCTTGTTGTTCTTAGTGTTCATCATGATCTTCAAAGTGTTCTTGGAGTTCATCCTGACATTCAAAGTTTTCTTATTTGTTTTCTTTATTTTGATCTAAAAACTCTAAGTTTGGTGTCATTTTATTGTTTTTCTCTTTCCTCATTAAATTCAAAAAAATATCTTTTCTCTTTATTTTAAGTTAATTTTCGAAATTTACATAAGAATTTCAGATTTTTATTTTAAAATTTCTATTTTATCTTATCTTAGTTTAAAAAAAAAATTCAAAATTCAAATCTTTTTCAAAAAAATCATATCTTTTTCAAAAACTTATCTTATCTTATTTCAAATTTCAAATTTCAACTTCCAAAATTCAAAAATCAAATTTTAAAATTCAAATTTCAAAATTCAAATTTCAAAATTTAAAATTCAAAATTTAATTTTCAAATTTAAAAATCAAATCTTTTCAAAATTTAAATATTTTTCAAATCCTTATCTTATATTGTTGACTTTTTCGAAAATTCAAAATTCAAAATTTAAAATTTCAAAACTTTTTAATTTAAATTCCTTATCTTCTCTTACCTAGCTTATCTTATCTTTTCTAATCTCAAATCTTAAAATCAAATCTTTTTCATATCTTTTTATTTTATTTTATTTTATTTTCTTACAAGTATCTTTAATTTTAAGTCATATTTTTTTCAAAATTTCCTAACCAATTTCTCTCTCTTCATTTTTTTCGAAAATCCTCACCCACATTTTTTTCAAATCTTTTTAATTAATTAATTTAGTTTTCAATTTTCTTTTATTTCTTTTTCTTCAAATTTTCGAAATTATAGTCAATTTTTCATTTATTTTATTTTATTTTATTTTATTTTAATTTTGATTTTCAAAAAAAATATTTTATTTGCAATTCGCATCATCTCCCTTTCTCCATCATGGACCTAAGTGGAAATGAAGAGTCCAGAAGGACTCTGGGGTCATATACTAACCCCATTACTGCTGCATATGGGAGTAGCATCTGTATACCTCCCATCAAAGCAAGCAGTTTTGAGATAAATTCTCAGCTCATTGTCATGGTGTAGCAAAATTGCCAGTATTCCAGTCTTCCACAGGAAGAACCTACTGAGTTTCTGTGCAGTTCTTGTAAATTGCTGACACAGTGCGTGACAAGGAGGTAGATTAGGACGTATACAGGCTGTTGCTGTTTCTGTTTGCTGTAAAAGATCAAGCTAAGAGGTGGTTAAATAACCAACCCACAACAAGCATAAGAACATGGAAACAGTTATCAGACAATTTCCTGAATCAATATTTCCCTCCAAAAAGGATGACACAGCTAAGGCTGGACATCCAAGGCTTTAAACAAGAGGATGATGAATCCCTTTATAACGCCTGAGAGAGGTACAGAGGGATGCTAAGGAAATGCCCCTCTAAAATATTTTCAGAGTGGGTGCAGTTAGATATCTTCTACTACGGGCTTACAGAAAAAGCTCAGGTATCTCTAGACCACTCAGCTGGTGGATCTAAACACATGAGAAAGACTATTGAAGAAGCTTAAGAGCTTATCGATATAGTTGCTAGAAATCAGCATCTGTACATAAGTAATGAGTCCTCCATAAAAGAAGAAGCCAAGGCAGTATCAACTGACTTTAGTCCTCAAGAACAGTGTTGCTGAACTCAATCAGCAACTATCTTCTATAACAAGGCAGTTAGCAGAAGTTAAGGAGATGCTACAAGAAACCAAAAATGCTAACAAGGATATGGAATCACAATTGAATCAGACAAAACAACAATTATCAAAATAGATAACAAAGGAGTGCCAAGCAGTTCAATTAAGAAGTGGAAAAACATTAAATACCTCAACTCAAAGCAGCAGAAAGCCAAGAAAAGAACAGCTGACAGAGGATGAGCAACCTGCTACCCAAAATCCCTCTGAGGATAGTAAGAGCCCAGAGAGGAATAAGTCTGGCGTTCAAACGCCAGAAAAGGGTGAGAATCTGGCGTTCAATGCCCAATCCATGTTCAGTTCTGGTGTTCAAACGCCAGTGAGGGATCAGACACCTGCAAGTGTTGATAATAACTCCCTCAAGAAGGCTTCTCAACCTGCCTCTGTAGGAAATAAACCTGCAGCAACTAAGGTTGAAGAATATAAAGCCAAAATGCCTTATCCTCAGAAACTCCACCAAGCGAAACAGGATAAACAATTTACCCACTTTGCAGACTATCTCAGGACTCTTGAAATAAAGATTCCGTTTGCAGAGGCACTTGAGCAAATACTCTCTTATGCTAAGTTCATAAAAGAGATCTTAAGTCATAAGAAGGATTGGAGAGAAACAGAAAAAGCTTTTCTCACTGAAGAATGCAGTGCAGTCATCCTAACAAGCTTACCAGAAAAGCTTAAGGATCCTGGAAGCTTTATGATACCATGCACATTAGAGGGAGCTCTATGTGATCTTGGGGCAAGCATCAACCTAATCCCTGCATCCACTATCAGAAAGCTTGGCTTGACTGAAGAGGTCAAACCAACCCGGATATGTCTTCAACTTGCTAATGGCTCCATTAAATACCCATCAGGCATAATTGAGGACATGATTGTCAAGGTTGGGCCATTTGCCTTCCCTAGTGACTTTGTATTGCTGGAAACAGAGGAGCACAAGAGTGCAACTCTCATTCTAGGAAGACCATTCCTAGCAACTGGACGAACCCTCATTGACGTCCAAAAAGGGGAGATAACCCTGAGAGTCAAAGAGCCATGAGGGAGGAGCAACAAAGGCAAGGAAGAAACATAGAGGAGCTCAAGCACTCCATAAGATCTTTAAGAGGAAGAACTAGCCGCCATCACTAAGGTGGACCTGTTCTTTAATTTCCTTGTTCTTATTTTTCTGTTTTTTCGAATTCTATGCTCTATGTTTTGTCTATGTTTGTTTCTTTATTACATGATCATTAGTGTCTAGTGTCTATGTCTTAAAGCTATGAATGTCCTATGAATCCTTCACCTTTCTTAAATGAAAAATATTTTTAATTGCAAAAGAACAAGAGGTACATGGATTTTGAATTTTATCTTGAAATTAGCTTAATTATTTTGATGTGGTGGCAATACTTTTTGTTTTCTGAATGAATGCTTGAACAGTGCATATTTTTGATATTGTTGTTTATGAATGTTAAAATTGTTGGCTCTTGAAAGAATAATGAAAAAGGAGAAATGTTATTGATAATCTGAAAAATCATAAAATTGATTCTTGAAGCAAGAAAAAGCAGTGAAAAATAAAGCTTGCAAAAAAAATTAGCAAAAAAAATAAAGAAAAAAGAAAAAAAAGCAAGCAGAAAAAGCCAATAACCCTTTAAACTAAAAGGCAAGGGTAAAAAGGATCCAAGGCTTTGAGCATTAATGGTAGGAGGGCCCAAAGGAATAAAATCCTGGCCTAAGCGGCTAAATCAAGTTGTCCCTAAACCATGTGCTTGTGGCGTGAACGTGTCAAGTGAAAAGCTTGAGACTGAGCGGTTAAAGTCGTGGTTCAAAGCAAAAAAGAGTGTGCTTAAGAGCTCTGGACACCTCTAACTGGGGACTCTAGCAAAGCTGAGTCACAATCTTAAAAAGTTCACCCCAGTTTTGTGTTTGTGGCATTTATGTATCCGGTGGTAATACTGGAAAACAAAATGCTTTGGGTCATGACCAAGACTCATAAAGTAGCTGTGTTCAAGAATCAACATACTGAACTAAGAGAATGAATAACACTATTCGAATTCTAAGTTCCTATGGATGCCAATCATTCTGAACTTCAAAGGATAAAGTGAGATGCCAAAACTGTTCATAAGCAAAAAGGCTACTAGCCCCGCTTATCTAATTGGAACTAAGTTCATTGATAAGTTTGGAATTTATTGTATTTTCTCTTCTTTTTATCCTATTTTGTTTCTAGTTGCTTGGGGACAAGCAACAATTTAAGTTTGGTGTTGTGATGAGCGGATAATTTATACCCTTTTTGGCATTATATTTACATAGTTTTTAACATGTTTTAGTTACTTTTTATTATATTTTTATTAGTTTTTATGCAAAAATCACATTTCTGGACTTTACTATGAGTTTGTGTGTTTTTCTGTAATTTCAGGTATTTTCTGGCTGAAATTGAGGGACCTGAGCAAAAATCTAATTCAGAGGCTGAAAAAGGACTGCAGATTACTACTGCTTTCTATTCAATCACGCTTGATTCTATTCTAAGATACTCACTCGTACTTCAATCTGGAGAATGATATGATCCGTGACACTCATCATTATTTTCAATTCTATGAACGAGTGCCTGACAACCACTTCCGTTCTATCTGAGCTCAACGTAGTCATTGGGCGACAGCTTGAGTGCGTATCTCTTGGGTCTCTAATACACAGACCGAGTCCGTGGGATTAGTATCTTCGTGGTAGAGGCTAGAACCAATTGGCAGCCATTCCTGAGATCCGGAAAGTCTAAACCTTGTCTGTGGTATTCCGAGTAGGATCTGGGAAGGGATGATTGTGACGAGCTTCAAACATGCGAATGTTGGGCGCAGTGACAGTGTGCAAAAGGACAAACGTCCTATTCTGACGCTAGCGGGAACCGACAGATGATTAGCCGTGCGATAGCTGTACTTGGTATTTTTCATCCGAGACGAGAAATCTGACAGTTGATTAGCCGTGCAGAGATTGTACCTGGTATTTTTCATCCGAGCAGATCATACAACTTTACATGGAAGGGAGCATGCATGATTGGAAGAAGACAATAAGAAAGCAGAGATTCATAAGCAACAAAGCATCTCCAAACGCTTATCTGAAATTCCCACCAATGAATCACATTAGTATCTCTATCTTATTTTATGTTTTATTTATCTTTTAATTATCTAAACCTCATTACCATTTGAATCCGCCTGAATGAGATTTACAAGATGACTATGGCTTACTTCAAGCCGACAATCTCCGTGGGATCGACCCTTATTCACGTAAGGTTTATTACTTAGACGACCCAGTGCACTTGCTGGTTAGTTGTGCGGCGTTGTGAAAAGTGTGAATCAAGATTTCCCACAACAATCGTCCAATGTTGTACGAATTAGAATGAAATTCAGTGGTGGTACTTGTTTGATTTAATGATTAGCTCAATAATAAAAGCTGCATAATAAAATGTTCCTTGAAGTGTGAATTAGGTTGCTGCTATAAAGCCTTTTATTAATGAATATCCCCTTGAGAATGATCAAAATAAGAAAGAAAAAGAAAAGAAAAGCCAAGAATTGGCAAAGAAACAAAAAATAAGGCTAGACACCAATAGCTTGGACCTTAGTACATATGCCTGTGGTGCTTTTGTACTAGGATATGCTTGGACAATTAGGTTCTGAGGAGTATTTTAAAACTTGGCCACTTGGATTAACTAATCTGGGATTGCCAACCGAAATTCCATTATCAAGAGCAACCTAGTTACAAAGCATTTAGTGATCCAAAGAGATGTTGGGCATCAATGTCCTAGGAAGAAATTGTGAGCCAAGTGTCTGTGGTGAAAAAGTGTTGAGCAAAAATTGAGCCAAAAGGCTGCTGCAACACTTGCCACCAAGCTTTCATTAATAAATAAGCTTTCTAAGCAAAAGAAAGAAAGAAAAAGCTAACAGGGATCAATCAAAAAGCAAGGCATTATAGCAGCAACTCTAGTGAACCATCAAAGAAACATTCCATATCAGATAGCTAAGAATAATTGAGCTACATTTGTCTACATAAAACCCAATGAGCCAAGTTCAATTATCTGCTATATAAGGACATGTATGCTTCTCTGTTTCATTTCATTTCTTCTTATGTTTAGTGCTTGCTTGGGAACAAGCAAGATTTAAGTTTGGTGTTGTGATGACAAGTCATCTTATTCTAGCTTTTCAAGCATTTTTCACTTGTTTGATTAGGTTTTATGCACTTTCTTGCATAATAAGTAAGTGATTTGGAGTGGATTTGCATGGTTATGTCAATTCAATCAACCATCATTTATTTGACACAAAATCATAGAATTCATGTTAGAATTAGTTGATTTTATGATTAATGCAGAGATCTTGTGAATTTGGTGATGCTTTGATTGGTTGTTTTGATTACTTGTAGGTGAAAAAATGATGAAGAAAAGAAAGAACCAGGAAAGCGTGCCTTATCTAAGCGTGACCCATGATATTAAAGCGTGGCGATCATCCAAAAGAGCAAGGGCCACCGCTCGAAGACCCAACGGAGCTCCCAATGATGCACCAAGAAACCAGGGCTGAGGGAGCAACAAAAAGATGTAGCGCTCTCTATTTGAGCAGAGCTTTCACAAAGTGAGCACTAGTTGGGAACACACCAAGGCCAGTGCTCAAATGGAGTGAGCGCTGCATTCAAATTGATTAAACGTTTTCGTGCTTAATGGAGAGACCAAGCAAGGGCGCTACGTTGAATGTCCCAACTGAGCGCTACAAGGAAACTCAAAAACAAGGCCAATGCTCAAATCAGTGAGCGCTACGTTAACTCCTTCTACCTTTTTCAGGCATGGCTCAAAAGAAAAGCAAGGCACAGCACTCAAAGTGGAGTAGCCAGGGTTCAAAGAAGGATCAAAGCACCCCAAGGAAGCATGAGAGCGCTACGTTCAAAACTCCCCACTGAGCGCTACACAAGGAGGCTTAGCATGAGGAAATTGCAAGCATACAAGGAAACCCACAAAGTGAAACAGCCAAGGCTCGAAGAGGGAGACCAACGCAAGCAAGGGAGCACTACGTTCTCTTCTCTTCACTAAGCACTAAGGAAATTGGCACAAAGAGGGGCAATGACCAAGGCTTGAAAGGGGAATACAAGGAGCATGTGTAAGGTTCAGTTCACAAACCAAACGGAGCGCTTCACTAGAGCTATCACCCTTGGTCCATCCTCAATCAAAAGCCATCTTGGATCCACTTCTTGACCAATTTGAAAAGCCCACTCCAAGTTCTGAAAAGCAAAAATAGAAAGTGTATAAATAGGAGTTAATTTGATTTGTAAAAGACCTTTTTGCTCATTTTTTTTGTTTTACCTTTAGCTCAATTTTTAGTTTTCAAGTGTTTTGAATTTGGGATTTGGGAATTGGGATCTGAGTTTTTCTTTCTGCATTCTCATTTCTTCTGCAACTCTTAATTTCTGTTCTTGGAATTTGAATTGAGATTGAAGAGCTTCATTGATTCTAAATTGAGGATCATCTTTTACCTCTCTTCTCAATTGTTCTAAGGATTGGATCTGAGTTTAGTTTTCTATTTTCATTTTCTTCTTCTAAAACTTCTACCTTTCTATTTTGGGAATTGGAAAATTGGATTTGAGTTTCATTTACTGCCTTCCTTTTTATTTTTTCTGCAATTACTTTTCTGCTTGATCAAGAGAGCAATTGAGATCTAGATCTACTTCCTAATCTCTTTTCTCTTCTTCGATCTTCAATTTCTCTTTAAGAATTTTACAATTGAATCAAGTTTTCTTGCTTTTTTGTTTCTTGAAGAAATTTTCCATTTCTGTTCTTGCTACTTGATGGCCTCGGAATACCGTCGGTAAGGAATTTCACAAGATTTTCGCGTTGCAAGTATAGTCCTCAACCGACAAATAATCCCTGGATCAAATTTAGAAGAAATTGGTTGTCACAAGTTCAACCCCAACAAAAATAACCGAAGTATTCAAACCTCGGGTCGTCTCACAAGGAATGGGCAAACATATGCTTCAACATTGGTTAGAATTCCTGGGGTTGTAAGTGGTGAGCAAGAAATTAAACTAAGAATCCTAACAAGCAAGTAATCTTTAAGTGCAAGAAACTAATTCAAATAACTAAAGCAAGATGTAAGCAATTCCGAACTCATAGGATAATATCTAATACAATTCTACTTTAAAACTAAACAAATAACTATAACTAACACAAAGAAGTTAGGAAATTGGATTCTCGAATAAGAATAATAGAAGCAACTCTTGGCTAAGCATGGAAATTAAGATCACCATCCTTGTCTCCATATTAAACATTGACAATTATGAGGTACCAACCCACTAAGTCTACTTCTCAAAAGCCTTAAGTCTATATTGTCTACTCCTAGACTTGAAGTACGTTAAATAGGTTTGCTCACATCAACCCATAAGTCCCAACCTATCTACTAATTAGATTAGTAGTGTGTTAGTGTCAATGGGTATCAAATTGATCACCAAGGGTTCTCAAATCACCAATTCAATGAGACCCAATGACTCAAGGTCACTCAATTCTCTTAGCTTATGCCAAGAGTAAAGAAAACTACTCCATAATCAAAGGAGACATTTCATCAAACACATGGTAAGCAATTATCAATATAGAATCGCTCAAACAACACAATTAATCATGAAAATCATCAATGCAAAAATAACAATTCAAGATCCACAAGATTCATAAAATGGGTATAAAATGACAAAAAAAAAAAGAAAACATAAATCTAACACAAGATCTAAACAAAATCATGCTAAGGAATTTAAATTAAGTAATCAAAACTAGTAATCCAATAAGATCCAATTCAGAATTCAACAAGGGAAGATCCAATCAAACTAGCTCTAGAGAGGAACAAGGGTTTCTCTCCCTAGAAGAAAAAAACCAAAAACTAACTAAGAATTATATCTACGTGTGAATGAATGATCCCCCCCTTTCCCCTAGCATCCTTGGGTCTTTTCCATGCAGAACCAGCTTGAATTTGGACCTCTTGAGCCTCAGAAATCGCCAGGCACGATTTCCTTTAATGAGTTCACGTGCAGCTCATCGCGCGTGCGCGCCATGCACGCGTGGGCGCCGATTGATTTTGTGATCCACGCGTGCGCGCCATGTGCGTGGGCGCGTCGGTGGGATTTCTCTAATCCGCGCGGATGCACCAATCTATGCGCGCCACTTCCAGATGTCCATATCCACGCGTGCGCGTGAAGTGCGCGTGCGCGTCCATGCTGAAATTTCCAAAATCCAAATCCTCATGCTCCTTCCTCTTGCACATGCTTTCTTTCTTTCTTCTAGGCCATTCTTGCCCTATAAATCCTGAAATCACTCAATAAATACGTCACGGCAACGAATGGTAATAAAAGAAGATCAAAATATCGCAATTCTAAGGCAAAATAAGCATATTTTTCATCATGAAGCAATATTAGGAAGAGAACACAAAACCATGCATTTCTTGCGAATAAGTGCGGAAAATATTGACAAAACCCCCCAAATTCTACACAATATAAACCACAAAATTGGGGTTTATCAAATCTTCCCATACTTAAACCAAGCATGTCCTCATGCTAAAAATAAAAAGACCAAAGATCATGGTAAGAAAGGGTTTATGAAGTGCAAACTACCTAAATGAATGCATGCAACTAATGTAAAAGCATCTATCTACTTGGTCAAGGGTAAATCTATCCTCCAAGAACACATATGAGCATACGGGGTGGAAATAACATGTAGTTCATAAATCCTACCAAATCGAACATCACTATGAAGTGCATATAACTTGCTAGATGAACGCTCGTGAAAGCTGGGAACAAGGAGTCGAGCATCGAATCCTCACCGGAAGTGTATCCACTCTATTCGCTCAAGTGTATAGGGTTCGTCACTCAATCCTCTCCTAATCATGCTTCCCAAGATTTGTCTTTCATCTAACAATCAACAATTACTTAATGCATACATACAAGTCTCATGAGGTCTTATTCATGGGTTGTAATGGGGCTAGGTGAAGGTAAGGATACATATGGTCAAGTGAGCTTAAAATTCGAATCCCTGATTAACCTAAGTTCTCACTAAACACATAGAACAACCTATACAACTCTAATACACTACCTAGCTACCCATGGGTTTCACCTTTTCGCATACCCATGGGAACAATTACTTTGTCTTGGGGCATTTTTTGTCCCCTTTCATTGCTTTCTCTTTTTCCATATTTTTGTTTCTTATATATATATATATATATATATATATATATATATATATATTTTAAACATTCTCCTATATACACATAAAATTTTTCTTTTTGGTCCCCTTTTCTTGAGGTTTCATGTACAAAAGTTTCAATGCGTATGGTTTAATCATTCAATACCTGAGTATGTTCCCAAATTCCAGAATTTTCAATTACAACTATAAATACACACCTTTACTACCCAAGTTCCCAAGTACATTGATGAGCGGATAATTTATACGCTTTTTGGCATTGTTTTTAGTATGTTTTTAGTATATTTTAATTAGTTTTTATTTAAAATTCACTTTTCTGGACTTTACTATGAGTTTATGTGTTTTTCTGTGATTTCAGGTATTTTCTGGCTGAAATTGAGGGACCTGAGCAAAAATCTGATTCAGAGGCTGAAAAAGGACTGCAGATGCTATTGGATTCTGACCTCCCTGCACTCAAAGTGGAATTTTTGGAGCTATTTAAGCCCAATTGGCGCGATCTCAGTTGTGTTGGAAAGTAGACATCTTGGGCTTTCCAGCAATATATAATAGTCCATACTTTGCCCGAGATTTGATGGCCCAAACAGGCGTTCTAAGTCAGCTCAAGAAATTCTGGTGTTTAACGCCGGAACTGGCATAAAAACTGGAGTTAAACGCCCAAACTGGCACAAAAGCTGGCGTTTAACTCCAAAAAAGGTCTCTACACATGAAAGCTACAATGCTCAGCCCAAGCACACACCAAGTGGGCCCCGGAAGTGGATTTTTACACTAAACACCCTTGCCTACTCATTTCTGTAACCCTAGGTCATCAGTTTACTATAAAAACTACTTTTAGTGATTCATCTTGTACCTCATGACACTTTACACGTTTCTTATTGTATTCTCTACGGCATGAGTCTCTAAACCCCATTGTTGGGGGTGAGGAGCTCTGCTGTTCTTCATGAATTAATGCAATTACTACTGTTTTCCATTCTATCACGCTTGCTTCTATTCTAAGATATTCATTCGCACTTCAACCTGATGAATGTGATGATCCGTGACAATCATTATCATTCTCACCTATGAACGCGTGCCTGACAACCACCTCCGTTCTACATGCAATCAAGCTTGAATGTGTATCTCTTGGGTTTCTAATCTAAGATTGGAACCTTCGTGGTATAAGCTAGAATTATTGGCAGCCATTCCTGAGATCCGGAACGTCTAAACCTTGTCTGTGGTATTCTGAGTAGGATCTGGGAAGGGATGACTGTGACGAGCTTCAAACTCGCGAGTGTTGGGCGTATGATAGACGCAAAAGGATCAATGGATCCTATTCCGACATGATCAAGAACTGACAGATGATTAGTCGTGCGGTGACAGCGTATTTGGAACATTTTCACTGAGAGGATGAGAAGTAGCCATTGACAACGGTGATGCCCAACATAAAGCTTGCCATGGAAGGAGCCTTACGTGCATGAAGAAGAAGATAGTAGGAAAGCAGAGATTCAGAAGATAAAGCATCTCCAAAGCCTTAACCTGTTCTTCATTACTGCATAACAAGTATTTATTTCATGTTCTTTTACTTTTTACAATCAAATCTGAGAATTATTGATATCATGACTAAGAGTTACAAGATAACCATAGCTTGCTTCAAGCCGACAATCTCCGTGGGATCAACCCTTACTCACGTAAGGTATTACTTAGACGACCCAGTGCACTTGCTGGTTAGTTGTGCGGAGTTGCAAAAGTGTGATTGTAATTTCGTGCACCATACACCCTCCCATTTGAATGATACACATCCTCACTTACCTAAGCTAATCAAGGATCCAAATCTAGGGACATTCATTGTTTTTCACTTAGGGTTGTTGATGTGCTCTATTTAACAACAAAAAGGGTTTATCATGGGCTCAAAATTGGTTAGCAATGGTAGATAAAAGGGTGAAGGCCGTTTGGGAAAAGTGACTATTGAAATGATGGTCTCAATCATGTAAATGCATTCATACACAAAGTGATGGACATATAGAATCAGACAAAGCAAGGATTGCAATTATAGAGAGAGAATAATGCACACAAGAATGGGAAAATAGTGGTTAGAAGATATAACCACACAATAGGCTCAAAACTCACATGCTTGTGTTCTTAGCTCAATCACTATGTTCCAAAATACATTCTTAAAGCAAGTTTATCGCAAAAATTTTTTTTTTTTCCAAAATTGGTAGAGTACCCCAGAATCACAGTTTCTTGGGGAAGAAGTCATTATTTTGACCAAGTAACTCTATAGAGACTAACTATCATGCAAGGAGTATTTACAAGCAAGAATAACTACGCATGCAATGTACTAACTACTAAACAAAAGATAAATCCATGGGTGTTGAAAGGAAGAAATTGTTACCCATGGAGATCGGTCGAACAACCTCCCCACACTTAGAATTTAGCACGGTCCTCCGTGCTACCAACAATGCGCAAAGGACGGTCGGGACCGGAACCTTCACTATCCCCTTCATCAGAGCTCCCATCACTCGGGTTTGAGATGGATGTGAATATTTCGGATTCCTCCATGCTAGGGGTAACACAATGCAGAAGCTTCTTGATATAAGTGTATCGGCGTTGGTTGCGCCGCTCATATCTATCAATCTTTTGGTGTAGATCTTCTATCCTTTGATGGGTGGATCTTTGCCGTGGTGGTGACGATGAGGTGGAAGGGATAGTAGATGGAAGGGCTATATCAAGGCTTGGGTTGTTCATAGGAAGCTCTAAGTATTTCCCGCTTGGGACCACATCGCCCTTAGCTGGAATTATAGCCTTCGTGTCCATGGTTTCCCAAAGAACACCCACAGCAGCAACTAAATCAGATACCAATGCTGGAATGGCAAATTACCACGGGCATGGACTTAACCCATCGCTTGCTTAACAAGAAGTGGAATGTTCACCGGTCTTTCTGTGAGAACACACCAAACAAGCAGAGCGAGATCCGCCATGAAAGACGACTTGTGGGTGCTAGGTAGCACATAGTGGGATAGGATCTGGGCCCAAGCTCTAGCTTCTGCAGTGAGGAAACGTGCGTCAATGCACTTGGGCCTTATCCGGAGTCGAACATGGATCCAAAATGCCTCTGGTTCAGCAATGACTCGGAGAATCGAGTCCCAATCAAACCCAAACTTTTCTCGATGACGTAAGACCTCTTGGTAGCCATCCATGCCACTTGGTCTTGGTAAGATATTAAGCACTTACTGAATAGCCTCTTCTGAAATTGAGACTTGCTTCCGGCATACGTATACCGATTGAAGAGAGGGAAGATGGTAGTTAGTGTGGAACTCTCCCACCCACGAGAGGTTGACCTCTTGTGGTTTTCTCAGAAGAAACTCCCATCCTCGCCGTTCAATGCGGGGTAGAATATAAGGAGCAACCTTGTCCGGCAGGGCGAGTAGATGCTCGGCATGATAGTTCCTCTCAACCATAACGGGGAACACAAGTTCATAGAAGCAGTTGGGGAACCTTGAAGAATCCTTTTCCGGTTTTCTCTTCTCTTTTTCATCAATAGGAGCGGGTGCCTTCACCTTCTTAGATAGTGGTTTGGCTCCTAGTGTAGGGTGTGCCTTAGAAGTTGACTTTTGGGGTGCTCTCTTTATGGCCGGTCTCCTTGAAGCTTTCTCCTTACCTTTCTTGGTGGCCATCTTGAAAAAGGAAGGGGAAGAAGGAAAACATTAAACCCAAAGAGTCATCTCAACAAAAACATGCAAGTGAGAAGTAGTGCCCAAAAGGAGTTGTTCAACAAAATGATTATAGAGACATGGGTTACAACACTTGGCATGGGATGCAAGAGTAAGTAAAGCATGCAATATGGCATGATAAGAATAATCTCAAGCATCCATCACAAAGAGCAAGTTATATTCAATGAGTATCTAATTGGCATGCATAAAGCAAAGTGAACTCAACACACTTAGAAGAGAGCAAGTGAATGAGGATGGAGCACCAAATTGAAGGTATATGACTAAAATAAACCAAAATGGCATTTGTGCATTTCCTCGAACACTTGGCGTGCAGTTAACAAGTAATGAGCAATTATGAAAAACTCAATCAATTAGAGGCCCAAAATGAAATAACAATCATCACACAACATCACCTACTTACAAAGATAATGAAAAAAACAACACGAAGATCCATCAAAGCAAATTAAAATTCAAGTCCAACATCCATGGAAAAGCAAGAAAAAGGAAAAAGTAAACAAGCAAAAAGCAAGTAGTATAATCATGCAACTAAAAGAGAGACTAAGTGAACTAACATGAAACATCTAAGTAAAAGAAGAGATTATACAAAGAGAGTAAAAGAAGAGATATAGAAGAAGTAGAACCTTGAAAAATGTAAAAGAATAAAGTGGAGTTCTCTCTTTGTGAAAATGAGAAAGAGAGAGAAGAGATGTAGTGCCACCGGAGGTGGTGGTGGTCGATTATGGAAGAGGAGGAAGAGGGGAGAGGTGATGGAGGAAGAAGAAGAAGAAAGGAAATAAGAACAGAGGTGAGAAAAAGGGGAGAGATAGGGCGCGCCAGGTTTAAAACTGGGTCGCGCAAACGACGCACGCGCGCACGGTGCGCTAGCGCGTCAATGACGGTTGAGCAAGGGGCGCGTACGCGTCAAGGACGCATTCGCATGAGGACAATGGGGCTCCTGGCACAGAGTTGGCACAAACTAGGCCTAACTCTCTAGTTTTTGTACCAGAGTTGGCATGCAGCACAGTCGGCGCGGACGCGTGCCTGATCGAGTTTTCGACCGGCGCGCACGCACCAAGTACGCCTGCGCTTTAGTCACGGGCACAAAATAGGCACCAATTTGGCACAACTCTCTGGTTTTTTGTACCAGGGAGTTCAGATTGCACGATCGACGCGCGCGCGCAGTGCGCTTGTGCGTCGATGGCTAAGTGTGGGGGCACGCAGGCGTCACGCACGCTGGCGCGTGGGTGCCTGGCACGAAATAAGCATAAGGTGGGCACAACTCTCTGGTTTTTGTACCAGGAGTGTAAAATGCACCACCGGCGCGCGCGCAGTGCACGCTCGCGCGCAGATGGTCCTTTTTCACCTCTTGTTTTTTTTTTTTTTTACAACATAAAAAGGGCTATTTTAACACATTCTTGGTAGGTGTTTAAGCTAGTAGTTAAAGAAGCACTCACAAATTTATGCACTATTCAAAACATACCATTCTCTCTACTTCAACAATTCATCCATACCAAAATGATGAAATTTATCTAAACATCCAAGTTATCCAACAAGAACAATAAAACTAGCATTCCTAAGCAATTAACAACATCAAGAAATCACAAAATTCACAAGAAGGTATACACAAGGAAGATCTTACCACGGTGGGGTGCCTCCCACCAAGCACTTTTCTTTAACGTCCTTAAGTTGGACGGTCCTTCGATCAAGCTTCCTCTCCTTTTGGTGCATCCTCTAGCAGGAGCACTTCCATTTCTCTTGGTGACTTGTAGCCATGGTACTTCTTCACTCTATGTCCATTCACCTTGAAAGTTGTGTCATTTTGAGGGTCAAACAATTCTACCACTCCATAGGACTTTATCTCTTTCACCTTGAAGGGTCCTTCCCATCTAGAACGAAGCTTGCCAGGCATAAATCGCAGCCTCGAGTTGTAGAGGAGAACCTCATCACCTTCTTGAAAATCCTTCCTTCGGATGTGGTGATCGTGAAAGGTTTTAGTCTTCTCCTTGTATATCCGGGCATTCTCATATGCCTCCATCCTCAAGCACTCGAGCTCCTCTAATTGTAATTTTCATGGCCACACCCGCCTTGGTGAAATCCATGTTACACTGCTTTACCCCCCAATAGGCTCTATGCTCAATTTCCACCGGAAGGTGGCATGCCTTACCATAGACGATCCAGAAGGGACTCATCCCTAACAGAAGTTTGTAGACCGTCCTATACGCCCATAGTGCATCTCCTAACTGGAGTCTCCAATCCTTCCTTTGTGGATTTACCACTTTCTCTAAGATTCTCTTAATCTCCCGGTTGGACACTTCCGCTTGTCCGTTGGTCTGTGGGTGATAAGTAGTGGCAACTTTATGCAATACCCCATAGCGTTTGAGCAGTGCCTCTACTTTCTTGTTACAAAAGTGGGATCCTTGGTCGCTCACGATTGCTTGTGGCGACCCGTAACGGCATACAATGTGATTTCTAATAAAAGAAATGACGGTATTGGCGTCGTCAAGGTGGGTAGGTATTGCTTCTACCCACTTTGACACGTAGTCAGCCGCTAACAGAATATATAGATAACTACTTGAGTTGGAACACGGTCCCATAAATTCAATGCCCCATACATCAAATATCTCACAAAACAACATAGGTTGCTGATGAGCGGATAATTTATACCCTTTTTGGCATTATTTTTATATAGTTTTTAGTATGTTTTAGTTACTTTTTATTCAAAGATCACATTTCTGGACTTTACTATGAGTTTGTGTGTTTTTCTATAATTTCAGGTATTTTCTGATTGAAATTGAGGGATCTGAGCAAAAATCTAACTCAGAGGCTGAAAAAGGACTACAGATGCTGTTGGATTCTGACCCTCCTACACTCGAAATCGATTTTCTCAAGCTATAGAAGTCCAATTGGCGCGCTCTCAATTGCGTTGGAAAGTAGACACTCTTGGGAATTCCATCAATATATAATAGTCCATATTTTTTCCGAGATTTGGCGGCCCAAACCGGCATCCAAAGTCAGCCTAAAACTTTCTGGCGTAAAACGCCAGAACTGGCACCTTTTTTGGCGTTAAACGCCCATTCTGGCACCCAGGGTGGCGTTTAACGCCAACTTTGGGCATATGAACGTGAAAGTTTGAAAGCTCAGCACAGGCACACACCAAGTGGGTTCCAGAAGTGGAATTATGCACTATCTGCACTTAGTTACTCATTTTCTGTAAACCTAAGTTACTAGTTTAGTATAGAAATTACTTTTAGAGATTCATTTTGGTAACTTATGACATTTTTACAGTTCATATTGTACCTCTGATGGCATGAGTCTCTAAACCCCATAAGTGGGGGTGAGGAGCTCTGCTGTGTTTCAATGGATTAATGCAATTACTACTGTTTTCTATTTAATCACGTTTGATTCTATACTAAGATACTCACTTCTACCTCAAAATTGAGAATATGATGATCCGTGACACTCATAATTATCCTCAACCCTATGAACGTGTGCCTGACAAACCACTCCGTTCTATTTGAGCTCAACGTAGTCATTGAGCGATAGCTTGAGTGCATATCTCTTGGGTTTCTAATCCACGGGCCGAGTCCGGAGGTTAGAACCTTCGTGGTATAGGCTAGAATCATTGGCAGCATTCCTGGGATCCGGAAAGTCTAAACCTTGTCTTTGGTATTCTGAGTAGGATCTGGGAAGGGATGACTGTGACGAGCTTCAAACCTGCGAATGTTGGGCGCAGTGATAGTGTGCAAAAGGACAAGGGTCCTATTCCGACGCTAGTGGGAACCGACAGATGATTAGTCGTGCGGTGACAATGCATATCGATTTGTTTTCATCCGAGAGGACCATATAGCTTGCCATTGAAGGAAGACATCCGTGTTTGGAGAAGAAGACTGTAGGAAAGTAGAGATTCAGATGACAGAGCATCTCCGGAACCTCAGCCTGTTCCCCATTACTGAATCACAAGTACTATTTATTTCATGGTATTTATTTTCATAAATATAACCACTATTATCATTAATCTCCTGACTAAGATTTACAAAATAACCATAGCTTGCTTCAAGCTGACAATCTCTGTGGGATCGACCCTTACTCACGTAAGGTATTACTTTGACGACCCAGTGCACTTGCTGGTTACTTGTCCCGGATAGAACCAGTAGTAGAAGCATCCCTCCCTCCTACTGAGATCTCTGAAACCTTCCCGGATGAGCAACTCTTTGCCATTCAGGAAGTACCATGGTTTCCAGACATTGCAAACTATAAAGCTGTGAGATTCATACCCAAAGAGTACAGCAAAGTACAAACAAAAAAATTGATTTCTGATGCAAAATACTACTTGTGGGATGAACCATACCTCTTCAAGAGGTGCGCAGACGGAATGCTCCATAGATGTGTGCCTAGAGAAGAGGCATAGAAAATCCTATGACATTGCCATGGATCACAATATGGAGGACATTTCGGAGGTGAGCGAACAGCCACCAAGGTTCTCCAGTGTGGCTTTTACTGGCCTACCCTCTATAGAGACTCTCGAGAGTTTGTACATAACTGCGACAGTTGCCAGAGAGTTGGTAATCTACCTCACGGTTATGCCATGCCTCAACAAGGGATCTTAGAGATTGAGTTGTTTGATGTATGGAGTATTGACTTTATGGGGCCTTTCCCACCATCATACTCAAACACTTATATTCTGGTGACAGTAGACTATGTATCTAAATAGGTAGAGGCAATTTCAACACCCACTAATGATACTAAGACAGTGATGAAGTTCCTCTAGAAGCATATCTTTAGTAGGTTCGGTTTCCCTAGGATACTAATCAGCGTTGGAGGCACTCATTTCTGCAATAAATAGCTTGACTTTGCTCTAGTCCGATATGGAATTAACCATAAAGTGGCAACTCCATATCATCCACAGACAAATGGGCAGGCTGAAGTCTCAAATAGAGAACTAAAACGAATCCTAGAGCGGACTGTAAATGCCCATAGAAAGGATTGGGCAAGAGGTCTGGATGATGCTCTGTGGGCATATAGAACAACATTCAAGACTCCTATAGGGACCTCTCCATACCAGCTTGTGTATGGAAAAGCCTGTCATCTGCCAGTGGAACTGGAACACAAGACCTACTGGGCAACCAGGTTCCTAAACCTTGATACTAAGGTAGCTGGAGAGAGGAGATTACTCCAGTTGAATGAGCTGGAAGAATTTAGACTCAATGCTTTCGAAAATGCCAAAATTTATAAGGAGAAAGCAAAAATATGGCATGACAAAAGGCTATCATCTAGAGTCTTTGAGGCAGGACAGAAGGTCCTGCTGTTTAACTCAAGGCTCAGATTGTTCCCTGGGAAATTTAAATCCCGGTGGAGGGGCCCATATGTGATTATAAGTGTGTCACCATATGGCTACGTAGAACTTCAAGATATTGATTCTAACAAAAAGTTCATTGTTAATGGACAAAGAATCAAACATTATCTTGAGGGCAATATTGAGCAAGAATGCTCAAAGCTGAGACTAAGTTAAAAGCTTAGTAAAAGTCCAGCTAAAGACAGTAAAGAAGCGCTTGCTGGGAGGCAACCCAGCCATTATCAATAATTAGATGTTTGTAATAGTTAGATAAGTCTTTTTAATTTTGTTTTCCTTGTTAACTAATATATTTTCAGTGAAAAAGTCAGGAAAATGGAGGTTCAAGACATAAAACAGAGAAATCACAGAGGAAAGGAGTTTACTGGCGTCAAAATGCCAGTAAAGAGGCAATCTGGGCGTTAAACGCCAGAATGGGTATCGTTCTGGGCATTTAACACCAGTGAAGGTATCATTCTGGGAGTTAAACGCCAGAATAGGCAGCATTCTGGGCGTTAAATGCCATAATTGGTAGCATTCTGGGCGTTTAGAAAAATGCCCAGTGAAGAAGGATTTCTAGCGTTTAACGCCAGCCTGGCTGGGCTTTAAATACCCAAAATGGCCACCAGATGGGTGTTAAATGCCATAATGGATATCATTCTGCGCATTTAACACCAGAACAGACAGGGGAGAGGTAATTTCGTTTTCAATCCAAATTTTTTCGAATTTTCTTATTTTAATTCAAAATTTTCTGCATCTAAACATTACAAACATTCAATTTCTAACTTCCATTAACAAAAATTCATAATCTTATAAATTTCTTTTAATTCTCCTTCAAATTATTTTCAAATCTTTTTCAAAAACTCATTTAACTTCCCAATTTCTTTTTAGATCTTTTCAATTCATTCATATTATCTTTTATTTATTAGATACATAAACAAAAGTTTAGATTTAACTTCCTCATATCTTCTTTATATCTCTTAAATTTTGAAAACAATCTTCTCTTTTGCATATCATGTTTATCTTTTATCAATCATATCTTTCAATCATATCTTTTTCTTTTTAAATTTTTGAAACCATACCCTCCCTCCCCTCTATTTATACATTCGGCCATCACCCCTCCTCCATCATTCGAATCATTCTCCCCATTTACTCATCTTCTTTCTGTGCTTTTGCTTGAGGACAAGCAAACCTCTAAGTTTGGTGTGATTTTTCGTGATCACTAACTAAGATCATGGCCCCTAAAGGAAAACAAACCACTCCAAGAGGCAAGAAATAAAACAATCCAAAACCACAATGGATGCATGAGAGGTTCTGCACCAAAGAACATGTAGATCATTACTTCAAAATAGTGTGCAGAAGATTAGTGATCCCATAAGTCAAGTTCGATCTGAAAGAAAACGAATATCCGGAGATCCAAGAGCAGATTCGAAACAGAGGTTGGGAAATCCTAGCTAATCCTGAGATGAATGTGGGAAGAAACATGGTCCAGAAATTTTATGCAAATCTGTGGCTGACAGATAAGTAAAGAATGGAGGGAACCGCCTTCCACACTTTTCAAACCATGGTCAGAGGGAGGATTATCTACTTCCATCTTGACAAAGTGAGAGAAGTCCTCAAACTTCCTCAACTACAAGATGATTCAGAATCCTTTAACAGGAGAATGGCTAAAGATAAAAAGTTGGATTAAGTTCTAAAGGACATATGCCTCCCTGGAACCAAGTGGATAACCAATTCAAAAGGTATCCCAATCCAACTGAAGAGAGGAGACCTCAAGCTAGTTGCTAGGGCTGGCTGGATTTCATTGGGCGATCCATACTTTTCACCAGTAATCGCTCTGAAGTCACTGTCAAAAGAGCAGTGATGGTCCACTGTATTATGCTAGGAAAAGAAGTGGAGGTCCATCAATTAATTCCTTGTGAAATTTACACAATTGCAAACAAGGAATCCACTGAAGCCAAATTGGCCTACCCAAGCTTGATCAGTCTGTTATGTAAAGATGCGGGAGTACAAATAGGTGTTGATGAGTATATCCCAGTCAAACACTCAATCACCAAAAGGGTGATGGATGGACCTCAAGTTCAAGACAACTTCATCAAAAGGAAGGCGCATGAGCTCCTCCCAGAAATTCCTCAATTTGTCTATTGGGCCTGCTTAGAAGTATCTGTCAACAAGCTGCAAGAATCTATGGATCAACTCAAAGAAGAGCAGCAGAATCAGAGTAGCATGCTCTGCAAACTACTCAGAGAACAAGAGAAGCAAGGGCATGAGCTACATGAACTAAAGCGCCAGAAGCTGTCTCTTGAAGAGCCAGGCGTCCTACAAATTGAAGGAGCACTTGTCTCTCCCAATGCAGGTTGTTGAGTCCTAACTCTGTGATAACTTTTGTTATTACAGATCTATTTTAAGAGTCACATAAGCATTAGTATTACAGTCATTTATTTTTATGTCTTTAATTTCCTTTCTTTTATTATTATCTGTCTGCTTTTATGTTTATTTTATATCTTATTTTTATTTCATGATCATTATTGTCTAGTGTCTATGCCTTAAAGCTATGAATGTCCTATGAATCCATCACCTTTCTTAAATGAAAAATGTTTTTAATTGCAAAATAACAAGAAGTACATGGTTTCGAATTCTATCCTGAAATCAGTTTAATTATTTTGATGTGGTGACATTACTTTTTGTTTTTTGAATGAATGCTTGAACAATGCATATTTTTTGAATTTGTTGTTTATGAATGTTAAAATTGTTGGCTCTTGAAAGAATAATGAAAAAGGAGAAATGTTATTGGTAATCTGAAAAATCATAAAATTGATTCTTGAAGCAAGAAAAAGGAGTGAATAGACAAAGCTTGCGGAAAAAAAAAGAAAGAAAAAGAAAAAGCAAGCAGAAAAAGCCAATAGCCCTTTAAACCAAAAGACAAGGGTAAAAAGGATCCAAGGCTTTGAGCATTAATGGATAGAAGGACCACAGGAATTAAATCCTGGCCTAAGCGGCTAAACCAAGCTGTCCCTAACCATGTGCTTGTGGCATGAAGGTCCAAGTGAAGAGCTTGAGATTGAGTGGTTAAAGTCGTGGTCCAAAGCAAAAAGAGTGTGCTTAAGAGCTCTGGGTACCTCTAATTGGGGACTCTAGCAAAGCTGAGTTACAATCTGAAAAGGTTCACCCAGTTATGTGTCTGTGGCATTTATGTATCCGGTGGTAATACTGGAAAACAAAGTCCTTAGGGTCACGGCCAAGACTCATAAAGTAATTGTGTTCAAGAATCAACATACTGATCTAGGAGAATCAATAACATTATCTGAATTCTAAGTTCCTATAGATGACAATCATTCTGAACTTCAAAGGATAAAGTGAGATGCCAAAACTGTTCAGAAGCAAAAAGGCTACAAGTCCCGCTCATCTAATTGGAACTGAGCTTCACTGATATTTGAAATTTATTGTATATTCTCTTCTTTTTATCCTATTTTGTTTTTAGTTTCTTGGGGACAAGCAACAATTTAAGTTTGGTGTTGTGATGAGCGGATAATTTATACCCTTTTTGGCATTGTTTTTATATAGTTTTTAGTATGTTTTAGTTACTTTTTATTATATTTTTATTAGTTTTTATTCAAAAATAACATTTCTGGACTTTACTATGAGTTTGTGTGTTTTTCTGTAATTTCAGATATTTTCTGACTAAAATTGAGGGATTTGAGCAAAAATCTGATTTAGAGGCTGAAAAAGGACTACAGATGCTGTTGGATTCTGACTCTCCTGCACTTGAAATGGATTTTCTCGAGCTACAGAAGTCCAATTAGCACTCTCTCAATTGCGTTAGAAAGTAGACTTCTTGGGCTTTCCGGAAATATATAATAGTCCATACTTTGCTCGAGATTTAATGGTCCAAACCGGCGTCCAAAGTCAGCCTAAAACTTTCTGGCACCCAGGGTGGCGTTTAATGCCAACTTTGGGCATATGAACGTGAAAGCTTGAAAGCTCAGCCCAGGCACACACCAAGTGTGTCCCAGAAGTGGAATTATACACTATCTGCACTTAGTTACTCATTTTCTGTAAACCTAAGTTACTAGTTTAGTATAAAAACTACTTTTAAAAATTCATTTGGTAACTTATGACATTTTTACATTTCATATTGTACCTCTGACGGCATAAGTCTCTAAACCCCATAGGTGGGGGTGAGGAGCTCTGCTGTGTTTCAATGGATTAATGTAATTACTACTGTTTTCTATTCAATCACGCTTGATTCTATTCTAAGATACTCACTCGTACCTCAAAATGGAGAATATGATGATCCGTGACACTCATCATTATCCTCAACCCTATGAATGCATGCTTGATAACCACTCCGTTCTATTTGAGCTCAACGTAGTCATTGAGCGACAGCTTGAGTGCGTATCTCTTGGGTTTCTAATCCATAGATCGAGTCCGGAGGTTAGAACCTTCGTGGTATAGGCTAGAATCATTGGTAGCATTCATGGGATCCAGAAAGTCTAAACCTTGTCTGTGGTATTCTGAGTAGGATCCGGGAAGGGATGACTGCGACGAGCTTCAAACCTGCGAATGTTGGGCGCAGTGATAGTGTGCAAAAGGACAAGGGTCCTATTCCGATGCTAGTGGGAACCGACAGATGATTAGCCGTGCGGTGACAGCGCATATGGATTTGTTTTCATCCGAGAGGATTATATAGCTTACCATTGAAGGAAGCCATGCGTGTTTGGAGAAGAAGACAGTAGGAAAGTAGAGATTCAGACGACAGAGCATCTCTGGAACCTCAACCTGTTCCCCATTACTGAATCACAAGTACTGTTTATTTCATGTTATTTATTTTCATAAATATAACCACTATTATCATTAATCTCCTGACTAAGATTTACAAAATAACCATAGCTTGCTTCAAGTTGACAATCTCCGTGGGATCGACCCTTACTCACATAAGGTATTACTTAGACGACCCAGTGCACTTGCTGGTTAGTTGTGCTGAGTTGTGAAAAGTGTAATCACAATTTCGTGCACCAGTTGCTGAGGCATCTCATCCCATTGGGCCGTGTTTCCCGACTTCTAACACTAATGGCAAGACACACAGAACCAGTTAGCATCCTTGAATAAGGTTGGCTACCAGAATCCACAATCCAACACCTTTTTAGCTGTCCTTTGTGGGCCAAAGTGGCCACCACACTCAGACGAATGGCAAGCTTCAAGAATAGGTTAGAGTTCAGATTCCGACACACATCTTCAAATTACATGGTCTACTCCCCTCTTCCACAAGTGAGGGTCATCCCAAATGTAGTATTTGGAGTCACTCCTCAACTTGTCCCTTTGGTTTTTAGAAAAGTTGGGAGGGAAGATTTTTGCAACCAAGTAGTTCGCCATTGGTGCAAACCAAGGAAAGCTATCCGACACAGCATGCAAACTATCCAATGGGAATGAGTCATTGATCAGAAATGGGTCAAATTTTAAATTCTCAAGGCGGCTTAAATGATCCGCAACCAAGTTTTGAGATCCACAATGATCCCTAATCTCATTGTTGAATTCTTGCAAAAGCAAGATCCAACGTATGAGTCTAGGTTTTGACTGATTCTTTGTCAATAAGTACTTCAAAGCTGCATGATCCGTGTATACCACTATCTTGGACCCTAGCAAATAAGATCTGAATTTATCTACAGCATGAACAATAGCTAGGAGTTCCTTTTCTGTAGTGGTATAGTTGGATTGTGCTGCATCCAATGTTTTAGAAGAGTAAGAAATGACATAAGGGACTTTACCATCGTGTTGTGCAAGCGCGGCACCTACAGCATGGTTTGACACATCGTACATTATCTCAAACGGTAGCGTCCAGTTAGGGCCTTGCACAATCGGTGCTGTGGTAAGAACTCTCCTTAGCTCTTCAAATGCACTCACACATGCACTGTCAAACTCAAAGTCCACATCTTTTTGGAGTAGGCGCGACAATGGTAAAGCAATCTTGCTGAAATCCTTAATAAAGCGCCTGTAAAATCCTGCATGTCCCAAAAGCAAGCAGACCTCCCTCATAGATGACGAGTGAGGTAAAGTGGTGATAACATCGATCTTGGCCGGGTCTACAGAGATGCCTTCATGAGATACTACATGCCCTAACACTATACCTTGTTTTACCATAAAGTGACATTTTTCAAAATTTAAGACAAGGTTAGTATCAACACATCTAGCTAAGACCTTGGCCAAGTTCTCTAAGCAACAATCAAATGAAGTTCCATAAATACTGAAGTCATCCATAAAGACTTCCAGACAATTCTCCATTAGATCGGAAAAGACACTTGTCATACACTGCTGAAAGGTAGCAGGTGCATTGCATAGTCCGAATGGCATTCTTTTATAGGCAAAGGTGCCAAAAGGACAAGTGAATGTGGTATTTTCTTGATCTTTAGGAGCAATGTGAATCTGGAAGTAACCAGTGAATCCATCAAGAAAGCAATAATGGGATTTACCCGCCAAATGGTCCAACATCTGATCAATAAAGGGCAAAGGGTAGTGGTCCTTCCGTGTAGCGGCGTTCAATCTTCTATAGTCGATGCACACTCGCCACGCATTTTGTACTCTCTTGGTGACCACTTCACAATCATCCTTTTTAACCGCAGTGATGCCCGATTTCTTGGGAACAACCTGGACCGGGCTCACCCACTCACTGTCAGAGATTGGGTATATGATACCCGCATCAAGTAGCCTAGTGACCTCCTTCTTTGCCACATCAAGGATGGTTGGGTTGAGCCTCCTTTGCGGTTACCTAACTGGCCGAGCTCCCTCTTGGAGGAATATGTGATGCATGCACTTGCGGGGGTCAATCCCCACAATATCGGCTAGGCTCCAACCAATTTCCTTCTTGTACTTTCTCAGAACATCTAGGAGCTTCCCTTCTTCTTCACTAGAAAGTTCACTAGCAATAATGACCGGAAACTTTTGGTTGTCCTCTAAGAAAGCATTCTTCAGATGAGATGGAAGAGGTTTTTGTTCACTCTTTGCCTCAAGATGAGGTTTCTTTTCATCAAGCTCATGGGATTCATTCTCAACAACTTTCTCTTGTTCATCCTCTTGGTCATCCGTTCCTTCAACAATAGGGTAGCATAACTTATTGTGGTCTTTTTCTCGCACTTTCGCTACCACTTCATCGATTACATCACATCGGAGGACGGAATGCTCTTCGGGAGGATGCTTAATGGCATCTTCCAAATTGAACCTAATAGTCTTGTCTCCGACCTCAAAGGAATATATGCCGATGAAGGCATCTAACTTGAATTTAGAGGTCTTAAGGAAGGGTTTACCAAGTAGAACAGAGGATGAGCTTCTATTTTCTGTTGGAGGCATTTCAAGGATATAAAAGTCAACCGGAAAGACCAAGTCCTTGATCTCCACAAGTACATCTTCTGCTATTCCCATCACAGTGATCACACTTTTATCGCCTAAGGCAAACTTTGCCGTCGATTTCCTTAATGGAGCTAAGTTCAACCGCACAAAAATGGAGAGCGGCATGATGCTTACGCAAGCCCCTAGATCACACATACAGTCATGAAAAGTGTGCCCGCCAATACAACAAGACACCAAACAAGGCCCAGGGTCACCACATTTTTTTTGGAATAGGTTTCATCAAGGATGAAATTGAACTACCCAAGGATAATGTCTCCAACTCTCTTATCCTATCCTTGTGTGTACACAAGTATTTTAGAAATTTGGCATACTTTGGAATTTGTTGGATAGCATCAAGAAGTGGTATGGTTACCTCAACTTTCTTGAACACTTGAAGCATGTTTAAATCGAATTCCAGAGTCTTCTTTGCTTTCTTCACCAAGGAAGGGAATGGGATAGAAATGGACTCATCCACTATAGCTTTCCTCTTGGGTTCTTTAAGGCTTACTCCTTCTTCATCATGCCTTTTGTCTACCTCCTCCTCTTCATGTGGAGCTTCAACGACCACCTCTTCCTCATGGATGTCTTTCATGACCCTAGGAGGTATCTGATGTGTGAACTTTTGTTGATATAGAATTTCCTCAATTGGATGAATTCTCGTTGCAAGTATAGTCCTACACCAACAAAGAATCCTCACATGCAAAAATGTTGGTTGTCACAAAGAACCAACCCCAAATAAGAATTAACCGAAATATTTAGACTCCGGGTTGTCTCACGAGGATTGCAATGAAGTGGTCAATTATTGGCTATGAGAATGCAATGGAGTTTGATTGATAAGACGGTAAGAAATTAAATGAGCAAGAATTTAAATGACAAGACGCGTAAATCAAGCAAGTAATTAAAGGAAGCAAGATAAAGGACTCTTGGCTAAGACTTTGGTAATTGAGATCACTATCCTTATCAACAATTCAAATATTGATAATTATGAGGAACCGAACTCATTAGGTCTACTCACTAAAGCCTTAAGTACGTAATGTCTACTCCTAGGCTGGGAGTACGTCAAATGGCTTGATCAACATCAATGCATAAGTCCCAACCCGGCTACTAATTAACTTAGTAGTAGGCTAGAGTCAATGGTTATCAAATTGATCCCCAAGGGTTCTAGAATTACCAATTCAATGAAGCCCAAGGACTCAAGATCACTCAATCCCCTTAGCCCAGGCCAAGGGTCAAGAGAACTACTCAAAAATAATAGGAAGCATTATATCAAACACCTAATGTGCAATAAAAGTAAACATCACCGAATGCTAAAATTAAGGAGACCCATAACAATCATAAGTGAGAAATCAATAATAGCAAGCAAGATCAACATAAAAGAAACATAAAAACATGAAATCGCATAAAAAGGAAATTAGATCTAACAATGTTCATCAACATACAAGAGAGAAAAATGAGAAATTAACATTACAACTAAGGAAATCAAAATGTAGAATTGAGAAATTGTAAAAGAAACAATATGAAATCAAGTAATTGATTCAAGATCCAACACCATTTAACCTAATCCTAACCTAATTCTAGAGAGGAGAGGGAGCTTCTCTTTCTAGAAAACTAACTAAAGGCTCATGTTGACTAACTAATTGCTCCCCCTTACTTGGACTTCAATTCTGCATGAAATACACTTAGAAACAAGTTGGATTTAGGCATGGGCAGCTCAGAAATTGCCCCCATCATTTTGCCTTTAAGTGGGTCATGTGAGAGTATCGGCGCGTACGCGCCATGTGCGCGTGCGCGTCGATTGGCTGTTTCTTCATCCGCGCAGACGCGTCATGCACGCGTGCGCGTCTCTATGCGAAACCACTTCTGCGTGTGCGCGCCCATCGATGCATTCCCAATTCTTGTTTCTTCATGCATTCTCCACTTTGTATGCTTTTTTCCTCAATTCTTCCATCCAATGCTTGCCTTATGAACCTGAAATCACTTAACAAACACATCAAGGCTTCGAATGGAATTAATGTGAATCAAAATCATCAAATTAAGGGCCTAAAAAGCATGTTTTTACACTTAAACACAATTCAAGGGAGAATTACAAAACTATGCCATTTCATTGAATAAATGTGGGAATAGGTGATAAAATCCCCTAAAATAAGCACAAGATAAACCACGAAATCAGAGTTTATCAAATCTCCCCACACTTAAACTAAGCATGTCCTCATGCTAAAATCAAGAAAGAAGCAAAGGGGTATCAACATTTATTCAATGCAAACTAACTAAATGCAATCTATCTATATGCAACCTATTTACATGAATGCAATGGCTTAGTTAAAATAAATCAATCTCCAAGAATACGCATACAAGCACAAGGGCTAAGGCAATAGCAATCAAAGCAAACCCACAATTGAGTTGAATCATTAAGAGATTTCACAAACTTGCAAGAAAAGATGATCAGGGGTGGAAACATGTAATTGAGCGATCGAATCCTCACCGGATGTGTATCCGCTCTAGGCACTCAAGTGTATGGGGTTGATTCACTCGATTCTCCCCTAATCATGCTTTCCAAGATTTGTTTTTCATCTAACAATCAATAATTACTTTATGCATGCATACAAATATCATGAGGACTTTTCCATAGGTTGTAATGGGGCTAAGGTCAAGGTAGGGTGTATATGGTCAAGTGAGCTAGAATTTTGAATCTTTGATTAACTTAAACTTCCCACCTAACCTATGAAAACCTATACAATTCTAAACAAACCTAACTACCCATTCTTCACTTTTACATGCACTCATGTATTCTCTTTTGATCACCACACATATACATTGATTTTTATTGAACCTTGATCTTTGGGACATTTTTTCCCCTTTTATTGCATTTCTTTTTCCTTTTTTTTCAAACTAAAATATATACAAGAATATCAATGCATATGGTTTACACATGGTTAATATATAAGTGTCTACCCAATTCCCAAAATTTTTCAACAAAAACACACACACACTTTTATCTTTACCCAATGTTCCCAACTTTTCCAAAATCAAATGATGAACATTCTCACTAGCCTAAGCTAATCAAAGATCCAAATTAAGGACATTTATTGTTTTTCACTTAAGCTTGTAATGTGCTTCAATTAAGAATAAGTGGGTTAAGCATAGGCTCAAAATTGGTTAACAATGGAAGATAAAAGGTAGGCTATTTGGGTAAGTGAGCTGTTTGAACAATGGCCTCAATTATATAAATGCATGTATACACAAAATAATGGACATAAAGAATCAAACAAATCAAATATTACAATCATAGGAAGAGAATAATGCACACAAGAATAAAAATAAGTGGTTATATGATGCAACCATATAATTAGGCTCAAATTTCACATGCTTGTGTTCTTAGCTCAAAACATGATCCACAAAGTGTATTAATCAAGCAAGTTCTAAAAAAAATTTTCAACCAATTGGAGTGGTGCTCTAGAAATGGAATTCTTGGAAATTTTCATCATATTGACTAAGCTTATTCTAATGCAATGTTGTCATTTAGAAAATTTTAAAAATTTTCCCTAGTTTATCCTCTTTTCAATCAAAACACAATTCTTATACAAAAAGGGTCAACTAGGTTTTAACAATCCAAAATATTTTTCTAATCACAATCAAAAGCCAAAATGCAATATATACATATATAATAAAGGTGCGCAACAACCAAAATAAGGATATCCACAATAGAAAATATGTACAATAATCCCAAAATGATCTCAAAGATAAAGTGCAAAATAAACTAAAGTAGCAGAACTAGAAGATAAATGTCTGAAAGTTCACCACACAAATGCTATCCACCGGTCACGAACGGTGACCTCCCCACACTTTAGGATGAAGCATCGTCCTTGAAGCTACTGCTGAAGCTCGGGATGGGGGTCAACAGTCATGTCGGGCTGTGGCTTAGGCTCAGGCTATGGTTGTGGTACTGGCTGTGAGTCCTCAGGGGGCTGCTGAACCTCTGTGGTGGCCTGTGTCACTGGTGGTACCTCCTGCTGAGTCAGCTAATCAACATGCTCCTCCTTCTGATCCTGCTCATCGGAGGCGGGAGAGTCTGGTAGAGGAGGTAGCTCAATACCCTGTGATACGAACACCTGGTCTATGCGATCGAGACGTCGCATGATACGACGCTCGCTATGCTCCATGAAGCGAAACAGGCGTTACACTAACAGGTATGTCATCTCAGGTGCTGGCAGTGGTAGCAAGGGTGCTGCGGCTACTGAAGTAGAGGAGGGTCTTGCTGCTGCTGCTGATGATGAAGGCTGAGCTGCCTCCACCACTACTCTGGCTCAAGAACGGCATCTGGGTGGAGGCTTCTCGTGCACCCACCCACCCCATGGAATAGTAACCTCCTTGTCGTCGACATCTGGGGGTGGTGGTGTCACATCATCATCCTCCCATGGAACATCGGCTAGCTCAATCATGCTGGTGACCAATGTAGGAAATGGCAAGAGGCCACGGATATGCGCGCGCCACATGCTCTGCCTGATCAACCGGGGGAAGTCTACCTCCTTCCCCTCCATGACACAGCCAATAAGAACTAGTATATCCATCAGAATCTCTGAAAAGTGAGTGGTGGGCAAGACATAATGGGCGAATATATGCTGCCAAGTCTTAGCCTCTCTCGACAGATAAGTGAATAGCATCCCCTTGGGCTTCTTGTTACCAGAATCCATCACCCAAGGGGCGTTCGGTGTGGCAATCACGCGCTTCAGCGCCTCAAAATCAAAAGTCATACAGTGGATAGCTATCTCTGCCTGCTGATAGGCGCATGGGTTGTCAGTACGAGGTCGGCAAAGAAATGCCTCCCCAATAGCTGCCTCGGTGATCAAAATCTCCCTACCCCTCAGGTGGATTGAATCAAGAGTGGCACGAAAGAAGTTGTAGTAGAACTCCCTCACCCACGAAGTGTTTATCCTCCCCAAATCTCTATCAACAAAGTGCAAGCCCAATTCCAGAATACAGGTGTTTTCGGCGCGTCTCACATCATTGGGAAGGACCAGTTTCTTCCTAATGTTCAGATTCGTCTTCCGGTATTTGGGGAAGAGAAGCTCACAATAGAGATTGGAAAACTTGATTGGGTCAGTGGATGGTAACAATTGATTCTCTTTATCCACTTCATTCAGCGGATTCTTAGCATAATTGGCATAGGGAGAAGGGGTAGAGGCTTTAGAGCGCTTCCTCTTCTTTGAGGTAGTAGCTATGGCTTTTTCTTTATCTGACATCCTGAAAAATAGATGTGATATGATATAAGCAGCTAGCCAAGTAGATGTATAGCACTCAAGGTAAGGCATACTCATGAAGTGAGTGAAGAAAAGAGAATTCTAGGAATGCAAGTAAAAAATTCAGAATTCAAATCAAGTCACAAACCAAGAATTCAAACCACAATTGCACAATGCTTATTCATTGAGCTTAAGAAACGCCATATTCAAAAGAATGATTAAAGGAGTTATGTTCAAAACAAAAGGAAGAAATCAGTTGGTTAATCAAGTTAGAGTTAGAAATTAGTTCAAAAATCAGTGATATGACGGTTATCGGCTCAATTAAAAGAAGTGTGTAAAATATAGGTGCAAGCATACTCACAACCATGAAATGCACATAGTTATTGATGATGGAATATGATATTGCCAAAAAGCAACCAATATGAAAACAAGTCATCAATCAATGTAAAGATCACCAGGGTTGTATCAATTGGTGTTGGTAAAATTGAAACTTTGAAAAACAAGTCAATCAAGAAACATTCAACACCAAATTCAATGAGGCATAAAAGTCACAAGTTGAAACAAGAATGGAAAACCTCCTGATCCATGTGACTTAATGCAAATTAGGCATGAATATAATGAATCAAATCAGCCACATAGATTAAAAACCTCAAACTTGTGAGTTTATGCAAAAGAGGCACAAAATCTCAAAAGAGTTTCAAGTTATGGTCAATCTGGAAATTTATTCAAACTACTCAATGCATAGAAGTAAAGCAGCAATATAAACAAACAAAGAATATGATAGGCATGACCAAAACTTGTAAACAAGTTCTTGAGGAGTTTTCAAAACCATTTAGCAATCAAAATTTTACTAATACAGAATCTCGTCGAATAGAAGCTTGTTGCACCAAATAAAACAATGTTATTTCATGAAACATGGTTAGGAAAAATTTGGCAGCATTTTCAGCAGTAATAATTTACTATTTCCCAAACTCAATCAATCAATTCAGATTCCATACAAATTCATTAACTAGTAAAAACACAAAAAAAAATCATGTCTGAATTCATGTGAATCCAAAGAAATAAGCCAATCCTTCAGCAACTAAACATCAAAAAGCAATTTAAACCAAACCAACAGCATCAAGCAGCATTCTTTTCGTTTGTTGGACAAATAACAGAAAAATAATGGCCTAAAAACATACCACCAAAACAGCACAAGGAACAATAGTAATTGATTTAGTCAGCATTCCTTTCATTGAATTCAATAATCAATCACAAGTAGGCAGCATGAGTTTAAACAATTAAGCAACACTGAATTAAACAATGAAGTTCAAATTGAAACAGGAACTTAGCAGTAATAAGATCTTAAATTCAGAATTTGGTCAAGACTATCACTGCATGAGCAATCCAGCACTGGTGCCGTCCAATTAACAGCCATCCACAAGGATAAAGCAACAATAAGACTATGCAGCAGTATCAACAGATCAAATGAGCACAGGGCAAATAAATGAAACAGAACATTTCCAAACAGCAGCATTATTCAAAACAAACCTAAATTCACTATCCAGCTCAGATTCTCTAACCACCTAATCAACTAACATGCATTTCTAACTAAACGAAGTTAACAAAAATTACTAACTAGCTGTAGTAACGAATTGAAATAAAGCAGGGGAAAGGCAGAGACCTGGGGTGCAGAAAGTTGATGGAGAGAGGAAGATAGAGTGGAAATGTGACTGGACAAAGGTTGATGGTCGCGGTGAAGGCTTGCCGGTGACAATGGAGGTCATGGCGGTAGCGGCAGCGGAGACCTGAGAGTGAGTGAGAGAGGAAGATGGAAAGAACGAGGGAGGGAAAGAAGAGAAGGGTGCACGGCGGTTGATGGTGGTATAGTATGGTCGCCGAAGGTGACTGGGTGATTGGTGGTTGAGGAGTTCGAAGGTTGAAAATGGAGGGAGAAGAAGAGGGAGAGATGTTGGGTGGAGGGAGAAGGGGTGCGCAACTGCGCTAGGGCTCTCGCGTCCCTGGGGTAAGTGGAATTTTGAATCCGCGCGCGCGCACCATGCGCGTTCACGTGGATGGGAGAATAAGGAAGTGGCGCGGGAGCGTCATATGCGCCTGCGCATGGATGCGATATATGGGAATGGGCGTAGACGCGTACGGTGTGCGTCTGCGCGGGTGAGCTGGGCCAGAGGCACAAAAGGAGCCCAGAGTTGGCATAACTCTCGGGTCTTTGGCCTGGGTGATACAAAAACGAATCAACACACACGTGTAGATGAGTTGAACGATGATGGGACGCGGAGGCGCCAGGTGCGACTACACTTGGTGAGGGAAACACAAAGGGACGCAGACGCGCCATGTGCGCATCCACGTGGGTGGAGGCGTAGAGTTGGCCCAAAAATGGCACAACTCTCTGGTCCTTGGCCCAGAAAGCTCAAATGCACAGCCGACGCGCGCGCGCACAGTGCGCTTGCGCGTGGCTCTCTCTCTCTCTCTCTCTCTCTCTCTTTTTTATTCAAGAGCACCAAGAAGAGCTCAAAATCCTCCTAGCCGTCTCTAAGACTCAAAAACCAACTTAAATACAAAACCAACCATTTTTTTTGAATTTTTGGGAATTTTCAAACAAATCGAGGAAACTTGCAATCCAAGTAAAAACTCAAATTCAAAGAATCATCCCTAATTAAGGGATAGAATTTATAAACACCTTAGCAAGCAAAGCAAAATACACTAAGAAGTAAAGAAACTGTATACAATGGAACTCAATTCATTCATTCATTATATCTACAATAGAATGGAAAGAGTTTACCATGGTGGGGTGTCTCCCACCAAGCACTTTTGGTTTAAGTCCTTAAGTTGGACATTTGGAAGGTTCCTTGTCAAGGTGGTTTATGCCGGTATTCATCCTTGAACCTCCAATGCTTGTCATTCAATCGGTCGTCAGAATCTCCAACCATCTTCACCGAACTTGGGTGACTGAAGAGAGAACTTTTGCGTGGTCTAGAAATTCGCAGATAAATCCTCGTTGCAGGTATAGCTTCTAAACCAACAAAAGTCCTTTCTTACAAACGTTTTGGTTGTCACAAGTAACAAACCCCTTTAAAATTGATAACCGAAGTATTTAAACCTCGGGTCATCTTCTCAAGGAACTGCAGGGAGGTATGTTCTTATTTTTGTTTATGAGTTTTGTAAATTGGGGGTTTTGAAAGTAAGAAGCAAGTAATTTAAATGACAAGTGAAATAAATAAATAACTATAAAATAAACTCTTGGCAAGGTATGAAAATTCGGAAGTCCTATCCTAGTTATTCTTATGAGAATTGAGTTTAACCCCACTTAGTTAACCTTTACAAAAGCAAGGGAAAGTCAAGTGGACTAATTATTTAGATTCCCAAGTCCTAGCCAACTCCTAAGGAAAGACTAGAGTTAGTGGAATTCCAGTTAATTAGAGGAATTAATTAACAATCACGATAAGTTTAATAACTCAAGAGCCTCCAGTTAATCAATTAAAGCCAAGAATATAAAAAGCCAAATAAGAATCATAAATCTGAAATACCTTAATTTATATTAAATAAAGAAAATCTTAACATGAATGGTTCATAAGCCAATTTGGCAACAAAAGTAATTAAAGAAAAGAATTAAAGTATCTGAAAGTAAAAGAGAAATATAAAGTAAAAGGAATATTGAACCTGATAAAGAGTTGAAATACTAAGTCCTCTAAGAGGAATCCTAATCCTAAAACCTAAGAGAGAGGAGAGAACCTTTCTCTCTAAAAACTACATCTAAATTATGAAAAGTGAATAATTGGAGACCCCCTCATGAATGGATGCATTCCCTCACTTTATAACCTCTAATCTATGCTTTCTGGACTTAGATCTGGGCCAAAAAGGGTTCTAGAAATCGCTGGGAGCATTTTCTGCAGTTTCTAGTGCGTGACGTCTGTCACGCGTCCGCGTGGGTCACGCGGTCGCGTCATCTGGGAGTTTTCCTTGTCACGCGTTCGCTTTGGTCATGCGTATGTGTCATCTGCGTTCTGCTCAAGGTGCGCGTCCGCGTCAGTCACGCGTTCGCGTCGCTTCCATTTCGTGCTAGGCGCGCGGCCGCATCATCCATGCGTTCGCGTCGCTGCCTGTTTTCCTCAAAAACTCCATTTTGTGCTTTCCTTCTATTTTTGTATGTTTTCTTTCCATCCTTTAGATCATTCCTGCCTTAGGAGATCTGAAAATACTCAACACACAAATCACGGCATCGAATGGTGATAAAAGGGTAATTAAAATTAATATTTTTAAAGCCTAGGAAACATGTTTTTCACATATATCACATAATAAGGAAGGAAAAGTTAAACCATGTAACTTACATGAATAAGTGAATGAAGGATTGAATAAATCACTTAAAGTGAGTACAAAATATATCATAAAATATAGGTTTATTAACCTCCCCACACTTAAATAATAGCATGTCCTCATGCTAAATCCAAGATAAAGAATAAGGTAAGGTTAAAGTGGTGGAATCTCATGCAATGCATTCTATTCTAAATGCAACTACCTAAATGAATCATGCAATTCTAATTATTATTCACTTGTATATAAAGCTTACATGTAGTTAGGTTAATTCATATCCTCAAGGAATCATATATGCATAGCCAGATCCTAGATAATGTTAAAGCACCTTTACAATTGAGATGGGTAAAAATATTTTACAAACTTGCAAGACAATTAACAATTAAGCAAAGATATATGGTGATGAGCTATTGAACCCTCATTGGATTTTGTGTTTACTCTCTAGTCACTCAGTGTTTATTGGGTTAATCACTCTATTCTTTTTCTATCCTTACTTTCTATAACTTTGTTCTTCATCTAACCAATCAACAAATATGGAATACAGACATACAAAAATCATGAGGTCTTTTTCAAGGTTGTAATGGGGCCAAGGTAAAGGTGAAGGCATATGTATAAGGCTAAGTGAGCTAATAAGCGAATCCTTGATTAGTCTAAGATCTCACCTAACATACATACTTTATAAATCAAAGTTTCTTAACCTATTTGTCCAAATTTTTCCTCTTTGTATTGCAAACTCATGCATTAAATTTAATTTTGTTCCATGTGCATTGATTTTTTTTTTATTTTGCAATTGGGGAATTTTTGTATCCCTTTTATTTAAATACTGAAATTTTTTTTTCAATGCACATGGTAATTCAATTGTTTTGATTTCACATGAGCATGCTTTCCAAATTTTGTTTTTGAAACAACTCATTCTTTTTAAATTCCTACTTTGTTTCTATCATCCCATGTTCCCATAAAAATTCCCCACACTTAAATAATGCACAATTTATATCTTAGGCTAACCAAGGATTTAACTTGGGATTCATATTTTATTTTTCTGCTTAAGGCTAGTAATGTAGTTATAGAACAAGAGGGGATTAAAAGGCTCAAGGGGGCTAACAAGGGTGATGTAAAAGGTAGGCTAATTTGGGATAAGTGAGGAAAAATTTAAATGATGGCCTCAATCATCTCTTTGGTATGTATCTATATTCTATATTGGACATATAGATTAAAACAAAGTAAAGAACATCAGAATGAAAAAGAAGGGTAAAACACACAGGAATAAAATTTATGGTTTGAATGTAACCATACAGGGCTGTGTGTTCTCCAGCTCAAAAATCTTATATCAGTTATATATGTCATGCAAGTAAAAATTAAGAGTTCCCATTATTCTCAATGTAAATCATAGGGTGGCCCTTAAAATCTTAGTGCTCCTCCTTGATGAAATGTTGTTAACTAACTAACATGTAATGCTATATATACAAGGTGTGTGAATTGTTTGATTATGTTAAAGTCTCTAGTTTACGCCTTTTATTTTCAATTAAATCAAACTATTATATGCTAAAAGGGTAAACTTTATACTAATTAATCCACATATTCTATAACTAATAAGTTTAGAATTGCAAACTAAACTAAATGTCTAAGGTATAAACTAAGGTGAAAAATGCAGAAATAAAGTAAAAATACAACAAAAGAATAATATGTAAGTGCTGAAAAATAAAAATAAAGATAAAAATACAGAAAAATAAACAAAATAAGATAAAAAGAGTCTGTAGTGGTTCACCAAAAAGATATGCCAGGGATGGCTACCTCCCCACACTTAAAATAAAGCATCGTCCTCGATGCTCACTCAAGCTGGGTGTGAAGAAGTGCCATCACCGGAAGGATGGGCTGCTGGAGTCTCTGAGGTGGCCTGAAGGTCTGCAGATTGGATGAGGGTAGGAGGATCTGTCTGCTGCAGTGGAGGCTCTGACTGTATAGGAATCTCTGGATCTGCAGCCTGTATCTGGTGTGGCTCCTCATGCTATGGTGCAGCCTGCTCTGGGCCTGCCTGCTTAGCCTGGGCATGTGTCTCCTCCTCATGATCGCTCACCTCCACCTCAGATGTATCAGAAGGGGTGTTAGGCTCGGAGGGGATGTCACTGCTGGATCGGATCATCAACTTTAGGTGCTCATAGCACCGCTTTTTGCGACGCTCCATACGATCCAAGCGGGCGAAGAGTCGATGCATCAAATGATAAATGGGCTCAGGGGCAGGTGGATGTGCAGTGGATGAGGCTGGTACAGCAGTGGAGGCAGAAGGGGCAACTGAAGATGTGGCTGCCTCAGTAGAAGCGGTGAGGAATGGAGGTCTGTAGCCCAAAGCCTGAAACTTCCTGCTGTGAGGAATGATCTTCTTGTAGTCTGCCGCAGGTGGCTTCTAATCAGCAAGCTCCCAAGGCACGTCAGCTCGACGGCCTAGCTGGGTGACCAGATAAGGGAAGGGGAGAGTGCCTCTGACATGGACCCTGGCCATGTAATACCGGATGAATCGTGGAAGATACAGGTCCTTACCCTCAAGCACACACCAGATGAGGGTGATCATAGCAGCAGGCAGCTCCGTCTCATGAGTGCTCGGCATAACAAAGTTGCTCAGAATCTGGTGCCAGAGCCGAGCCTCATCATTCAGATATATCATCTTGATTCCTTTAGGCATTGCTGTATTCTTTCCCATGACCCAGGGGACAGTAGGATCAATGGCTATTCTTTGCTTGACAGCATCCCAGTCAAATCTCATAAACCGTATATCCTCTTCAGCCTTTTGGTAACCGTCAGGCTGATCTGACTTAGGCTGAAGCTAGAGGATATCCTCAATAGCTTCCTCAGTGACCAGTATCTGTTTGCCTCTGAGGTGCACTGCATCCAGGAAAGTCTTGAAATAGTTACAGTAAAACTCTCTAACCCATGAAGTATTGACCTTTGTCAAGTTTCTCTCCAAGAAGAACCAGCCTCTCTGTTTGATCTGATAGGAGGTGTACTGCTGTAGTTCATCTGGAATTTTCAGAGTTCTTTCCAGGTACAGGTTCCTGGAGAAGAACATGAAAGAGCAGTGTAACAGCAGCATGAAACAGTAAAGAACAACATATGAACAGTAATAACATCAAAGCCAGACCAAAATTGCAGAATAGGTAAAACAAGCAACAAGTACGGCGCAATTATCAGGCCTAAATCCACTAACCACATCCTAGCTACCGAACCACCTAGAATCCACTACAAACATGCATCTCTAACTAGCCTAATTTGAACATAATTGGAACAATAAGTAATTAACTACGAATGAAAGAAAAGTGGCATTCGCCGGAACCTGGTATGCGTACGAACTAAGGTAGGGATCAGAGAGATGGCGGTGGTAAAGTGGCGGTGCTGGGAAGGGGCACGGTGGCACGGTGGCGGAACAGGGCGGCGCGGTGGTGGAGCAGGTTGGGTTGGAGGGTGGGTTTTGGGTTGGGTGAGGGGTTATGATGGTGGGAGGGGCGGCGAGGGTTGTGGGTTAGAGGGGGTTGGAATGGGAGGCGGCGCTGGTGGCGTGGTGGTGGTGGCTGGCCGCGGTAGGGGGGTAGCGGTGGTGGAGGGAAGAAGAGAAAGAAGAAGCAGAGGTGAGGAAGAATGAGGGAGGAGTGTCGGTGGTGTGGTACGGTGGTGGCCGGCGGTGGTGGTCGGGGATGGGTGGTTGGGCGCGGTGGTGATGTTTGGGGAGGGTGGGTTGTAGAGACGAGATGAAGAAGAAGGGGGTATGGGGGGCGCGACGGGTAGGGTTTTGCCTGATAGAGGGTTAGTGATTTTGAATCCACGCGAATGCGTGGAGCACGTGATCGTGTGGCTAGGATGAAATAGGGTTGACGCGGTCGCGTGATTGACGCAAACGCGTGGAATGAGTAAAAGATGGATGACGCGGACGCATGAGGCACGCGGTCGCGTCGCTGGAAATTGTGCTAGACGCACACTTCCAGCATCGTTTCAGCGCAACTCTCTGTCTCCATTTAGGGGGCCATAATATCCACGCGACGTGGACATGTCGCTCACGCATTCACGTGGGATGAGCTTTTGCAAATGACGTGTTCGTGTCAGGGATGCGAACGCGTGGGCCGTTTTGTGCTAAACACACACCAGCCGCACGATTCCAGCCCAGATTTCTGGGCGTTGGATTTTTACGCCGATTTCCAGATCACGCGTTCGCGTGAGTGACGCGGACGCGTGAGAGGTATTTTTCGCACTGACGCGAACGCGTTAGCGACGCGGTCGCGTGGAACAATTTGTGCTAAAGGCACGCCTCCAGCCACGCTTTCGCGTGACTTTCTGTTCACTTTCCTTTTCTTCCTAATGCACTTGTGACGCGGACGCATCAACGACGCTTACGCGTCGCGTGCTTTTTTTTTATGCAATTTTGCAGTATGCAATGCTAATGAAAATGCTACGAATAATATCCAGGTTCAATGAAAATAAAACAATATAAAAATAAACAAAACGAAATAAAACTGAAACAGGAACGATCATACCATGGTGGGTTGTCTCCCACCTAGCACTTTCAGTTAAAGTCCTTAAGTTGGACATTGGATGAGCTTCCCGTTATGGTGGTTTATGCTTAAATTCATCCAGAAATATCCACCAATATTTGGAAAGCCAACAGCCTCCGGGGTCCCAAACTAGGCATGTAAAGCTTCTGAGTAGCTTCAAACAGATTCTCAGGCTCCCGGGGTGACGAATGTCAGAATAGATTCCAGGATCCCAAACTTTGCTTTTAAATCCACCTTCGTCTTGATCTATATTCTTCCATCTGGGTAGTTTAGAAATCGTATTCTCACCAAGATGACTAAACGTCTTCCGAGACCCATTCAATTGAACTTGGTACCAATCCGTGCACTTCGAACTGAAGCGTGGAACCTTATTGAATCTTGAGCACCAGCTCTAAGCACGAGCCATTTTCCTCTTACTCTTAAAGCCGCAGAGAGCTCTAAGCTGGCCATCTGTTCCAAGCAAACCATATTCAAGTGGAAAAGTAAAGATAAAGGTTAAGGATTGTACCCACTTGAAGCTTGTATTAGGTGGTAATGGCCTTGGGATAGGTGTTTCCAGTGGTTCTGTAAGCTCTACTCCCATGTATTCTTCTGTGAATTCCTCCACTTCTTTGCAAAATTCTTCAACTGCAACTGCGTCCTGATCAAAGTCTTTTATGTCTTCCTCATCACTCAAGTCATACGTTGGAGGTTGAGAGAAATCCACTTCGACATCATCTTCGTATTCACTTGGATAAGGTTCTTCAGGCTCCTGGAGTTCAGTTGTGGATGTAAGTTCATGACTAGGAGAGCTTAATTCATGATCGTCATTGCCTGTGGAATCAATTTCTTGGTCTATTCCGTCCAATTTTTCACAGGGTATATGCTTTGGAGATTGTGCACTATCCTCCTTAGCATCCATTCCGAGCTTCTCGGCAGAATCTTTTACAGTTCTTGATTCCTATAGAGGTTCAGCGTCTCCTAAATCTTCAACCATTTGTTCCTCTACAGCTACCATGGCTTCCTCCACCTGTTCTAATACAAAGCCATGCTCCTCATTGTCCACTGAAGTTTCTAGGGTCTCCTTCATGCTACGCTCTTCTGTTGATTCTCCACATGCAGCCATGGGAGTACTTTGAGCACTAAGATGTCGGGAAGCTATTATATTTACTACCTCGGTTAAGGCAGTAGTGAGTTCCAATACGCCCCTTTGCAAATTCGCTTGCCCTTGAAGAAGAACACGAAGTTTGTCATTCATTGGAGGTTGGGTGGGTATGAGGGTTCATTGGTTGGGAGAGAGGGTTCAAAATAAGAATGTGGTGGTTCTTGGGAGTAATTGGATTGAGATTGTGGTGGGTAAGGGTCATACGATGGTGAATGGTGAAAAGGAACTTGTGAGTGTGGTGGTTCAAAGCTATGTTGAGAGGATGGTCTATAAGCACAGGGTGGGGCTTGTTGGTATTTACAAGGGGTCCACTATATCTATCAGCTTGGTATGCATTGTAGAGTGGTCCTCGTCCATGATATCTTGGAGGGTGTTGTTGCCTAAAGGGTTGATCAGGTCCTCCTGGCTCCATCCATCTTTGATTGCTTAGACCTTGATGCATATTCCTGTTATAGCTTCCACTATTTTCAACAGATTTAGAACCAAACTCAAAGCGAGAGGGGTGAGAATTCATAGTAGCTAGTAGAAATAAAAGGGAAAAACAAAAACAAATAAGCATGTAAAAGAAAAAATATTAACAATAACCAATAATAAGGCACACGTTTGTAGTTCCCCGGCAACGGCACCATTTTGAAGAGAGAACTTTTGCGTGGTCTAGAAATTCACAGATAAATCCTCGTTGCAGGTATAGCTTCTAAACCAACAAAAGTCCTTTCTTACAAACGTTTTGGTTGTCACAAGTAACAAACCCCTTTAAAATTGATAACTGAAGTATTCAAACCTCGGGTCGTCTTCTCAAGGAACTACAGGGAGGTATGTTCTTATTATTGGTTATGAGTTTTGTAAATTGGGGGTTTTGATAGTAAGAAGCAAGTAATTTAATTGACAAGTGAAATAAATAAATAACTATAAAATAAACTCTTGGCAAGGTATGAAAATTCAGAAGTCCTATCCTAGTTATTCTTAGGGTTAAGTATGATTTTGGTCCCTAACTTAGGGGCTGAAAATTTTTTTCGTCCCTCGCCTTTTTTTTACTCCAAAATGGTCCCCAAAGTTTCAATTTTTTTTAAAACCATCCTTCGGACCAAAATTCCCCTATCCCTTCTTCCCCAAATTTATGCAAAGCACCAGCACCACCACAACCACCACCACCCACCACCTACAACCTACCACCACCACCACCACCACCACCACCACCACCACCACCATCATCATCATCAGAACTCAAAATCAGAACAAAAACAACCACCACCACCACCACCCCCCCATCCACTGCCACTCCATCACCAGCATCCATCACACCAACCAAAACATCAGAAAATCAACATCATCATCGTCATCCTCATCAAAAGCCAGAACTCAGAAAATCCAGAAAAAATCAAACAATAATACTCAGAATTAGAAAATCATCATCATCATCATCAAGAACCCAGAATCAGCAAGAAGAAAAAGAAGAAGAAGAAGCGGCGGGCGGCGAGCAACGGCTCGGCGGTGGTGTCGGCGGGAAGAAGAAGAAGAAGAAGAAGAAGAAGTGGTGGGCGGCGGGCAACGGCTCGGCGGTGGTGTCGACGGAAAGAAGAAGAAGAAGAAGAAGAAGAAGAAGAAGAAGAAGAAGAAGCGGCGGGCGGCGGGCAACGGCTCGGCGGTGGTGTCGGCGGGAAGAAGAAGAAGAAACAGGCGGCGGTGCGGTGGCGGGAAGAAGAAGAAGAAGCGGCGGGCAGCGGGCAACGGCTCGGCGGTGGTGTCGATGGGAAGAAGAAGAAGAAGAAGAAGAAGAAGAAGCGGCGGGCGGCGGGCAACGGCTCGGCGGTGGTGTTGGCGGGAAGAAAAAGAAGAAACGGGCGGCGGTGTGGTGGCGGGAAGAAGAAGAAGAAGCGGCGGTGCGGCGGCGGTACGGCGGCATGGCGTCTCTCCGCCTCCCCCCCCCCACCTTTCTCCCCCTCCCCCTCCCCCTTTCTTTCTTTCTTGGCCCCTCCCCCACTTTTCTTTCTTTCTCTCTTGGCCCCCCCACCCCGCTTCTGTATCCCCCTTTCTTTCTTTTTTCCTTTTTTTATTTATTTTATATTTATTTTATTTTATAATTTTTTTAATAAAGGGTAATTTGGTAATAAAAAAATATAATTGGTAAAAAGGACGATTTTAAAACAAACTGAAACCTTGGGGACCATTTTTGAACGAAAAAAAGGCGAGGGACGAAATAAATTTTCAGCCCCTACGTTGGGGACCAAAATCATACTTAATTAGTTAACCTTTACAAAAGCAAGGGAAAGTCAAGTGGACTAATTAGTTAGATTCCTAAGTCCTAGCCAACTCCTAAGGAAAGACTAGAGTTAGTGGAATTCCAGTCAATTAGAGGAATTAATTAATAATCACGATAAGTTTAATAACTCAAGTGCCTCCAGTTAATCAATTAAAGCCAAGAATATAAAAAGCCAAATAAGAATCATAAATCTGAAATACCTCAATTTATATTAAATAAAGAAAATCCTAACAGGAATGGTTCATAAGCCAATTTGGCAGCAAAAGTAATTAAAGGAAAGCATTAAAGTGTCTGAAAGTAAAAGAGAAATATAAAGTAAAAGGAATATTGAACCTGATAAAGAGTTGAAATACTAAATCCTTTAAGAGGAATCCTAATCCTAAAACCTAAGAGAGAGGATAGAACCTCTCTCTCTAAAAACTACATCTAAATTATGAAAAGTGAATAATTGGAGACCCCCTCATGAATGGATGCATTCCCCCACTTTATAACCTCTAATCTGTGCTTTCTGAACTTGGATCTAGGCCAAAAAGGGTTCCAGAAATCACTGGGAGCGTTTTCTGCAGTTTCTGGTGCATGGCATCTGTCACGCATCCACGTGGGTCACGCAGTCGCGTCATTTGGGAGTTTTCCTTGTCATGAGTTTGCTTCGGTTACGCGTACGCATCATCTGCGTTCTGCTCAAGGCGCACGTCCGCGTCAGTCACGCGTTCGCGTCGCTGCCTTTTCGTGCTAGGCGCGCGGCCGCGTCGTCCATACGTTCGCGTCGCTGCCTGTTTTCCTCAAAAACTCCATTTTGTGCTTTCCTTCCATTTTTGTATGTTTCCTTTCCATCCTTTAGATCATCCTTTTTTCCATTCAAGATTCAAGACCATTTAACCTATTCCTAACCTAATTCTAGAGAGAAGAGGGAGCTTCTCTCTCTAGAAAACTAACTAAAGGCTCATGTTGACTAACTAATTGCTCCCCCCTTGCTTGGACTTCAATTCTGCATGAAATACACTCAGAAACAAGTTGGATTTGGGCCTGGGCAGCTCAGAATTCACCCCAGCATTTTGCCTTTAAGTGGGTCACGTGAGAGTATCGACGCGTACGCGCCATGTGCGCGTGCGCGTCGATTGGTTGTTTCTTCATCCGCGCAAACGCGTCATGCACGTGTGCATGTCTCTATGCGAAACCACTTCTGCACGCGCGCGCCTTGTGCCCGTGCGCGCCCATCGATGCATTCCCAATTCTTGTTTCTTCATGCATTCTCCACTTTATATGCTTTTCTCCTCAATTCTTCTATCCAATACTTGTCTTATGAACCTGAAATCACTTAACAAACACACTAAGGCATCGAATGGAATTAGAGTGAATCAAAATCACCAATTTAAGGGCCTAAAAAGCATGTTTTTACACTTAAACACAATTCAAAGGAGAATTACGAAACTATGCTATTTGATTGAATAAATGTAGGAAAAGATGATAAAATCCCCTAAAATAAGCACAAGATAAACCCCAAAATCGGGGTTTATCAGTATCTCCTCCAATGTAGTCCCCGACCGTAGAGTGATGGTATTGAGACCGCCCTTGGGGTTTGGAAGGGGTTGGGAAGGAAGGCTAGAAGAGCTTGAGGGTTGGTTGATGTTGTTGGAGGAAGACATGGACATCTTCGAAATCATGTCGGTAAGATTGGCCAATTGAGCGCCCATGGTATCGAATTGAGCCTTGTAGCTCTCGTTCTGTTTCTCCATAGCGGCTCTAAGCTCATCAAATTGATTGGTGGAAGATGAAGAGGATTGGTTGGATTGTTGTCTATGGTGTTGTGCTTGGTATTTGGTGTAGTGCTTTGGTTTTGGTTGTGGTGATTTTGGTTGGCTTGGTGGTTATTGCTATTATGGTGGTATTGAGATGAAGATTAGTTGTTGTTGTAGTGAGAAGAAGAGTTGTTCCATCTTTGGTTTTGATTGCTCCCTTGTACATTATCCCTCCACCCTTGATTTTGATTACTACCATGAGAGTAGTTGTTTTGGCCTTGAGAAGGATAGGACGGACGGTTGTTGTAATTCACATTGGCCACGACAAGGGCATGCTCCTCGTGAATTTGATGGCATTGATCGGTGTAATGTGTGGTGCTAGAGCACCAACCACAAATTCTAGGAGGGCCTTCAAGTTGAGCAACTTGGGGTGGGGCTTGGATGGCTTGGATGGAATAGTACTCCTTTTGAACTTTTTGTATTTGCGTGAGGATAGTAGTCATATCCCCTAACGCTTTGGTCAAGCTTGCTTCGAATGGTGACGGTTCTACCACGCCCTTGAGAGGATTACTTCTCACCCTTACGTGTTATGTAGCCTCGGCAACATCATTTATCAAGCTCCAAGCTTCTCCTTCCGTCTTGTTTTTTGAAAGGGAACCACCACTAAAGGCGGTGAGCAATCTTCTATCTTCCACACAAAGACCTCCAGTGAAGTAACTAATGAGCAAGTGAGTGTTCAATCCATGGTGTGGACAAGATTCCAATAGCCTCTTGAACCGAGTCCAATACTCATACAAACTCTCTTGGTCCTTTTTCATTATGCCTGAGATCTCCTTCTGGATGTAGTCGGTTTTCTCCGGTGGGAAGAATTTATCTAGAAACTCTCTTCTCAAGAAATCCCAATTGGTCACAATCTCATCCGGTTGTGAATAAAACCATGTCTTTGCTTGCCCTTCAAGAGAGAAAGGGAAGGCAAAAACCATAGTAGCCACCTCATCGGCTCCATGCCTTCGAGCCGTAGAACAAGCAACTTAGAAATCTTCTAGATGTCGGATGGGATCTTGACCCGGCAACCCATGATACTTAGGAAGTAGGTTTATCAAGCTACTCTTCAACTCAAAGTTTGGATCAAGGTTGGGATACCTTGCTTGCAAAGGTTGAAGTATGATATCCGGAGCTCCTTGCTCATGCAAAGTGATCCGTCGTGGCTCTGCCATGTATGGCTCACCTGTAGGATGCAAAGATGTATTAGTAGTGCCAGCAGAAGAATTGGAAGTAGCGGACTCCAACTCATTCTCGGTACTGTCTAGTGATTCGGTATGTTCCTCAAAAGAGGCCGCAGTACTAGCCGTGTAGTCCAACCGCCGTCTAGCTTGCTGAGTGTGTAACAAAGTTCTTTCAATCTCATGGTCAAACTCGGCTAAGCTAGAATTCGGTTGAGACCGAGTCATCAAACTTGGGAGTCATAGCACACAAACAAAAGAAATCTAAACTATAGCTATATTGAAAGCAAGTAAACTATCTACAATATTCACATATTCACATAACTAATATCAAGGCATATGTTGCAACCACTGATGACAAGTCATCCTAGCCTATTTTAACTAGTCTTTTTCTTTTGTTTTCATTAGAATTATGCACTTTCTTGAACCATAAGCAAGCTAATTGAGTAAATTTTCATGTTTCCCTTAATTGAATCAACCGTGTATGAATTCATGCCATTTCATGAGGTTTTATGCTATAATTGTTGCATATTATGATAGAATGAATATCTCATGATTTTAAGCATAGCTTTGATGTGTTTGGTTGATTAATGATAGGTGAAGAAAGCTTGGAGAAAGGTTGAAGCAAGAAGGAATGGCTAGGAGTGAAGAGAGGACAATGGAATAAGTGAAATTGAACCAGGAAGCAAAAAGATGGACCTAAAGTTAGCATCAAACTTTTGCACAAACTTTTGGTTGAAAAGTTAGCCCCAACATTAGCCCCCTAACTTGGAGGCTAACGTTGGAACTTGAAAATCACTCCCTGCGTACCAAAAGTTTGCGCCAACTTTTGCCCCCTAACTTTGAGGCTAACGTTGGCACATGAAATTCACCCCTGGGCACCAAAAGTTTGCGCCAACGTTAGCCCCCTAACTTGGAGGCTAACGTTGGAACTTGAAGAAAACCTCCCTGGACACCAAAAGTTTGCGCCAACGTTAGCCCCCTAACTTGGTGGCTAACGTTGGCACATGAAAATTACAAGGAGGAGCAAAAGTTTGCGCCAACGTTAGCCCCCTAACTTGGTGGCTAACGTTGGCGCCACAAGTACACAAGGTAAGGCCAACGTTAGGGCCAAAGTTAGACCCCTAACTTTGGCACCAACGTTGGTATCAGCAAAGTGGTGTTAGCTGATATGAAAAGTTGGAGCAAAAGTTAGACCCCTAACTTTTGCTCAAACTTTTGGTCCAACTTTTGCAAACCTCAAACCCGGTAAAATTGGTTCGTTTTGGTTCCTCTTCAAACTCCAAGAGCAATCAACCAAGGCCTCTTTCAACCCAATTCCACCAAGAGCAAAGGCCCAACTCAAGGCTTGAAGATCATTGGAAGAAAGTGTATAAATAGGATAGAATTCAAGTTCTTCGGGGAGCTTTCTTTTGGAATTTTCATAATAGTTTTCGGAGAGCTTTTGATATTGAGTGATCTTTAATTTCTTTGTCTTGGGGAAGGAGAATACACTTCTCTTCCTCTCAGTTTTATTGCTTTCAATTTCAATTACTATTGTCTTGGATCTTGGGTTGAAGAATTGAAGAAATTCTGTTTCAATCTCATCCTTAGATCTCTCTGTTTATTTACTGCAATTGAATTTCCGTTTCTGTTACTTGATTCTCATCTACTTTCCTTGCAATTTACAATTTCCTTTGCAATTGTTCTTGTTGGATCTAAGAAGGCATTGAGATCTAGACTTGGTTTTCTAGTCTCTGGGTCCTGAGATCTAAATTCCCAATTTACATTTTGTTGCTTGCTTTCAATGTTCATTTACTTTACTGCTTCAAGATCCGATTCAACCCAAACCCTCTTCTACTTCTCTGCTTGATGCAAATTTACTTTTCCTTGTTTAAATTCAGCAAATCCAATCCCTAATACCCTTTACAATTCCAGCCATTTACATTTCTTGCATTTTAAGATTCAGCAATTTACATTTCTTGCATTCTAAGTTTCTGCTATTTAATTTCTTGTTCTTTAAGATTCAGCATTTTAATTCCCTGTTCTCTTTACTTCCATGCAATTTAATTTCTGCAAATCACAAAACACTCAACCAATTCTTGATTCGCTTGACTAAATTAACCACTAAGCTAAAATTGCTCAATCCTTCAATCCCTGTGGGATCGACCTCACTCCCGTGAGTTTTTATTACTTGATACGACCTGGTACACTTGCCGGTTAGATTTGTGTGTTTTGGGAGAAATTTATTTTTCACCAAAATATTCATCAAGTTTTTGGTGCCGTTGCCGGGGATTGATTAGATTGACAATGATTAAGTGAGGTGGTGATCTAGATCAAGAACTTTGCCTTTAATTTTGATTAACCCACTAACTGTTTGATTTTTTGCTTAAACTAACTAACACCTCAATATAACAGTAGATTGAAGTGTCACTGGTTTTGTGCATTTCTCATGCTCTACTTGTATGTCAGGTACAAGAAGAACCATACCCAATTTTCATGAACAAGACGAAAGAACTCTCAGGAGGTTAAGAAGAGCTGAAAGAGGGAAAAATATTGTTGGAGAAGAGGAATCAGACGAAGAATTCCAAGAGATGGAGGAACATTCAACCAATCCACCAGGTGGAGAAGACAACAACAATGACAACCCACCCCAGAGGAGAGTTTTGGCTTCCTATACCTTTGCAAATCCTAGACATTATGGGAGCAGCATCTTGGCTCCAAATGTCAATGCTAACAATTTTGAACTCAAGCCACAACTCATCACTTTGGTTCAGAACAATTGCTCTTTTGGTGGAGGACCACTTGAGGACCCACACCAACATTTATCCACTTTCTTGAGGATATGCAACACTGTCAAAACTAATGGAGTGCCCCCTGACAGTTACAAACTGATGCTATTCCCATTTTCTCTCAGGGACAAGGCCACTCAATGGTTGGAATCCTTTCCAAGGGACAGCATCAACAACTGGGATGATTTGGTAACTAAGTTCCTTGCAAAATTTTATCCACCTCAGAGGATTATAAGGTTAAAGGCTGAGGTTCAAACATTTACACAAATGGAGGCCGAACCCATCTATGAGGCATGGGAGAGGTACAAGGCTCTGATCAGGAAATGTCCCCCTGCCATGTTTAATGAGTGGGAGAAGCTTCAGAACTTCTATGAAGGCTTAACACTGAAATCCCAGGAAGCTTTGGATCATTCAGCTGGAGGTTCCTTGCAACTCATGAAAACTGCAGAGGAGGCTCAAGAACTCATTGATATGGTGTCCAACAACCAATATTTCTTTGCTCATCAAAGAGGCTGCCAACCATCACAAAAGAGAGGAGTAATGGAGCTAGAAGGAGTGGATTCAATCCTGGCTCAAAACAAATTAATGCAGCAGCAAATTCAACAACAATTTGAGCAAATGGCCAAGAGGATTGATAATCTCCAAGTTGCAGCAGTTAATACTAGCCAACCATCAACCACATGGGGACAGAGTGAAGAAACTCAAGAAGAACAACAACAAGAGCAAGTACAGTATATACACAACCAAGGACCAAATGAAGTGTATGGTGATACATACAATCCATCCTGGAAGAACCACCCAAACCTCAGATGGGGAGATAACCATACCCAAACCCAACAACCATGGCAGAGGAACTCAAACCAACATAACCCAAGAAGCAACCAAAACTACAACCAGCAGCAGACTAACCAAAACCCCTACAGAAAACCTCAAAACAACTACCCCAACCTCAACCAATACCAATCTAATAACCAACCCACCAACCAAAATGCCTACCATCCACAACCCACATTTCATAACCCACCTCAAGTATCACCTGAAGCCCAAAGAATCATTCACTTGGAGGCCATGATAGACAAAATGTTGAAACACCAGGAAATGGTAACCAAGAATCAGGAAGCCTCCCTGAAGAGCCTAGAGAGACAGATGGGGAAACTCTCCAAGCAAGTATCTGTTGAGAGACCTTCAAACTCACTGTCCAGTGACACAATTCCAAATCCCAAGGAGGAATGCAAGGCAATACAATTAAGGAGTGGGAGAACATTGATAAGCAACAATGACACTACAAAGAAGCAAGCAGAGAACATCAAAGAACCAACAGAGGATGAGAATCAAACAAAGGCAGATGAAGCTAAGGAGTAAGTTGTGATGCCAAACAAAAGCACTGAGAAACTTAAAGAGAAGGACAACCAGCCACATAGCTCAAAGGAAGTAGCTCAGGGACAGCAGCAAATAGGAAAGAGCATCACACCTCCACTGCCTTATCCCCAGAGGTTCAACAAAGAGGTTAAAGACCAGCATTTTCACAAGTTCCTTGAGACCTTCAAGAAGCTGGAAATTAATATTCCCTTGGCTGAAGCACTTGAGCAAATGCCCCTATATTCCAAGTTTCTGAAGGATCTTATCAACAAGAAAAGAAGTTGGCATGAGAAAGAAACCATGGTGATTACTGAGGAATGCAGGGCCTTGATTCAAAAGGAGCTTCCTCCCAAGCTTGAGGACCCAGGGAGCTTCCTGTTGCCTTGCACCATTGGGGAATTGACCATCACTAAAGCAATGTGCGATCTCGGAGCAAGTATTAACTTAATTCCATCTTCCCTGGTGAAAAATCTGCATATAGAAGAGGTCAAACCAGTACAAATGTCTCTGGAGCTGGTAGATAAGTCAATGGTATACCCCAGGGGTATAATTGAAAATCTTTTGGTCAAGGTGGATAGCTTTATATACCCTGCTGATTTTGTGGTTCTAGAATCAAACGATGATGATGGTGACTCTGTTATACTGGGAAGGCCATTCTTGGCCACTGCTAGAGCTATCATAGATGTAGAGGAAGGGGAATTAACTCTCAGGATGCATGACCAGAGTGTCACTCTGAAGGTATTACCAGAGGCACAATTTAGCAAGGAGAAGAAAGACTATATGAAAAATGACCAGGAAAGTCACAGCAACATCCCAATGATAAGGATTGTACAGACTGATGAAAAAGCCCAACAGGATATTAGAGTATTGGCCACTGAAAAGAGAGGTCCCCAAGGAAAACCTATGGCCAGAAAAGAAAGAACAACAAAAGGAAAGATGAAACGCAGAAACAAAGCAAAAAGGGGTTGGAAGAACAGAAAGATTCCAACAGAGGGGCTTTCCAAAGGTGACAAAGTGCAACTGATATATCAACAGCTGGGGGCAAATCAACAAACCGAGGATTACTACACTGTCAGCAACATACTATCATTAGAGCACGCTGAAATTGAACACCAGAGAACAAAGAAGAGGATCACGGTCAGAGGAGACAAATTGAGGCCCTACAAGCACCAACCACCATAAAAGAAAGCCTCAATGTCAAGCTAATGACAATAAAAGAGCGCTCCATGGGAGGCAACCCATGCTTTAAGATTCATGTCATTTTAAATTCAATAAGTTATGATCAATTGAGCATGAATTCTTTTCTCTTTTCATGAACATGTCCATTGACTGCATGCACTATTTTGAAACATATGCTAAGTTTGGTGTGCCTTCAAGCACACTAAACCAATGTTACATATAATTCCATTTTTCATGTTTGGAGTATCTTGACAAAGCATATGGCCAAACACTAAGTTTGGTGTCCACATAGCTTCATGAAAAGTAGAAACTCATGCATCAATAATCATACAATTGTGGTTTTCCAAAATCTTATAAATGAAAAAATTCTTTTCCGGAAATGAAGGCATTAATTGTGATGTACCCTTTGACAAGAAACAAGTTTGGTGTTCATCAAACCTTGGTGCACCGATTTAGGGATACAATTGATCCTTCATGAAAAAAAAAAGGAGAAAAAGAAAATATGATGAAAACAATTCTTATGAACATTTAACATTTGAATATCACTAATTGGAGGAAGATACTCACTTTCTTTATATATGACCAAACATTAAGTTTGATGTCCTCAAAGGAGAGTGTCACGGTTCAAATGATATAAGAATTGATGGTTCACATAGTATTAATAAAAAGAGCATTCTTGCCACGGTTGGATAAAACTAATGTATGTTGTCTTGTTGTGGTGACTAGGAGGTCAAAGAATCTTCAAAGAAAAAGACAAGACAAAGGAAAGCATAGCATGAGGACAAAATCCCATCACATGCCTCGAAAAAGAAATCTGCCACTCCTTGAGAATGATCATGGCAAAGGCAAGGGAAGGAGCAAACTTTGTCTTCATTCATCCTTACATGCATACCTTTGATCTCCATAAGTCTAATTGCATCCCAGCCCTTCATTGCTCATTTAAAAGCATACCACCTTCAAGCCATGCACATGACCGAATCACTCCAACCTTGGAAACTTCACTCCCTTCATGACTCCTCAACATAACAAGCTCTGTGCAACATTTCTCTCACTTTAAACTCCAACCATTTAAAATTCTCTTCATCATTTCTTGTCATAGCAAGTTCGGTCTCAATTTCTTTTTGCTCCAAACACACATCAAACTCTCCAACATTCTTCACACTCCTTCTCAACCAACCAAGTGACCATGGCCTCCTCCTCAAGAACCAAACGAAGAAAAGGGAAAGATCCTATAGTGGAGGAAGACACACATGAATATGACCAACGGAGATTCAAGTCTTGGTTTCATCAAATGCAAATTCAATGGATGAACGAGAAAAGAATCTATCCTGAAATTCCATTCTTGTTGCCGGATGATAGATGTCAAGAAATGAAGGACAAAATTCGGAAGAGGAGGTGGGAGGAACTTGCATCACCAGCCATCCGAATCAATGCCAATATCATAAGAGAGTTCTATGCAAATGTCCCAAGGCTTGACTGCGTGAGCCCCCAACGTACAAGAGCTATGTGCGGGGGGTGGAAGTAGACTTTAGCCCGGATGCAATAAAGAAAGTCTTGAAACTAAAGTCAGTCCGCTTTGATGAACCGGGATACCAACAAAGATTGAATGAGGATCAGGATTATGAGGAGATTGCGAGAGACATTTGTTTTGAGAACTCAGAGTGGGAAGGAGATAACAAGAACAGATATAAGTTCCTGAAGAGATGTAACCTCACCCCGGAAGCAAAAGGATGGTATGAGTTGATGAAAAGATCAATTCTGGGCACAGTGAACACCTCAGAAGTTAACAGGGAGAGAGCCGTGATGCTGCATTGCATCATTGTGGGAGGAGAGATAAGAGTTCATGAAATCCTTGCAAAAGACATTCAAAAGCTGGCTGAGAAGAATTCGGCCGGATCTTGGTTGTACTATCCGAGTCCCATTTGGAGGTTGTGTGCAAAGGCTAAAGTTCCAATGGAAGAGGAAAATCCAATGTGGTTAAGCCAAGGCATGCCCATAACCATTGAACGAATGATGATGCCCCTTGAAGCACATCAAAGCCGAAGACCACATGGAAGAAGGGAAAGAGAAGAACCAATGGAAGAAGATGAGCCACACATAGAAGAAGAGCCACAAGAGGAGGAGGAACAGCCACACTTTTTCCCACATGGCAATATGGATATGACTCAAATGCAAGAAGCAATAGGAAGATTGTCACAACAGTACATGAGAATCCAAGAAAGGCAAGAGGAATACCATTCTCTGTACATGAAAAACCAACAAGCACAAGAAGAAAGGGAGCTAAGAATAATGAACAAACAAAGTGAATTCGAGTCAAGATTCCTTGTGATGCAAGAAGAACATGCCTTTCAATCTCATGAATCTTTTGGGAAGTTGGAACAAATGCAAGCTGAAAATTTGAGGGCTCTCAAAGAGTTCACAACACTCCAAGATGCATGGTATGAAGTGCAAGCCGATTACAACATCAATAGCCAAATCAAACTGAACTATATTGGAGAACATTTGCACAACATGGATCTGGCTTTCCCAACTTTTGATGAATTCTTCAAAAAGAGAAGTGAGGTAGAGGTAAGCAATGCTATGAGACTTGAAGATAGAGTGGAGGAGGCTATGAATAAGGCTGGCTTTTGGCGAGGTCAACAGGCACCAAACACGGATGGTGGGAACACTAGCAGCCAAGTGTATGAAAGGAGAAAGAAAAGGCATGACAAATGAAAGGTGGACTTGCTCCTTGTTCATCACTACAAAGAAAAAAGCATGCATTCTATCTGTTCTAAGTTGTCTTTGCATTTTTAAGTAGTTCTTTTTAATTAAAAGTCTTTGCATTATGTTTGTTTCTTTTAAAATAAGTAGGCTAGTTTATGTGTGTGCTTGTGTGTTTATTTTCACTTGACAAGAAGCATGTGTTGTCCCCTGCATCTTTAAGTTCAATAAAAGAAAAAGTTTGAATGTGAAGCAAGATAGTCTCTGTTAGATAGAAGTAGAATAAAAGTAAGTGGTGGTATGTGTGTGATTGTATAATAGCTCACTTTTAGTGAATAAAGAGCCAGGATATCTCCTTCTAAGTAAAGAGTGGCCTACTGTCTATGAATCTCAATTAAATAAAAAATTCCTTGGTTAGAAAGAAAAACAAAAAGAAGGAAAGAAAAAAGATAGCCAAAAAGTGGCAGAACAAAAGGAAACAAAAAGAAACAAAGCTGGACACCAATAGCTTGAACTTTAAAATATATGCCTGTGGTGTCTTTGTACTAGGATCTGCTTGGATTAGTAAGCTCTTAGGAGTGCATCAACACTCGGTGACTTGGGTTAACTAATCCGGGATCATCAGCTGAAAGTCCACTATCAAGAGCAACCTAACTACAAGGCATTTAGTAACCCAAAGAGGTGCTGGGCATCAATGTTTTAAGAAGGAATGTGAGCCAAGTGTCTATGGTGAATAATGTGTCAAGTATAAAGAAAAGAAAATGAACTTGCTACACATGACACTCAAATAAAGCTTATAAACAAAGTAATAGCCAAGGATAAAGGAATAATGAAAGGTCATAGCAGTATGTTACTTGAAGCTTGAAGGAGACTTTCTAGGCCTAGGAGTCAGTAAGAAGTGAGTATTTACATATCCACACAAAACCCCATGAACTATCAATAATACTCTGCTAGCATGAACATCCTCTTCCATTTCATTCTTTCTTCTCAATAAATCTTTTCTTGCTTGGGGACAAGCAAGCTTTAAGTTTGGTGTTGTGATGACAAGTCATCCTAGACTATTTTAACTAGTCTTTTTCTTTTGTTTTCATTAGAATTATGCTCTTTCTTGAACCATAAGCAAGCTAATTGAGTAGATTTTCATGTTTCCCTTAATTGAATCAACCATGTATGAATTCATGCCATTTCATGAGGTTTTATGCTATAATTGTTGCATATTATGATAGAATAAATATCTCATGATTTTAAGCATAGCTTTGATGTGTTTGGTTGATTAATGATAGGTGAAGAAAGCTTGGAGAAAGGTTGAAGCAAGAAGGAATGGCTAGGAGTGAAGAGAGGACAATGGAATAAGTGAAATTGAACCAGGAAGCAAAAAGCTGGACCTAAAGTTAGCATCAAACTTTTGCACAAACTTTTGGTTGAAAAGTTAGCCCCAACCTTAGCCCCCTAACTTGGAGGCTAACGTTGGAACTTGAAAATCACTCCCTGGGTACCAAAAGTTTGCGCCAACGTTAGCCCCCTAACTTTGAGGCTAACGTTGGCACATGAAATTCACCCCTGGGCACCAAAAGTTTGCGCCAACGTTCGCCCCCTAACTTGGAGGCTAACGTTGGAACTTGAAGAAAACCTCCCTGGGCACCAAAAGTTTGCGCCAACGTTAGCCCCCTAACTTTGTGGCTAACGTTGGCACATGAAAATCACAAGGAGGAGCAAAAGTTTGCGCCAACGTTAGCCCCCTAACTTGGTGGCTAACGTTGGCGCCACAAGTACACAAGGTAAGGCCAACGTTAGGGCCAAAGTTAGACCCCTAACTTTGGCACCAACGTTGGTATCAGCAAAGTGGTGTTAGCTGATATGAAAAGTTGGAGCAAAAGTTAGACCCCTAACTTTTGCTCAAACTTTTGGTCCAACTTTTGCAAAACTCAAACCCGGTTCAATTGGTTCATTTTGGTTCCTCTTCAAACTCCAAGAGCAATCAACCAAGGCCTCTTTCAACCCAATTCCACCAAGAGCAAAGGCCCAACTCAAGGCTTGAAGATCATTGGAAGAAAGTGTATAAATAGGATAGAATTCAAGTTCTTCGGGGAGCTTTCTTTTGGAATTTTCATAATAGTTTTCGGAGAGCTTTTGATATTGAGTGATCTTTAATTTCTTTGTCTTGGGGAAGGAAAATACACTTCTCTCCTCTCAGTTTTATTGCTTTCAATTTCAATTACTATTGTCTTGGATCTTGGGTTGAAGAATTGAAGAAATTCTGTTTCAATCTCATCCTTAGATCTCTCTGTTTATTTACTGCAATTGAATTTCCGTTTCTGTTACTTGATTCTCATCTACTTTCCTTGCAATTTACAATTTCCTTTGCAATTGTTCTTGTTGGATCTAGGAAGGCATTGAGATCTAGACTTAGTTTTCTAGTCTCTGGGTCCTGAGATCTAAATTCCCAATTTACATTTTGTTGCTTGCTTTCAATGTTCATTTACTTTACTGCTTCAAGATCCGATTCAACCCAAACCCTCTTCTACTTCTCTGCTTGATGCAAATTTACTTTTCCTTGTTTAAATTCTGCAAATCCAATCCCCAATACCCTTTACAATTCCAGCCATTTACATTTCTTGCACTTTAAGATTCAGCAATTTACATTTCTTGCATTCTAAGTTTCTGCTATTTAATTTCTTATTCTTTAAGATTCAGCATTTTAATTCCCTGTTCTCTTTACTTCCATGCAATTTAATTTCTGCAAATCACAAAACACTCAACCAATTCTTGATTCGCTTGACTAAATTAACCACTAAGCTAAAATTGCTCAATCCTTCAATCCCTGTGGGATCGACGTCACTCCCGTGAGTTTTTATTACTTGATACGACCCGGTACACTTGCCGGTTAGATTTGTGTGTTTTGGGAGAAATTTATTTTTCACCAAAATATTCATCAACCACTCCCCGGCAACGGCGCCAAAAATTTGATGGCCTCGGAATACCGTCAGTAAGGAATTTCACAAGATTTTCGCGTTGCAAGTATAGTCCTCAACCGACAAATAATCTGCGGATCAAATTTAGAAGGAATTGGTTGTCACAAGTTCAACCCCAATAAAAATAACCGAAGTATTCAAACCCCGGGTCGTCTCACAAGGAAAATGGGCAAACATATGCTTCAACATTGGTTAGAATTTCTGGGGTTGTAAGTCGTGAGCAAGAAATTAAACTAAGAATCCTAACAAGCAAGTAATCTTTAAGTGCAAAAAACTAATTCAAATAACTAAAGCAAGATGTGAGCAATTCCAAACTCATAGCATAATATCTAATACAATTCTACTTTAAAACTAAACAAATAACTATAACTAAGACAAAGAAGTTAGGAAATTGGATTCTCGAATAAAAATAATAGAAGCAACTCTTGGCTAAGCATGGAAATTGAGATCGCCATCCTTGTCTCCATATCAAACATTAATAATTATGAGGTACCAACCCACTAAGCCTACTTCTCAAAAGCCTTAAGTACGTATTGTCTACTCCTAGACTTGAAGTACGTTAAATAGGTTTGATCACATCAACCCATAAGTCCCAACCTATCTACTAATTAGATTAGTAGTGGGTTAGTGTCAATGGGTATCAAAGTGATCACCAAGGGTTCTCAAATCACCAATTCAATGAGACCCAATGACTCAAGGTCACTCAATTCCCTTAGCTTAAACCAAGAGTAAAGAAAACTACTCCATAATCAAAGGAAACATTTCATCAAACACATGGTAAGCATTAGTAAAAGACATTTCCAAAATGCAATTAAATTGAGATTAACAAGTACCCACTAATAATTATCAATATAGAATCGCTCGAACAACACAATTAATCATGAAAATCATCAATGCAATAATAACAATTCAAGATCCACAAGATTCATGAAATGGGTATAAAATGACAAATAACAAGAAAACATAAATCTAATACAATATCTAAACAAAATCATGCTAAGGAATTCAAATTAAGTAATCAAAACTAGTAATCCAACAAGATCCAAGTCAGAATTCAACAAGGGAAGATCAAATCAAACTAGCTCTAGAGAGGAATAAGGGTTTCTCTCCCTAGAAGAAAAAAACCAAAAACTAACTAAGAATTATGTCTAAGTGTGAATGAATGATCCCCCCTTTTCACCCTAGCATCCGTGTGTCTTTTCCATGCAGAACCAGCTTGAATTTGGGCCTCTTGAACATCAGAAATCGCCAGGCACGATTTCCTTTAATGAGGTCACGTGCAGCTCATCGCGCGTGTGCGCCATGCACGCGTGCACGCCGATTGATTTTGTGAGCCACGTGTGCGCGCCATGTGCGCCTGCGCATCGGTGGGATTTTTCTAATCCGCGCGGATGCGCCAATCTACGCGCGCCACTTCTAGCTGTCAATATCCACGCGTGCGCGTGAAGTGCGCGTGCGCGCCCATGCTGAAATTCCCAAAATCCAAATCCTCATGCTCCTTCCTCTTGCACATTCTTTCTTTCTCTCTTCTAGGCCATTCTTGCCCTATAGATCCTTGAATCACTCAACAAATACGTAATGACATCGAATGGTAATAAAAGAGGATCAAAATATTGTAATTATAAGGCAAAATAAGCATGTTTTTCATCATAAAGCAATATTAGGAAGAGAACACAAAACCATGCATTTCTTGCGAATAAGTGCAGAAAATATTGACAAAACCCCCCAAATTCTACACAATATAAACCACAAAATTGGGATTTATCACTACTAAGCTCCAGATTTGAAGTCTTGCTTCTCAGAGCTTTCTGATTTGCTTTATCTTGCAATTTCTGGTTCAATTCCAAGTCCTAACACCCAAACCATTTTACTCTTCAAGGAATTTACATTTCTCAGCAATTTAGATTCAGCTCTTTTACATTTCTTGCACTCTAAGTTTCTGCAATTTACTTTTCTGGCAATTTAAGTCTCAGCTCTTTTACTTCCTTGTTTTTTAAGTTACTTGCAATTTACCTTTTCTGCATCTTTAGATTCAGTCAATTTACCTTCTGCACTCTATTTTTCTGCTAAATTTACATTCTGCACTTCTATTTACTTGCAATTTAGCTTCTGTCACTCAAAATTACTCCATTCATCAACTGTTCGCTTAACTAAATTCATCACTGATGAGCGGAAAATTTATACCCTTTTGGCATTGTTTTTACATAGTTTTTAGTATGTTTTAATTACCTTTTATTATATTTTTATTAGTTTTTATTCAAAAATCACATTTTTGGACTTTACTATGAGTTTGTGTGTTTTTCTATGATTTCAGGTATTTTCTGGCTGAAATTGAGGGTCCTGAGCAAAAATCTGATTCAGAGGCTGAAAAAGGACTGTAGATGCTATTGGATTCTGACCTCCTTGCACTCGAAGTGGATTTTCTGGAGCTACAGAAGCCCAATTGGCACTCTCTCTATTGCGTTGGAATGTAGATATCTTGGGCTTTCTAGTAATATATAATAGTCCATACTTTGCCCGAGATTTGAAAGCCCAAACTGGCGTTCAAAGTCATCCTAAAACATCTTGGATTAAAACGCCCGAACTGGGACCAGAATTGGAGTTAACCGCCCAAACTAGCACAAAAGCTGGCGTTTAACTCCAGGAACAACCTATGCATGAAAAAGCTTCAATGCTCAACCCAAGCACACACCAAGTGGGCCTCGGAAGTGGATTTCTGCACAATCTACACTTAGTTACTCATATTCTGTAAACCTAGGTTACTAGTCTAGTATAAAAAATACTTTTAGAGATTTATCTTTGGAAGATCTTTTTGATTTTTGGAAAGTTTAGTCCTTAGACAATGGAGGCTGGCCTCATGGCCATGCCTAGACCTTTTTCACTTATGTAATTTCAACGGTGGAGTTTCTACACCCCATAGATTAAGGTGTGGAGCTCTGCTGTTCTTCATGAATTAATGCAATTACTACTGTTTTCTACTCAATTCACGCCTACTTCTTCTCCAAGATATAATCTCGTACTTAATTCAGTTAAGTCAGAATGAAGGGGTGACCCGTGACAATCACCCAATCTTCGTTACTCGCTTAGCCAAGATCGCGTGCCTGACAACCACAAAGCGATCTACATGATGTTCAACGTAGTCATTGCACGACAGCTGGAGTATACTCTCTTGGATATCTAATACACGGACCGAGTCCGTGAGATTAGTATCTTCGTGGTATAGGCTAGAACCATTGGCAGAATTCCTGAGATCCGGAAAGTCTAAACCTTGTCTGTGGTATTCCGAGTAGGATCTGGGAAGGGATGACTGTGACGAGCTTCAAACTTGTGAATGTTGGGCGTAGTGACAGTGTGCAAAAGGACAATGGTCCTATTCCGACGCTAGCGGGAACCGACAGATGATTAGCCATGTCGTTACATCACATATCGATTTTTTTCATCCGAGAGGATCATACAGCTTGCCATGGAAGGAGGTAACGCATGGTTGGAAGAAAGCAATAGGAAAGCAGAAGTTCAGAAGCAACAAAGCAGCTCCAGACGCTTATCTGAAATTCCCACCAATGAATTACATAAGTATCTCTATTTTATTTTCTGTTTTATTTTTATTTTAATAATCAAAACCTCATAACCATTTGAATCCGCCTGACTGAGATTTACAAGGATGACCATAGCTTGCTTCAAGCCGACAATCTCCGTGGGATCGACCCTTACTCACGTAAGGTTTATTACTTGGACGACCCAGTGCACTTGCTGGTCAGTTACACGGAATTGTGAAGAAGTCTTGAAATAACGTTCTCCCACACCAAGTTTTTGGCACTATAGCCCGGGAACGAATAATCACGATTTCGCGTACCAAGTTTTTGGCGCCGTTGTCGGGGATTGTTCGAGTTTGGACAACTGACGGTTCATCTTGTTGCTCAGATTAGATAATTTTATTTTATTTTTAAGCTTTTTAATTTTCAAAAAATTCAAAAAAAATTATACAAATTTTTTTTTCTTCAGAATTGTTAAGAATGAATTCTAGAGTTTCAGATGATATGTGAAGCCTGGCTGGTTGTCAAGCCATGTCTAAATTCTTTTAGACCGAGGATTCTACTTATTATTGCAGGAGCTTTTTGATTCCCATCAATATGGCTGTTGTATGTAATGCTCTGCTGAGGCTTGGCTGGCCATTGGCCATGTCTAATCTTTTGGACCGAAGCTTTCACATAAAGCTTGGCTGGCTATTAAGCCATGTCTAAATTTTTGGACCGGAGCTTTAGACTAACATTGCATGATTCCTGGAATTCTTATTAAAAATTTTGTATCTTTTTATTTTTTTATTTTCTTTTTCCAACATAATTTTCGAAAAATCCAAAAAAATATTAATAAAACCATAAAAACCAAAAATTTTATGTTTCATGTTTGAGTCTTGTGTCAAATTTTAAGTTTGGTGTCAATTGCATCTTTTTAATTTTCGAGAAATTCATGCATGTGTTCTTCATTGATCTTCAAGTTGTTCATGATGATTGTCTTTGTTTGATCTTTACATTTTCTTGTTTTGTGTCTTTCCTTGTTTTTCATATGCATTTTTTATTTATTAGTGTCTAAAGTTTAAAAAATTTTAAGTTTGGTGTCTTGCATATTTTTCTTTTCTTAAAAATTTTAAAAAATATGTTCTTGTTGTTCATCATGATCTTCAAAGTGTTCTTGGTATTAATCTTGACATTCAAAGTGTTCTTGCATATTTTTCTTGTTTTGATTCATAATTTTTATGTCATGTTTCATTTTGATGTTTTTCTCTTTCCTCATTAAAATTCAAAAATTAAAAAAAATATCTTTCCCTTATTCTTCTCATAAATTTTGAATATTTAAGTTTATTTAGTCAAAAACTTTTAAAATTTGGTTGTTTTTTGTTAGTCAAGTCAAATTTTCAAATTAAAAATTCTATCTTTTTTCAAATCCTTTTCAAAAGTCAAATCTTTTTTATTTTTTTATTATTTTCGAAAATTTTCAAAATTGATTTTCAAAATATTTTTCTTAATTTTGTTTCATATTTTCGAAATTATTGCTAACCTTTAATGTTTAGATTAAAAAATTTTCAAGTTGTTACTTGCCTATTAAGAAAGGATCAATCTTTAAATTCTAGAATCATATCTTTTAGTTTCTTGTTAGTCAAGTAATCAACTTTAATTTTCAAAATCAAATCTTTTCAAAATAAATTTCAATCATATATTTTTCAAAATCAATGTCAAAATCTTTTCTAACTTCTTATCTTTTCAAAATTGACTTTTAAATCTTTTTCAATTAACCACTTAACTTTTAGTTTGATTTTAAAAGTTTACTATTTCTTATCTTTTTCAAAACTACCTAACTACTTTTCTCTCTCTTATTTTCGAAAACTCCTCACCATTTTTTCAAAATTCCTTTTTAATTAACTAATTGTCTTAAGTTCTAATTTTATCTTATTTTCCTTCTTAATTTCGAACTCTAACTAATAATTAAAATAAAAATAAAAATATTTCTTTTTATTTTAATTTAAAATTCGAATTCTCTCTCTCTCATCTCTTTCTATTTATTTATTTATTTACTAACACTTCTCTTCTTCTTATAATTTGAACCATTTCTCCCTCTCTGTGTTTGAATTCTTCATCTTCTCTCTTTTTCATTCTACTCTTCTATTCTTCTACTCACATAAAGGAATCTCTATACTGTGACATAGAGGATTCCTATTTTTTTCTGTTCTCTTCTTTTTCATATGAGCAGGAGCAAGGATAAGAACATTCTTGTTGAAGCTGATTCAAAACCTAAAAGGACTCTAAAGAGGAAGTTAAGAGAAGCTAAGGCACAAAACTCTGAAGAGGACCTGACAGAATTTTTCGAAAAAGAAGAAGAGATGGCCGAACCCAACAACAATGGTGGAGATGCAAGGAAGATGCTTGGTGACTTTATTGCCCCCTCTTCTGACTTCTGTGGAAGGAGCATCTCAATTCCTGTAATTGGAGCAAACAACTTTGAGCTTAAGCCTCAATTAGTTTCTCTGATGCAGCAGAATTGCAAGTTTCATGGACTTCCATTGGAATATCCTCATCAGTTCTTAGCTGAATTCTTGCAAATCTGTGACACTGTTAAGACCAATGAGGTTAATCCTGAGGTCTACAGACTTATGCTTTTCCCCTTTGCTGTAAGAGATAGAGCTAGGACATGGTTGGACTCACAACCTAAAGATAGCCTGAACTCTTGGGAAAAGTTAGTCAATGCTTTCTTGGCCAAATTCTTTCCACCTCAAAAGTTGAGTAAGCTTAGAGTGGAAGTCCAAACCTTCAGAAAGAAGGAAGGTGAATCCCTCTATGAAGCTTAGGAAAGATACAAGCAATTGATCAGAAGGTATCCTTCTGACATGCTTTCAGAATGGAGCATCATATGTATATTCTATGATGGTCTGTCTGAATTGTCCAAGATGTCATTGGACCACTCTGCTAGAGGATCTCTTCATCTGAAGAAGACACCTGCAGAAGCCCAGAAACTCATTGAAATGGTTGCAAATAACCAATTCATGTACACTTCTGAAAGGAATCCTGTGAATAATGGGACAACTCAGAAGAAAGGAGTTCTTGAGATTGATACTCTGAATACAATATTGGCTCCGAACAAAATATTGACTCAGAAAGTCAATATGATTTCTCAGAGTCTGTCTGGTATGCAAGCTGCAACAGGCAGTACTAAGGAAGCTTTCTCTGAAGAAGAAGCCTATGAACCTGAGAATCCTACAATGGAAGAGGTGAATTACATGGGAGAATCCTATGGAATCACCTATAATCCTTCATGGAGGAATCATCTAAATTTCTCATGGAAGGATCAATAGAAGTCTAATCAAGGCTTTAGTAACAATAATGGTGGGAGAAATAGGTTTGGCAATAGCAAACCTTTTCCATCATCTTCTCAGCAACAGACAGAGAATTCTAAGCAAAGCCACTATAACTTAGCAACTGTAGTCTCTGATCTATCTAAGACCACTCTCAGTTTTATGACTGAAGCAAGGTCCTCCATTAGAAATTTGGAGGCACAAGTGGGTCAGCTGAGTAAAAGAGTTACTTAAATCCCTCCTAGTACTCTCCCAAGCAATACAGAAGATAATCCAAAAAGAGATTGCAAGGCCATAAATATAACCAACATGGTCGAACTTAGTGAGGAAGGAAAGGCAGTGATTTCCAGTGAGGAAGACCTAAATAGACGTCCACTAGCCTCCAAGGAGTTTCCTAATGAGGAACCCAAGGAATCTGAGGCTCATATAGAGACCATAGAGATTCCACTAAACTTACTGTTGCCATTCATGAGCTCTGATGAGTATTCTTCCTCTGAAGAGGATGAAGATATTATTGAAGAGCAAGTTGCTCAATATCTAAGAGCAATCATGAAGCTGAATGCCAAGTTATTTGGTAATGAGACTTGGGAGGATGAACCCCCATTGCTCATCAATGAACTAAATGATCTGGTTCAACTGAAATTACCTCAGAAGAAACAGGATCCTGGAAAGTTCTTAATACCTTGTATTATAGGCACCATAACCTTTGTGAAGGCTCTGTGTGACCTGGGGTCAGGGATAAACCTCATGCCTCTCTCTATAATGGAGAAACTAGGAATCTTTGAGGTGCAAGCTGCAAGAATCTCACTAAAGATGGTAGATAATTCAAGGAAACAGGCTTATGGACTTGTAGAGGATGTCTTGGTGAATGTTGAAGGCCTGTACATCCCTACTGATTTCATAATCCTAGATACTGGGAAGGAAGAAGATGAATTCATCATCCTTGGAAGACCCTTCCTAGCCACAGCAAGAGATGTGATTGATGTGGACAGAGGAGAGTTAGTCCTTCAATTGAATGAGGACCACCTTGTGTTTAAGGCTCAAGGATCTTCTTCTGTAACCATGGAGAGGAAGTATGAAAAGCTTCTCTCAACACAGAGTCAAATAGAACTCCCACACTCAACTTATAAGTTTGGTGTTGGGAGGCCAACATCAAGCTCTGAGTCTCTGTGAAGCTATTGACATTAAAGAAGCGCTTGTTGGGAGGCAACCCAATGTTATTTAATTATACTTATTAATTTTCCATTATTATTTTATGTTTTCTTTAGGTTGATGATCATGTGAAGTCACAAAATATAGATGAAAAATCAAAAACAGAATGAAAAACAGCATTAAAAATAGCACACCCTGGAGGACAGGTTTACTGGCGTTTAAACGCCAGTAAGGATAGCAGAATGGGCGGTTAACGCCCAGCCTGGCAGCATTCTGGGTGTTAAATGCCAGAATGGGCAGCACTCTGGGCGTTTAACACCAGAAAGAGCTGTCTGGCATCTGGCTGGCATTTAACGCCAGAAATGGACAGCAGAGTGGCGTTTAACGCCAGGAAAGGTAGCAGAGCTGGCGTTAAATGCCAGAATTGGCACAGAATGGGCGTTTAGATGCCAGAATGGTGCAGGGACTCAAATTTCTTGACACCTCAGGATCTGTGGACCTACAGGATCCCCACCTACCCCACCTCTTCTTTTCTCCTCTTCACACTTTTCCATAACACTCTTCCCCAAATACCCTTGACCAATCCTATCAAAACCTCTTCTCCAAACACCCCTCACCTATCAAATCCTACCCTCTTCCTCATATTCTCTTCACCACTCACATCCATCCATCATTACACCCCACCTACCTCACCATTCAAATTCAAACCATTTCACTCCCAAAACCCACCCACACATGGCCGAATACCCTCTCTCCCTTACCCTATAAATACCCCTCCTTATCACCTTCATCTTCACACAACATACACACTACTACTCCATCTCCTCCATTTCTTCTTCTTCTCCTCCTTTCTTTCTTCTTTTTTGCTCGAGGACGGGCAACCATTCTAAGTTTGGTGTGGGAAAAGCTAAAGCTTTTTGTTTTCCATAACCATTAATGTCACCTAAGGCCGGAGAAACCTCTAGAAAGAGAAAAGGGAAGACAATTGCTTCCACCTCTGAGTCATGGGAGATGAAGAGATTCATCTCAAAAGTGCATCAAGACCACTTCTATGAAGTTATGGCCAAGAAAAAGGTGATCCCCGAGATCCCCTTTAAGCTCAAAAAGAGTGAATATCCAGAGATCCGACATGAAGTTCAAAGAAGAGGTTGGGAAATCCTCACCAACCCCATTCAACAAGTCGGGATCTTGATGGTTCAAGAGTTCTATGCCAATGCATGGATCACTAAGAACCATGACTAAAGTGTGAACCCAAACCCAAAGAATTGGCTAACAATGATTCAGGGGAAATACTTGGATTTTAGTCCAGAAAATGTGAGGTTAGCATTCAACTTGCCAATGATGCAAGGAGATCCTCACCCTTTCACTAGAAGGGTCAACTTTGATCAAAGGTTGGACCAAGTCCTCATGGACATTTGTGTGGAAGGAGCTCAATGGAAGAGAGACTCGAGAGGCAAGCCGGTTCAACTAAAAAGGCTTGACCTTAAACCCGTGGCTAGGGGATGGCTGGAGTTCATCCAACGCTCTATAATTCCTACTAGTAACCGGTCTGAAGTTACTGTAGACCGGGCTATCATGATCCATAGTATCATGAATGGAGAGGAAGTAGAAGTTCATGAGATCATATCCCTAGAACTCTACAAGGTGGAAAACAAGCCCTCTACCTTGGCAAGGTTAGCCTTCCCTCATTTCATTCGTCACCTATGCAATTCAGCTGGAATTGTCATAGAGGAAGACATCCTCATTGAAGAGGACAAGCCCATCACTAAGAAAATGATGGAGCAAACAAGAGAGCCCACTCATGGACCTCAACAAGAGCATGAGGAAGTTCCTCATCATAAAATCCCTGAAATGCCTCAAGGGATGCATTTTCCTCCACAAAACTATTGGGAGCAAATCAACACCTCCCTAGGAGAATTGAGTTCCAACATGGGACAACTAAGGATGGAGCACCAAGAGCATTCCATCCTCCTCCATGAAATTAGAGAAGACCAAAGAGCCGTGAGGGAGGAGCAACAAAGGCAAGGAAGAGACATAGAGGAGCTCAAGCACTCCATAAGATCTTCAAGAGGAAGAACTAGCCGCCATAACTAAGGTGGACCCGTTCTTTAATTTCCTTGTTTTTATTTTTCTATTTTTCGAATTATGCTTTATGTTTTGTCTATGTTTGTGTCTTTATTACATGATCATTAGTGTCTAGTGTCTATGTCTTAAAGCTATGAATGTCCTATGAATCCTTCACCTTTCTTAAAATGAAAAATGTTTTGAATTGCAAAAGAACAGGAAGTACATGATTTCGAATTATATCTTGAAATTAATTTAATTATTTTGATGTGGTGGCAATACTTTTTGTTTTCTCAAAGAATGCTTGAACAGTGCATATTTTTGAATTTGTTGTTTATGAATGTTAAAATTGTTGGCTCTTGAAAGAATAAAGAAAGAAAGAGACATGTTATGGATAATCTAAAAAATCATAAAATTAATTCTTGAAGCAAGAAAAAGCTTGCGAAAAAAAATTTGAAAAAAAGGGAAATAGCGAAAAGAAAAAGCAAGCAGAAAAAGCCAGTAACCCTTTAAACCAAAAAGCAAGGGTAGAAAAAGGATCCAAGGCTTTGAGCATTAATGGATAGGAGGGCACAAAGGAATAAAATCCTGGCCTAAGCGGCTAAACTAAGTTGCCCCTAACAATGTGCTTGTGGCGTGAAGGTGTCGAGTGAAAGCTTGAGACTGAGCAGTTAAAGTCGTGGTCCAAAGCAAAAAGAGTGTTCTTAAGAGCTCTGGACACCTCTAGCTGGGGACTCTAGCAAAGCTGAGTCACAATCTAAAAAGGTTTGCCTAGTTATGTGTTTGTGGCATTTATGTATCCGGTGGTAATACTGGAAAACAAAATACTTAGGGTCACGACCAAGACTCATAAAGTAGATGTGTTCAAGAATCAATATACTGAACTAGGAGAATCAATAACACTATCTGAATTCTGAGTTCCTATAGATGCCAATCATTCTGAACTCCAAAGGATAAAGTGAGATGCCAAAACTGTTCAGATGCAAAAGGCTATAAGTCCCGCTCATCTAGTTGAAGCTAATCTTTAGTAATAAGTTTGGAATTTATTGTATATTCTCTTCTTTTTATCCTATTTTGTTTTCAGTTGCTTAGGGACAAGCAACAATTTAAGTTTGGTGTTGTGATGAGCGGATAATTTATACCCTTTTTGGCATTGTTTTTACATAGTTTTTAGTATGTTTTAATTACTTTTTACTATATTTTTATTAGTTTTTATTCAAAAATCACATTTCTGGACTTTACTATGAGTTTGTGTATTTTTCTATGATTTCAGGTATTTTCTGGCTGAAATTGAGGGATCTGAGCAAAAATCTGATTCAGAGGCTGAAAAAGGACTATAGATGCTGTTGGATTCTGACCTCCCTGCACTCAAAGTGTATTTTCTGGAGCTACAGACGCCCAATTGGCGTTCTCTCAATTGCGTTGGAATGTAGACATCCTGGGCTTTTGAGAAATATATAGTAGTCCATACTTTGCTCGAGATTTGAAGGCCCAAACTGGCGTTAAAAGTCAGCCTAAAACATCTTGGCGTAAAACGCCCAAACTGGCACCAGAATTGGAGTTAAATGTCAAAACTGGCACAAAAACTGGTGTTTAACTCCAGGAATAGACTATGCACGAAAAAGCTTAAATGCTTGGCCCAAGCACACACCAAATGGGCCCCATAAGAGGATTTCTACACTATCTGCACTTAGTTACTCATATTCTGTAAACCTAGGTTACTAGTCTAGTATAAAAACTACTTTTAGAGATTTATCTTTGGAAGATCTTTTTGATTTTTGGAACGTTTAGTCCTTAGACAATCGAGGCTAGCCTCACGACCATGCCTAGACCTTTTTCACTTATGTAATTTCAACGGTGGAGTTTCTACACCCCATAGATTAAGGTGTGGAGCTCTGCTATTCTTGATGAATTAATGCAATTACTACTGTTTTCTATTCAATTCATGCCTTTTTCTTCTCCAAGATATACTCTCGTACTTAATTCAGTTAAGTCAGAATGATGGGGTGACCCGTGACAATCACCCAATCTTCATTACTCGCTTAGCCAAGATCGCGTGCCTGACAACCAAAAAGCGATCTACATGATGTTTAACGTAGTCATTGCACGACAGCTGGAGTATACTCTCTTGGATATCTAATACACAGACTGAGTCCATGAGATTAGTATCTTCGTGGTATAGGCTAGAACCATTGGCAGCATTTCTGAGATCCGGAAAGTCTAAACCTTGTCTGTGGTATTCCGAGTAGGATCTGGGAAGGGATGACTGTGTTGAGCTTCAAACATGCAAATGTTGGGCGTAGTGACAGTGTGCAAAAGGACAATGGTCCTATTCTGACGCTAGTGGGAACCGACATATGATTAGCCGTGCGGTGACAGCGCATATGGATTTGTTTTCATCCGAGAGGATCATACAGCTTGCCATGGAAGGAGGTAACGCATGGTTGGAAGAAAGCAATAGAAAAGCAGAAGTTCAGATGCAACAAAGCATCTCCAGACGCTTATCTGAAATTCTCACAAATGAATTACATAAGTATCTCTATTTTATTTTCTATTTTATTTAATTTTAATAATCAAAACCTCATAACCATTTGAATCCGCTTGACTGAGATTTTCAAGGATGACCATAGCTTGCTTCAAGCCCACAATCTCTGTTGGATCGACCCTTACTCACATAAGGTTTATTACTTGGACGACCCAGTACACTTGCTAGTCAGTTACACAGAATTGTGAAGAAGTCTTGAAATCACGTTCTCCCACACCAAGTTTTTGGCACTATAGCCAGGGAATGAATAATCACGATTTTGCGTACCAATCACCTAACTAAAATTGATCAATCCATCAATCCCTGTGGGATCGACCTCACTCTTGTAAGTAATTACTACTTGATGTGACCCGATACACTTGCCGGTGAGTTTTGGTGTGGAATCTGATTTCCACCCATCAGGTGTTTGTGTATTCTGCGATGAAGTCGGCCAGGTATTCGGATTTAATGGTGGTACGAACTTCATACTTGAGGTCGAATTCGGATACCTCGACCGCCCATTGTATAATTCTTCCGGCTAAATCTGTTTTCTGAAGATGCCTTTCATGGGTTGATTAGTCCGCATCAGATTGTGTGGGCTTGAAAATATGGTCAAAGTCTTCTAGCGGTGAGTATGAGGGCGTAGGCGAACTTTTCTATCTTTTGGTAGTTCAGTTCAGCTCCTTGTAAAGCCTTACTGGTGAAGTAGATGGGTTGTTGTCCATTGTCATCTTCTCTAACTAGTGCTGATGCTATCACCCGACTTCCTACGGCGAGGTATAGTATCAGTTCATCTCCTTGTCGAGGTTGGGTCAGGATGGGTAGTTGCCCCAGGAATGTTTTGAAGTCTTGGAAGGCTTCTTTGCACTCTAGGGTCCACTCAAACTTCTTTCCTCTCCTTAGTATTGCATAGAAAGAGAGGGATCTTAGTGCCGATCCAGTTGGAAACCTGGACAGAGCCGCCACTCTTCCATTTAGCTATTGTACCTCTTTTATGCAGGTCGGGCTTTTCATGTTGAGTATGGCTTGGCATTTGTTCAGTTTCGCCTCAATTCCTCTCTGGGTAAGCATGAACCTAGTAATTTGCCAGATTCTAACGCAAAGGTACATTTTGTGGGATTTAGCCTCATCTCATGCTTTCTTATAGTACCAAATACTTCGGCAAGGTCGGGCAGCAGTGTTTCCTCTCTTTAGATTTTTACTAGCATGTCATTCACATAAACTTCCATCTGTTTCCCAATGTGGTCGGCAAATACTTTGTTCATAACCTCTGATATGTGGCCCCCACTTTCTTGAGTCCGAACGGCATTACTATGTAGTAGTAGTTTGCTTTCGGGGTTAGGAACGATGTTTTCTCTTAGTCGGGTTGATGCATTGGAATCTGGTTGTACCCGGAGTAGGCATCCATAAAGGAAAGATATTTGTATCCTGACGACGCATCGACCAGGGTGTCGATGTTCGGGAGGGGATAGGGGTCTTTTGGGTAGGCTTTATTGAGGTCGATGTAATATACGCACATCCGCCACTTTCCATTTAGCTTTGTTACCAATACGACATTGGCCACCCATAATGGTTTTTAACCTCCCTTATGAACCTTGCCTCCAGCAAGGCTCGCACCTATTCCTCCACGACTTGTGATCTCTTCTGGCCGAGCTTTCTGCGCTTTTATTGTATTGGTTGAGATTCGGGGGTACACTGCTAGTTTGTGGCACATTAAGCCGGGATCTATGCCAGGCATATCAGCGGCTTTCCAGGCGAAGAGGTTGGAATTCTCCCTTAGGAGCTTCACTAGCTGCTCCTTCAGATTTCCTCTCAGGTTTGCTCATATACTTGTTGTTTTGTCTAGGGTGTCTCTGACTTGTACTTCTTTAGGTTTGCCTTCTGGCTGAGGACCGAGTTCGTCGCGAACCCGGGCTCCTCCGAGCTCAATAGCGTTAGCTTCTTTTCCTCCAGGGTCACCCTTAAGGTTCACGCTTTCATTGTAGCAGTGTCGCACGAGCCTTTGGGCTCCTTTAATAGTGCCTATTCCTTCGGGAGTCAGGAACTTCATCCATAAGTGTGGAGTGGAAACTACTGCGGTGAGCTGGTTTAAGGTTGTCCGACCTATAAGGGCGTTGTATACGAAGTTCACATCGACTACGATGTAGTCTATGCTTAGCGTCCTAGATTGGGCTCCCTTTCCAAAGGTGGTGTGTAGTGGGATGTATCCAAGGGGTTGGATTGGAGCATCTCGTAGCCCGAATAAGCTATTGGGATATGCTCTTAGCTCTTTTTCTTGTAATCCGAGCTTGTCGAAGGCAAATTTAAATAGGATGTCTGCCGAGCTTCCCTAGTCGACTAGGGTTCGGTGGAGGTTGGCATTGGCCCGTATAATGGTAATAACCACAGGATCGTCATGCCCAGGGATGATGCCAGCGGCGTCTTTCTTGGTGAAAGAGCTTATGGGGAGGTCGGGCGACCTATTCCCTTCTCTGACATGGTATATTTCCTTAAGGTGTCTTGTGCGGGATGACTTTGAGATCCCTCCTCCTGCGAATCCTCCATTGATCATATGGATGTGCCTTTCCGGGGTGTGAGGGGGCGTTCAGCTTGTCCTCCCTCTTCGTTCGTTCTGCTGGCTAGGAATCGATCGAGTCTTCCTTCTCGGGCCAATTTTTCTATGATATTCTTCAAGTCGTAGCATTCGTTTGTGGGGTGCCCGTAGATTTTGTGGTATTCGCAGTACTCAGTCCGACTTCCTCCCCTTTTGTGTTTTATTGAGTGGGGGTGGTGGGATCTTTTCCGTGTTGCATATATCCCGGTAGACGTCCACTAAAGATACCCAAAGAGGGGTATAGTTATGGTATTTCCTGGGCATGTCTGTGGGTTGGTCCTCCTTTTTTCTTCTAGCTCTTTGCGCCGTCGTGTTTCTCTTTGCAAGTCTCGTTCGGCTTCCCGCTGTCTTTCGGCCCCTTGTTCAAGCTGTTTGAGGCGATCCTGTTGCTCACGAATGGCGTATAGGATTTCTGCGTTTTGAGCCTGTTTGTCTCCTTTGGAGTGGTTCGCTTCTTTCGGTGATGGTGGTGTGACATTCGCATTTTTTGTCGGTGTAACCTCTTCCAAGCCGGAGGTGTGGTCGTTGTTAGGAGGGCCATTTGCTATGATATTGGGATGATTTCCAGGTCCCCGGCAACAGCGTCAATGTTTCGAGGGTTAACTGAAATGTTGAGGTCGATCTTGGACGAGAACTTTTGGTCTGGTTAAACCTGTTGCGTCCGACTTGTTGGAGTTTGAGGTGCTGCTGGTCCTTGATCACTGGGGGCTGGTACCTGCAAGAGACTTTGATGCTTAAGTCAGTATGGGCTAGCTTTAGGCAGGTTTTTAGTAATTGGAGTATGAGTTATACTTGGGTGCTCCAGTGTATTTATAGTGGTGTATGACGATCTCCCTTCGAGATAAGTTTGTTATCTTATCTTATCTTTTTGTAGGTGAGATCGTATCTTTTGTCAACCGCGTCCTAGAAAGTGGTGGTTCTTTGTTTTAGGCCTCCTTGGGCCTCTGTGGCGTCTTTTCCGAGCTCTTTTGTGAAGAGGTTTGTAGCGGGCCAACCTTTCGTGAGGCGGTCCCTTTGTCTCCAACCAACCCGACCCTATAGCTCAGACTAGTGTATGAACACTACGGCTAGAGTTCTTATGACTACTATACTTATATATACCTATCTTGATTATTATTGTATTATGTTTAATGTTGTATCTTGTGTCTTTACGCTTTTAGTTATCGTGTGAACGCTTTGCGCTTTTCTGTTTCTGTTTTGAACTGTAATTCTTCATCGAACTTTGATAAACCACAATTTTATGGTTTATCTTGTGTTAAATTGAGTGGATTTTATTAACTTTTCCTACATTTATTCATTAAAATAGCATGGGTTTATGAATTCTTCATAAATTGTGCTTAAGAGTAAAACATATTTTTTTAGGCCTTTAAATTGATAGATTTAATTCACTTTAATCTCATTCGATGCTTTGATGTGTTTGTCGAAGTGATTTCAATTTTACAAGGCAAGTATTGATTGAAGAAGTAAGGAATTGAAAAAGCATGCAAAAGTGGAGAATTCATGAAGAAATGAATGATGTGTAGAGATGTCAGCCCTAACCTCTTCGTACTAAAGTGATCATAACTTGAGCTTCAGAGCTCCGAATAAGACGGTTCTAGTGGCATTAGAAAGCTAACATTTGTAATACCTAATTACCCTAAGCCTTACCTCATGCCGTAAAGTAAAGGTTAATCAAAGGTTACGACAATTCTAAGGCTTATACATAAAAATATATATAAAAATGAATTAATAATTCTAAAAGCCCGATGAAGAAATAAGCTCAAAAACTAAGAATCAAAAGCGCAACGCATTCACACGAAGCTACAAACTTAAAGCACAAGATAAGGATACAAGATAACGAGACATAAGTATATAAGAGAGTATAATAGTCATAAGGAACTAGCCTCAGCCCGCGGAGTTTAGGCCGACTAGTCAATATATAGACATACAAAGCTTTGAAGGTTAAAATAGCTTATACAAAATATGTCTCTCAAAGTAAGCCTCTAAGGCAAATATAAGTACAAAAGTGAGAGTACTATTCAAAATAACAAAAAGACTCCAAAATATGATAAGGATCCTCCACTCTGTCACCATCACATAACTCACCGAGGTAGGGTACGACCTGCATCTGAAAAACAACAACAAAGTATAGAATGAGAACCAGAGGTTCTCAGTATGGTAACGGTGCCCAGTAATGTAAGATGTAAGATCCTGGTACGCTAGAGGCAATCCTAGAGCTTCATACCAAACAGATATCCTAGCTTAGCAAAATAAATAACGTAAACCATATACAATAAACAAGGTTATCTAAGCTTAGGGGATTTCTAACTAGTACTAATCACACCGCTATATCCCACAGCCTTCGCCAACCTAACCTCCTCAATCCCAGTAGAAAACACAAGTAATACAGACAAGTAAAGCACAAGTAAAGTACTTGTATAGCAAATAGAATAATTAGCAAGTAACATGTGATTCATTTAGGCATAGCAGAAATTACGCGAATCAAACAAATAGGTAGAAGATGCATATGATGAATGCCTTTCCTATTGGCTCATGATATCACTAGTCGGTTTATAAATGCCAACCCGACACATTTTTTCGGACTAAAAGATTGTTTTACGCTTTCTTATGTAATCCTTAGTCATTAGCTTAGTATTTAATGAACTTTTACACGATCTACCATTTTTCTTTTTTTACATTGTAATTTTCTATCGTTATGAGTTTCTAAACCTCCTAGGTTGAGGGGAGGTGCCGTGCTGAGTTTTATGGATTAATAAAAGTATTACTGTTTCTCTTCAATCCGTGTTTGATTCAATTCTAAGATGTATCTTCGTTCTTCAACTTGATGAATGGGATGACCCATGACAATCATCTTCATTCTTCATACTAAGACCGCGTGCCTGACAACCACCCGTGTTCTTCTTGGGTTCGTGTGAATACGTAACTGGAAAGCATCGAACCACCAGCTTGATTATACATCTCTTAGACGGCTAATCTATGACTTCATTTTGCACTTCTCGAGACACCAGTTCAGCCGAGGTATGGGGAGATTAGGGTTTCTGTGGTAAAGGCTAGAACCCAAAGGCATAGCATTCTCTGATCCGGAAGATCCGACCTTGTCTATGGCGTTTTGAGTAGGATCATTAAGGAGAATGGACTACAGGAGCTTCACCCTCAATTAGAATGGATCCACACTAACCCTGGGTTTCAGATCTGGAGGAGCATTGGCGACCTCTCAACCGGCGACAATCACATATAACCTGCCATAGAAGAAATCATTCACAATTGAAGAGAACTCATTATTCCTTTTATGCAATTAAATAACATACCAATATCTCCTTCTCACCTGACTAAGATCTGCAAGATAACCATAGCTTGCTTCAAACCACAATATTCGTGGGATCGACCCTCACTCGCTCAGGTATTACTTGGACGACCCAATGCACTTGCTAGTTCAGTTGTACGAAGTGTGGGGATTCGTGCACCAAGTTTTTGGCACCATTGCCTGGGATTGTTCGAGTTTAGACAACTGACGGATTACCTTTTTCCTTAAATTAGGTATTGTCTTTAATTTTGTTAGAGTCTTTTATTTTATTTTTCTTTTTTTCGAAAAATCAAAAAAGTTTTTCAAAAATTTTTTTTTTGTTTCTTTGTTTAATCTTTGTTTTTTCTTTGAGTCTTTTGTTTATGTTCTTGGTTGAATTTTCGAATTCTTTGAGTCTATTTTCAAAAAAAATTTCAAAATTAGTGGCTTTTGTTTGATTCTTGTGTCAATCTTTAAGTTTGGTGTCTTCTTGTGTCTTTTCTTTAAATTTTCGAAAATTTTGTCTTTGGTTTTCAAAATTTTTAAGTTTGGTGTCTTTTGCATGTTCTTGTATTTTTTGAATTCTTTGAGTTTTGTTCTTAGTGTTCTTCTTGATCTTCAAAGTGTTCTTGTTTTTCTTCTTGTTTTGATCTTAAAATTTTTATGTTTAGTGTCTCTTTGTGTTTTTCTTAAAAATTTTTGCCTAGTAGGTTTCCTTAGATCTTAAAATTTTAAGTTTGGTGTCTTATTGTTGTTTTTCTCTTTCCTCATTAAATTAAAAAAATCAAAAAAATAAAATATCTTTTCTTATCTTTCATTGCAATTTTCGAAAATCACAAGCAATTTTTCAAATTTTAATTTCAAAATCATTATCTTATCTTCTCTTAGTTTTAAATTTCAAAATTCAAATCTTTTCAAAATCAAATCTTTTCAAAAAATCATATCTTTTTCAAAATCCTATCTTATCTTTTTATCTTTCTTCAAAATTCAAAAATCTAATCTTATCTTATTTCAAATTCAAATTTCAAATTTCAAAATTTAAAATTTTAAAATTGAAATTTCAGAATCAAACCTTTTCAAAAATCAAATCTTTTCCAAATCTTTATCTTATCTTATTTCAAATTCAAAATTCAAAATTTAAAATTCAAATTTCAAAATTTAAATTTCAAAATTTAATTTTCAAAATTTCAAATCTTAAATTTCAAATCCTTTTAATTTAAAACTTATCTTCCCTATCTTATCTTTCTTACCTAACTTATCTTATCTTTTCTATCTTATCTTCTTTTAAATTTTAAAATTAAACATTTTCAAATCTTTTTAATTCTTATCTTATCTTGTTGACTTTTTCAATTACTTTTAAATTTAAATCTTTTCTAATCTTCTATCTTATCTTAATTTCAAATCTTTCTTAATTAGTTACTTGTTTACTCTCTCTACTTTTTCAAAACTTCCTAACTAATTCTTCTCTCTCCTATTTTCGAAAATTCTCTTCTATCTCTCTTCTATTTTCGAAAATTTATCATTTAATTTTCAAATCTTTTAAATTCATTAACCTTTATTTTCAAATCTTTTTAATTCTTCTCCTCTCTTTATTCGAATTCTTCTTTTCCTTCTTCTATCTTCATTCTTCTTTCTCTTCTTTCTTCAAATCTCATAGGGAGTCCTCTGTTCTTGAACATAGAGCTCCTATTCTCCTCTTTCCTTGGTTTCTTTTTTTCTTGTTTATGACTAGGAACAAGGATAAAGAACCTCTCTTTAATCTTGATCCTGAACCTGAGAGGACTTTAAGGAGGAGCTTACAACAAGTTAAAGCACAACACTCCAGAAGAAATCTCTCAGAAAATTTCGAACAAGAAGCTGAAGATATGGCCGAACAAGAAGGAGAGGCAAGAAATGTTCTTGGTGACTTCACTATGCCTACCTCTGACTTTTATCGCAGAAGTATCTCTGTACCTGCCATTGGAGCTAACAAATTTGAGTTTAAGCCTCAGTTAGTCTCTCTTCTGCAACAGAATTACAAGTTCCATGGACTTCCACTGGAAGATCCACACCAATTCCTATCGAAATTCTTGTAAATCTATGATACTGTTAAGACCAATGGAGTGGATCCTGAGGTCTACAGACTTATGCTCTTTCCCTTTGCTGTAAAAGACAAAGCTAAGATATGGTTGGATTCTCAACCAAAAGATAGCCTAGACTCTTGGGAAAAGCTGGTCAATGCTTTCTTGGCTAAATTCTTTCCCCCTCAAAAGATGAGCAAAATCAAAATGAAAGTTCAAACCTTCATATAAAGTGAAGGTAATCCCTCTATGAAGCTTGGGAAAGATACAAGCAACTAATCAGGAGGTGTCCTCCTGACATTCTCTTAGAATGGTTTATCCTAGGAATTTCTATGATGGTGTGTCTGAGATGTCCAAAATATCATTGCACAGATCCGCAGGTGAATCACTCTACTTGAAGAAAATGCCTACAGAAGCAAGAGAACTCATTGAGATGGTTGCAAATAACCAATTCATGTACACCTCTGAGAGAAATCCTGTGAACAATGAGGTCTCTCAGAAGAAAGGGGTTCTCGAAGTTGATACTCTAAATGCTATATTGGCTCAGAACAAGATCTTGACCCAGCAGGTCAATATGATCTCTCAACATTTGACTGGAATACAAGCTGCAGCTGGCAGTACTCAGGAAGCTTCTTCTGAAGTAGAAGCTTATGATCCTGATCAACCCACCATGGAGGAGGTGAATTACATGGGAGAACCCTATGAAAACACCTACAATCCTTCATGGAGGAATTATCCTAACCTTTCATGAAAGGATCAACAGAAGCCTCAACAAGGCTTCAATAATAATCAAGGTGGAAGGAACCAAAACAGGTTCAACAACAGGCCACCATTCCCATCTTCTCAAGGGAACATAGAGAACCCTAAGCAGAGTCTTTCTGACTTAGTCATTCTAGTCTCCAGCCTCTCTAAGACCACTCATAGTTTCATAACTGAGATAAGATCCTCCATTAGAAATTTGGAGATACAAGTTGGTCAGTTGAGTAAGAGGATCCCTGAGACCCCTCCTGACACTCTTTCTAGTAACACTGAAGTTAATCCAAGAGAAGAGTGCAAGATCATCACCATTGAGGTTGAGGCCAAAACTGGAGAGACTGGAAGGCATTGAACGCCAGTGAGGAAGATCTCACTGGGAGTTCAACGCCTAAAATGGCTAAGAGCCTGGCACTAAACGCTAGTGACGAAGCCCTCACTGGGCGTTCAACGCCCCAGCAGGCAAGGAAGCTGGCATTAAATGCTAGCCAGGACATCCCTGCTGGGCGTTCAACACCCAAAATGGTAAGGAAACTGACGTTTAACGCCAGTAAGGGTATACAGCATGGGCGTTCAACGCCCAAAGAACCATCAAAGCAGTCATTGAACGTAAGTAAAGGCACACCGCCTGAGTGCTCAATACCAACTCAAGAAATCCCTATCCAAGAACTAAAGGAGGCCAAGGCTCATATAGAGACCATAGAGGTTCTTTTGCATGCACTTCTACAATGCATGAGTTCTGATGAACACTCATCCTCTGATGAGGATGAAGACACTAGGAAAGAACAAGTTGCTCGGTACCTAGGAGCTCTCATGAAGCTGAATGCCAAGTTGTTTAGTACAAAGCCTTTGGAGGAAGAACCTCCAGTGCTTTCCAAAGAACTCAAAGCTTTGGTTCAACAGAAGCTGCCTCAGAAGCTTCCAGATCCGGGACGCTTCCTAATTCCTTGCACCAAAGGCACCATAACCTTTGAGAAGGCTTTGTGTGACCTAGGGTCAAGCATAAACCTCATGCCACTCTCTGTAATGGAAAAGTTGGAAATCTTTGAGGTACAAGCTGCAAACATCTCACTAGAGATGGCAGACAAGTCAATGAAGAAGCCATATGGCTTAGTAGAGGATGTCTTGGTAAAGGTTGAAGACCACTACTTCCCTGCAAACTTCATAGTCTTGGATTGGAGAGGATGAAGATGATTCTATCATCATTGAAAAAATTTCCCTAGCTACTACAAATGCCATGATTAATATGGCAAAGGGAGAACTGATCCTACAGCTAGGGGAGGATCACATCTTATTTAAGATGCCTCATTCCAATTCTCCCTCTAATAAGCAAGAGACAATGGTGCAATACGTAGTCTTCCAACCATCTCTTTCAGTGTAGAGCTTTACTAAGCCCCCAGACATCAATTGTAAGTTTGGTGTTGGGCAGCCATTAACAAGCACTGAGAATAAAGGTACTAGGAAGAAAGTACCTAAAGGCTAGAGGGACAAAAAACTCCCCATTGAAGGCCTCTCACCTGGCATGAGAGTTTTCTTCACCAAGAAGCCAGTCATACCGCATACAGTGAGTCGTGTCCTGTCTCTAGAGCATGTGGAGCTCATTCATGAGCAGACAGGTAGAAAGTTCACTGGAAGGGGCAAAATTCTGAGCCCACACTCACCTCCGTAAAGAGCTAATCGTCAAGCTAGTGACGTTAAAGAAGCACTTGTTGGGAGGCAAGCCAAACTTAATTAATTATTTTTATTCTCCTTAATTTTATTTTTCTTTAATTTATTTATTTAGGTTCATGATCATGTGCAGCAGTCAGAACAGAGACAAAAAAATTTAGCAGTAAAAACAGAACACCCTAGATGGAGTGTTGCTGGCATTGAATGCCAGCCAGGGAGCAGATCCTGGGCATTCAATGCCAATGCAGAGGGCAGGGATTCTGAATTTTCAAGCCTCTCAAGATCAATGGGTCCCACAGCATCATTACCTACCCAACTTCTTCCTTCTTTCTTTCATACTTCTGCATACACTCTTCCTTATAAACCTTAGTCCAATCACATCCATATCACCTCCCCAAATCCATCATAACTTCCACCAACCCCCACCCACTTCAAAATTAAATTTCCCACCAATTTACACCACCCATGACCGAACCCAACCCTACCCCCTCCTATAAATACCCCTCTTACTAACCCTTCATACACGCACATCTCATGCACATCAAATCCCCTTGGCCAAATTGCTCTCTCCCTCCATCTCCTTCAATTTTCTTCTTCTTCTACTTTATTCTTCTCTTTTCTTTATTTTTGCTCGATGACAAGCAAATCTTTTAAGTTTGTGTGGGAAAAAATGTTGCTTTTTGCTTTTTATTATAACTTATGGCACCCAAGGTTGGAGAATCCTCTAGAAAGAAGAAAAGAAAGGCAGTAGCCGCCACCTCCGAATCTTGGGACATGGAGAGATTCATCACCAAAGCCCATCAAGACCACTTCTATTAAGTAGTGGCAGAGAAGAAGGTGATCCCTGAGGTCCCCTTTAGTCTCAAGAAGAATGAGTATCCGAAAATCCAAAGAGAGAACCGGAGAAGAGGTTAGGAAGTCCTAAAGGTTGGGATCTTAATGGTGCAAGAGTTCTATGCTAATGCATGGGTCACAAAAAACCATGACATTAGTGTGAACCCAAATCGCAAGAGTTGGAACACCATGGTCCGAGGGAGAATCTTAGATTTTAGCTCAAAAAGTGTGAGGTTAGCATTCAACTTGCCTCTGATGCAAGGAGACCCACATCCTTACACTAGAGGAGTCAACTTTGATCAAAGACTGGATCAAGTGCTCTCATACATCTGTGTGGAAGGAGCACAGTGGAAAATGAATTCCCAAGGCAAGCCCATTCTACGAAGAAGGCTTGACCTCAAGCCCACAGCTAGAGGATGGTTGGAATTCATCCAACGTTCTATCATCCCCACTAGCAACCGGTCATAAGTGACCCTTGAAAGAGTCATCATGATCCATTGCATCATGATTGAAAGTGAGGTGGAAGTACATGAGGTGATTCCTCAAGAATTGTACAAGATAGCCCACCAAAGCAAGGTTGGCATTCCCATACCTCATCTGTCATCTATGCAATTTAGCTGGAATTGTCATAGAGGGAAACATCTTTGTTGAGGAGGATAAGCCCATCACTAAAAGGAGGATGGAGCAAACAAGAGAGCATACACATGAGCTTGTGCAATCGCCTCAACATGAGATCCCTGAAATGCCTCAAGGGATGTATTTTCCTTCTCAAAGCTAATGGGATCAGTGGCATACTTCTGTGGGAGAATTAACCTCTAACATGAATCAATTGAGGATGGAGCATCAAGAGCATTCCACCATCCTCAATGAAATTAGACAAGACCAAAGGGCTATGAGGGAAGCACAACAAAGACAAAGGAGTGACATTGAAGAGATCAAGCAATACATTGGATCCTCAAGGAGGAGCACTAGCCGCCACCGTTAAGGTGGATTCGTTCTCTTAATCCCCTCTCCTTATGTCATTTTTTATATTTTCTGTTATGTTGTATTGTCTGTTCTCTTATTCTTATTGCATGATCACTTTTATTTATGTCTTAAAGATGTAAAATATTCCATATATCTCTCACCTTGCTTAAAAAGAAAATTTTATTTGAAAAGAATTGAGAGGTACATGAATTTCAAGTTTATAATAAGAATAGTTCAATTATTTTGATGTGGTGGCATTGCTTTTATTTTCTGAATGTATGAATAAACAGTGCATATTTGAAGTTAGAATTTTAGAATATTGGCTCTTGAAAGAATGATGAAAAAGGAAAAGTATTATTAGTAATCTAAAAAATCCAAAAATTGATTCTTGAAGCAAGAAAAAGCAGCAAAAAGAAAAAGAAAAAGCATGTTGTAAAAGAAAAAAAATAATATATGCATGCGAAAAATAATGAAATAGGCGAAAAAAATTAAAAATTAAATAAATAAATAAATAAATAGAAAAATCCAATAGCTCTTTAAACCAAAAGGCAAGAGCAAGGATCCAAAGATCCAAAGAGTGTGCTTAAGAACTCTGGACACCTCTATCTGGGGATTCTAGCAAAGCTGAATCACAATCCGAAAGGGTTCACCCAGTTAAGTGTCTGTGACATTTATGTATCCGGTGGTAATACTGGAAAACAAAGTGCTTAGGGTCATGGCCAGGACTCTAAAATGCTGTGTTCAAAAATAAAAAAGAACTAAACTAGGAGAGTCAATAATATTATCTGGATTCTAAGTTTCTAAAGATGCCAACACTTCTAAGTTTCTATGGATAGTGAGATGCCAAAACTATTCAGAAGCAAAAAGCTACTAAGTCTCGCTCATCTAATTGAAATTGAGATTCATTAAAAACTCAGAGATTTATTGTATCTTACTCTCCTTTCTATCCTACTTTGTTTTTGGTTGCTTGGGGACAAGCAATAGTTTAAATCTGGTGTTCTGATGAGCGGATATTTTATACGCTTTTTGCCATCATTTCCATATAGTTTTTAGTATGTTTCTTTTAAGTTTTATTAAGTTTTCATAGTTTTATAGGTTTTCAGGTATTTTCTGGCTGAAATTGTGGAGGTGGAGCAAAAGTCTGATTCAGAGACAGAGAAAGCACTACAGATGCTGTCCGGATCTGACCTTCTTGCATTCGAAAGAGCTTTTCTGGAGTTACAGAGGTCCAAATGGAGCGTTCTTAACGGCTATGAAAAGCTAACATCTAGAGCTTTCCATTAATTTATAATAGTTTATACTTTGTTTTAGAATTGAAGGCCCAATACTGGCATCCAACGCCAGCCTCCTACCCTTGTACAGGCATCCAGCGCCCACAAGCAGGAGACCAGCGTCCAAACGCCCAAAGAGGACACCCTAGCCAGCGTTCAACACCTTAGAGGCCTTCTAGCACGTGGATCTCATCAAAGCTCAGCCCAAATACTCACCAAGTTGGCCCCAGAAGTGGATTTTAGCGCTAAAAGACTATGTTATCCTTTCTTATGTAATCCTTAGTCATTAGCTTAGTATTTAAAGAACTTTTACACGATCTCCAAAGGAGAGATTTGCCATTTTTCATTTTTCACATTGTGTTTTTCTATCAGTATGTGTTTCTAATCCTCCTAGGCTGAGGAGAGAAGCCCTGCTGAGTTTTATTGATTAATAAAAGTATTCCTGTTTCTCTTCAATCCGTGTTTGATTCAATTCTAAGATGTAACTTCGTTCTTCAACTTGATGAATGGGATAAACCATGACAATGATCTTCATTCTTCAGACTCAGACACAATGCCTGACAACCACCCATGTTCTTCTTGAGTTCGTGTGAATACGTAACTGGAAAGCATCGAACCACCAGCTTGATTATACATCTCTTAGACGGATAATCCATGACTTCGTTGGGGACTTCTCGAGACACCAGTTCAACCGAGGTATGGGGAGATAAGGGTCTCTGTGGTAGAGGATATAACCCAAAGGCACAGCATTCTGTGATCCGAAAGATCCGACCTTGTCTGTGACATTTTGAGTAGGATCATTAAGGAGAATGGACTGCAGGAGCTTCACCCTCAATCAGAGTGGATCCATACTAACCCAGGGGTTCAGATCTGGAGGAGCATTCATGACCTCTCAACTGGCGACAATCACATACAGCCTGCCACAGAAGAAATCATTCATAATTGAAGAAGACAGTAAGACCAGAGTTAATCCAGAAGGACAAAGCATCTCCAAGCCTTAACCATCTTCTTATCATTGTAAATAGGTCAACCTAGTTCAGATCTCATTATTCCTTTTATGCAATTAAACAACATACCAATATCTCCTACTTACCTGAGTAAGATCTACAAGATAACCATAGCTTGCTTCAAACCACAATCCTCGTGGGATCGACCCTGACTCGCTCAGGTATTACTTGGACGACCCAGTGAACTTTCTGGTTCAGTTGTATAAAGTGTGGGGATTCGTGCACCAGTGCGCATTAGAGTGTGCTAGCGTTCCCAACAATAGGCACCTCCCTGTGTGTGCGTGCGCATACGCACGTTTTCAAAAATTCATAGGGTGTGCATGTGCACAAGGCTGTGCGTACGCACAAGTCAAAAATAGCCACTGATCAGAGCACGCGCCCAGTAGTGTGCGTGCGCACACAAACCAAATATCATAAAATTCTGCAACATCACAGAATTCAGATTCTTGTCACCAACTTCCAACGATCATATCTTTTTCTACAAAATTCTGATTTCCATGAAATCTGTACCGTCTTAAAGCTCTTTGAATTATCTTTAATTTCATACAAAATTTAATCAATTTTAAAAACTATAGCTCAAGATAAGATCCGCCAAAGTTGGCCTGAAATCCATTTTTACCAAAAACCTTAAAAACTCACTCTTACCAAAACTCTCAATTCCGAAACCAATTATACACAAGGCAACAATACCAAAACAACATAAAAGTCCATACCACTCATCTCTCCACTCAACCATTTGTAACAACCTAATTACCATAAGCCTTACCTCTAGCCGTAAAGCAAAGATTAATCAAAGGTTACAACAATTCTAAGGCTTATACATATCTCTATATATAGAAAGAAATAATATATTCTAAAAGCCCGACAAAGGATTAAGCTCAAAAACAAAATCACAAAAGCGCAAAATGTTCAGATGAAGCTAACGCATAAGATACAAGGTGTAGATGTAAAAGAATGGAACATATATAGATATAGGAGTATAATAATCATAGGGAACTAGCCGCAGCTTGCGAAGTTTAAGCTGACTAGTCACAAACAGAAAAATACAGAGTTTTGGAGTTAAACCAGCTTATACAACTTAGCTTTCATGTAAGCCCCTAAGGGCATAAAGTCTAAAACAAAAGGGTGAAAGAAAGTACTACAACAAAATAAAACAGAAATAAACTAGGAAGAAACCATACTCTGCTCTGCCACCATGTCCACAATTTCACCGAGGTAAAGTATGACCTGCATTTGAAAAACCACAACAACATATGGTATGAGAACCGGAGGTTCTCAGTATGGTAACAGTGCCCAATATGTAAGATGTAAGGCTCCGGGACGCCGAAGGCAATCCAAGAAATTCACATCGAATACGAATATTCAAGCTTAGAGTAAAATAAATAAATAAAAACCATAAACAATATACAGAGTTATCTAATCTTAGGGGATTTCTAACTAAAACTAGCCACACCGATGTATCCCATAGCCTTCACCAACCTAACCTCCGTGCGATCCCATCGCCACCGCCTACCTAACCTCCTCAACAGTAGACAATCACAGATAATGCAAGCAAGTAAAACATAGGTAGTATTCATATATAACAAGTAATTCAAGAAGTAAGTAAGCATATTATACAATTAGGCAAAACCAAGAAATCAAAGCAAACAAGCACATAAGAGATGCATATGATGAATGCCTGTCCTATTGGCTCGTGATATCACTTGTCGGTCCGTAAATGCCAACCCGACACATCCTTTAGGATGTAGCCTTTTCTGCCACGTCAGAGATATAGTGCCCTGCACACTCATGCAGCAGCAAATCTGCTATGCCAGAGATATAGTGCCCTGCACATTCATGCAGTAGAGAGTCTACTACACTAGGGATATAGGCCCTTCACACTTTCTGCAGCAGAGAAGGAAACAACCACAACAAATCATGCAGCAGAAAAATCTGCTACGCTAGGGATATAGACCCTGCACACTCTCAACAACATCTACTCATGTAGCAAAAAATCTGCTACGCTAGGGATATAGACCCTGCACATTCTCAACAACATCTTCTCATGCAGCAGAAAAATCTGCTACGCTAGGGATATAGGCCTTGCACACTCATATAATCCAATGATTTTGTCATTCCTTTCCAAGTTCTCAACTCATCATAACCATTCCATCACTAGTTTCCAAGTTTTCAAATTCATCTTAAGCGTTTTCTATTCTCAATCCACTTTCAATTATCATTTCTCAACATTCCAAGGATATAGTGCCTGGCACACTTTCCACATCTAACATCCATCAGGCTCATAATAACCATCATCAGTCCTTAATTCCATTCCGAATTTTTTAGTTCATCAGTCTCTCAATTCATTGCCTGTAATCACCAAGTTCACTACTCTTCTTTCACTCTCAACCAAACTCATCCCCAATGCACCAGAAACCTAAATATCCGTTCTCTGAATTTTCAAAGTAATACCCAAATTAAATCTCCTAGGACCTTTCCCATGTTTTGGTACCCGAAAATAAACCAAAGAGTCTTAAATAGGTGTCACAGAAGTTTACAAGCTTGTTGGGAAGGTGAAACAGTCAAAAACAAGATTTTAGTTGAAAAACAGGGCATGTGCGTACGCACAGGGATGTGCGCGCGCACGCCCAAGAAAGTTTTCAATGTGTGTATACGCATAGAGGTGTGCGTATGCACAGGAAGTAAAATTTTCAACTCTGTTCATCCGCACAAGGCGTACGAACGCCCTTAACAGAGTGCACCTTCCAACGTGTGTGTGCGCACAGGTTGCAAAACTTTGTTGGTTGTGTGCGCGCAAAGGTCGTGCTAGCACTCTAAACAGCAAGCCTTCCCCTGTGTATGCGTGCGCACAAATTCAAAAACTCACAGGGGTGTGCGTGCGCACAAGGCTGTGCGTGTGCACACAAACCAGAAATCACAAATTCTGCAGCATGCATAGAATTTCAAATTTTGACACCAAACTTTGAATGATCACAACTTCCTCTACAAGAATCCATTTCCTACAAACTTTACACCCATTTAAAGATTTTTCCATGAACTTTAATTTAAAGTAAATTCCAACAATTTTTGAAAACTGAGGCTCAAGTTATGATCCATCAACGTTCACCAAAAATCTGTTTTTGCCAAAAACCTCAAAACCTCAATTTTACCAAAACTCCCAATCCAAAACCAAACTAATCACACCCTAAGAAATATCAAAACAACATAAAATTCCATACCATTCCTCTCCCAACTCAACTATCCATAATATCTCAATTACACCATTCAACACCATCAAAAGTCTTAATCATCAACATCCAGAACCATCATAAACACTCATAATCATCATCAACAAACAACAACAACATCAACAACCACAACAAATCCTCATCAATTTCAATAATTATCACCAAACAATATCTAACATTACCCAAATTTATCAAAGTGTTTACTCCTCACATTATTCTCATAAAACTCACATCCTTCACCAATTGTCATTAACATTAATATTCACACTCCTTCTCAATTAAACATACAATTAAACATACACCCAAGCATCCAATCCTATCTTAAGGTCAACTAGTCTAAGGTTCACGAAACATTACATATTACATAAAAGAAATCGCAACCATACCTTGGCCGATTATCCTCCACACATGAAACTACCAAAAAGCCAAGACAACTCCAAAAAGCACCAAAGCTCTAACTAACAACACATATATCACCAAAATCAAAACCTAGAAACCACAACATACAATACTACAAGAGTTTATGAGCAACTTTACCTTGTCCAAAGAGGATTGGGGCAATTTCCAACAATTATCCGCTACTAGAGATCACCTAAACAACCAAAACCACAAAATCTACTCAAAGACCAAAACAAAAAAGTGTACAGAAACTAGGGCAGGAAACTGGAGCGTGAGCTTCTAGTTCTTACCAGATTTTCTTAGATAGAAATGAAGAGCTTGACAAGAGCTTCGCGTGGCTGTAAACGGCTGGTCAATCGAAGTTTCGTAGCTCAAGTTATGGCTCCCGGAAGGTGATGATGACAATGGGGTTTCACCCCCCACCATCACCATATCCGAGCTCTCTCTCTCTCTTTGTGCTGAAAGTGGCTCTTTTTTCCACGTAAGTGGAATATATATATGTTGGACTTGGGTCCGGTTTAACCCGCTTAGTGATTTTGGTCCATTTGGCCTAGTTTGGGCCAAAACCTTTAAGATTGGTGTCCGGTTTTCGATTCTAAATTATTTTTATCCTTTCAAAACAATAAATCAACTTTCAAAATCTTATTTTCCAAAATACGCGGTACTGGACAGACTAGAGATGGTACTGCCAGTTTAAGCGCCAGTACGCATTTTTTTACAAAAACTTTTCGAAAAGATACATTTTCCAACTCAGAAAAATTCATTGAAATCAAATTTCACCTTTATATTTTTAAATTAAAACTTATAAATTTTGAATCTACTCCGGGAACTTAAAAATTATTATTTTCACTAAAGCGATTAGGCCGGTTCTTACACCATCAATAATATCCTAATTTCACCATTCCAAACCATCAAAATCATTATTCATCAACATCCAAAAATCATCATAAACACTCATGGTCCTCCTCATTCATCGATAGCATTTCCATTAATCATCATCAATAGTCAACAATACCAACAACTCTCATTAACCATAATAAATCTCAACATTCATCATCAAATTTCTCAACATCAACAACCATCCACATATAATATCACTCCTCAACCATATCTACTCTGTACAACATTATATTTACCACTAAATCACAATTTACATTCAATTAACGTATACATTCAATTCAATCCTATCTTAAGGTCAACTAGCCTAAGTGTCCAGAGATATTACATATTACATAGAGGAAACCGAAACCATACTTTGGCCGATCCCCAATATGTGCAAAACACCAAAACTTGGATCCCACAAGCTTCCAAAAAGCCAAGGTAACTCCAACGAGCATCAAAGCTCGAACTATCATCATATATATATCAAAATCAAAACCTAAGATACACAAAACAACCAAACACAAGGGGTTAGTAAAACCTTACCTTACCCAACGAGGTTAGGAGTAAAATCCAACAATATTCCAATGCTAGATCACCCCTAAACAAACCAAATACAAAAATCTACTCAAGAACAAGAACCAAAAATGCACAAGAACTAGGGCAGGAAACTGGAGCTGGAGTTTTGATGTCTTACCAAAAATGCCTAGCTGTAATTGAAGAGCTCGACAAGGGCTTCGCGTGGTGATAAACCACATTTTTAGGGTTTATCAGGTATAGATTTTAAGGGTTATATCAATGATCTTCCACACTTATTTATATAAAACTGCATGATTTTGTGTTCATTTCCCCAATTTGCTTCATAGATGAAAACATGCTTCTTTTGCATCAAAATTGATATATTGTAATCCTCCTCTATTACCATTCGATGCCGTGATCCATTTGTTAAGTGGTTTCAGAAGTTCTACGGCAAAAATGGCTAAGAGGAGTGAAGGAAGCATGCATGAATGGAAGGAGCATGGAATAAATCAAAATTTTGGAATTTGGGCGTGGGCGCGCGCGCGCACCGTACACGTGCGCGCGGATGTGCAACCCCAGAGCCGGCGCAGTGGAGCCGAACGAGAAGCCGGGGCGCTTATATGGCTGGGCCATAAACCCTTGGATGCACGCGTACACTGCACGCTTGCGCGTGGGTCGCGAAAAACCCCAGGTGTGTGTGCGCATATGCGCCGATGTGCGCACGTGATATTTTAAGAAGAAAATGTGACCAGCAATTTCAAGGAGTCCCAGGCCCTGTTTTGGGACAGAATTTTGGAGAGAAAAGCATAAGAAGACCAAGGATTAGGGGAGTTAGGACAATTAGTGATAATTCTAGATATTTTGGGGTAGTTAGTTACATTTGGCTTTTAGAGAGAGAAACTCCAACTTCTCTCTAGGATTTCACTTTCTCCATTACAATTCTCCTTTGATTTCTTGGTGAGATCCATTGCTAATTCACTTTTACTTTGATACAAGTTGTAGATCTACTCTTCTTCTACTCTCAATTAGTGTTCTTTTGATTCTATCTCTTGGATCTAGATTTGTGACTTTGTTACTTTGAATTTTGATTAATGAATTGAGGAATTTCATTCAATTGCTTGATTGTTGATGATTGTTTGGATTAGATATCTTTAATTCAATTCTTTTCTCTCAATTACATCATGCTTTCTATGATTGCCTACCAATTGTTTGTGATAATGACAAACCTAGCTATGGAGTAAATTTCTCTTACTTGGATTAGGGGTTGAGTTATTGGAGACACTTGAATAATGGATATCAATTGTTGATTAGGAATTGAGAATTTGCTAATTGACTTGGAGTGCACTAAAGCTAGACTTCCCTAGGGTGAGACTAGGACTTGTGACTCAAATTAGTTACTCTCACTTGACTTTCCTCCATTATTAGGGGGTTAACTAAGTAAAGAAATAATCAACTCTTAACACAATTGAAGGAAACTATAATGATGGAACTTCCAATACTTACCCTTAGCCAAGGCTTTTTTCTCAATTAATTGTTGTTTACTTTTGCTAGCTTGAATTCTTGCACCAACTCTCAAAACCACAAAAGACTTCCTAATCAATGATGCGCATTCTAAGGTAAATCCTAGGGAGAATGACCCGGGATCAATACTCTCGGTCATAGATTTTAGAATTGTTTGATGCGATATTTGCGTGTTGGTTAGACTATACTCACAATTGTATTCATTGCTAATTTCTAACCGGCATAAGAATATTACGTCCATCACGTGGCCGCAAACGGCTCATCAATCGGAGCTCCGTAGCTCAAGATATAGCTTGAGGAAGATGGAGGTGAATAGTGCCAAGCTTTCTTCTCCCTCTCTTCTCAAACCAGCATGCCTCACTTTCTTTGTTGGTAAAAATGAGCTGATTTGGCTCATTAATGGATTTATATATGTTGGGCCTTGGGCTCGGTCCAACCCGTTAACGTTTTAGGTTCGTTTGGCCCACTTTGAGCCAAAACCCTTAAGATTAGCGCCCGGTTTTTAATTCTAAATTATTTTTCTCAAAACACGGTATCGGACAAACTAGAGCCGATACTGCTGGCTTAAGCACCAGTACACATTTTTACAAAAAATCTTTTGTAAAAGATATATTTTCCAACTCATAAAAATTCATTGAAATCAACTTTCACCTTTTTATTTTCAAAATAACATTTCTATATTTTTGAACATAATACAGGTAATTAAATATTTATTTTATTAAAGCGGTTTTATGTGAAAACTCCGATTCTTACAACATCTGGGGTTTCAAAATGATATGCAATTATCTTTAGTGGACGTTGTGTAACGGGACCTATGTACGCTTCCAAAGCCCACATACGCGACACATAAAAAACATGACTCACTTAATGAACACGTGGCCAGCGATTTTTGGAGCATTTTGGGAACAATCGAACTCATTTCTGATGCTATTGAACCAGGGACTGAGAGGGGAATAAAGCAAGTAGTCATTTTTTAGTTTTTGCCATGTTTTAGGTTAGATTTCTAGAGAGAGAAGCTTTAGTTTTTCTCTAGATATTAGGATAGTTTAGGTCAAATTTTCATAGATCTAAATTTTAATTCTTGTTTTAGTTCAACTCTCTTTATATTTCTTTACTCTATTGTCTTAATTCTCTTATTTTTTCTTGTTAATCTCTTGATTTTGTCAATTTTAGTTTTATGAACAATATTGTTAATTCCCTTTTCTTTTATGCAATTTAATATTTTATGTTTTCTTGTGGTTTAATTTAGTTGTTGTTATTGATTTCTTACAATTGGTAGTCTTAGAGTTTATTATTCTTGTAAATTACCATGCTCTTATTTTTATATACACCAAGTGTTTGAAAAAATATTTTGGCTTAGTTTTATGGTAGATTTTTAGCACCCTTTGTTTGGTATTGAGGACTTAGGTGCCTTGATGTCATTGATGTCCAATGTAATTGGCAATTTAGGGTTGTTAATTAGTTTTCGGATCAACTATGTCCATTTGATTTCTCCCTCTGATGTTAGAGGAAAGCTAAGTGAAATTAACTCTTTGTAATTGTCATGTTGTGGTCAATGATCTAGATAGCTAGGAAACCTTGAATCTTAATCCTTGTCAAAAGGGCCTTTTAGTATTTGATTTCTTTGTCTGATCTTTACTTTCTTGCACTTTTCATTTCTTGTTTCATGTTATCAAAACCTCAAAAATATCCCATAACCAATAATATGCACACTTCCTTGCAATTTCTTTGAGAGACGACCTGAGATCTAATACTCTCGGTATTCTATTGGTTTGACTTAAGTGACAAACAAATTAAACTTTGATTGAGAGTTATCTGTTAGTTTGGAACTATACTTGCAACGTGATTATTTCATGAAAACTCCGAACCAACAATTTTTCTTCGTCAAGTTTTTGGCACCGTTTCTGAGAAATTACGAATGTGCGCCTGTTATTGGTTATTGTTAATATGTTGATATTGTGAATAACTTGATTTTTGGTTTGTTTGCTAGTTTTTGCTAGTTTTAGGAGTTTGTTTTCTTTGTTTTCTTAGTAGCTTTTATTTTTATTCTCTCTTTCTATTATGAATTCTCACAATTTTGGCTATATGTTTGGTTCTAACTATATTGTAGGAAATGGGAATTTTAATGATGATATACATCAAGGATGGAGAAATCAAATGTGGGAGGAGTCTCAATCCTATGGACAATCTTCATGACAACAACCTCTTTCGGCATATTATGAGCATAATTCAACCCATGGTGCATACCAATCCAATGGTTATGGTGACATTTCTTGTGGTTATCAACCACAATTACCATATGCTTATGAACCCCCACCTTAACATTGTTCTCAACCATACTCACAAGCCCTATACCAGCAAACACCTCCATATGATCCTAACCCATATCCACCATACCAACAATCATATGAGCCATATGAACCATACTTAGAGGCACCACAATTTCAACATCAATACTCCCAAGAACCACCACCTCTATATACAACACCTCTATACTCTCACCAAGATGAACCACCTCCCATATATGAGAACTTTAAACCACATGATGAATCCTCCTTTCCAACACAATCCTCGATGGAAGAATATCCATATCCATCAATCCAAGAGCAACATACTCCTAATTAAGTTAGCCAAGTGGAACAAGAGCCAATGGATCATCTCATGGAAGCGATGGATCGGATTAAAGCAATCTTGTTCCCCAAGGAGAAAGATGAAGCCCAAAAGAGGCACGAAGCTATCATGGCTAATGATGATTGGACTTTTGACAGTTTAGAATTCACAAATGAAATCTCGTTGCAAGTATAGTTTCTAAACCAACAATAATCCTTTCATACTAAAATTTGTTTGTCACAAGTACAAACCCCTAAAATCTATAAACCAAAGTATTTAAACCTCGGGTCGTTCTCCCTAGGAATTGCAATAAAGTACCTTGTTATTGGTTATGAGGTATGTTTTGGGGTATTTGGATGAGAAACATGAAAAGTAAATGGAAATGAAATTCAAATAACAAAAGGTCTTGGCAACGTTTGGTGGTCAAAGATCTCCATCCGAATCACTAACCACAACATGAGACTTGGCAAGGATCAACCCCATTAAGTCATCCTCTAACTAATAAAGGAAAGTCAAATGAGCTATGTCAATCTTAGTCCATATGTCCTAGTTCTACACCAAATCATTTAGTGAGATCTAGCGTTAATGGCTCCCAATCGTCAATTACTTGGACATTAGTAACTCAGGAGTTCCTAAGTTACCTCCCCAAGCCAAGAGCATTAAAATCTACTCTAGCTTCTTCTCAAGTATTTTGACAAACACTTAGAAGGCAAAAGAATAAGGCATAGTAAATCAACAACAAGAGTAAAATCTAACAATAACTAAATGCAAAGAATTAACAACAACAACTAAAAGAAGCACAATTATTATGAATTACCTCAACTTGAATTGAAAGAAAATAGAAGGAAGAAGAGTAGATCTACAAAAAAAATATAAAAGCAACATAAAGGAAATTACAACAAAAGAATAGAAGAAGATGATTGCAACAACAAAGAATTAAGAAGCAAAAGTAGAGGGAAGCATGAATGAAAACCTAGATCTAAGAACTAATCCTAATCCTAATTCCTAATCCTAGAGAGAAGTGAGAGCTTCTCTCTCTAAAAACTAACTTTCCCTCTAAAACTAACCTAAACTAAACTAATGATCAAAAGTATGTTAATTCCCCTTTAATCCCTGGCTTAAATAGCATCAGAAATGAGTTGGATTGGGCCCACAAGGCTTCTAAAATCGCTGGCCACGAGTTGCGTCAGGTGAGTCATGTGCACCCATCGGCGTGTACACATACCGTGTGCGTGCGTGCCCCTATGTGCAGTGCAACTATAGCAAATCTTATATCATTTCGAAGTCCCAGATGTTAGCTTTCCAATGCAACTGAAACCGCATCATTTGGACTTCTGTAGCTCAAGTTATGGTCATTTGAGTGCGAAGAGGTGGGCTTGACAACTTTTGCAATTCCTTCATTTCTTCATGAGTTCTCCATTTTTACATGCTTTTCCTTCATCCCCTTGATCTAATCTTTGCCTCCTAAATCTGAAATCACTTTACAAACATATCAAGGCATCTAATGGAATCAAGGACAATTAAATTTAGCTATTTTAAGACCTAGAAAGCATGTTTTCACTCTTAAGCACAAATTAGGAGACAATCATGAAAGCATGCTATTTCATTGGATAAATGTGGGTAAAAGGTCATAAAATTCCCCAAAGTCAATACAAGATAAACCCTACAAATGGGGTTTATCAACCTCCCCATACTTAAGCCAAGCTTGTCCTCATGCTTAAACCAAGAAAGAAACAAGGGGTATCAACATTTATTGAATGAAGTCTAACTAAATGCAATCTACCTATATGCAACTATCTACATGAATGCAATTGCTTGGTCAAAATAAATCAATTCCCAAGAAGCATATATGCACAAGGGCTAAGGTCTAGTAAGTCTAATCCACAATTGAATTGAGTTATTAAATATTTTTACAAACTTGCATGAAAAGAGATGATCATAGGTGAAAACATGTAATTGAGCATCAAACCCTCACTGGGTGTGTTTGCACTCTATTCGCTCAAGTGTTTAGGGTTGATTCTCTCAATTCTGCTCTATTTCATACTTTCTAAGATTTGTTTTTCTTCTAACAATCAATATTTATTCAATGCATGGATACAAGTATCATGAGGTCTTTTCATAGGTTGTAATGGGGCTAGGGTCAAGGTAAGGAGGCATATTTGGTCAAGTGAGCTTAAAATTTGAATCTTTGATAAGCTTAAACTTCCCACTTAACCTATGACATCCTATACAATTTAACCTAACTACCCATTTTTCTCACTTTTTCACATACTTGATACGTAAAAAAATTAATTTCACGTAATTACCGGCAAGTATACCGGGTCGTATCAAGTAATAAAACTCACTAAGAGTGAGGTCGATCCCACAGAGATTGGTAGATTAAGCAACTTTAGTTAAATGGTAGATTTAGTCAAGCAAACATGCTTTTGATTTCATGAGATTTGTGATTTTTGAACATAATTGCAAAAATTTAAATGGCAAGGAATTTAAAGAACTAAAAGAAAGAAAGAAGATGAAAGTAAATAACTGAAACTTAAATTGCAAGAAACTTAAATGACATTAAAAATAAATTGCAAGAAAGTAAAGATTGCAGAATTTTAAAGAGCATAAGAGTAAATAGAAACAGAATGTAAATGACAAGAATAATAAATTGCAAGAATGTAGAAAGGAAATGGGGTAATGGGTATTCAAACAACTAAAGAGCAAAAGAAATGAGAATTGATGATGGAGAGGATCATTAGGGATCAGAGATGCAAATTCTCCTTAATTGATGTTGATCAATTCCTTCTCAATCATGGGTATAGATCCATGGCAATTTGTGGGTAATTGAGTCCCAATCTCTTGGTAACTCAATTTCTCTCAACACAACCAATTGCCACTCTCGTGATCTAATTGTTCATGAGAAGAGATGAATTTCAATTTCTAATCCAAGCCACACAACTTCCAGAATTTCAACCAAGGGAGGTTACATCTCACATACCAACCAAAGTGTATTGATCAAGGAAATCATGAAAGGATGAACTCTAAACTGAATTATGTAGCTCCTTTCTCAAATTCACTACATAATTCATATAGATTAATCCTTCTCTCGATGGTGATTGAATCTATGAAGAACAAGAGTTTCCTTTTAGATGAACCACTTGAATTGAGAAGGAAAAGAAAAGTTATCAACTCATTCAAATGAGTAGAGCTCCTCCCCCTAATGAAAATGGGGTTTAGTGAATCATAGCTCTAAATTCAACAAAAAATGCAAAAGTAAACATTAAAATTGAGTAGAGAAGAGTGATGAAGAATAGAGAAGAAGTTCTTGAAAACTAAAATTCAAAGTTACAAGAAAAACAAAATAGAAGACCGGTGAGAAAAAGTAAAGAGTAAAAAAATGCTAGTGTAATAGAAAAATATCGAAGTGTCAAAAAAAAAGTCCTCCTAAAAGTACTAAACTCTTCTCTATTTATACTACTCCTAAAATTCCTTCAGAGATCTTTAATTTGGGCTAGCAATGTGGGCTTTCTCTTTGTTGAATTCCTAGCTCAATGGAAGAAGTGTTGCTAAACAGGGGAGAAGGAGCTTGTTCATAATGTTCCTGGCCCAATGGCTTGGCGTTTTTGCCAATAACGTTAGCCTTAATACACTTTGGCAACGTGCAAGGTATTTTCCTGGGAGTGGCCATTGGTACTTGGGCGTTGTTAGCCCAAGTTGTTGCTAACAACTTGCTTTTCTTCTTCTTGACTCTACTTTTCATGCTTAATGTTTCCCAGAATTTGAGTTTCAATCCTCTGCTTTAATATGGACTATCATTCATCATTGGAAAGCTCTGAGTGTCTTCTTTCTAATGCACTTAGAATCATCTCAATTGGATTTTTCTAGCTCAAGTTATGCTCCATTGAAGAAGGCAAGGTCAAGTTGCCTTGGTTGTGGCGTTTTTGTCAAACACGCCAGTTCATTCCAAGTTGGCAACGTGCTAGTGCCCTTCCTTGGCCCAAATTCTCTGCCCCTTGGCGTTTTTGACGAACACGCCTTCTCCCCATTGGCTTGGCAACGTGTTCGAGCCTCTCTAGGCTCATTCATGCTTCCTTGGATGTTAACTCCTTGTTCTTATTTTTGGGGCTTAAAGTTGCTTATGGTTTAGCTTCAATTTTGTGCTCCACTATAAACTATTATATATGGTTGAAAAGCTCTGAATATCAGCTTTCCAACGCAACTGAAAGCACTCAAATTAGATCTCTGTAGCTCAAGTTATTCTTGTTTGAAGAAGACAGGGTCAGGCTGCCAAAATCGCGGGCGTTGTTAGCAAACACGCCTTTGCTCTTCCAAGTTGGCAACGTGTTCAGTTTCTGAGGCTCCAAATGAAGCCCGCTTTTGAAGCTTCAGACTAATGTCAAGCCCATACCATGATATATCGTTGGAAAGCTCTGGATGTCTACTTTCTTATGCCGTTGGAATCACCTCATTTGGAGCTTTGTAGCTCAAGATATACTCCATTGAAGGAGGTAAGGTCAGGCTGTCCAGCTCACCAGCGTTTTTGGCAAACACTCCTTTGTTCTTTCAAGTTGCCAACGTGCTAACTTATGCTTCCTAGCTCCAAGCATTGCTGCGTTTTTTATGAGTACGCCAATGCATTCCCAAGTTAGCAACGTGCTCTTCATTCCCAAGGTTGCCAAGCTTGCTTGTATGATGCGTAGACAATGAACACGCCTATGTATCCCAACGTTGGCAACTTGCTTGAGTGAGTGATCCTTGCTTGTTTGCTTCCTGGCATGTTTTCATCAAACACGCATGTGCACCCAACGTTGGCAACGTGCTTGATGTCTTGAGATTGCCCTCCAGGATTGCCTTCTAGCTTGGCGTTGCCTTGGAACACGTCCATGCTCTCCCAAGCCAACAACGTGCTCGAGCCTTCCTTATGGCACCAAGCTTTGCTTGCTACGTTGCCTTGGAACACGCCTATAGGAGCTGGCATTGGCAACGTGCATCTCCCTTTCCTGGGCCAAGTTTTCTAGCTCAGTGTTGCCTTGGAACACGCCAATGTATCTCTGGGTTGGCAACCTAACAACCTTCATTTCCTAGCCAAACCTTGCTCAGTTTGCTTCTTGGCATTGTTGCCAAGCACTCCAATGTAGCTCCAAGTTAGCAACGTGCATAGTGCTCACAGGAGACCACTTTCTTGCAAGGTTGTTTGTGCTTTTCCTGAAGTAAAGCTTCAATGGCGTTGCCAACTTGAATTCCAAGTTAGTAATGTGAACATTGCTCTTCTTGAAGGAGTTGTTAGCCACTTGCTTGCTTCATTCTTGCTTCAATGCCTTCTTGTTTCATCACCTATCATTAACAAGGGAAATTGCTTCAAAGTCTTACCAATCCATGCAATCAATTTCATGAGATTCATTCATACTCATTCATTTATGTATTCCTTGAATCATTTGCATGAATTTGGCTACAATTAACCTGGTTCTTGGTACTTGAGTGCATGGAGATGGAACTCATTAAAATGCTTGTTTATTTCAAAGAAAATGAATGAAATTAAGCTAAAACTACTTCAACTAACTAGCTAATATAGCAAAGATGCAAATGCATCAATACTCATGCATTTCCTTTTCATTCTACAACACTTATGCATTGACCCTTATTGAGGTTTGCTTTGGGGCATTTTGTCCCCTTTTTATTTCTTTCTTTTTCTTTGTTTCTTTCTTTTTCTATTTTTTTTCTTTTCTTTTCCATATTATTTTTTCTTTTTCTTTTCTTTTCATTTTCTTTTGTTTTTCTCATTTTTTTATTTCTTTCAAACTATATACAAGAACATCAATGCATAAGGTCTATATATTTAGTCAATACATGAGCATGTACCCAATTTCCAATATTTTCAACAAAAATACAAACTACCCTCTTTATTCAACCAATGTCCCAAGTTTCCCACACTTGAATGTTACACACACACTAGTCTAAGCTAATCAAAGATCCAAATAGAGGAATTTTACTATTTTTCACTTTAGAGCTTGTAATGTGCTAAATTAAAGAACAAGCGGGTTAATCGTAGGCTCAAATTGGCTAACAATGGAAGATAAAAGGTAAGGCTACATGGGTAAGTGAGCTAAATGAAATGATGGCCTCAATCATATAAATGCATGAATACACAAAATAATGGACATAAAGAATTAAACAAATCAAATATTACAATCATAGAAAGAGAATAATGCACACAAGAAGGAAAATAAGTGGTTATAAGATGTAACCACGCCATTAGGCTCAAATCTCACTTGCTTGTGTTCTTAGCTCAAAACAGGTTCCACAATATATATATGATTCAAGCAAGTTTTATGAAAAGTTTTCGCTCAAATCAATTGAGGTGCCTTATAGATAGAAATCTTGAAAAATCTCATTATTTTGACTAAGCTTATTGTGTATATATATGCGAAATTAAGAAAATGCAACAAAAATCCTAAAAACCTAAAATAAAATGCAAAAGTGTTGGATTTAGAAGTTTGTCACCCAAAATCGCCGATCGGTTGGACGACCTCCCTACACTTGAAGATTGTACCGTCCTTGGTGCATGCAAAGAAGAGCAAGGTGGGCGGGTTGCTACAATTGATGAGCTCCGTCAAAAGATTGTGCAGATGACTTGTTTGTTGCCCCATTTAAAAGCTTTTTCTTTTCCTCCTTTCTTGGTGGCCAACCTAAAAGGAAAGAAAAAGAAAGAAAATTAAGCCTACAAGAAAGATAGCAAAGCAAGTAGAACATAGGCGGGGCTAATGCCAAATAAGAGTAAGGTTCCCACTACATGTTAGCTACGCACGTAAGTGAGAAATTGATATAGGAAAAGGGCATATCAACTAATACTTGATGCAAGAGTAAAATCGAGGCATGAGGGACATGTTGAGCATCAAGTTCAAACAAGAATTGACACGAACAAGATTAGTGATAAGCATGAAAGCATTTGGTCCCATCCTAACTCAATGATAATGAGGCACAAAAATGAAGGATAATGAGTTAGGAAGGACTAAAGCACTAATCTTGTGTGTAGAACAAACATTACAATTAATGCTACAAGTCACGAAGCATCAAAATAATACAAAAGAGTCTCAACAATTGAGTAGAAAAGTTCAACACCATTATTAAAATGAGAAATTTGAAAAAAATAAAGTAAAAAACAGGCTATAAAAACAAAATGAAAATGCAAAGAATGGAAGTATGCGAATGCAGAGGACAAAAGAAAATGGAAGATGAGAAAAAAACTCATTTTTTTTAACGGCGCGGACGCGTCATGCACGCTTACGCGCCGATGCGCAGATTGGCCGAAGTGCGCGTACGCGCCAGGTGCGCGCATGCGTAGATGGAAAGTGTAGGCATGGGCGCAGACGTGTACAGTTCGCGTCCGCGTGGGTTGTGTTGGGCTAAAGGCTTAATGCTGGCCCAGGCTCAGCACAACTCTCGGGTTAGTGGCCTGAAAACCATCTCAACGAATTGGCGTGCACGAGATATGTGCGCGAGCACGCGCATTTGCAAAATATGGATATCGATGCGTAAGCGCGCAGTGCCTGTACGCGTACACGCGGTTGTGCCATTGGCCCAGTGCTAGCGCAAGATTGGCCCAACTCTCTGGAAAGAGTATGGGCCTGCGTATGGGTATGGACGCGCACGCACACAGCGTACGTACGCGTCCTTGACCCTTTTTTTTTCAGAAATACTATAAATAGCTAAAAATCTCCCTAATACTACCTACAACTCAAGATAAACAAAAATGCAAAATTATCAAAAAAATCTCAAGTGCAAACAAACATAACTTGCACTTTAAGCGACTAACAACCAAGATATTAAGACAAGACTACATGAAGAGAAAAAAAACTACCTACAATGGCAACTCAATTCACTTATTAATGTAAAATGCAAGAGGGTGGAAAGAGTTTACCATGGTGGGGTATCTTCCACCTAGCACTTTTGTTTGTTGTCCTTAAGTTGGACTTATGGGGAGCTCCTCTCAAGGTGGCTTATGCTTGAAGCTATCTTTGAACATCCACCAATGTTTGGTCCTCCATTGTGCACCAAGATTCCTTAGTTGTTGCACCAAGTGTTGATGGAGTTCTTCACAAGCTTGGGGCTCCCAAAATTGATTCTCTTTGTGCGATCTGGGATCCCACACTTTATTTTCACACCTGTCTTGAAGTTGATCAATATTCCATCCGGGTGGCATGACCTTAGATTTCTCAAAGAAGCTTCCAAAAAACTTCCTAGACCTATGCAATTTGGTTCCACACCAACCATTGCTCTTGAATTTTGAGCTTGCAACCGTCATGAGCTTAGAATGATGTTTCCAACCACTACACAACTCTTTCCTACTCTTAACTCCACAAAGAGCTCTAAGTTGATAATCATTTTCAATCAAACTATATTCAAGTGAGAAAGTAAAGCTTAGGGATAAGAATGTTACCCACTTGAATATTGTGTAGGATGGTGACTTAAGGAAGGGTGGACCTATTGATCTTGCAAGCTCCACTCCCCTGTGCTCTTCTTTGACTATTTCCACCTCTTCGCAAGCTTCTTCAAATTCAACCTTTTCCCCTTTTTCACTTGGCTTGGTGTTGTCTTCAAGAACTTCATCTTGCATAATGGGAGGTGATTCAGTTTTAGATAGGAATTCATTGATGAATGAATCCATCTCTTGATCAACCTTTTCATATTCTTCAATCTTGATATACACCATGCCAACTTTTTCCTCTAGGTAGCTCTCTTCTGATTCACTCTCTTTCTCATTGCTCACAAAGGGTATGGGAGGTTGTGCACATTCTTCTATAGTTTCAACTTCATATCCAATGGGAGAGGATTCAATTGTAGATATGAATTCATCCATGATTGAATCCATCTCTTGATAAACCTCTTTCAAGTCTCCAACTATGATATGCCTTGGAGGTTGCGCACCCTTCTCAACATCAATATCAAGCTTCTTGGAAGAGTGCTTCATGATGCTACATTCCCATGGACTTTCAACATCTCCTAAATCTTCAACCACTTCTTCCTTTTCTTCAATGATCATAGGCTCCTCCAATTGTTCTAACACAAAGTGGCATCCCTCATTTTCCACTGGAATTTTCAATCTCTCCTTCATGCTATGCTCTTCAATTGATTTTTCACATGTGGCTATAGAAGCACCTTGAGTGTTCAAGCATTGGTAGGCTAACGTATGCACTACCTTGGTCAAGTTAGTCACAATCTCTAGGGTGTTCCTTTGCATATCCAATTGTCCTTGAAGTAGCAAGGTGAAAGAATCATCTATTGGAGCTTGGGATGGATAAGAGGGTTCATTATTTTGGAGAGAGGGTTCATAGTAGGGAGGTGGTTCTTCTTGGTAAGGGTATGGAGATGGTGTGCATTGAGGTGGTTCATGGTAGTAATCTTGATAGAGTTGGGGTGGTTCTAAAGGTTCTTACTCATAATGGTCATGAGAATATGGTACGGGTGATTGGTCATACAATGGATGTGGGTTACAAGAAGGTGCTTGGTAAAATTGGGCTTGTGAGCATGGTTGGTAGTCATGTTGAGGATAAGGTTCATAGGCATATGGTGGTAATACTTGATTATCACAAAAAGAGTCACCATAGCCATCAAATTGACATGCATTAGGATGGTGCTTATACCTATAAGTATCCGGAGGTTGTTGCCAATAGGAGTGATCAATTCCTTGAGGCTCCTCCAATCTTGAAGTGTTCCATCCTTGATACATGTTATCATTATTGAAGTGCACATTTTCTACAACACAATTAGGACCAAACTCATAGCCGAAGTGAGAATTCATAGTGAAAAGAAAAAATAAAATTCCAAAGGTAATAAAAAAATAATTAAACAAGGTCCTAAACTAGCAAAAACTAACAAGCAATCCAAAAATCAAGCTATTCACAATATTCACATATATACAATAACCAATAACATAACACCATTGCAATTCCCCGGCAATGACGCCATTTTGATGATTGGACTTTTGACGGTTTAGAATTCACAAATGAAATCTCGTTGCAAGTATAGTTTCTAAACCAACAATAATCCTTTCATACAAAAATTTGTTTGTCACAAGTACAAACCCCTAAAATCTATAAACCGAAGTATTTAAACCTCGGGTCGTTCTCCCTAGGAATTGCAATAAAATGCCTTGTTATTGGTTATGAGGTATGTTTTAGGGTTTTTGGATGAGAAACATGAAAAGTAAATAGAAATGAAATTCAAATAACAAATGGTCTTTGCAAGGTTTGGTGGTCAAGGATCTCTATCCTAATCACTAACCACAACATGAGAATTGGCAAGGATCAACCCCATTTAGTCATCCTCTAACTAATAAAGGAAAGTCAAATGAGCTATGTCAATCTAAGTCCATAAGTCCTAGTTCTACACCAAATCAATTAGTGAGATCTAGCGTTAATGGCTCCCAATCGTTAATTACTTGGACATTAGTAACTCAAGAGTTTCTAAGTTACCTCCCCAAGCCAAGAGCATTAAAATCTACTCTAACATCTTCTCAAGCATTTTGACAAACACTTGGAAGGCAAAAGAATAAAGCATAGTAAATCAACAACAAGATTAAAATCTAACAACAACTAATTGTAAAGAATTAACAACAACAACTAAAAGAAGCACAATTATTATGAATTACCTCAACTTGAATTGAAAGAAAAGAGAAGGAACAAGAGTAGATCTACAAAAAAATATAAAAGCAACATAAGGGAAATTATAACCAAAGAATAGAAGAAGATGATTGCAACAACAAAAAATTAAGAAGTAAAAGTAGAGGGAAGCATGAATGAAAACCTAGATCTATGAACTAATCCTAATCCTAGAGAGAAGTGAGAGCTTCTCTCCTTAAAAACTAATATTCCCTCCAAAACTAACCTAAAATAAACTAATGATCAAAAGTATGTTAATTTCCCTATTAATCTTTGGCTTCAATAGCATCAAGTGAGTCATGTGAGTTGCATTAAGTGAGTCATGTGCACCCATCGGCGCATACACGTACCGTGCGCGTGCAGACCTCTATGTGCGGTGCAACTATGACAAATCTTATATCATTTCAAAGCCCCAGATGTTAGCTTTCCAACGCAACTGAAACCGCATCATTTGAACCTCTGTAGCTCAAGTTATGGTCATTTGAGTGCGAAGAGGTCGGCTTGACAGCTTTTGCAATTCCTTCATTTCTTCATGAGTTCTCCATTTTTACATGATTTTCCTTCATCCCCTTGATCCAATTTTTGCCTCCTAAATCTAAAATCACTTAACAAACATATCAGGGCATCTAATGGTATCAAGGCAAATTAAATTTAGCTATTTTAAGACCTAGAAAGCATGTTTTCACTCTTAAGCACAAATTAGGAGACAATCATGAAAGCATGCTATTTCATTGGATAAATGTGGGTAAAAGGTCATAAAATCTGCTAAAGTCAATACAAGATAAACTCTACAAATGGAGTTTATCAGCTAATCTTGCAAAAATTACAGCCCATTTATACTTACAAGATTAATGCCACAAGCAAAGCATTTCCACGGATGAATATGGAGAGCCAACCGAAGAGCGGAGCATGAAGGAGATTTTAGAATCTTAACTTGAGAACAAGGAGATGGAGTATGTTTTACAACAAGTGGAAGAAGTGGAGATCCATGAGAATGAAGAAATGGTTGAGGATTTAGGGAAAATTGAACAAGAGGTGGATCTCAAAATTGAAGATAATTCCACACCAATAAGTGACATTGTTGATTTCATTAAGGATTCTTCCGTTGGATGTGAAACTGATATTGAGGAAGAATGTATACAACCTCCAAGACATATCTTGATCAACAAGGATGACGTGGAAGAAGTTGGTGAACACAAAGTGGAAATTGACGAAAGTTTCCAAAAGGTGGAGGTAATTCAAGAAGAGGAAAAAGGAGTTTCAATCACCTTGCCAAAGCCGGTTGGAGCCTCTCTCACTAAGCAACTGTCCATCATAGCAATTGAGTGGGTAAAATTGATATCTCTTAGCTTTATTGTCCCACTTGAATATGGGTTGTTTGAAATGGATGGTCAACTTAGAACTCTTTGTGGATTGAAAAGTAAGAGAGCATTGTGTAGTGGTTGACAAAATAATGTAGGCTCATTAAGGTTGAACCCTCAAGGCTTAGGTCCCATGGTTACAGGAATGATAAATTGAATGGATCTAGGAAGATAGTTTGGTTCCTAAATGAGAATTCTGAAGTGATGATACCCGAATGAAAACATGAAGATCAAGAAGAAAGGTTGTCAACAACTTTGGGGTCATGTTACTTGCTTGAGATTTCTTGGAAGCTTGGTGCGCCTAGTTTGGGATCTCATAGGCTATTGGAAATACAAACATTGGTGGGGATTCAAGGAAGAATTCAAGCATAACTCACCATAGCAAGGGCATCCCCAATTGTCCTACTTAAAGACAATAAATAAAAGTGCTAGGTGGGAGACACCCCACCATGGTAAACTCTTTCCATTTTCTCTTTTGTATATATTGGTAAATAAGTTGAATTTTTATTTTTAGTTAATTTTATTTAGTTTTAAGTTGTAGTTTATCATGTTTGATAATGTTTGGTATTACTTTGGTAGCTTGTTAGGTGCTCAAAAAGCTTAATATGTTAAAAAAAATTGTGTCTTGATGGTCCCGCGTATGCGGCCCTATTGTCGCGTACCCATCCCTCAATTTTCGGACCATATCGCGTACGCAGCACCCTTTCGCGTACGCGAGCAACCAAGACAGAGGCCACCTTCCACGTGCATATAGCTCGCGTACGCGAGCCTTTAAAAAAATCATGTCATGCATACACATACGTGGTTCTGCGTACGGATAACTCCCTTGTTCACATATTTTTCTTTTCTTATCTTCTCTCCACTTCTTTTCTTCTTCTCTCTTCTCACTTCTCCTTTCCTTCCTTCAACCTCCATCCACCACCATCTCCTTTAATTATCTAGTTAGTTGGTTAATTAGTTTCATGTTTTGTTATAGTAGTTTAGGTTGTTAGTATAGGCTAGAGTAGGTGAAAAAAAGTGTTAGATTATTGATTTGATTTGCTGATTTTGCTGTTTATTGCTGTTGTACTGACATATTGCTATTTTAGCACCATTGTTGTTAATGTTCATTGTTTAATTGTGATTGAGGTTATATTTTGTTGCTTGGTATTGAATTTTGAATGTTGGATATTTGTACATACCAACTGCTCATGACATTGCCTTCAAGAATGCTTTTGGATTTCTCAATTGCATGTTGTAGCTAGCCACCATGTAATTTGAATTCACTATCTATTGTTAGGCAATTGTGTTTAATTGAAGCATTTGTTGATAGGTGATACATGATTATGTTAACTTTTATTTACATCACCAAGTTTATGCATCAAAATTGTAGAATTGTGTAATTGGATTGTAACCTTACCCATTGACATCTCTTTGTGCTTTTCAAGCTATGTGGACCTTGCTTGCTATGTGATTGATTTTACCTTATATCACTCTTTTTCTAAGTTGCATAGCACCCATGTTTCCTACTCTATGTTAATTAGGTGCTATAAACAAAAATTCAAAGTGTGCCATTGATTGATGTGTGAGTTCTATATTTTCATTGGTTCTTTAAATTCTCTTGCACATTAACCAATTTTCATTCATTATCCATTTCATAATTGCTTGATTCTTACTTGAGTACTTTCATGCTTCTTTTTTACTTGTTTGTTTATCTTAACCTACAAGTTTCCTTTAAAGTATCTCAAGCACACTAGAATGAGTAAAATGCATACTTCATTTGTTTAATCGTGATATAGCTTTCAATGCTAGTGTGTGAATTCTATCTCACGTGCAACTTAGAATTCACATACTATATTCTTTAATGTCACAAACTGATTAACTCACTTTATTTTAGTGATCATTACCTCATTCCAACAATCTATGCTTCCTTGCTTTTGCATTACTCGTATTTCTATCCTGTTTTTTATCTTTCAGGATGATTTACCATAAGCAAAAAGGAAAGCAGAAGAAAGATCATACAGCAACCGCTTAATCCACCAGCTGAAGGTAGCAATCTGTGCAGTCGCCGTACCCTCTTGCTCATCTTTGAATGCACAGAAGACCGTGCACACTTTTAAGTATGAGGAGGTCGTCCGACCAAAGCGGCCAATTTTTGGATGAAAAATTCCAATCCAAACACTTTCACATTTTGTATTTTTTCTGCTATTACTGTCATTTAGAATTCTTAGTTGCATTTTTCTTGGTTTGTATATATTTTAGAGCTCTTATTTGCACTTTTTCTTAGTTGATTGTGTTTCTTTTCATATATACATATATATAATAAGCTTGTCAAAATAATGAAAATTCCAAGACCATTTCTTTATAGGGCATTCCGAAATTGATTTGAGTTGATATTTTTTCATTAAAACTTGTTTGAAATATATTGTTGAACATGATTTTTGAGCTAAGAACACACAACCTTGTGAGTTTTGAGCATAATTGTGTGGTTGCATCATATAACCACTATTTCATTCTTGTGTGTGTTGTTCTCTTTCTAGGATTGTAATCTTTGATTTGTTTGATTCTTTATGTCTATTATTTGATGTGTATATGCATTTATATGATTGAGGCCTTCATTTTATTTGAGCTCACTTACCCAAATAGCCTTACCCTTTTGTCCACCTTTGTCAACCAATTTTGAGCCTGTTTAATCCCTTTTGTTCTTAATTTTATCACATGACTATCCCTAAGCGAAAAATAATAAATGTCCTTAATTTGGATCTTTGATTAGCTTAGACTAGTGAGAGTGTGTATCATTCAAGTGCGGGAAAGTTTGGAAACATTGGTTCAGGTAAGACTGTATTTTGGATTTTCATTGAAAATATTGGAAATTTGGTACATACTCATATATTAAATGTTTAAACAATATGGATTGATACACTTGTATATATTTTATTCTGAATAAAAAAGAAGATAAATAAAAATAAAAAATGGGAAAAGAAAAAAAGAGAAAAAGAAAGCAATAAAAAAGAAACAAAATGCCCCAAAGTAAAGTAATTATAACAATGCATATGTGTTGTGATTAAAAAGAGAATGCATGTGTGTGAAAAAGTGAATAATGGGTGGTTAGGTTTGCATTTGAATTGTATAGGTTGTTATATGTTTAGGAGAGAGATTTTAAGTTAATCAAATATTCAAATTTCAAGCTCACTTGACCATACCCATCCTTACCTTTACCCTAGCCCCATTACAACCTTGAAAAAGTCCTCATGATAATTGCATGCATGCATCTTGATTGTTAGATGAAAGACAAATCTTAGAAAGCATGATTAGAGGAGAATTAAGTGAATCAATCCCATACACTTGAGAAATTAGAGCATATACACATCCGGTGAGAGGTTCGATTGCTCAATTATATGTTTCAATCGGTTATTATTCTTTATCTTGCAAGTTGTAAATTCTTTTCAATAACTTTAATCAATTGCTGGATTTCACTTGGTTATGATTGTTTTAACACTTGGTTGTTTAGATATGTATTCTGGGAAATGGTTTATTTCACTACAAGAATATGGTCGATTAGCTATCACAAAAATAGTCGTAAAATCATCACTAATCTGACGTAATATATAATTTATGACAGATTAGCTACCGCCTAGCAATTAATGCTTTCCTCGCTAATTCATCGAAAAGTTGTTTTAGCTACTGAATAGATAGTCGCAAATCCATCACTAAAGTAAAAGCTAATTCCATAGGAAAAAAATAGACTAAAAGGTAGTCGCTAATTAGCGACAAACTCTACTGCAGCAGAATCATCGCTAAATCCAAGCTAACTTCGTAGACAAAATGGGATGCTTAGTTAATGCTAATTAGCAAGGAATTTTTCCGAACCTAATTCGTCACAAGTTATCCACTAATATAATCGCAAATCTGTCACATTTTATAGCAAATCAATAGCAAATCTTTGAAGATCCTTAATCAAATTTGTAGGAATTTTGTCGCTAAACCAAAGCTATTCTAAATGAGAAAGTAGAGTTATGAAGTAATCGCTAATTTGCTAGGAAATAATATGTAGTTAATTAGTTGCAATACTATCACAAATATCATCGCAAATTTCTTTTAAACTAGTAACAAATCGATAGGTATCTCATAAATATTTCAGTCGCAATAGAATCATTAATTTGTCACCATCATCAACAGCAAATATGTCGCTATACTAAAATAAATAGTATATTTTTTTATTTTAGTAATTGAACTAAAAGATTATAATGCATACAAATAAAATTAGTTCATCAAAATTATACATGTTTAAAAAAGTTCAAACCATGTTTAAAGAAATTAGGGATTAAAGCATAACCTAATAATAAGGTTTAATTACTCTGTTGGTCCCTATAGTTTCGTAAAATTTTCAATTAGGTCCCTATACTTTTTTTCTTTTTAATTGAGTCCCTACACTAAATTTTTTTTTCTATTAAGTCCTTCTTAGTAGTAATTGGCTTAATTTTATAGCGACCCAACTAAAAAAAAAAAAAGAATTGGTATAGGGACCTAAATAAAAAGGAAAAAAAGTGTAGGGACCTAATTTAAAAAAAAAATTGGTGCAAAGACTCAATTAAAAGGAAAAAAGTATAGGGACCTAATTGAAAATTTCGCGAAATAATAGGGACCAATAAAGTAATTAAATCTAATAATAACTAAGCCTTTGGTTTAATCAAATGCTATTCTATCTATTCAATAAATCTAAAAAAATGACTAAATTATTAAATTAACAAAAAGTTAAAATATCATGTAAAAGTACATATTCACTCACTTCCTTAGAGATGTTTGAATCTGGCTGTAAAAATGTGATCCGGCTTCTATAAAATTCATTATATATTACACATCTCATTCCTCGTTGCACATTGAAAATTTTAAAAAAATGAAAAATACAAACACCTAAGACTTGTCATATCAATTGCACAAAGAACATGTCCACCAATTTCACCTTCAGTTTCATCAATATTGTCACTTATACTGTGATCAAAAACCAAAAAAAGAACATAAATATATTAATTAACAACAAATTAAACACAAAATATAGTAGCCATCAGAACAATAGTGAAGATAAAAAAAATTAAAATCAAGAACAAAAATAATAGAACTAATAAATTAAAATCAATAACAATAACATTTAACAAATTTAAAATAAAAATAACAATAGCAGCAACCAACAGTGAAGAACAACAAATTAAAAATCCACAACAAAAAATTAGCAACAATGAAGAACAACAAATTAAGAATAGAAGATCAAGAACAACAAACAATAGTAAGAAGCCACGAACAACAAATAAATAACAGTGAAGAACAAACCATAGTAGGATCAGAGAAATGCAAGAACAAAACAAATCAAGAACCAAAAAACAACAACAAGAAATGCCATGAAAAATAAAAAATAGTAAAGGTATATATATATATATATATATATATATATATATATATATATATATATATATTAGCAACCAAAAAAATAATATTAGCCACTAAAAAAATATTTTTAAATAATACAAAATGAGGACAGTAAACAATACAAAATACATGCATATATGCAACAACATGAGGGAAATGTGGAAGAAGTGTTGGGATAATTAAACAACCGAAACTAATGACAATGAAGTTCCAGTAAGCAAGGTTCTGAAAACCAAACCGGTCATCGAACCGCTCTAGTTACTGATTCACTGGTTCATAGGTTCAACCGGTTCGACCGTGGTTGAACCGAAAAAACTGTTTTATAATAAAATAATAAATAAAATATAAATAAACACATTAAAACATAATTATAATTTAATACAAACTTTAAAATATCATCCAAATTTAAAAGAGAAAGCTCTAAGATGGTTTCAGTTAAGGAAGGCGCTCAATCCATTTGCCAATTTGGAAACATTCGAAATTGCGTTCTATCATTGCTACCAACTTACCCGGATATGCGTCCAAGTTTGCCAGAAATTTGCTGGAATGAAGTTGCAAAATGGAAAATTGAGTGGGAAGAGATTAAAGCTAGACTAAGGCAACAACAGCAACCACCACAAATCGATCAAGAAGTAACCAAATCTCAGCTATCAATAGAACAAGACTCGCAGTAGTATCAACAGAAATTCAAGAAAAAAGAGAGGCTGAAATCGATGTAAATTCAGATTCAACAAGCAATTTAGCAACAAAACCAACAACAGATCACAAATTTAATTTCACAAGATTAGTTCACAAATCAACTGAGTCTAGAATATGAAATCGACGAAGAAAAGGAATCAGATTTCAATTTTGAATTTCAACCACAACAACAATAAGAAGAATCAAACAGAAATTGCAAATCAAGCACGAATTCAAAATTCAAATCCAGAAATTCAATAAAAAATAACTCCAAATCCAGAGAATCAAGTACACTTAGAGACAATTGCAAAGAAAGTAGAATCGTAAATCAAGTACGCTTAGAAATTATGATAGTACTAAATTATACCTTCTGATTTGGCAACTAATAAAAAAACAGAACAAAAAATTTAAATTAAAAAAAATAGAATTAACAACCCAACCAAAGAATCAAGAACAACCCAACCAAAGAACAAATCAGAATCAACAATAGGGAGGACGACGGAAGAATAAAAATAAATCAGAATCAAACCAACAATCAGAAGAAAAAAATCAGAATCAAAATCAAATAGTGGCTCCGTTACAGATGCGGGAGGAAGAGAAGTTTGTGACTGACTTTCGTTAGATGCGGGAGGAAGAGAAGGTTCATTCGAAGCAGAATTATTTTCAGCATTATCATTCCTAGGTAGTTCTTGGTTGATACTTTCATCCATACCTAAATATTACCAGCAATCCAACCCAATAATCTCAACTCTCAAGTTCACAACAAACAAAATCCAAAATTATTAAAAATTATTCACAATTACTCAACAAACAACAAAATCCAGTTCAGTAAACAAAGCAAAATCAGTTCAGTAATCAGTAAACAACAATTATTAACCAAAGTTCACAGTTCAGTTTAGCAGGATCAGTTGAATCAGTTCACACTTCACAGTTTCATGCTACACAGTTCACAGAAAAATAAAATAGGGAGACAGAGTTCACAGTTTCAGAGTTCATCAGGTCACACTGCAGTGACTTCAATTCACACTTCACAGAGCTTCACAAAATCAAACAAGTAGCCAGAAAAAATAAATTAAAAAATTACCTGGAAATCCAGAAGCTCGAAGGCGCCTTCAACAGAACATGCAATAGGGAGAGTGGGAGACAGCGATGCCGAGTGACCAAGTAGTGAAGGAGCACCTTCGAAGGAACGACGGCTGCTACGCGATGGAGGTGGCTGTTCGAAGGAACGACGGCTGGTGCGCGACGGAGATGGCTTGGCAAACGAACGATGGCTGCTGCGTGATTAGGTGGCTATTCGCATGAACGACGGCGGCGGCACGACGCGGTGGCTGGACGGAGGTGAGGGACGACCAGACGACGAGCTCGATGAGAAGTCGTGTGAGAGTCAGAGAGGCGTTCCCATTTCTCACTCTCAGTTCTGAGTTTCTGAAGCTCGAAGAGAAGGGGGATACACTCAGGAATCAGGATCGAATTAGGGATTTAGGGCTCCAGAGGCTGAAACAGCAACGTTTTGCTGCCCAGCCAAAAAATCAGCCGGGTCACGGTTCGGTTCGACTGATCGGTTAGCGGCCGGTTTACCGGTTCAATTTTGGTTTTTAAATTCTATGATTTTCTGTTTAACCAAATTATTTTCCTATACAGTTCACAATTCAACCGGTTCGATCGGCCGATCCAAACCGATTTTTAGAACCTTGCCAGTAAGTGATGGAGGAGTAGCTAATTTTGAATTTGGGTTGGCAGAATAAGCTAAAGGAGATGCCGAGAGAACTTTCAACACCTGAAATTAAAGACATATTTAAAAAGAAACAAAAAGAGAACTAAAGACATTTTCATGAAGGAACCAACTTCATATTATATCTGGTTCAAGACTATTGATAACAATCACACTACAAGATTATAATGGGGAAAAAAAAAGAAAATACCAGGCTATTGGAATGGTTTAACGAATGGCTAATCTCTTGAAAAAGTACTGGAGCAGTGGAGTCTGTTGTATCTAACAAAAGGATCAGAAATTAACAACATACAACAATATGTTAAGTTGTTAATGCCTTGATTTTCTCGCTTCCCAAAATCACATCAAACTTTATAAAATCATCGCTTGCAATAAGGCAGATATATAATATATTTGTACTACTAATAAGGCAAATAAAAATGCAGCAGGCACTGAAAAATATGTGAAATCTTCAATAAATTTCATTTTTATATAGACAAATATTTCATGTCTAACTGTATATAATATAGTTTCCATGTTTTGTTAGTCATGTTCTATCTATGTCCCTAATTGTATAGATAAAATATTAGTCAAAATAAACATGGAAGTGGCCGCAGGTATATCTTTGAGTATATATATATACATACTTAGCTGCACCTCAACCTAAGGCTACATTTGGAAACAACAAACTCCTAGCATTCAATTTTAAAATATGAACAGAAACAAGAGTATGCAATAGAAGATAGAGCTTTGACCTTTAAAGATGAATGCATATCAGATAAGAAATTGGAGAAAGACTTGATTTCTTTTTCTCCCCTCATTGCTTAAATTCTTGAATTTAAATGCTTGAACAACAAGCTCATCAACCTGCTAAAGGAAAACAAAGGAAAAAAGTTAAGTCTAGGTTACATGTTAGAATGTCCAGGAAAGAGAAACAAATGTAGGAATTCATGTGAAAGGCTGTGAATCATTCAACAATTAAAATTTATTCACAAACAAAAAGGATGACTGGATACAAAATAATGCACTAATGACTTGATGTAAATAACTTCTACAAAAAATGTAGGTCTCGACTAGCATTTTCAAATTGAGATATCTATCATAGTGGCTAATGAGTAAAAGGAGAGTAAGAAGCTTCAATGCAATATTTACTAAGGCCATTCCACAGGGAGGAGATTTGGAATAAAAAACCAAATTGATCACAAGCTAACCTATCTAATAACATCATTAAGACCAGGACAGAGGTCTCCACTGGTAACAATTGCAGCCTTTACTTCTTTTGGTTTATAATATATCTTTTCCCGTGGTCCAGCTCGATGAACCCTAAAATGAGTTCAATATCTCTCAGTATATATGCTAATCTTATAAAACAAGATGAATTACAACAAGAATTAAAAAGATATTAAAACCAAAACGTAGATGTAAGCAACTATTTGGTAAAGAAATTTATCCAAATCTAGTGAAAGCAACACAAAGCCCCAATCATGATGAATAAAAATAGTAAAAAAAATTGGCAATAAGGCAGTATTTATTTTAAGTATTAATATAGAGTGTAAAAAGCCAATTACTCTTTTTTTTGAAATTAAAAGACAAAAATCAGATATTTATTCCATAGTGGTAGCACGATTGTTTTCTTACCAAAATGTTAACTAAAATAAAAATTTAGACTGACAGAGAACAATAAAGAACATAATACCTTCTTCTTTTTACTTTTAGTCTGAGCTGGTTTATTAGTTTTAACAATTTCTTCTACAATTTTAAAACATTACAAACTTAACTATAATAGCATCAACACATAATGAACAATAATGTCTTGACAGTTTTCACATCCAAAATTGATCAAATTCCTTCAACATATAATTTATTTTTTCACATCCTAATTCTCAATGAATAATTAGTATAACAAGTTGCAAATCCCAAGACCAAACCAAGAAATAAAATTGGAAGACAGGGAAGAAGAAGTAAAAAAGAAATAGCAAATTTAACCTTTTTCGAAAAACTAATACATTTTTAGTAATAACTAATAGCTACTCCTTCACTAACATGCCTATATTAATATCTTAAACTAAGCCTTCAAACATATAGGTAAATTTAATATTTATAAGGAAAAGCTACCATTTGTACCCATGAATTTTGCGAACGCTGACAAAAGTACCCATCAAACAAGAAATCTAACGTTGTACCCATGAAAGATGGGTTCCGTGTGACAATAGTATCCAAATTGTGATTTTTCGTTGACTTTTTAATAAAATTCCCAAATTATCCCTTCTATCTTCTTCTCCAAATTCCAAATTTCACAACCCTCATCCTTCGTCTTCTTCTGCTGCTGCCAGCCACCAAAAAATTAAAAAGATTAAAAATTGTTAAATTAAAAAGATTAAGAACTGTAGATTATTAATTATCTGAGGTTATTGTTCAAATATTATGAATTTGTAGATCTGGTGTAGAAAAATAAAAAGAAGTTTGAAATTAACAAAAAAAACATACATTTTGGTTTCTTGGTGTCACTATGGGAACAAGAGGCGCAGAACCAAGAGCCTTTGGGAACGGAAGGAAGGATAGGTCGGAGATAGAAGATGTGATAGCCTTTGTCGCATTTGTTGCAGAGGAGAAGCTTCTCTGGGAACTCACTGGAGGAGCAGCACTTGCTGATGATGTCGTCATCGAAGGTTGGCTTGGGAGTGTGGGTCCTTTTTCACCCTGCATTCCCCTGGCCATATCTTCGATCATACTCGGAATGTTCAGAAGCTCATCCTCATCAATGTACCCCGCCACCATCATCCCTCCTTGTTCTCGAGTACTCAAAGTGAAATAAGATCCTTCAACAATAACATTACTACCACCACAGCCTTCTAGAGGGTTCTGCGGTGGCCTCGAAAGCCTAGCCTAAGCAGCGGCGGTGGCTGCAATGTGAATATCAGTTTACCAAATGGCATGAAGATACTCTAACAACATCCCCGTTTTCTATAGATCGACGGCGCTGAGCAGTGTTTGGAGTCACCGTTGGAAAGAGAACGTGGCCATCGACCTCTTGTTGGCTCTGGTTGCTGAATTCTACTACTTATTGATTTGGAATAAGAAGAACAACAATATTCAGGTTAAAGAGGTTGAAGAGTTTGACAAGGGTGTGCTTTCTTAGTGTTGTTGTTGCATCCGAAGAAGAAAGAAATAATAAGGGTAATGATGTTAAAGTTGATTTGGATTTAGATTTGGAGAATAAATTAGAATTGGAATAAAGAGAGATGGAGGTTGAGGATAAAGGTTGGAGGAAGACATCAGGTGCTTGGGTCTTAAGGAAATGGTGACTGGCGGTGGCAGAGGAAGACGAAGGATGAGAGTTGTGAAATTTGGAATTTGGGGAAGAAGATAAAAGGGGTAATTTGGAAATTTTATTAAAAAGTCAACAAAAAATCACGGTTTGGGTACTATTGACACACGGAACCTATCTTTCATGGGTACAACGTTAGTTTTCTTGTTTGATGGGTACTTTTGTCAGCGTTCGCAAAATTTATGGGTACAAATGGTAGTTTTTCCTATTTATAAATAACATCGAAAATAAAAAATCAGAATATATGTTGAAATGTTTTACTTAGTTGTTGCCTAACATTTAGTGAAGGGTGAGGATTATCTCTTCCTTTTGTCTGCTAAACAGACCCCTGTTCAATCCTGGCCTTAGATAGTTTATCCACCTCAGATTGCAACTTTTTTCCGCTCTTTTATAAACTTTTATGCACATGTATTTTTACTTGAAGGTTTCATAGTGGCTTGAGAAGGAGGTTGAATCAAAGAATATATCAACTTTTACTGATTATATATAATCCAAGAAACAGGAGATTATTTCATATTTATCTCATAGTGAAAATGCAGAGAAGAGAAGGGTAAAAAGAATGACACAATGATATATCATGCTTCAATTTTGAAGTACAAAAAAATAACGAAGAAGTTTACCAATGTGATTGATAAACCACTATTTTATGGTTTATCTTGTGCTAATTTGAGTGATTTTTATCAAGTCTTTGAACACTTATTCATACAATTTGCATGATTTTACAATTCATTCCCAATTTTGTTCTATGGTAGAAAACTTGCTTCCTAAGCCTTTAAATTGTGTATTTTAATTCTCCTTTATACCATTCGATGCCATGATCTATGTGCTAAGTGTTTTTAGACTATATAGGGCAGGAATGGCTTAGAGGATGGAGAGGAAGCTTGCAAAAATGGAAGGAGCACAAGAAATAAAGGAGATAACCAGCAAGGATCAACGCGCACGCATGGCTCACGCGTGCGCGTGATTTAGAGATTTTCACAACGACGCGTGCGCGTACCTGATGCATACGCGTGATAAGCGAGATTGCACAGCAACGCGTGCACGTAACTGACGCGTCCGCGTGACATGCGAAGAGGACCATCGACGCGTACGCGTGACTAACGCGTATGCGTGATGTGCGCCACGTGTAGAAATCGCAGAAGACGCTAGGGACGATTTTGGGCTGAGTTTGGACCCAATTTTCGGCCCAGAAACACAGACTAGAGCTAGGGGACAAGCAGAGACTCAAGACACATTCACTTGTACACAGTTTTTAGTTTTAGTTTTTGAATCTGAGAGAGAAAATACTACTTCCTCTAGGGTTCTTCACATTCATAATTTTAGAGTTTTATGCTTTTGATTTGGATATTGAGAAGAGTTACTACCTCCGTTGAAGTTTCTATCATTCTAGTTTGTTTCCTTATTTCCTTGCTCTTTTATCACCCATTTACCCTGTTCAGATTTACATATGGATATCTTTGATTTTTGAATTTATTAATGCAAGAATTATTTTTACATTTAATTTCATTATTGTTTTGAGTATCATCTTTCCTTAATTTATTACTCCAAAATTAGCTTTTATTAATTTAATTTTAGTTACCATGTCTCTTCTCTTTTCCCTTTACATGTCTGCGACATTGGCATCCATGTCAATGGAGTAGACTCTTAACTTGACCTTGGAGTTGATTAATAGGAGACCCTTGAGTTGGAATACTCAAGTGTTAATTTGCAATTGGAAGTTGTTGGCTAACTCTCTAGTCACTAACGCTAATCCTTCTGTAGGAGAGGATTAGGACTTGTGGATTAGAGTTGGCTCAATTACTTGACTTTCCTTTATTCGGTAAAGGTTAACTAAGTAAAAACAACAACCTCTTACTATTACACTTGGGAGAATTCAACAAGGATAGAACTTCCGATTAATCTTCTCCTGGTCAAGGCTTCTCTATTTCAATTACACAAAACCTCTTATTAATTTTCATTACTTTAATTTATAATCATTTATTTTTCTGTTCTCCAACTCTAAAATTTCTCAGAAAAATTCCTAACCAATAAAATAGCACTCTTTTGTCAACTCGTTGGGAGACGACCTGGGAATTCTACTCCCAGTAATTTATTCTTAAATTATGACAACTCTTTCTAAATTGATAAGTGGAATTTTTGTCGGTTAAGAACTGTACTTGCAACGCTGTTCTTATTATAAATTCTTAATTGGCAATTTTTCGCACGTCAATTTTTGGCGCTGTTGCCGGGGAGTTGCAATAGTGTGCTAAATTATTGGTTGGCGTAAATAATTTTAAATTTTCATATTTGCATATTCTATTTTATTTTATTACCATGAGCTGTATGTTTCTTTCATTGAATGACGCGTTCACTACCTGATCCGAGCTTAGCCGCGTTTGATCCTGAAATCGAAAGAACTATATCACATATTAGGCGAGCTCGGCGTCGGTTAGCCTATGAGGGTGGTGAAGTGGTTACTACAAATTAACCAGTCTTATATGAAGGCAAATCTGAAGCGCCATTTGAGGAAGAAACAAGCTCATCTTCTACTGATTCTGTTGATTTACGTGCAGATATTATGGCGAAGCCCAGAAGGATTACTCTTCAGGAAGCAGGAGCTCCGGACTTTACGCTGCAACCGTATCAAGCATGTCATCCAAATCTGTCTACAGATTTTGAACTAAATAATGTGCTAATCAACCTAATACCCAAGTTTTATGGCTTACCTGCTCAAGAACCTATCAAGCACCTTACAGATTTTCAGACAGCCTGCTCAACTACTAGGTGTCATGGCGCAGATGAGACTATTATTTGGCTATATGCCTTCCCGTTTTCTCTTGAGGGGAAGGCAAGGGAGTGGTTCTACACTCAACCTGAAGAAGTTGTTACTAATTGGGATCTTCTCAGAAGGGAATTCCTGGACAAATACTTTCTGGCTGAAGTTCCAGATAGACTGAGGAAAGAAATTTCCTGCATTATTCAAGGTGAATCAGAGACTTTTTATGAGTATTGGGAATGTTTCAGGAATCTCTTAGACTCATGTCCCCACCACAGGATTAACCAGTTGGTATTGATTAGCTATTTTACACAAGGCATGAAGCCTCAAGACAAGACTATATTAGATGCTGCGAGTAATGGCTCTCTGACTATGTATAAGACGGTGACAAAAGTGTGGTAACTGATCACTGATCTAGCTGAGTCTACCCGAAATGCCAGGCATAGAAACAACCATCCCAAGGCTATTACGGAGGTTTCCTCTAGAAGTGAGACTGCTGCTCTCACACAGACTCTGGGAGAGATGACCAACATACTGAAGCAGCTACAGCTGAATCAACAACAACATCAGCCTCCCCCACAACAACTGTGTCAACAGTTAGTTCCTCAGAGAGTGTGCGGAATATGTACCTGCTATACCCATTACACTGATGAGTGTCCCCAACTCCAACAAGAAGACAACACCTTGGCAGCTACTAGCAACTATTACAACCGTCCAGATCAAGGATACTATCAACAAGACGGTAATTATAACTAAGGTAGAAATTACAATCAAGGTTGGCAAGACAACTCCAACCAGGGATGGAGAGATAATTCCAACTAAGGGTGGAGAGACAACTCCAACCAAGGAAGAAGGGACAACTACAACCGAGGAGGCAGAGACAACGGAGGAAATCAGAGGTAGAACAACAACAACAGACAGCAGAACCAAAATCATCCTTACCGAGCACCTCGCCAAAGGCAGTCCCAAGCGCCTCAGGACAACCAACAGCAGGCCCCTCAAATCACTTACCCCCCTTCTTCCTCTAATGATGAGATGCTTCGCTCTATTGCGCAAGGACAACAAGACATTCAAAATACAATTAACTCTTCTATAAATGGTCTTAGCTCCACCATACAAGCTCTCATCTCCCAGATGGAATCATTAACTACCCCCAACAATCAACCTTCAAGGTCCAGTGCACTTTCTTCTCAACCCTTACCTAACCCAAAGGGTGGAATCAATGCCATTACTTTGAGGTCCGAAATCACAGTGCAAGAGAAGAGACATGAGGAGCCAAGCTCAAAGGAAGATATTCAAGTTGAAGACATTGTTGAGGTAGAGGACGTTGAAGAGGAGGATGAAGTACAAGACATAGTTGAAGAAAAAGCAGGTCATCCAAAGAATGGAGTACCAAAAGAAGATAAAATTACAAGAGAAGCCATTCCCATTCCATTTTCACACCTTGCTATGAAATCCAAGAAGCAGATAGAGCTAAACCCCAAGATGGTGGAGATCTTCTAAAAGGTTAAGGTAACGATTCCCCTTTTTGATGCCATTCGCCAGGTACCTATGTATGCTAAGTTTCTAAAAGATTTATGCATGAATAAAGATAAAATACATGATTTTGAAACTATCCATCTAGATAGCTCTATTTCTGCTTTAATGGGTGTTGTACCAGAAAAATGTAGTGATCTGGGTCCATGCATAGTTACTATTACTATTGAGGGTGTACAATTTTTTTACTGCATGTGTGAGTATTATGCCATTATTTGTATATGATGCTTTAAGGCTCCCTCCCTTAAAAAGGTCGACAGCACATTTTTTTTGGCAGATAAAAGTATAATCTCGGTGGTTAGAGTTGCTGAGGACGTGCTGGTAAGCATTAAGGGGCTCACATTCCCTATTGACTTCTACATCTTGGAGATGCCCTCTAATGACTCAGGAAGACCATCATCCATCCTGCTTGCAAGGCCATTTCTGAAGACTTCAATGTTCAAATTGGTTACCTTCTCAGGAACTTACTCTTTTGAAATAGATGGCAGAACAGTGAGCTTCAACCTGGATAAAGCCATGAAGCACCCTCCGGAAGATCACTCCATCTTCCAGTGTGACATCATTAATGAAACTGTAGCTGCAGTTCACCAAGAAGAAGTAGAAGAGATACACATGGAGCAAGGTGCAAGTGTGGGGAAACCCTCTGAACAAGATGAAGACACTTTGCCACCATCACCAGCTCCAGATGATCAATTGCCTAGCAATGAGCAGAAAATGGAGTTGAAGCCCCTTCCACCCCACCTCAAGTATGCTTACCTTGAGGATAATCAGAAGCTCCCAGTTATTATTGCAAGGGAACTAACTTCCTAACAGGAGGAGCAGCTGCTTAGTGTGCTGAAAAGACACAAAAAAGCAATTGGATAGAGCTTGGCGGATATAGTAGGCATCAGCCCTCAAGTTTGTGAGCACCGGATATTTTTACAAGAGAGAGCACGGCCTATTTGTCAACCTCAAAGGTGGCTGAACCCCACCATTCTAGAGGTTGTCAGGAAGGAAGTGACCAGGTTGCTTGAAGCTGACATCATCTATCCAATCTCGGATAGTGAAGGGGTCAGCCCAGTACAAGTGGTGCCCAAGAAGTCTGGAGTCACAACAGTGAAAAATGAGCATAGAGAGCTCCTGACAACTAGAGTGCAGAATTCCAGAAGGGTATGCATTGATTATAGGTGCCTCAACCAGGCTACTCGCAAGGATCACTACCCATTGCCCTTCATCGATCAGATGCTTGATCGCCTGTCAGGTAAATCACACTACTGTTTTCTAGATTGTTACATTGGCTATTTTCAAATTCATATAGCTCCTGAAGATCAGAAGATGACTACTTTTACATGTCCCTTTGGAACGTATGCATACAAGAGGATGCCTTTCGGCTTATGTAATGCACCAGCTACGTTTCAAAGGTGCATGATAAGTATTTTCTCAGATCTTCCTGAGAGCTGTATGGAAGTTTTTATGGATGACTTTAGTGTGTATGGTGATTCATTCGACCTTTGCTTGGATAGTTTAGCTAGAGTATTAGACAGGTGTGTTAGTTCAAACCTTGTATTAAATTTTGAAAATGTCATTTTATGGTTAAACAAGGTATTGTTCTAGGACATGTTGTTTCTAATACTGCTATTTCTGTAGATCCAGCAAAGGTAGATGTGATTTCTAGTTTATCTTACCCCTCCTCCGTGAGGAAAGTCCATTCGATCCTTGGTCATGCAGGTTTTTACCGAAGATTTATCAAGGACTTCACTAAGGTAGCATTGCCTTTATCCCGACTACTGCAGAAGGATGTCGAGTTCGAGCTGAGTGAGGACTGCATGGAAGCATTTGATAAGCTGAAGATCGCCTTGACTCAAGCTCCGATTGTGAGAGGACCCGACTGGAGCCAGCCATTTGAGATTATGTGTGATGCCTCCAACCATGTAGTAGGAGCGGCGCTAGCTTAGCGCTAAGGTAAGGACCCTTTTATAATTGCTTATGCTTCTAAGACCTTAGACGCTGCCCAGTCTAATTATACTACCACTGAAAAAGAGCTTTTAGCTATTGTTTTTGCTCTGGATAAATTTCGAGCCTACTTACTTGGTACTAAGGTGGTAGTATACTCGGACCATGCAGCTCTAAAATATTTGTTAGCTAAAAAATAGTCCAAACCAAGGTTAATACAATGGATATTGTTGCTGTAAGAATTTGATTTAGAAATCAAAGATAGGAGTAGTTCCCAGAATTTAGTGGTGAACCACTTGAGTCGCCTAGAGCACATTAAGAGTGACTCCACTCCTATCAATGATGCTTTTCTATTTGATAGATTGCATGCAATATCTGAGGTAGTTCCTTGGTATGCACCTATAGCTAATTATTTAGTTAGTCATACCTTGCCTCCCAATTTTACTAAGCATCAAAAGGACAAGCTGAAAAGCAAGTGCAAATATTATATATGGGATGACCCATATTTATGGAGGTATGGTGCTGACCAGATAATTAGAAGGTGTGTGCCTCAATCAGAATTTCAGTCAATTTTAGAGGCCTGCCACTCCTCTGAGAGTGGTGGACATTTTGGTCCTGAACGAACAGCTAGAAAAATTTTAGACTGTGGATTCTAGTGGCCCACTCTTTTTAAGGATGCTACTGCCTTCTGTAAATCTTGATCCCCATGCCAAAGGTTTGGGAATATATCCAAGAGAGATGAGATGCCCCAACAACTTATGTTGTTCCGTGAAATTTTTATGTTTGGGGCATTGACTTCATGGGTCCATTTCCAAACTCTAGTGGTTTCTTATACATATTGTTATCTGTTGATTATGTTTTCAAATGGGTGGAAGCAATTTCTACCTATACTGATGATGCTGAAGTTGTTGTCTCCTTTGTTAGAAATCATATTATCTGTCACTTTGGATCACAACGAGCAATCGTGAGTGATCAAGGCACTCATTTTTGTAACAGGAGATTGACAGGTCTACTAAAGACACATGGCATTGTGCAGAAGGTAGCAACAGCTTACCACCCTCAGACCAATGGGCAAGTCGAGGTGTCTAACAGAGAGATAAAACACATATTGGAGAAGATTGTCAAGCCTCATAGGAAGGACTGGAGCACCAGACTTGTAGATGCACTCTAAGCTTATCGGACAGCATACAAGACACCCATCGGAATGAGTCCCTTTCGCCTAGTATACGGAAAGGCTTGTCACCTCCCAATGGAGGTGGACCACAAGGATTTCTGGACTGTAAGGGAATGCAACATGGGATTTGAGAAAGCCGGTGCTGAAAGGAAGCTACAACTAGCAGAACTGGAGAACCTTCGACTCGAAGCATATGACAACTCCAGACTATACAAAGAAAGGGTGAAGGCTGTGCATGACAAACATATCAAGCGAAGAGAGTTCAGACCTGGGTAACTAGTTCTCCTTTACAACTCTAGGTTGAGGCTTATGCCAGGCAAGCTGAGATCAAGGTGGGAAGGTACCTATAGAGTAGAGAAGGCAGAGCCATACAGAGTCTTCCACCTGAGTCATCCTGTAAGCTCCAAATTCATCAAAGTCAATGGCCACCGCTTGAAGCTGTATCATGGTGAGAAAATGAAGGACAATAAAGAGCTAGAGGTCTTCCTCTTGGAGGATCCACCAACAGAAGAAGATTGAGCTTGTGGACCGTCCAACTTAAGGACGTAAAAGCAAAGTGCTAGGTGGGAGACAACCCACCATGGTATGATCGTTTCTTTTCATTCCTAGTTTTATTTTATTTTGTTTTTATCAGTGTTCATCCATAATTTCTGCATAATCACCTGCATTCTGCATAAAAAAAATGCATTCAACGCGCAAGCATCTAGGACGCGCACACGTTTCTTGTGAATGCAAAAAGAATAGGAATTGAACAGAGAGTTACGCGGGATTGGTGCTGGAACCATGCTCTGTGCGCAAACAAGCCCACGCGTACGCGTACTTCACGCGTGCGCTTCGCTTGTGTTGTTAGCCACCCACGCGTAAGCGTCCATGACGCGTACGTGTGACCCTGGAATTCAGCATAAATGAGTGTTTGAACAGAGAGTTGTGATGACCTCGCGCTGGAACTGTGCTATAGGCAGAAATTAACCCACGCGTATGCGCCCCTGACGCGTCCGCGTTAGTTTCACTATGTGGCTATCCACGCATGCACGTACCTGACGCGCACGCGTCATATGTCTTTTTGGCTTCAGTGCAGTACAACCCGAGAGTTGTGCGTGCGCGTGGCTGCTCTCGCGCGATTCGCACGACCAAGGGCATGCGTACGCGTGCTATACGAGTACGCGTCGCATGTGCTGCCTCACCTACACAGTACGCTGCCCAGATTTTATCTTTCCCCCTCCCTAATCCTACTTGTTTTTCATTCATAATTCTTTCTTCTTTCTTCTTCCTTCTTTCTTCATTATTCCTTCTTACTATCTACTACTTTCTTCCTCCATTTTTCATCTTCTACCTCAAGTTCTTTTCTTCCTCCCATTTACTATTTCATTTTTCTTTCATTATTGCATATTAATAATTTATTTTTCTTCTCAATTTTTATTAGCATAGTTATTTGTGGTTTCTTTTGCATCCTTTTTCCATGCATTTTTATGTTGGTGTTGGAGTTCTATTTGGGCAATACATTTTTATCATAAAGCTTGTGAATACTATGAGGAGTGATTTGACAATTGTCATGTAATTTTGGCTCTCATATACATTTGGATCCATTAGTTTCATTCCAATTTTAACTTGCACACCAAGTGTTTGTGAAAGCGCTCTCATGGCATTCTGAATCATATTTTACTCTTACACTTTAATGCCTCTTTTTCACAACACTTGTACTCCATATGTATTTGGGATTATCATTCACAATTGTAATCATAGAAGTGTTCTTTAATTTGGCACATTTAAGAATTGATGCTTGAGTTATGCTTCTCATGCCTATTACTTGCATGCTTTTACCCTCTTGCATCTAATTATTATGAATTGCCTTCTTGCTCTTAATTGATGTCTTACCTACATGTTATAGCTACCATGTATTTAAGCTATCATCTTTTCTTTGACTTTCATTATCACTTGGAATTTCTTCCTTGCGGTTCTTTAGTTATCTATATTTAACATTCTCCCTCTTTCTTTCTTCCTTAGTCATGAGTACTAAGAAAGAAAAAGAGAAGGCCACTGATAAAACACCAGCAAAGGGAGGAACCAAGAAAACACCGACTAAGGCGCCACCATCAACAAGCGTCAAGCCGCCAACAAAGCGGGTGAAGAGGATCATTAATGTTGATGAAGCAGAGGAAGCCTTTCTCGCACGGGACTCCACATAGTTCACTAACCGTTACTGCGAGCAGATATTCCACATCCTAGCTGAGAGGAACTACAATAATGAGCATCTACTCATTGTCCCAACACACTTTGTTGATTTTGTGGAGCCCCACATCGAAAGGAGACAGTGGGGATTTTCGAGGAGGCAGCCGCGGGAGGCCAACTTATCATGGGTAGTTGAATTCTACTCCAACTTCTACTCGCCTACCCTGTAGACTGTCTATGTTCGTCAGCAACAAGTCCCTGTCTCCGAGAGTGCCATACAGCGAGCACTGGATCTTCCACCTAGCCCAGAGGGATTGGATGCATATCAAGAGGCCTCTATTAAGCGCCAGATGTATCAGTTCGACTGGGATAGCGTCCTTGGAGTTATAGCCCAACCTGGCAGCACCTGGATCTATGGGCAGCATCGGTCAAAACCCAAGAGCATCTCAGCCCAATCACTTACCTTTGAGGCTCGCGTGTGGGCACAGATTATGTCCCACTATATCTCTTCGAGCACTCACGAGTCCACCTTCACAGCGGACATGGCTATTCTCATCTGGTGCATCCTGACAAAGCAACCCCTCAACCTGCCCCGACACATCCAGCAAGCCATGGGACACGTGCAGATAGTGGGTAAGCTGCCTTTTCCCGCATTGGTTTTAGATTTAGTCTCTGCAGCAGGTGTGTCCTATTGGGCAGGAGTATGTCCCGAATGGGAAATACATCAGACCACTAGTTCCTTCGGCAAGCCGGCCTCCAGGCCCATCTTTGGATACTCCTCCTTCTTCTACTCCACCTTCATCTACACCACAAGCACCATCCACCCATCAGATGTTCCTTCAAGTCCTTAAGCGGTTCGACCGGCAAGACCGGCGGATGGAGCAAATAGAGCGCCGTAACAAGTGCCGATACAACTATCTGAAGGAACTCATCGTTGGTACTTGATGAATGTAATATTCTTATGCCGATTAGAAATTAGCAATGAATCCAATTGTGAGTATAGTCTAACCAACACGCAAATATCGCATCAAACAATTCTAAAATCTATGACCGAGAATATCAATCCCGAGTCGTTCGCCCTAGGAATTGCCTTAGAATGCACATCATTGATTAGGAAGTCTTTTGTTGTTTTGAGAGTTGGTGCAAGAATTCAAGTTAACAAAAGTAAACAACAATTAGTTGAGATAAGAGCCTTGGCTAAGGGTAAGTATTGGAAGTTCCATCATTATAGTTTCCTTCAGTTGTGATAAGAGTTGATTATTGCTTCACTTAGTTAACTCCCTAATAATGGAGAAAAGTCAAATGAGAGTAACTAACTTAAATCACAAGTCCTAGTCTCACCATAGGGAAGTCTAGCTTTAGTGCACTCCAAGTCAATTAGCAATTCTCAATTCCTAATCAACAATTGATATCCACTACTCAAGTGTCTCCAATAACTCAACCCCTAAGCCAAGTAAGAGAAATCTACTCCATAGCTAGGGTTGTCATTATCACAAACAATTGGTAGGCAATCATAGAAGACATGATGTAATTGAGAGAAAATAATTGAATTAAAGCTATCTAATCCAAGCAATCATCAACAATCAAGCAATTGAATGAAATTCCTCAATTCATTAACCAAAATTCAAAGTAACAAAGTCACAAATCTGGATCCAAATGAATGAATCAAAATAGCACTTAATTGAGAGTAGAAGAAGAGTAGATCTACAACTTGCATCAAAGTAAAAGTGAATTAGCAATAGATCTCACTAAGAATTTCAAGGAGAATTGCAATGGAGAGAGTAAAATTCTAGAGAGAAGTTGGAGTTTCTCTCTATAAAAATATAACGTAACTAACTACCCAAAATATCTAGAATTATCACTAATTGTCCTAACCCCTAATCTTTGGTCTTTTTAAGCTTTTCCCTCTAGAATTCAGGCCCAAAACAGGGCCTGCAACTGCCTGAAATTGCTGGTCATGTTTTCTTCTTAAAAAATCACGTCCACCCATCGGCGCGTACATGCACAATACGCGTACGCGTCAATGGGATTTTTCGCGACCTACGCGCAGGCGCACAGTGCGCGCGTGTCCAAGGAATTATGGCCCAGCCATATAAGCGCGCCGGCTTCTCGTTTCGGCTCCATCACGCCGGCTCTGAGGGTGCACATCCGCGTGTACGTGTAAGGTGCGCGTGCGCGCCCATGCTCAAACTCCAAAAATCTAATTTATTCCATGCTCCTTGCATTCATGCATGCTTCCTTCACTCCTCTTAGCTATTTTTGCCCTATAACTTCTAAAACCACTTAACAAATGGATCACGGCATCGAATGGTAATAGAGGAGGATTACAATATATCAATTTTGATGCAAAAGAAGCATGTTTTCATCTATGAAGCAAAATGGGAAAAGGAACACAAAATCATACAGTTTTATATGAATAAGTGTGGAAGATCATTGATAAAACCCATAAAATCTATACATGATAAACCCTAAAAATGGGGTTTATCAACCTCCCCACACTTAAAGTATAGCATGTCCTCATACTAAAGGAAAGCAAAAGATCAAAGGATCACAAGGGAATGAGACTCATGGGATGCAATCTACCTACATGAATACAATCTACTTGGTCAAGAGCAATTCAATCTTCCTAGAACACATGTATATATGAACATAGGGCAAGATGATGGGCAATGTATGAACTCTACCAATTCTAGTCGTCAAAGTGAAGTATGCATAGCTTTTATGAAGAACGCTCGCGAGAGCCAGGAACAAGGAATTGGGCTTCGAACCCCTCACGGGAAGTATTTGCACTCTATTCGCTCGGTGTATAGGGTTGATCACTCAATTCTCCCCTACTTCATGCTTTTCCAAAATTTGTTCTTCCTCTAACAATCAACAATTTTTCTATGCATGCATACATATATCATGAGGTCTTTCCTTAGGTTGTAATGGGGTTAGGGTTAAGGTAGGGTTATATATTTGGCTAAGTAGGCTATGAATTGAATCCTTTGATTAACTTAAGCTCCCCTCCTAACCTATATAACATCCTATACAATTATGTACTATCGTAACTACCCGTTCCTCACTCTTTCACATACTCATGCATTTACTTTGATCATTATACATATGCATTGATTTGTCTTTAGGTATTACTTTGGGGCATTTTGTCCCCTTTTATTGCTTCTCTTTTTCTTTTTTTTTTCTATATAAAATTTCTTTTCTTTTTCTCTTTTTTTTTTCTTTTTGTTTTTCTCATTTTTTTTCTTTCTACTATATACAAGAATATCAATGCATAAGGTCTATACATTTAATCAACTCATGAGTATGTATCCACTTCCCAATATTTTTAACAAAAACAACAATATGCTCTTACCTCAACCAATGTCCCTCCCGCCCCCCGCCCGCCGTTTTCCCACACTTAAATGACACACACACTCTAGCCTAAGATTTTCAAGGATTCACATAGGGACATTCATGGTTTTGCGCTTCTTGGCTTGTGATGTCCTAAAATTGAGAATAAGTGGGTTAAACGTAGGCTCAAAGTTGGTTGCAAAGGTTGTTATAAGGTAAGGTCATTTGGGTAAGTAGCTAAGTGAATTGATGGCCTCAATCACGTACATACATTCATACATATAATAATGGACATATAGAGTCAAACATATTAAAGATCACAATCATAGAGAGAGAACAATGCACATAAGAAAGAAAGTAAATGGCTAGAAGATGTAGCCACGCAATTAGGCTTAAATATCACTTGCTTGTGTTCTTGGCTCAAAATCTATGTTCCGAATTACATTCTTCAAACAAGCTTAGCATAAAAAATTTTCAAAATTTTTCAAAATTGGTAGGGTTACCTTAAAATTCTAGCTTCCTAGGAAAGAAGTCATTACTCTAACCAAGTGGACTTATTGAAAGATAACTAACATGCAAAGGATGTCAAAAAATGAAAAACCTAATCATGCAATCTATCCTAATTAACAAAAGAGATTCAAAATTTATTCAGGTGTTACCTATGAAGACTGGTCGGCTGGCCGACCGACCTCCCCTCACTTAGAAGTTGGCACGGTCCTCCGTGCCTTGGGTGAGACGTAGTGGTTGATCGGCTTTCGAGTGTCCAACATCTTCTCCATTATAACTATCTTCATTGTCGGTGCCGGTGGACGTGGAAATTTCTGGTTCTTCCATAGGTGGTGCTAGGCAACATAGAAGCTTCTTGACAAAAGTGTATCGGCGTTGGTTGTGCCGCTCATAACGATCGAGCTTCTTGTGGAGGTCCTCTATGCGTTGCATGAATGATTTTTGGTGGTACAGTTGAGGTGGTGGGAATGCTCATGGGATGGCTAAGTTCGGATCCTCGGTGTCCGCCGGAGGGTAGAGATATCTCCCGTTTGGAACAACATCGTCGTCTATAGGGATCATGGCCCTCCGATCCTTGGTCTCTCGGGGAACACCTGCTGCGGCAACTAACTCGGTCACTAGAGCGGGAAAGGGTAGGTTCCCCTTAGCGTGGATGCGGTCCATAGCTTGGCGAATGAGACGGGGAATATGCACCGGTCTCTCTGTGAGGACACACCAAACCAACAAGGCTAACTCGGCGGTGATCGATGAGCCATGGGTGCTTGGAAGCACATAATGGGTTAGAATTTGGGCCCATGCCTGAGCCTCCCTAGTGAAAAAATATGCGGTGATGCCCTAGGGCCGGGGTCTCATCCTCGCTCGAATCCAGAATGATTCGGGTATTGCAATGATCTTGAGGACGGCATTCCAATCAAACTCATATTCGCATAGTGTCGACAAAATCTCTTGATATGCATTAATCCCATCCGCTAGCGGTCCAGTCTTAAGCACACTTTGAATGGCCTTCTCTGTGACGGGAACTTATCTTCGGCATACAAATACCGATGCAAGGGATGATGAGTGGTAATTGGTGTAAAATTCTATCACCCAGGACAAGTTTGCTTCACGTGGCTTCCTCAATAGGAATGCCCATTGCCGCCGCTCGATGCGGGGCATCACTAGCGGAATGACATGAGCCGAAGTGGCTAGAAGAGGCTCCGCATGATAGTTCCTTTCTTTGATCAAGGGGTAGACAAGTTCGCAGTATCGGTTGGGGAACTTGTTCGGATCCCTTGCCGGGTTGTCCTTTTCCAAAACATCAATGTTAGCAATGCTCCTTGTCTTATTGAGGAGGGGCTTGGCTCTTGGCGCTTGGTGTGCTTTGCTAGTGGACTGTAGGGGTGCCTTTTTGGATGCTTTTCCCTTGTCTTTCTTGATAACCATCCTAGAAAAGAGGGAAAGGTGGCAAAATTAAACTTAAAGAAGCACCGAGAAATAATAATCATGCAAGTGACAAAGCATAAGAGAATAACTGACCTAGATACATGACAGCTGCAACATGTAACTAAGGCAACAATGAAAATCATGGTCAATCGCTAGCATGGGATGTATCAGTGGTATAGGCATGCAAACAAGAAGCATGAGAAGCATACACTCTCAACATCAATAACACGAGGCAAGAGTTAAGGGATGAGTATGTAGAAATGAAGCAAGAAAAATAGTAAGCTCAATGCACATGTGAACAAGCAAGTTAATGAGAAAGGATACTAAAATAGAAGACACTAAGTCAAATTTAACTTCAAAAAGTCATGTATGCCTTCCATCAAACACTTGGTGTGCATCCCTTTTTATGACAAAATTTAGAGAAGGGAGACAATGTAACATCTCACAAAGCATCATCACTCATCATAGCATAACACACATTACAAGAAAAATCAATTAAGACAATCCAACTCATCAATGCAAGAGTAATCCTCACTCTTAACACCCATAAGAAAATGAAAAAGAAAGAAAATCTAACAAACAAACAAAACATGAATGAGAACTAACTAAGAGGAGGAGCAAGGGAATGCAACTAATGAAAGGAAGAAAGAAAAAAGAGAACTAAACAAGAAAAAATGAGGAATACCTTGAGAAGAAGAGGAGAAATAGGGTATGTAAGTGAGAGAGGAGATAGTGGGTGGTATAAGAGAAGATAGGAGAAAGAGAGGTGTGGGACCGCCAGAGGTGGTGGTTGCCGCTGCTGGTGGTCGGAGGAGAGGTGGTAGAAGTGGTAGGAGGGGATAGAAGTAAAGAAGAATGGTGAAGGTAGGAAGAGGGGAGTAAAATTGAAAAAGAGGCGCGCTACAATGTAATTGAGTCGCGAGACTGGCGCGCGCGCGGCATGCACGCGTGCGCGTGCCTGGGCAAATTATAGGATGGACGCGGACGCGTCGAGTGCGCGTACGTGTGAAGTGGTGGTGTGCAGGTGTGTGCGCGAACTCCAGGTGCGCTTGTGCTTGCGTCTGGGTTATGCCCTCAGCACAATGTGGGCACAACTTTGGCTCAAATCTCGAGAAACAGTACTAGAAGTTGAATTTACACGATCGACGCGAACACGCACGGTGTGCTTGCACGTCGATGAGCATTTTGTTCGAGGTACGCGTGCGCGCCAGGTGTGCATACGCGTGAGTAGAGGAAGGCGAAAGGCATAATATTGGCACAACATAGGCATAACTCTTGGGAAAATGGCTCAGGATTGCAGGTGGCATCATCGACGTGTACGCGCGCTTTGCGCGAATAGGGCCATGGACGCGTACGCGCCAGGTGCGCGCACGTGTGACTAGCATTAGGCCTAGGGCTCAGTGTTGGCCCGAAATTGGCACAACTCTCTGGAAAATGATCCAGGAGCTGCGAATGGCCTATGGGTGCGTACGTGTATAGTGCGCGCACGCACCCCCCTCCCCCCCTTTTTTTTTCAGAGACATGAAGAATGCCTAATTATCCTGGATTTAGTGGCCAAATAAGCCAAAGGGCTCAAAAACACCCAAAACTCAATGCAACACCTAAAGATTGGGTGTTTTCTACCACACAATCAATCCTCCTACTGAAAAAATCAATGCAAATCTTCATGAACAAGTTATCTAAGGTAGTCACAATTAAATTTAACCACAAAAAACTATAGCTAAGCAATCACAAAACCATGAAGAATTCAAGAACTATATACAAAAAGGGCAAAAAGGATAGATCTCATCAAAGTGGGGTATCTCCCACCTAGCACTTTTGTTTAATAGTCCTTAAGTTGGACTTTCACTAGCTCATTGCTCTTTGCCAAGAGGTACATCTTCCAAAAAGAATACCTCAATCTCCTTGTTGCTCTTCATTTGCTCACCATGATATAACTTGAGACGGTGCCCATTGACCTTGAAGATATCCGGACTTGAGGGATGGCACAAATGGTAAACCCCATAGGGTTTCGCTTTCTCTACTTGATATGGGCCTTCCCATTTCGACCTTAGTTTTCCGGGCAACAATCTCAATCTTGAATTGTAAAGGAAGACTAGATCATCGGCTCTAAATTCTTTACCTTTTATGTTATTATCATGCACGGCTTTCATTTTCTTCTTGTAAAGTCTAGAGTTCTCATAAGCTGCAAGCCTCAAACATTTCAACTCCGCTAGTTGTAGCTTCTTCTCAACTCCGACTCCACCCAAACTTGTATTGCACTCCTTAATGGCCCAATATGCCTTGTGCTCTATCTCCACCAGTAAGTGGCAAGCTTTGCCATACACTAACCGAAAGGGGCTCATGCCAATTGGCATTTTGTATGCCGTTCGGTAGGCCCATAATGCATCGGTGAGCTTAGCACTCCAATCTTTTCTATTGGGCTTCACAATTCTTTCCAATATGCGTTTAATCTCCCGATTGGAAATCTCGGCTTGGCCGTTTGTCTGTGGGTGGTAGGCCATAGCTACTTTATGCATGATGCCATATTTCTTCATTAGCCTTTCTATTCTCCTATTGCAAAAATGTGAGCCTTGGTCACTCACGATTGCTCGTGGAGTCCCAAATCTACAAATGATGTTATTTCTCACAAAGGAAAGGACCACATTAGCATCATCCGTCCGGGTGGGTATCGCTTCCACCCATTTGGACGCATAATCAACGGCAAGTAGAATGTAGAGAAAACCATTAGAATTTGGGAATGGCCCCATGAAGTCGATACCCCACACATCAAAAATCTCACAAAATAGCATGGTTTGTTGGGGGATTTCATCCTTCTTGGAGATATTACCAAATCTAATACATTGAGAACAAGATTTACAAAAATGAGAAGAGTCCTTGAAAAAGGTTGGCCACCAAAATCCACAATCTAGGATTTTTCTTGCCGTTCTTTGGGGTCCAAAATGGCCTCCTCCTTCGGAGGAGTGGCAAGCTTCCAAGATTGAGTGAAATTCGGTTTGTGGAATGCACCTCCGAATTACTTGATCCGTCCCACATCTCCAAAGGTATGGGTCATCCCACACATAGTATTTGGATTCACTTTTTAGCTTATCTCTTTGATGTTTGGAGAGATTAGGAGGGAAGAAGCGAGATACCAAGTAATTGGCAATTGGTGAATACCAAGGAATGGTTTCCGAGATTGCATGCAACCCCTCAAAGGGAAAAGAGTCATTAATAGAAGTGGTATCGCCTTTGGTGTGTTCAAGGCGACTTAAGTGATCCGCCACTAGGTTTTGCGTACCACTCCTATCCTTAATTTCCAAGTCAAATTCTTGCAACAATAAAACCCATCTAATCAATCTCGGTTTGGATTCCTTCTTAGCCAACAAATACTTTAGCACCGCATGATCCGAGTACACTACCACCTTTGAACCAAGTAGATATGCTCGGAACTTGTCCAAGGCGAAAACTATTGCCAATAGTTCTTTTTCGGTGGTAGTGTAGTTGGATTGGGCTCCATCTAGTGTTTTTGATGCATAAGCTATGACATATGGATTCTTACCCTCGCGTTATGCTAATGCGGCTCCCACGGTAAAATTTGAATCATCACACATTATTTCAAATGGCCGACTCCAATCCGGCCCTCGCATGATGGGAGCTTGGGTCAATGCTACCTTGAGCTTGTCAAAAGCCTCCATGCATTCCTTGATTAGATCAAAATCAATGTCCTTTTGCAACAATATTGATAGAGGCAATGCTACCTTGCTAAAGTCCTTTATGAATCTTCGATAAAATTCTGTATGTTCAAGGAAGGAACGGACTTCCCTCTCGGAAGAGGGGTAAGGCAAGCTAGATATAACATTGATCTTTGCAGGGTCTACAAAAATACCATCTTTGGAAATAATATATCCTAAAACAATGCCTTGTCTAACCATGAAATGGCACTTCTCAAAATTCAAGACAAGGTTGGCCTTAGTACATCTTTCAAAAACTTTTTCAAGGTTATCCAAGCAATGATCAAAAGAATCATCATATACTGTGAAGTCATCCATGAATACCTCCATACATTGCTCTAGAAAGTCCACAAATATACTCATCATGCACCTTTGGAAAGTTGTCGGTGCATTGCATAAGCCGAATGGCATACGCTTATAGGCATAAGTTCCAAAAGGGCAAGTAAATGTTGTTTTTTCTTGGTCCTCTAGAGCAATGTGTATTTGGAAGTACCCCGAATAGCCATCTAGAAAACAATAATGGGATTTACCGGATAATCGATCGAGCATTTGATCGATAAACGAAAGTGAAAAGTGATCTTTTCTAGTGGCCGAGTTCAACCTTCGGTAGTCTATGCATACTCGCCAAGAGTTTTGCACCCGTGTTACTTTGAGCTCCCCGCTTTCATTCTTGATTGTGGTTACCCCGGATTTCTTTGGCTCAACTTGAACGGGACTCACTCATTCACTATCCGAAATGGGGTAGATGATGTCCGCCTCAAGTAACCGGGTTACCTCCTTCTTGACAACCTCTAAAATGGTAGGGTTCAATCGCCTTTGAGGTTGTCTAACGGGTCTAGCTTCTTCTTCTAAGAAGATCCGGTGCTCACACACTTGGGGACTTATCCCCGCTAGATCCGCCAAGCTCCACCCTATTGCCCTTTTGTTCTTCCTCAAAACACATAGCAATTTCTCTTCTTGTTGAGGATTTAGTTCCCTTGCTATAATCACCGGAAACTTGTGGGCTTCATCAAGGTATGAGTACTTTAGGTGGGGTGGTAGTGGCTTCAATTCTAGTTTTTTCTCTTGACTCGACACTTGAACTTCTTCATTTGGGTCTTCACTATTTTTTTCAATCATATGTTTCTCATCTAGCTTTGCATAATGCACTACGGCCACAATGTTGTCAATTGGGTCACACCGAAATATAGAGTGGTTCTCCGGTGGGTGCCTCATTGCTTCTTCTAAGCTAAAACTTACAACTCTCCCATCTATCTCAAATGAGTAGGTTTTCGAATGGGCATCCAACTTGAATCTAGAGGTCCTCAAAAATGGCCTCCTGAGTAGGATAGATAATGTCCTTTCGGATTCACTTGGTGGCATCTCAAGGATATGAAAATCAATTGGAAATACTAAACCCTTTATGTTGACCAACAGATCGTCCACAATACCCGTCACGGTTATTATGCTCTTGTCCGCCAAGACAGACCTAGCCGCCGACCGCTTCAACGGTGGGAGCTTCAATATATGATAAATGGAAAGGGGCATAATGCTAACGCATGCACCGAGGTCACACATACAATTAATGAATTGGACTCCATCAATGATACAAGAGACTAAACAAGGGCCCGGATCAACACACTTTTCCAAAATGGCTCCCATCAAAGCCGAAATAAAACTCCCCAATGGAATGGTTTCTAACTCATGGATTCTATCTTTGTTCATACACAAGTCCTTAAGAAATTTCGCATATTTAGGCACTTGATGTATAGCATCAAAGAGAGGGATGGTTACCTCCACTTTCTTGAACATCTCTACCATTTTTGGGTCAAGTTCTACACGCTTCTTAGCCTTTCTTGCCAACGTAGGAAAAGGAATCGATTGAGCCACTTCCTCTAAGACTTGCTCCTTTCTAGGGGCTTCACTCCTTGGTTGAGGGTCTTCATCTTCAACTATCACATGTGGTTCCTCCTCCACTTCAATTTCTTCTATCTCAACTCCATTCTCCTCTTGAGTAACTATCATTGGACTAGGTGCCTTTGAGTCTGATGAGCGGATAATTTATACCCTTTTTGGCATTGTTTTTACATAATTTTTAGTATGTTTTAGCTACTTTTTATTATATTTTTATTATTTTTATGCAAAAGTCACATTTTTGGACTTTATTATGAGTTTGTGTGTTTTTCTATAATTTCAGGTATTTTTTGGCTGAAATTGAGGGACCTGAGCAAAAATCTGATTCAGAGGCTGAAAAAGGACTGCAAATGTTGTTGGATTCTGACCCTCCTGCACTCGAAGTGGATTTTCTAGAGTTACAGAGGCTCAATTGGCGCGGTCTCAATTGCGTTGGAAAGTAGACATTCTGGGCTTTTCAGCAATATATAATATTCCATACTTTTTCCGGAATTTGATGGCCCAAACTGGCATCCAAAGCCAGCCTAAAAATTTCTGGCGTAAAACGCCCAAACTAGCACCCAAGCTGACGTTTAACTCCAGGAACAGCCTATGCACGTGAAAGCTTCAATGCTCAGCCCAAGCACACACCAAGTGGGTCCCATAAGTGGATTTCTGCACTATCTGCACTTAGTTACTCATTTTCTGTAAACCTAGGTTACTAGTTTAGTATAAAAACTACTTTTAGAGATTTATTTTACATCTTTGGACTATCTTTTGATCACTTTGATCTGAGGACCATTGTTCACATTTTGGAGGCTGGCCTCACGGCCATGCCTAGACCTTTTTCACTTATGTATTTTCAACGGTCGAGTTTCTACACCCCATAGATTAAGGTGTGGAGCTCTGCTGTTCTTCATGAATTAATGCAATTACTACTATTTTCTATTCAATTCACGCCTACTTCTTCTCCAAGATATACTCTTGTTCTTAATTCAGTTAAGTCAGAATGAAGGGGTGACCCGTGACAATCACCCAATCTTCGTTACTCGCTTAGTCAAGATCCGCATGCCTGACAACCACAGAGCGGTCTACATGATGTTCAACGTAGTCATTGGACGATAGCCAGAGTATATTCTCTTGGATATCTAATACACGGACCAAGTCTGTGAGATTAGTATCTTCGTGGTATAGGCTAGAATTATTGGCAGCATTCCTGTATCCGGAAAGTCTAAACCTTGTCTGTGGTATTCCGAGTAGGATCCGGGAAGGGATGACTGTGACGAGCTTCAAACCTGCGAATGTTGGGCGCAAGTGACAGTGTGCAAAAGGATCAATGGATTCTATTCCGACGCTAGTGGGAACCGACAGATGATTAGCCATGCGGTAGCTGTACCTGGTATTTTTCATCCGAGACGAGAAATCCGACAGTTGATTAGCCGTGCAAAAACTGTAGAGGACCATTTTCACTGAGAGGATCTTACAGGTTGCCATGGAAGGGAGCACGCATGATTGAAAGAAGGCAGTAGGAAAGTAGAGGTTCAGAAGCAATAAAGCATCTCCAGACGCTTATCTGAAAATTCCCACAAATGAATTACATAAGTAACTTTATTTTATTTTATGTTTTATTTATATTTTAATTATGAAAACCTCATAACCATTTGAATCCGCCTGACTGAGATTTACAAGATGACCATAGCTTGCTTCAAGCCGACAATCTCCGTGGGATCGACCCTTACTCACGTAAGGTTTATTACTTGGACGACCCAGTGCACTTGCTGGTTAGTTGTGCGGAGATGTGAAAAGTGTGAATCACGATTTATGTTCACCAGAGTCCCTCTCTTTCAATTGAGTTTCAGACCTCAAGGTTACAGCGTTGATGCCATCCTTGGGGTTGGGTAGAGGTTGAGATGGTATGGCACTAGAGTTTGGAGCTTGAGGAGTGGAAGTAGAAGGTGGCTCCATGTGAGCAATGAGGGCTTGGAGGGTGGAAGTAAGACCATTGAGACTTGAGTTGAGTGTGTTTTGGAGTTCTTTTTGCCCTTGGAGTATGGACCGGAGTGTCTCATCTTGATTTGAAGAAGTGGAAGGATAGGTGATTTGTGGTACTTGTGATTGGTTGGGTTGGGGTGGTTGTCAATGAGGTGGTATGTAGGTTTGGTAGTTTCTTCCTTGGTTTGGTTGTTGATTTGGAGGTTTTGTGAATATCGGTTTTGTGGATTGTTGGTGTTCCATCTTTGGTTGCCTTCATTGTCCCTACCTCCTTGTTGATAATTGTCCCGCCAACCTTGGTTAGAGCTATCCCTCCAACCTTGATTAGAGTTGTTACTCCCTTGGTTATAATTGCCTCCTAGTTGGGGGTACCCTTGGTTGTAATTGCTCCCTTGTGAATGGTATCCTTGATTGGGGCGTTCATAGTAGGAGCGATCATAAAAGTTATGGGTAGCCGCTAGAGTGTTATCTTCTTGGAGACTCGGACATTCATCCATGTAGTGGGAGTAGCATGAGCAAATACCTCATATTTTTTGGGGGACTAATGCACGGAAAACTTGTCTCATAGCAAATTTTCTTCGGCAAGTGTACTGAATTTATCGTCAAGTAAAAACTCACAATAGAGTGAGGTCGAATCCCACAAGGATTGATTGATCAAGCAACTTTAATTAGAGGAACGTTCTAGTTGAGCGAATCAGAAATTGAGTTGAGAATTGCAGAAAATTAAATGGCGGGAAAGTAAATGGCAGAAAGTAAATTGCAGAATCTTAAATGGGAATGGGGGAATTGCTCATAACTGTAAATGACAGAAATTAAAGAGAATGGGTAAGATCAGAAATGGGGAGTTCATTGGGCTTAGGAGATGTTGCATTCTCCGGATCAATCTCATTTTCATCTCTTCCTCAATCAATGCACTCATTGATCTCCTTGGCAATCTTAAGTGATTGAATTACAATTTCTTGTAATTGAATCTCTCAAATCTTGATCAATAGCCAATTCCTTGGTCAATTGCTCACGAGAAGAGATGAAGTATGGTCACTGATTATACCACATGCATTTCCCAAATCAAGTATTGAGAGGATTATAGTCACATATCCATCCAAACCCAATTTGGTCCAGCATGAGAAAGCATTTCTAGCTTGATCTCTTCATTCCTCTTCCAAGGTTCAGAAGAGATCCAAGTATGAATAGTTTCTTTTCCAAGATCACTATCCAATTGGATGAAGATCGAAAGCTTTTAAGTTAAATCAAAAGAAAAGATGGAAGAAGAATAATAAAAATTAGTATTGATCCATCAAATTACAACAGAGCTCCCTAACCCAATGAAAGGGATTTAGTTGTTCATAGCTCTAGAAAATGAAAACAAAGATGGAGAATACATAATGAAAACTAGAAGTGCAGAGAAAGTAAATACAGGAAGTAGTTCTATGCTATTTTCCAACTCCCGGAACTCTCTAAAATAATTCAAAGCTACTCCTATATATACTACTCTTCTCATCTTCTAGTTGGCTCTTCAAGTCTTGGGCTTTTAGATCTTGAGTTTGAAGCAGTTCTTTTCTTCATTTGGGCTTGGCTTTACTTGCAGAGAGAAAGTGTGAAGTGGACAGAGACTTGAGCTCAGGGCGTTAGGGGTGTTAACGTTTAGTGAAAATATGAGTTCGAGAACGTTAGTGACAATCAACTTTCTCACTAACGTTCCTAAGTAAAAGCCACGTTAACTTCAACGTTAGTGGCACAAATATTGCCACTAACGTTGCCTCTAGGTCCTTCGCACACGTTATTGGGGCTTAACTTTCCTAATAACGTTGAAAAGGCCCCATTGCTCCTACGTTAGAGCCGACGTTAACTTAGTTAACGTGGCTCTTTAACGTGGGCTTGCCATCCTTCGAGAATGTTAGTGACACTCAACATTGTCACTAACGTTCCAATGTGCCAACATATCTCACGTTAGAGCCCATGTTAACTTAGTTAACGTAGCTCTTTAACGTGGCATTGCTTAGCCATTCCCAACGTTAGTGACAATGTTGAGTGTCACTAACGTTGGCTCATCTTTTACTCATCCACGTTAGCTTCCACGTTAACTAAGTTAACGTGGGAGTTAACGTGGCTCATAGTGGCTTGTGTGGCTCCTACCAATGTTAGTGACAATGTTGAGTGTCACTAACGTTGGCCATCACCTTCTTCTCTCACGTTAGCCTCCACGTTAACTAAGTTAACGTGGAAGTTAACGTGGCTTCTTGGGGTTGTGTGGTTGCTTCCAACGTTAGTGACAATGATGGGTGTCACTAACGTTGTCGACCACTCTTGCCTCTTCACGTTAGCTTCCACATTAACCAAGTTAACGTGGGAGTTAACATGGCATTGTGCACTTAGGCAAACGTTAGTGACAATGTTGAATGTCACTAACGTTTGCTTCTTTTCCCCTTTTTAACGTTAGAGGCCACGTTAACTAAGTTAACATGGACTCTAACGTGGCCACTTGTGAGTATTGGCCAACGTTAGTGATAATGTTAAGTGTCACTAACGTTGGCTCAAATTCCCTTCTTCACATTAGAGTTCACATTAACTTAGTTAACGTGACTCTTAACGTGGGTAATGATGGCTTCGAGAGCGTTATTGGCAGTCACTTTTCTCATTAACTCTGCAAGTTACCTCCCATTCCTTGCTTCCTTTGGTCCTGAAATCAGGCAATAGAGTGCATCAAAGTTCTAGTCCAAGTCATGGGTAATGCAGCATATAATTTGTCACTAAACTCATGCAAAATCCTCATGAAATGATGTAAAATGCACAATGTATGCTTGAATCCAGGTGTAAGTGAATATCTACCCAAAACAACCTTATTTCCTAAGAGAATGCATGAAACTACCCTAAAAACAGTAAAGAAAAGGTCAGTGAAACTGGCCAAAATGCCCTGGCATCACAACACCAAACTTAAAGCTTGCTTGTCCCTAAGCAAGTACTAGAACAAGAGAATGATGAATGAAATGCTAAGAGAAATGAGTCATTCTTGTGGAAGTCATGTCACTGATTTTATGGTGGTTTCATGCATAGCAAATTAGGTTCATTCCTGACTTTCAGACCTTTATCATGCCCTACAATACTCACTTTGCTTACATCCCATGAGACTTTTATTCATTGATCCTTTTATTGTCATTTCAGGGCTTATTGGTGTTCTTCAGGCTAAGTGTTCTGTAAGGGGGCAACTCTTTAAGATAAGCTTTCAGCCAACACTCCCGAACCAGTTGGTTCAAGGTGCTAGGTGTTGAGACACCCCTAAGGACTTACTCCCTTAAGTCTCTCCCCCATACATACACACCACAGGCATATAGTTTATTCATTTTCTTTTCTTGAGGCCTTGGTGTCCAGCACCTCTTTGGGTTACTAAGTGTTTTGTGGTGAGGGTTACTCTTGATAGTGGACTTTCAGCTGATAATCCCGAGTTAGTTAACCCAAGTTACCAAGTGATAAGGCACGCCTAAGAGCTTATTCATCCAAGTAGATCCCTCACACAGGAACACCACAGACACATGCCTTAAGATTTAAAACCATTGATGCCTAGCCTTATTGCTTACTCTTTTTCTTTTATTTTTCAACCTTTATTGTTCTTTCCCTTTTTCTTATTAGGATCTTCTTATTTAGCTAGTCTCATGGGGTGTTTCTCAAGCACAGTATTCATGACAGATAGTTGTCCTCCCACCTTCTGGTTGAACCAACTTAGCTAACTTATGACCACACCATAAACTCATGAACTTACTCCATAGTATGAACTCTACTCCGGTCTTTAAAAACACTCATTCTCTTTTCATTTAATTCAAAGGGACAAACATTCAAGTAAGCACGGTAAAGATGCAGTGACATAAGGACTAGATATCATAAACCTCTTCAACAAGAACTTAAAAGAAGGACTTTAGAAATGTTTAAACTGAAATGGAAGCAAGTTCTATTTCATACAAGATCTTCCTTATTTAAAGCATAGAGAAAGATGGACCAAAGAAGGAACTCCACCACCTTTTACTCTTGTGGATGTCCATGCTCTCCTTCTTGATTGCTTGTGCTCCCACTTCCCTTGCCTTTTCCAAGCAGCTTCTTCTAGAAACCACCATCTTCCATCTTCTTCTTGAGTGTCTCCTTTTGCTGTTTCACTTTCCTCTCTTCTTGTTCTACAAAATCTTTTTGGACCTTATCATATGTAGGGATGGCATAGTGTAGCTGATGCATATTACTGGACATATAGTTCAACTTGACTTAAGTGTTGACGTGGAACTCCTCCCGATGTAGTTGTCGTCCTTCATTAAGTACAGTGAACTCATTGAATGCTTTCATCTGGGCTAGTTGTCGCTGATTGAGTTCCTGCAAATGCTTATCTTGACGTTCTTGCCTCTCGGTAACTTGGTGGATGGTTTGAGTGAGCTGGGAGTATTGTTACTGTTGCTGCTCCATTTGTTGTTTCTTCCACTATTCTTGTTGGCTCATCCAGTTCAATATTTGCTCTTGTCCTTCCATATGTCTCATCCCCAAATCTTCAATAGCTCTTAGAAGGTGATTCATATTTAGATCGGCTGGGTAAGGATGCTCTCCCTGTTGATATTCTTCCTGATGAGACTCCTCTTGGTGAGTTCCTTCCCTTGCTTTTAGTTTCCCTATTTGTGGCCTTCTTTGTTGCTGAGCAGGTGTAGTATAGGCCATACGCTGGGTTGTCATTAGCCTCCCTAGGTTAACCCAATCTGGATTACTATCCTCAAAGACCACCTTGGCCTTTGTGCACAATCGGAGAATGGTGCTGGGGTACCAAAGTCTGGCACCTGATTCAAGCTTCTCAGCTGAATCTTGAATTCCCTCAGCTATAAGTTCATGCACGTTGATTTCTCCACCTTGTACTAGGCAATGTACCATAGTTGCTCGAATAATATTTACCTCTGAATTATTTGCAGCTGGGAGAATAGACCTCCTCACGAGTTCAAACCACCCCTTGGCTTCTGGGCTAAGGTCTCCCCTCTAGATGAACCGGGGTCTCCCATCTCCATACCTCTCCCAGTCAGCTGCTATAACACAGATGTCAGTCACTATCTCAGTGAGCTCATCATTGTCTTGGCTTTTACTTATCCTTGTATGATAGCTAGGCTCATCAAAGTGTGGTGATTTCAGGTGAAGAGTTCTTATTATAGCATTTGGACTGAAGTCTACCTCCTTTCCCCTTACATAGCTTTTGAAGGTTGGGGTTCTGGTTTTGTCTTCTCTGACCACATTTGCGTAGAACTCTTTGATGAGGTTTGCATTGATCTTCCCCTCTGGATTGGTGAGCAATTGCCACCCTCTTTCTTCAATCTTCTCCCGAATCTGTGGGCATTCGTCTTCATTGATTTGGAAGGTTAACTCGGGCAGTATCTTTTTGAGCTTTATCCGCTCAAATTCTCGTTCATGGAAGGCAGTCTTGAATCTCTTCTCGTCGAAGGGAATGTTCTCCGTAGGTTCCTTCCTCTTCTGCCTCTTGGAGCTTGATGATGCCATGAATGAAGTTAAAGCAAAAAGGGTGTAGTGAAGGGAAGAGGTGTGGGATTTACAGAGTGAGAAGTTGAAGAATTAGTTGCTGGAAAGTGAAATGCAAGTGGTATGAATTTCGAATGTGGAGATGGTGTGGATTTGATTTACTTATATAGGGAAGTGATGAAGAGATGAAAGGTGTGGATTGATGGGATTAGTGTATGATGAACGGATGGGGTTTTATATGGAGTAAGCACGAGGATTCTCAACTTTATGATGGAGTTGGTTCGCTTTCCAAGTTTGTTCTTCCTCCAATGTTGCATGGCAACCATTCCCAATGCACTCCCCTTGAGGCACGTGTGTAGTGCCCTCTTCATGAATTGGCCGAACCTTTCCCATTAAATTATCCAATCAATCTCTTTCAATGTTCCTTTCCTTTCCCTATAAAGACAAAATAAGAAAAGTAAGAATTATCACAAAAAGAAATCACTTTAAATTTTTACGGCTAAAATAATAAAGAGATGAAAAGATGAGATTGTTTATTCATGAACTCCAACTAACTAACTAACTGTGTATCCTTATATGCATTTTGGTGGCACCATGGGGTGACACCAAACTTAGTTTAGAGCACTGTGATCAAAAGTCTTGTTCAAAGCTCCAAGACTAGCATGCTCTCTGTTGCATTCATGCTTTCTTGGTACGCTTTGAACACCGAACTTGTTTTTCACTATATACTGCAATATAAGGACTTCACCAAGTTTGGGTTGGTATTCATGAATATTGACTTATTCAATAATAAAAGCTAATAAAACATGGGTTGCCTCCCATGAAGCGCTTCTTTAGCGTCACTAGCTTGACGTTTCTTCTTCATCAGGGAGGTTGATAATGCTTCAAGTCCTCCTCTCTTGCCTTGGACTTATATCCATTGGTTGTATCAATGATCTCCACATGTTCCAAGGAGAGGACTCTGTTAATAGTGAAGACCTTAGGTAACTGAGATGGTACAGTGGGGAGATCAGGTGGGATATCTGGGAAGTAAGCTGAGATCACTTTATCTCCTGGAGAGAAATCTTCCGTGGGGATCTTCTTGTTCCTCCACCCCCTTGGTACCTTCTTCTTTGTCTCTTTTGATGTTTCCCTGCTCTTGGCGACTTCTTCTTCTAAGTGCATTTTGTTGTTATCTTCACATGCCTCTGGTGGTTTAGGTTCCTCCAGCTTCTCCTTGAGCTGTGATGATTGCTGTTTGCCTTGTTCATCATTCAATGGGGTTTTCGGATGCGTTGGTGGTGCCTCAGTGCTTGTTTCCTCTGTCAGCATCTCATTATGATCATTGCTTGGTTCTTTATTTTCTTGGTCAGCTTCTTGGGAGAGTTTGAAGACATTGAAGCTGAGTTGTTCATCATGGATCCTCAATATTAGCTCCCCTCGCTCCACATCTATGAGTGCTCTGGCTGTAGCTAGGAATGGTCTTCCCAATATGATTGGGTGAGTGTGACTCTCCTCCATGTCCTAGATGACAAAGTCTGTTGGGAGGTAGTATTTCCCAACCTTTAACAACACATTTTCCACCACCCCTATTGCTTGTTTTTGAGTTTTGTCAGCCAGCCTGATGACCACATCTGTGGGCAATATCTCATTGATCTGTAGTCTCTTCACCAGGGCTAAGGGCATTAAGTTGATGCTTGCTCCCAAATTGCAGAGTGCTCTATCAAACATTGTTTCTCCTATGGCACAAGGGACATGAAAACTCCCTGGATCTTTTCTTTTCGTAGGCAACTGCGGTTGAATGAGGGCACTGTACCCCTTGTTCATCACTATAGTCTGGCCTCCCTTGAGTGAGCTTTTCCTAGGAAGAAGTTCCTTCATATACTTGATATATGCAGGCATTTGTTGGATAGTCTTGATGAATGGTATGTTCACATGCAAAGATGCAAACAAGTCAAGAAATCTTGAGTATATTCTCTTCTCCACAGCACCATTGAGTAGTTGTGGAAAACGTGCATAAAGTCTCAGCATCTCCTGTTTTGATATTTCTGGTTCTTGGTATTCTTTTTCCTCCTTCTCTGTTGAGGTATCTTCAAGCTGTTCTGACAGCTTGCTTGGCTTGTCCTCAGTCTCCTTATCACTTATAGTGACCATCTTGCAATCTTCCCATCTTACTTTCTTTGTTTCACCTCTCGGATTCTTCTCTGTGTCACTTGGGAATCCATCTGTAGGTTTGGGAATTTGCTCAGAGAGATATCCTACTTGAGATTCCAACCTCTTGATTGTATCTCCCTGGTTCTTGAAACTGGCTCGCACTTCCTCTTTGAACACCTTGTTGTCTTGGATATCCTTGCATATGCCTTCAAGTAGATTTTCAATCCTTGAGATTCTTTCATCAAATGATGATAGGTCAGGTTGAGGAGGGTTGTTCTGGCCATGATATGAATGTGGAGAGGTGTTGTTATTGGGATGTTGATATGGTCTAGATGTGAAGTGTTGGTGAGCTGCATTGTTTGGATTTGGGCGCCTTTGATCAAGGCTTTGGTCTTGTTGATTTCCCTACCCAAAGTTTGGGTGATTCCTCCATCCAGGGTTGTAATTCTTGGAGTATGGATCATGGTTCTGCCTAGGTGAATTCCCAATGTAGTTGGCTTGCTCCTAACTACCCTCTGCTTCTTCATTCATTCCTTCTTGGGTTATTGATGAAGTGGAGATTGCTGCTACTTGGTTTCTCTCCATCTTCTTGGTGAGGTCAGCCAACTGCTGGGTAATGAGCTTGTTTTGGGCCAACAGAGCATCTACATTGTTTAGCTCCATTACTCCTCTTGTGTTCCCTCTTTCGAAAGCGTAGAAGTAGTCATTCTCTGCTACTGTTTCAATGACATCTATAGCCTCCTCAATGGTTTTCTTCTTGTTCAAAGATCCTTCGGATGAATGGTCTACAGCCTTCTTTGACTCATAAGAGAGCCCTTCATAGAAAATGTGCCGCTGCACCCATTCGTTGAACATGTCAGGTGGACACCTCCTTGTCAGGTCCTTAAACCTCTCCCATGCCTCATATAGAGTTTCACCATCTTGTTGCCTGAAGGTCTGGACCTCAGCTCTCAGCCTATTGATTCTTTGAGGAGGGTAAAATCTTGCTAAGAATTTGTTCACCACGTCTTCCCAAGTTGTCAAGCTTTCCCTTGGGAAAGATTCCAGCCACTTGGCTGCCTTATCCCTGAGTGAGAATGGAAATAAAAGCAGTCTATAGGCGTCAGGATGAACACAATTAGACTTCACTGTGTCACATATTCTCAGGAAGGTGGTTAAATGTTGATTTGGGTCCTCTTGGACACTTCCTCCGAACGAACAGTTGTTCTGCACAAGGGTGATGAGCTGTGGCTTCAGTTCAAAATTGTTGGCATGGATGGTTGGCTTTTGAATGCTACTCCCACAGTTTCCTGGGTTTGGGTTGATGTAAGAGCCTAAAACTCTTCTATCCTCCCCAGCATGATTTGCTCGACCTCTTCCGCCATGGTTGTGAGCCTCTTCTTCATGATGGTTTTCCATGTTTTCTTCCATGTTTGGTTCAAAGTATTCCTCAAAGTGTTCCTCCTCTTCTTCAGCACCAACTACACGTTTGTCTCTTGCTTCCCTTCTTAGTCTAAGGAAGGTTCTCTCAGGTTCAGAATCAAAGGAAGTTGAAGCTCCGCTTCTTCTCCCTGTCATACAACCAACAAGTACAAGCAAAGAGAATAGGTGCAGAAAGTATATCTGTCAGAATTACTGTTAGTGTGAGTGATGCAATATATCAAACAGTTAGTGGGTTAGTGAGATGAAATGTAAATAACAAAGTAAAAAAAGAAGGGGGAAGGGAAGAAATTAACTAAAACAGGAAGTAATTAACTCAAACAAAATTTTAAATCAAACAAAAATAAAATGCTCAATCTAGTTATCCTCCAATCTAATCATTGTTGATGCACAATCAATCCCCGGCAACGGCGCCATAAACTTGATGCACGAAAAACTTGTCTCATAACAAATTTTCTTCGGCAAGTGTACCGAATTTGTCGTCAAGTAAAAACTCACAATAGAGTGAGGTCGAATCCCACAAGGATTGATTGATCAAGCAACTTTAATTAGATGAATGTTCTAGTTGAGCGAATCAGAAATTGAGTTGAGAATTGCAGAAAATTAAATGGCGGGAAAGTAAATGGCAGAAAGTAAATTGCAAAATCTTAAATGGGAATGGGGGAATTACTCATAAATGTAAATGACAGAAATTAAAGAGAATGGGTAAGATCAGAAATGGGGAATTCATTGGGCTTAGGAGATGTTGCATTCTCCGGATCAATCTCATTTTCATCTCTTCCACAATCAATGCACTCATTGATCTCCTTGGCAATCTTAAGTGATTGAATTACAATTTCTTGTAATTAAATCTCTCAAATCCTGATCAATAGCCAATTCCTTGGTCAATTGCTCATGAGAAGAGATGAAGTATGGTCACTGATTATACCACATGCATTTCCCAAATCAAGTATTGAGAGGATTATAGTCACATATCCATCCAAACCCAATTTGGTCCAGCATGAGAAAGCATTTCTAGCTTGATCTCTTCATTCCTCTTCCAAGGTTCAGAAGAGATCCAAGTATGAATAGTTTCTTTTCCAAGATCACTATCCAATTGGATGAAGATCGAAAGCTTTCAAGTAAAATCAAGAGAAAAGATGGAAGAAGAATAATGAAAATTAGTATTGATCCATCAAATTACAACAGAGCTCCCTAACCCAATGAAAGGGGTTTAGTTGTTCATAGCTCTAGAAAATGAAAACAAAGATGGAGAATACATAATGAAAACAAGAAGTGTAGAGAAAGTAAATACAGGAAGTCGTTCTATGCTATTTTCCAACTCCCGGAACTCTCCAAAATAATTCAAAGCTACTCCTATATATACTACTCTTCTCATATTCTAGTTGGCTCTTCAAGTCTTGGGCCTTTGGATCTTGAATTTGAAGCAGTTCTTTTCTTCATTTGGGCTTGGCTTTACTTGCAGAGAGAAAGTGTGAAGTGGGCAGAGACTTGAGCTCAGGGCGTTAGGGGTGTTAACGTTTAGTGAAAATATGAGTTCGAGAACATTAGTGACAATCAACTTTCTCACTAACGTTTCCTCTAGGTCCTTTGCACACGTTATTGGGGCTTAACTTTCCCAATAACGTTGAAAAGCCCCCATTGCTCCTACGTTAGAGCCCACGTTAACTTAGTTAATGTGGCTCTTTAACGTGGGCTTGCCATCCTTCGAGAACGTTAGTGACACTCAACATTGTCACTAACGTTCCAATGTGCCCCCATGTCTCACGTTAGAGCCCACGTTAACTTAGTTAACATAGCTCTTTAACGTGGCATTGCTTAGCCATTCCCAACGTTAGTGACAATGTTGAGTGTCACTAATGTTGGCTCATCTTTTACTCATCCACGTTAGCTTCCACGTTAACTAAGTTAACGTGGGAGTTAACGTGGCTCATAGTGGCTTGTGTGGCTCCTTCCAACGTTAGTGACAATGTTGAGTGTCACTAACATTGGCCATCACCTTCTTCTCTCACGTTAGCCTCCACGTTAACTAAGTTGACGTGGAAGTTAACGTGGCTCCTTGGGGTTGTGTGGTTGCTTCCAACGTTAGTGACAATGTTGGGTGTCACTAACGTTGTCGACCACTCTTGCCTCTTCACGTTAGCTTCCACGTTAACCAAGGAGTTAACGTGGCATTGTGCACTTAGGCAAACGTTAGTGACAATGTTGTATGTCACTAACGTTTGCTTCTTTTCCCCTTTTTAACGTTAGAGGCCACGTTAACTAAGTTAACGTGGACTCTAACGTGGCCACTTGTGAGTATTGGCCAACATTAGTGATAATGTTAAGTGTCACTAACGTTGGCTCAAATTCCCTTCTTCACATTAGAGTTCACGTTAACTTAGTTAACGTGACTCTTAACGTGGGTAATGATGGCTTCGAGAGCGTTATTGGCAGTCACTTTTCTCATTAACTCTGCAAGTTACCTCACATTCCTTGCTTCCTTTGGTCCTGAAATCAGGCAATAGAGTGCATCAAAGTTCTAGTCCAAGTCATGGGTAATGCAGCATACAATTTGTCACTAAACTCATGCAAAATCCTCATGAAATGATGTAAAATGCACAATGTATGCTTGAATCCAAGTGTAAGTGAATATCTACCCAAAACTACCTTATTTCCTAAGAGAATGCATGAAACTACCCTAAAAACAGTAAAGAAAAGGTCAGTGAAACTGGCCAAAATGCCCTGGCATCAGGGACCAATTGTTGGCTTTGTTGGTGTTGAAGAGATGGTGGAGGTTGTGGTTGATTCACTTGGAGTTGCTTTAGAAGACTTGTCATCTCACACAAGGTCTTGGTAAGGTTGGCAGTCTCACCACTAGAAGAGATTTCATTCACGGCCTTTGGGTGGTTGATTCTCCGTCTAGCATGTTGAGTGGATTCGGCCAAGTCGGTAATGAGTTGCCATGCCTCCTCCGCCATCCTATACTTTGACAAAGAACCGTTGCTTGAGGCATCCAATAGATTCTTATCTTGCTCCCTCATGCCTTGGCACACATAGCTAAGCAATACTTGAGTGTCAATCATGTGGTTTGGACATGAGTTAAGAAGTTTGCGAAACCATTCCCAATATTCGTATAGGGTTTCCATTTCATCTTGTACAATACATGAGATTTCCTTCCTTAGCTTGTCCGTCATTTCTACGGGCATGAATTTATCAAGGAATTCTCTTCTAAGAAAGTCCTAATCGGAGACAACATCACTAGGCAAGATATAAAACCACTCCTTGGCTCTTCCCTCAAGAGAGAAAGGAAAGCCAAACAACCATATGGCTACTTCATCGGATCCTTCCCGCCTAGTGGTTGAGCATACACTATGAAAGTCCTTGAGGTGTCTAACTGATCTTGTGCGGGAAGTCCATGGAACTTTGGTAGAAGATTGATGAGAGCGGTCTTGAGTTCAAAGTTTGCATTCAAGTTTGGATGAAGCACATGAAGAGGTTGGAGAACAAAGTCCGGTGCACCCACTTCCTTGAGAGTAACTCTCCCTGGAGCGGCCATATTGTCAACACCTAGATCAAAAGAAGAACTATTAGTAGTATCAACGGAAGAGTAGTTAGTGCCTTCTTTGGATGACGGTGATATGGTAAAAACCTTTTCACCTTTCTCAAAGTCTAACCGCCTCCGAGCTTGCCTAATATGAAGCAAAGTTCTTTCAATTTCCGAATCAAACGGTGCTAAGCTCGGATTCGGTTGTGAACGCGTCATACAATGAAGGAGATAAGAAGCCCATGACATCAAGTGGTATTTAAGCAAAGATTAATCCTAACTAACAATCAAACAAACAAACAATCAAGAGAGAAATGCAAGTATCCACATATTAACATATTCACACTAACCAATAGAATGGCACACATAAGCAAATTTCCCGACAACGGCGCCATTTTGATGAACGTAACATTCTTATGCCGGTTAGAAATTAGCAATGAATCCAATCGTGAGTATAGTCTAACCAACACACAAATATTGCATCAAACAATTCTAAAATCTATGACCGAGAGTATCAATCCCGGGTCATTCTCCCTAGGAATTCCCTTAGAATGCTCATCATTGATTAGGAAGTCTTTTGTGGTTTTGAGAGTTGGTGCAAGAATTCAAGTTAACAAAAGTAAACAACAATTAATTGAGATAAGAGCCTTGGCTAAGGGTAAGTATTAGAAGTTCCATCATTATAGTTTCCTTCAATTGTGAAAAGAGTTGATTATTGCTTCACTTAGTTAACCCTCTAATAATGGAGGAAAGTCAAATGAGAGTAACTAACTTGAGTCACAAGTCCTAATCTCACCCTAGGAAAGTCTAGCTTTAGTGCACTCCAAGTCAATTAGCAATTCTCAATTCCTAATCAACAATTGATATCCACAACTCAAGTGTCTCCCATAACTCAACCCCTAAGCCAAGTAAGAGAAATCTACTCCATAACTAGGGTTGTCATTATCACAAACAATTGGTAGGCAATCATAGAAGACATGATGTAATTGAGAAAAAAGAATTGAATTGAAGCTATCTAATCCAAGCAATCTTCAACAATCAAGCAATTGAATAAAATTCCTCAATTCATTAACCAAAATTCAAAGTAACAAAGTCACAAATCTAGATCCAAATGAATGAATAAAAATAGCACTTAATTGAGAGTAGAAGAAGAGTAGATCTACAACTTGCATCAAAGTAAAAGTTAATTAGCAATGGATCTAACCAAGAATTCCAAGGAGAATTGCAATGGAGAGAGTAAAATCCTAGAGAGAAGTTGGAGTTTCTCTCTCTAAAAAAAATGTAACTAACTACCCAAAATATCTAGAATTATCACTAATTGTCCCAACCCCCTAATCCTTGGTCTTCTTAAGCTTTTCCCTCTAGAATTCTGCCCCAAAACAGGGCCTGCAACTGCCTGAAATCACTGGTCACGTTTTGTTCTTAAAAAATCACGTGCGCCCTTCGGCGTGTACGCGCACAGTACGCGTACGCGTCCATGGGATTTTTCGCAAAATTCATATTTCTGGACTTTACTATGAGTTTGTGTGTTTTTCTGTGATTTCAGGTATTTTCTGGCTGAAATTGAGGGAGCTAAGCAAAAATCTGATTCAGGCTGAAAAAGGAATGCTGATGTTGTTGGATTCTGACCTCCCTGCACTCAAAGTGGATTTTCTGGAGTTGCAGAACTTCAAATGGCGCACTTCAAATTGCATTGGAAAGTAGACATCCAGGGCTTTCCAGCAATATATAGTAGTCCATACTTTGCTCAAGGATAGAGGACGTAAACTTGCGTTCAACCCCAGTTCCATGCTACTGTCTGGCATCCAGCGCCAGAAACAAGTTACAAGTTGGAGTTCAACGCCAGAAAAGGATCCAAAGCTGGCGTTGAACGCCCAAAACAGCCCTATGCACGTGATTAGCTTAAGTCTCAGCCCCAGCACACACCAAGTGGGCCCCAGAAGTGGATTTCTGCACCATCCATCTTAGTTTACTCATTTTCTGTAAACCTAGTTTACTAGTCTAGTATTTAAACAACTTTTAGAGACTTGTTTTGTATCTCATGACATTTTAGATCTGAACTTTGTACCTTTTGACGGCATGAGTCTCTAAACTCCATTGTTGGGGGTGAGGAGCTTTGCTGTGTCTCGATGAATTAATGCAAGTATTTCTGTTTTCCATTCAAACATGCGTGTTCCTATCTAAGATATCCATTCGAACTTCAATATGAATGTGATGAACGTGACAATCATCATCATTCCTCCACGAATGCGTGCCTGACAACCACTTACGTTCCACCATAGAATGAATGAATATCTCTTAGATCTCTTAATCGAAATCTTCGTGGTATAAGCTAGATTGATGGCAACATTCAAGAGAATCCGGAAAGTCTAAACCTTGTCTGTGGTATTCCGAGTAGGATTCAGGGATTGAATGACTATGACGAGCTTCAAACTCGCGAGTGCTGGGTGTAGTGACAGATGCAAAAGGATAGTAAATCCTATTCTGGTACGACTGAGAACCTGCAAATGATTAGACGTGCGGTGACAGCGCACCTGGACCCTTTTCACTGGAAGGATGGATGGTAGCCATTGACAACGGTGATCCCCCAACACACAGCTTGCCATAGGAGGACGTGCATGTGTGAATCAGAAAACAGAGGAAAGCAGAATTTCAGAAGACAAAGCATCTCCAAAACTCCAACATACTCTCCATCAGTGCATACAAGTATAATTTGTGTTCTGCCCTTTTATTCCTTGCAATCAAATTTGATAAGTGAATTATTTTATTGGTTTCCTGACTAAGAGTTACAAGATAACCATAGATTGCTTCAAGCCAACAATCTCCGTGGGATCGACCCTTACTCACGTAAAGTATTACTTGGACGACTCAGTGCACTTGCTGGTTAGTGGTACGAGTTGTAAAAAGTGTGATTTACAATTCGTGCACCAAGTTTTTGGCGCCGTTGCCGGGGATTGTTTGAGTTTGAACAACTGACAGTGAATCTTGTTGCTTAGATTAGGAAATTTTTGTCTTTTGGGTCAGAGTCTTTTATTTTCTTTTCAAAAATTTTTCAAAAATAATTTTTCTATTAAATCTCGTGCCAAACTTTAAGTTTGGTGTTTTCTGGTTGGTTTTCCTTTGTTTTTCAAAAATTTTATTTTGGTTTTCTAAAAATTTTAAGTTTGGTGTTCCTTCTTCATGTTCTTGTGTTCTTGCGAGTCTTCAAAGTGTTCTTGAGTTTTCCTTGCGTCTTGATCTTAAATTTTTTAAGTTTGGTGTTCCTTGGTGTTTTCCCTCCAGAATTTTCGAAAACAAGGAGCATTAGATCTAAAAATTTTAAATCTTGGGCTATCTTATTGTTTCTCTCTTTCCTCTTTAAATTCAAAAATATCTTTTCTCTCTATTTTTAAAAACAAATTTTCGAAAATTATTTTTTAAAATTCAGATTTTTTTTCAAAATTTAAAATCTTTTTCAATTCATAACTTTTTCAAAACTTCCTAACCACTTTCTCTCTCCTCATTTTTTTCGAAAATCTTCACCTATTTTTATTTATTTTATTTTAATTTATTTTATATTTGAAATAATTAAATAAATAAATAAATAAATAAAAATAAATTTTTTATTTTACATCATCTCCCTTTCTCCATCATGGATCTAAGTGGAAATGAACAGTCCACCCAGGACTCAGGGGTCATATGCTAACCCCTCTACTGCTTCATATGTGAGTAGTATCTGCATACCCTCCATTGGAGTCAGTAGCTTTGAGTTGAATCCTCAGCTCATTATCATGGTGCAGCAAAGCTGCCAGTATTCCGGTCTTCCACAGGAAGAACCTACAGAGTTTCTGGCACAGTTTTTACAAATTGCTGACACAGTACATGATAAGAAAGTAGATCAGGATGTCTACAGATTATTACTATTTCCATTTGCTGTAAAAGACCAAGCCAAGAGGTGGTTAAATAACCAACCTAAGGCTAGCATAAGGACATGGAAACAGCTGACAGAAAAATTCCTGAATCAATACTTTCCTCCAAAACGGATGACACAGCTAAGGCTGGACATCCAAGGCTTTAAACAAGGAGATAATGAATCCCTTTATGATGCCTGGGAGAGATACAGAGAGATGCTACGAAAATGCCCCTCTGAAATGTTTTCAGAGTGGGTTCAGTTAGACATCTTCTATTATGGGCTTACAGAAAGAGCTCAGATCTCTTTAGATTGCTCAGCTGGTGGATCCATCTATATGAGAAAGACAATTGAAGAAGCTCAAGAGCTCATTGATACAGTTGCTAGAAATCAGCATCTGTACCTAAGCAGTGACTCTTCCATGAAAGAAGAGGCTAAAACAGTAACTGCTGAACTCAGTCCTGCAGAGCAAGCTGCTGAATTCAATCAGCAATTGGATTTTCTAACAAAGCAGTTGGTTGAATTCAAGGATAAACTACAAGAGACAAGGATGGCTAACATAAACATGGAAGTACAATTAAAGCAAACAAAGCAGCAACTTTCAAAACAAATAACAGAAGAATGCTAAGCAGTTCAATTAAGAAGTGGGAAAGCACTAAATACCCCACTTCAAAGCAGCAGGAAACCAAGAAATGAGCAAACCACCCAAAATCCATCTGAGGACAGTAAGAGCCCAGGGAAAAATAATTCTGGCATTTTGGGTGGAAGGCTGGCGCTGAACGCCTAGACCATGCTCAGGACTGGCGTTCAACGCCAGAAACAAGCAAGGATCTGGCGTTGAACGCCCAAAAGAAGCACAGTTCTGGCGTTCAAACGCCAAGAACAGATGAGGAGCTGGCGTCTAACATCACTCCAGCTTCTAACTCTGGCACTCAATTGCCAGTGAGGGATCAGACACACACAAGTGCTGATAACAACCCATCTAAAAAGGCTTCTTCAACTACTTCTGTAGGAAATAAACTTACAGCAACTAAGGTTGAGGAATATAAAGCCAAGATACCTTATCCTCAAAAACTCTGCCAAGAGGAGCAGGATAAGCAATTCGCTCACTTTGCAGATTATCTCAGGACTTTTGAAATAAAGATTCCATTTGCAGAGGCACTTGAGCAAATACTTTCTTATGCCAAGTTTATGAAAGAGATCTTGAGTGATAAGAAGGATTGGAGAGAAACTGAAAGAGTTCTCCTCACTGAAGAATGCAGTGCAGTCATTTTGAAAAGCTTTCCTGAAAAGCTTAAAGACCTTGGGAGTTTTCTGATACCATGCACATTAGAAGGTAATTGCACCAAGACAGCTTTATGTGATCTTGGGGCAAGCATCAACCTAATACCTGCATCCACTATCAGAAAGCTTGGTTTAACTGAAGAAGTTAAACCAAGCCGGATATGTCTCCAACTTGCTGATGGCTCCATTAAATACCCATCAGGCGTGATTGAAGACATGATTGTCAGAGTTGGGCCATTCGCCTTTCCCACTGACTTTGTAGTGCTGGAAATGGAGGAGTACAAGAGTGCCACTCTCATTCTAGGAAGACCCTTCCTAGCAACTGGACGAACTCTCATTGATGTCCAACAGGGGGAAATAACCCTGAGAGTCAATGATGATGAGTTTAAGTTGAATGCTGTCAAAGCCACGCAGCATCCAGACACATCAAAAGACTGCATGAAAGTTGATCTTATTGACTCTTTGGTAGAAGAGATCAACATGGCTGTGAGTCTCGAATCAGAGTTGGAAGACATCTTTAAAGATGTTCAGCCTGATTTGGAGGATTCAGAGGAAATGAAAGAGCCTCTGAAATTTCCTCTGGAAGAGGAAAAACCTCCTAAACCCGAGCTCAAACCATTACCACCATCCCTGAAATATGCATTTCTGGGAGAAGGTGACGCTTTTCCAGTGATCATAAGCTCTGCTTTAAATCCACAGGAAGAGGAAGCACTTATTCAAGTGCTAAGGACACACAAGACAGCTCTTGGGTGGTCCATTGGTGACCTTAAGGGCATAAGCCCAGCTAGATGCATGCACAAAATCTTACTGGAGGATAATGCTAAACCAGTGATTCAACCACAGAGGCGGCTAAATCCAGCCATGAAGGAAGTGGTGCAGAAAGAGGTCACCAAATTACTAGAGGCTGGGATCATTTATCCTATTTCTGATAGCCCCTGGGTGAGCCCTGTTCAAGTTGTCCCCAAAAAGGGGGGCATGACAGTGGTTCATAATGAAAAGAATGAACTGGTTCCTACAAGAACAGTTACAGGGTGGCGCATGTGTATTGACTACAGAAGGCTCAATACAGTCACCAGAAAGGATCATTTTCCTTTACCGTTCATAGACCAGATGCTAGAAAGACTGGCAGGTCAAGATTATTACTGCTTTTTGGATGGCTACTCAGGCTATAACTAGATTGCAGTAGATCCCCAGGATCAAGAGAAAACAGCATTCACATGTCCATCTGGAGTGTTTGCTTATAGAAGGATGCCATTTGGGCTGTGTAATGCACCTGCAACCTTCCAGAGATGCATGCTCTCTATTTTCTCTGATATGGTGGAAAAATTTCTGGAAGTCTTCATGGATGACTTCTCAGTATATGGAGACTCATTCAGCTCCTGTCTTAATCACCTGAAACTAGTTCTGAAAAGATGCCAAGAGACCAACCTGGTTTTAAACTGGGAAAAATGTCACTTTATGGTGATTGAAGGGATTGTCCTTGGGCATAAAATTTCAAACAAGGGAATAGAGGTGGATCAAGCAAAAATAGAGGTGATTGAAAAATTACCACCACCTGCCAATGTTAAGGCAATCAGAAGCTTTCTGGGGCATGCAGGATTCTATAGGAGGTTTAAAAAGGATTTTTCAAAAATTGCAAAACCTCTGAGCAATCTGCTAGCTGCTGACACGCCATTTGTGTTTGACACAGAGTGTCTGCAGGCGTTTGAAACGCTGAAAGCCAAGCTGGTCACAGCACCAGTTATTTTTGCACCAGACTGGACATTACCATTTGAGCTAATGTGTGATGCCAGTGATCACGCCATTGGTGCAGTACTGGGACAGAGGCATGACAAGCTTCTGCATGTCATTTATTATGCTAGCCACGTTTTAAATGATGCCCAAAAAAATTACACAACCACAAAAAAAGAATTGCTTGCAGTGGTTTATGCCATTGACAAGTTTAGATCATACTTAGTAGGATCAAAGGTGACTGTGTATACTGACCATGCTGCTCTTAAATATCTACTCACAAAGCAGGATTCAAAACCCAGGCTCATAAGATGGGTGTTGCTTCTGCAAGAGTTTGATATAGAAATAAGAGACAGAAAAGGGACAGAAAACCAAGTGGCTAATTATCTGTCCCGGATAGAGCCAGTAGAAGGGACGTCCCTCCCCTCTCTTGAGATCTCTGAGACCTTTCCGGATGAGCATTTATTTGCCATTCAGGAAGCACCATGGTTTGCAGACATTGTGAACTATAAAGCTGCAAGGTTCATACCCAAAGATTACAACAGGCAACAAAAGGAAAAACTAATTACTGATGCAAAGTACTACTTGTGGGATGAACCCTATCTCTTTAAGAGATGTGCAGACGGAATAATCCAGAGATGTGTGCCTAGAGAAGAAGCACAGAGGATCCTATGGCATTGCCATGGATCACAATATGGAGGCCATTTCGGAGGTGAGCGGACAGCCACCAAGGTCCTCCGATGTGGTTTCTATTGGCCCACTCTCTATAGAGATTCCCAAGAGTTTGTACGTAACTGTGACAGTTGCCAAAGAGCTGGTAATCTGCCCCATAGTTACGCCATGCCTCAACAAGGAGTCTTGGAGATTGAGTTGTTTGACATATGGGGAATTGACTTCATGGGACTTTTCCCACCATCATACTCAAACACTTACATTCTGGTGGCAGTTGACTACGTATCAAAATGGGTAGAGGTCGTTGCCACACCCACCAATGATACTAAAACAGTGCTGAAGTTCCTCCAGAAATATATCTTCAGCAGGTTTGGGGTGCCTAGAGTACTAATCAGTGATGGGGGCACTCACTTCTGCAACAAACAGCTTTACTCTGCCATGGTCCGGTATGGGATTCGCCACAAGGTGGCGACTCCATATCATCCACAGACTAATGGGCAAGCTGAAGTCTTTAACAGAGAGCTAAAAAGAATCCTAGAACGGACTGTAAGTACCCGTAGAAAGGATTGGGCAAGAAGCTTGGATGATGCTTTGTGGGCATACAGAACAGCATTCAAGACTCCTATAGGGACCTCTCCATACCAACTTGTGTATGGTAAGGCATGTCACCTGCCCGTGGAACTGGAACATAAAGCCTACTGGGCAACCAGATTCCTAAACTTTGATGCCAAATTAGCTGGAGAAAAAAGATTGCTCCAGCTAAATGAGCTAGAGGAATTCGGATTCACGGCTTTCGAAAATGCCAAGCTTTGTAAAGAAAAATAAAAAAAGTGGCATGACAGAAAGCTGTCATCTAGAATCTTTGAACCAGGACAAAAGGTCCTGTTGTTTAACTCTAGGCTCAGGCTATTCCCCGGGAAACTGAAGTCCCGGTGGAGGGGACCATATGTGATTACAAGTGTATCACCATATGGTTATGTGGAGCTTCAAGATATTGATTCTGATAAGAAGTTCATTGTTAATGGACAGAGAATCAAGCACTATCTTGAAGGCAATGTTGAGCAAGAGTGCTCAAGGCTGAAGCTAGATTAAAAGCTCAGCAAGGTCCAGCTAAAGACAATAAAGAAGTGCTTGCTGGGAGGCAACCCAGCCATGGGGCATCACTTCCTCTAAGCATTTCGCCCTATTCTTGATTTTATTTATTTATATAAGGTTCACTGATACTAAGGTAAAGAGTCAATTGTATAAGTTCACAGGGCTACAGAAGGATTCTGCACACAAAACAAAGAAAAAGAGCTCACTGGCAAGAAAACGCCAGTAAAAGTCTGTTTTGGGCGTTCAACGCCCAAAAGAAGCATCCACTGGGCGTTGAATGCCAGTAAGGATAGCCATCTGGACGTTGAACGCCAGAAAGAAGCTCCTTCTGGGCGTTTAACGCCAGATTTACAGCGTCCTGGGCATTCAGAAAAACGCCCAGTGACAAAGGAGTTCCTGGCATTCAACGCCAGAAAGAAGCAATAGCTGGGCGTTGAACGCCCAGGAGAGGCAGCATTTGGGTGTTGAACGCCCAAAACATGCAGCGTTTGGGCTTTCAAACGCCAGGATGGTGGGGAGGAGGTGAATTCATTTTTACTTCATATTTTTCATTCTAAATTTAATTTTCATGTTTCAATGCATGATTTCTTGCATAAACATGTTAAGAACCCTGATTTCTAAAATCCCTAATTTCTTAAAACCCTATTTTAAAAATATCAAATGTATCTTAATCCATAAGCACAAATCCTTTTTTTCAATCTAATTCAACTCTTTTTCAAAGTTTTCAAAACAAATATATCTCTTTTCATTCAAAAATCTTTTCAACTAATCAATATCTTTTTCAAATCTCCATACTATCTTTTTCAAAAATCCAAATCTATCTTTTTCAAATATCTTTCATATATCTTCAATTTTAAATTATATCTTTTCTTATCATACTTAAAATTTTCTTAAAAATCATATCTTCTATCTTATCTTCCTCCCTATTTTCGAAAACCCACCCCCCTCTCCCTTTAAATATGGGTTCGGCCTCCCTCCCCTCCCATCCACCATTGCACCTAGCTCTCCTTCTCTCCCCTCTCCTTTCTTTTCTTTTTGCTTGAGGACAAGCAAACCTCTAAGTTTGGTGTGCTTATCCGTGATCACTAAGATCATGGCTCCTAAAGGAAAACAACCCACTCTAAGAGACAAGAAAGAAAGCGTTCCAAAACCACTTTGAAATCAAGAGAAGTTCATAACTAAAGAATATTCAGACCATTATTACAAAATAATGGGTTTAAGATCAGTGATCCTGGAAGTTAGATTCGATCTGAAAGAAGACGAATATCCGGAGATCCAGGAGCAAATTCGAATCAGGAACTGGGAGATCCTAGCTAATCCTGAAACGAAAGTGGGAAGGAATATGGTCCAGGAGTTCTATGCTAATATGTGGCATACAAACAGGCAAAGACTATCTGGATCTGCTATCTATGACTATCAGACCTTGGTCAGAGGAAAGATTGTTCATACCCACCCTGACAAGATCAGGGAGATCTTAAAGCTGCCTCAGCTGAAAGATGATCCAGACTCCTTCAATAGGAGAATGATGAGAACAGACAAGGGCCTGGATAAGATTCTAGAGGATATATGTATCCCTGGAGCCAGGTGGACCACCAGCACGAAGAGTGTTCCAATTCAACTCAAAAGAGAAGATCTCAAACCAGTCGCCAGAGGATGGCTGGACTTCATTGGGCATTCTCTGCTGCCCACTAGCAACCGTTCTGAAGTCACTATTAGAAGAGCAGTGATGATCCATTGCATCATGATGGGAAAAGAAGTGGAAGTTCATCAACTGATTTCAACTGAATTCTACAAAATTGCAAACAAAAATTCCAAAGATGCCAACTTGGCTTATCCAAGCTTGATTTCTATGCTCTGCAAGGACGCTGGAGTAAGGATGGGAATAACTGAGTATATCTCAGTTGAGCGGCCAATCACCAAAGCATCAATGGAAAAATAACAAGCACAGGATGACCCCATCAAGAAGAGAACACAGGAAATTCTCCCAGAAATCCCTCAATCTGAATACTGGGAGTATCTTGAAACATCTATTACCAAGATGCAAGAAGCTATGGAACAAATACAGAAAGAACAGAAGAAACAAAGTAGCATTCTTTGCTATTTGCTTAAAGAACAGGAGGAGCAAGGGCGTGATTTAAGGGAATTGAAGCGCCAGAAATTATCTCTTGAAGGACCAAGCACCCCGTAGATTAGAGGAACATCCACTTCCCAGAACAAAGGTTGTTAAATTCCAATCTTAGCCTTAACTCTGTGATAACTGTTTTTATTAGTTTTACCTTAGGAGTCATATAGTAGTAATTAGTATCTATATTTTTGATTTTATCCCCCAATTAAGCTATAATTTAATTTTATCATTATCATTAAACATGAATAAAATAGAAGAATTTCTTTAGAATAAGAGGCAATATTTTTTTCGAGTTTTTAATAAGGTAAATTCTAATTATTTATATGTGGTGGCAATGCTTTCTGTCTTCTGAATGAATGCTTGAACAGTGCATATGTCTTTTGAATTTGATGTTTAAGACTGTTAAATATGTTGGCTCTTGAAAGAATGATGAACATGAGACATGTTATTGATAATCTGAAAAATCATAAAAATGATTCTTGAAGAAAGAAAAAGCAGCAAAGAACAAAGCTTGCAGAAAAAAAAAAGAGTAAGCAGAAAAAGCCAATAACCCTTAAAACCAAAAGGCAAGGGTAAATAAAAAGGATCCCAAGGCTTTGAGCATCAGTGGATAGGAGGGCCTAAAGGAATAAAATCCTGGCCTAAGCGGCTAAACCAAGCTGTCCCTAACCATGTGCTTGTGGTGTGAAGGTGTCAAGTGAAAACTTGAGACTGAGCGGTTAAAGTCAAGGTCCAAAGCAAAAAGAAGAGTGTGCTTAAGAACCCTGGACACCGCTAATTGGGGACTTTAGCAAAGCTGAGTCACAATCTGAAAAGGTTCACCCAATTATGTGTCTGTGGCATTTATGTATCCGGTGGTAATACTGGAAAACAAAGTGCTTAGGGCCACGGCCAAGACTCATAAAGTAGCTGTGTTCAAGAATCAACATACTGAACTAGGAGAATCAACATCACTATCTGAATTCTGAGTTCCTATAGATGCCAATCACTCTGAGCTTCAATGGATAAAGTGAGGTGCCAAAACTGTTCAGAAGCAAAAAGCTACTAGTCCCGCTAATCTAATTAGAATCTGAGCTTCACTCCAAAAACTCTGAGATATTGTTGCTTCTTAAAATTATTTGTATTCTATTTTATTTATCTAGTTGCTTGAGGACAAGCAACAGTTTAAGTTCGGTGTTGTGATGAGCGGATATTTTATACGCTTTTTGGGGTTAATTCCATATAGTTTTTAGTGTGTTTTAGTTAGTTTTTAGTTTATTTTCAGTAGTTTTTAGGCAAAATTCATATTTCTGGACTTTACTATGAGTTTGTGTATTTTTCTGTGATTTCAGGTATTTTCTGGCTGAAATTGAGGGAGCTGAGCAAAAATCTGATTCAGGCTGAAAAAGGACTGCTGATGCTGTTGGATTCTGACCTCCCTGCACTCAAAGTGGATTTTATGGAGCTACAGAACTCCAAATGGCGCGCTTCAAATTGCATTGGAAAGTAGACATCTGGGGCTTTCCAGCAATATATAATAGTTCATACTTTACTTAAGGATAGATGACGTAAGCTGGCGTTCAACGCCAGTTCCATGCTACTGTCTGGCGTCCAGCACCAGAAACAAGTTACAAGTTGGAGTTCAACGCCAGAAAAGGATCCAAAGCTGGCGTTGAACGCCCAAAACAGCCCTATGCACGTGATTAGCTTAAGTCTCAGCCCCAGCACACACCAAGTGGGCCCCAGAAGTGGATTTCTGCACCATCCATCTCAGTTTACTCATTTTCTGTAAACCTAGTTTACTAGTCTAGTATTTAAACAACTTTTAGAGACTTGTTTTGTATCTCATGACATTTTAGATCTGCACTTTGTACCTTTTGACGGCATGAGTCTCTAAACTCCATTGTTGGGGGTGAGGAGCTCTGCTGTGTCTCAATGAATTAAGGCAAGTATTTCTGTTTTCCATTCAAACATGCGTGTTCCTATCTAAGATATCCATTCGAACTTCAATATGAATGTGATGAACGTGACAATCATCATCATTCCTCCACGAACGCGTGCCTGACAACCACTTACGTTCCACCATAGAATGAATGGATATCTCTTAGATCTCTTAATCGGAATCTTCGTGGTATAAGCTAGATTGATGGCAGCATTCAAGAGAATCCGAAAAGTCTAAACCTTGTCTGTGGTATTCCAAGTAGGATTCAGGGATTGAATGACTGTGACGAGCTTCAAACTCGTGAGTGCTGGGCGTAGTGACAGACGCAAAAGGATAGTAAATCCTATTCCGGTACGACTGAGAACCTGCAGATGATTAGCCGTGCAGTGACAGCGCACCTGGACCCTTTTCACTGGAAGGATGGATGGTAGCCATTGACAACGGTGATCCCCCAACACACAGCTTGCCATAGGAGGACGTGCATGCGCGAATCAGAAAATAAAGGAAAGCAGAATTTTAGAAGACAAAGCATCTCCAAAACTCCAACATACTCTCCATCAGTGCATACAAGTATAATTTGTGTTAAAGCAATGAGTTTCTTTTCAACACCCTATTTTATAGTATTTCACTAATTTAAATTGAAAATTTGTGTTAAACTTGTCTGAAGATGGTAATTTGGAACATGAATTACAGCCACGAACACACAACCTGTGAGATTTTGAGCTTAATTATGTGGTTACGTTATTTAACCATGATTCCTATTCTTGTGTGTTTTCTTATCTATGATTGCAATCTATAGTTTGTTCTATTCTATATGTCCATTATTTAGTGTATTTGCATGCATACATATGATTGAGGCCATTAATTGTTATTAGCTCACTTATCCCAAATAGCCTACCATTTCAATTACCCTTGTTTGTCACGTTGAGCCTTTTAATCCCCATTTGTTATTTATATTACCACATCACTAACCTTAAGCGGAAAAATAATTAACTATCCCATTTGAATCTTTGGTTAACTTAAGATAGAGATTGTGTGTCAACTAAGTGTGGAGAAATGTGGGAACTTGGGTTGATGAGAATAGGTTGTGTTTTACTGACAAAAATATTGGGAATTTGGGTGCATACTCATGTGGAACTAGAAAAACCATATTCATTGACATGTTATGTTTGCTTTCATGTTCAAAAAAAATTTAAATAAATAATAAAATAGGCGACAAAATTACCCCAATGTTAAGTTTAATAAAAGATCAATGCATATGTGGTGAAACTAAAGAAAATTTGATAAATGAGTATGTGAAACATACTAAAGTGAGATTATGGGTAGATAGGAATAATTTCATATATAGAGAGTGTGTGCATGTTAGGTGAGAACTTAGGTTAGTCAAAGATTCATATTACAGCTCACTTGGCCATACATATATCCTCACCCTTACCTTAGCCCCATTACAACCTTGGAAAAACCTCATGATGTTTGCATTTGCACACTAAATATTTGTTGATTGGTTAGATGAAGAACAAAGTTTTAGAAAGCATGACTAGAGAAGAGTAGAGTGATTGGCCCTAGACACTTGAGAGATTAGAGTGCATATACACTTCCAGTGAGGGTTCAATGCTTGATTCTATGTTCCCTGCTTTCATGAGAAATCTTCTTACAAGTTTACTTGTCTTTTATTGTGTGATTTGAATTAGTAAAATCTTATTTATGTTTGTCTTGGAGAACTTGTTTACTTTTAACCAAGTAGATAGAAACATCTTAGCATATAGTTGCATTCACATACATAGGTTGCATCTCATGAGTTTTACTTTCCCCCATTCTTTCCTTTTGTCCCTTGAGCTTAGCATGAGGACATGCTAATGTTTAAGTGCGGGGAAATTGAAAAACCACTATTTTATGGTTTATCTTGTGCTAATTTGAGTGGTTTTTATCAAGTCTTTGCACACTTATTCATACAATTTCTATGATTTTACAATTCCTTCCCAGTTTTGTCCTATGGTTGAAAACTTGCTTCCTAAGCCTTTAAATTGTACATTTTAATTCTCCTTTATACCATTCGATGCCGTGATCTGTATGCTAAGTGTTTTCAGGCTCTATAGGGTAGAATAGCTTAGAAGATGGAGAGGAAGCTTGCAAAAATGGAAGGAGCACAAGAAATAACGGAGATAACCAGCGAGGATCGAGGCGTACGCATGGCTCACGCGTGCGTGTGATTTGGAGATTTTCACAGTGACGCGTGCGCGTACCTGATGCGTACGCGTGATAAGCAAGATTGCACAGCGATGCGTGCGCGTAACTGACGCGTCCGCATGACATGCGAAGAGGACCATCGACGCGTACGCGTGACTGACGTGTACGCGTGACGTGCGCCACGTGCAGAAATCGCAGAAGACGCTGGGGGCGATTTTGGGCTAAGTTTAGACCCAGTTTTCGGCCCAGAAACACAGACTAGACCCAAGGGATAAGCAGAGACTCAAGACACATTCACTTTTACACAGTTTTTAGTTTTAGTTTTTGAATCTGAGAGAGAAAATACTACTTCCTCTAGGGTTCTTCACATTCATAATTTTAGAGTTTTATGCTTTTGATTTGGATATTGAGAAGAGTTACTACCTCTGTTGAAGTTTCTATCATTCTAGTTTGTTTCCTTATTTCCTTACTCTTTTATCATCCATTTACCCTGTTCAGATTTACCTATGGATATCTTTGATTTTTGAATTTATTAATGCAAGAATTATTTTTACCTTTAATTTTATTATTGGTTTGAGTATCATCTTTCTTAATTTATTTCTCCAAAATTAGCTTTTATTAATTTAATTTTAGTTACCATGTCTCTTCTCTTTTCCCTTTACATGTCTTCGACATTGGCATCCATGTCAATGGAGTAGACTCTTAACTTGACCTTGGAGTTGATTAATAGGAGACCCTCGAGTTGGAATACTCAAGTGTTAATTTGCAATTGGAAGTTGTTGGCTAACTCTCTAGTCACTAACGCTAATCCTTCCGTAGGAGAGGATTAGGACTTGTGGATTAGAGTTGGCTCAATTACTTGACTTTTCTTTATTCGGTAAAGGTTAACTAAGTAAAAACAACAACCTCTTACTATTACACTTCGGAGAATTCAACAAGGATAGAACTTCCGATTAATCTTCTCCTGGTCAAGGCTTCTTTATTTCAATTATACAAAACCTCTTGTTAATTTTCATTGCTTTAATTTATAATCATTTATTTTTCTATTCTCCAACTCTAAAATTTCTCGAAAAAATTACTGACCAATAAAATAGCACTCTTTTGTCAACTCGTTGGGAGACGACCTGGGAATTCTACTCCCAGTAATTTATTCTTAAATTGTGACAACTCTTTCTAAATTGATAAGCGAAATTTTTGTCGGTTAAGAACTGTACTCGCAACGCTATTCTTATTATAAATTCTTAATTGGCAATTTTCTGCTCGTCAGTGATGCTCATTAGAATTGCAGGGAAAATCACCGGAAGTAGAATTATACCCAAAAGATGCTCCTCCATTTACAGCAATTTGACTTAAAAAATGAGCAGCAGTTACTCCCTTTACAACAACATTGGTGCAACAACACATGCATTTTCACAAACACATAGAGAACAACAACAAGAAGGAGGAATGATGAGTACCTTGAGTTCTTTGCATCCTGACCTGAAATTAGCACAATCAGCCGTACCAAGCCAGCATTTTTAAAGTTTGTTCTTCATCCATGTAATGATCAAGGAAAATAATTAAACTAAATTAAAAATAGACAATGGCTTCCTTAAATTAGATTAACCCATTTCAGAAGTTAATACACGTTCAGAAATAATACACATTCAAAAGCTAAAACCCCCAAATTAAAAACCCTAAAATCAGAACCCTAAAACTCTCACATTTCACAGACAACGATTACCTGGTGAGCGCACAGATGACGATGGTAAGTGGCGCACTAAACACACGAGATGATGATGGTGATCACGGTGAGTGGTGAGCAAAAGTGAAGATGAGGACCACAGATGGTGAGTCGCGAGAAAGGTGAAGACGAAGGAGAATGGCAACGGTGAGTGGTGGTGAGTGAAGGCGAAGAAGAAGGGTGAAAGCAGCGAGGAAGGTGAACTCTAATCTCTAAACGAAGAAGAAGGGCATGGGTTTGTGAAAAGGAAAAAATTAAGTGTTATAGCGCGCTTACATTAGAAATACTTTAAAGTGTACCAAAACTCCAAAACATAATGAATACGGTAATTTAGATGGGTTCTTTTAAATTAAAAATAGTTTTTCTAAATAAAATATTTTTATTCAATTTTAAATTTATTTAGATACAGTCACAAAAAAGTCTATTTAGATACATTTTTTTAAAAAAGTATTTTTATTAAAAAATAATTTTTTTCTAAAAACTAATAATATCTAGCTTTGCTAACGAGATATAGGTCAACAAAAGGCATAATTTTCCCATACTCACCTAAAGGCCGCAGGTTCGAGTCTCACTCCTAATTTTCGAAAAAAATTAATATCTTGCTTTAAAAAAAAAAAACAAAAGCAAAAGATGATTTTAACATTTGAAACTTTTTCTTTTAAGTTTATCCAAATGTAAAATAGCTTTTTGCCTATTAAAAAAATCTTTTTAAAAAAATATAAAAGAAAAATAAGTACTTTTTTTCAAGAGTCAATCCAAACTAACTCTAGGACTGTGTTTAGTTCTGAGAACTAGACAAGACAAGACAATGAAAATAAGACATAAAAGACAAAGACACAAAAATTAATGTTCTTGTATTTTATTTAGTGATAAATTAGAACAAATTATGAAAGTCTAATTTATTCTATTTTTTCATTCAAAAAATCTGGGAAGAAAAATAGAACAATAAAAAAATATAATTTGGAAAAATTAATAAGAATAATAAAAGAAAACATAAAAAATAAGTTGTGTCTTGGTGCACGAATCCCACACTTTCGTACAACGGTATCAGCAAGTGCACTGGGTCGTCCAAGTAATACCTGAGCGAGTCAGGGTCGATCCCACGAGGATTGTTGGCTTGAGGCAAGCTATGGTTATCTTGCAGGTCTTAGTCAGGCGAATCAAAAGGTTGTTTGAAGTTGTAAGAGGAATAATGTATATATTAAAATCAGTAATAGGAATAGGGTTAAGGATTGGAGTTGCTTTGCCTTTCTGAATTAACTCTGGTACTACTGTCTTCTCTACTTATAAATGATTTCTTCTATGGCAGGCTGTATGTCATCAACGCCATGGGCCGTGGTCATTGATCTCCTCTGCTACAGATTGAACGCCATTGGCCGTGGTCATCCAATTTGACGAAGGGTGAAACTCTAGCAGTTCATTCTCCTGGCCATCCTACTCAAAATGCCACAGACAAGGTCGAATCTTACAGATTAGAGAACGCTGCTTCTTTGGATTCTAGCCTATACCATGGAGACCTTAATCTCCCCAAAAATCAGTTGAATTGGTGTCTCAAGAAGTCCCCAACGAAGTCGTGGATTAACCGTCTGAGAGATGTATAAACATAGCTGTTGGTTTGCGCTTTCCAGTCACGTATTCACACGACCCCAAGTAGACGTGGGTGTTTGTCAGGCACATTCGTCTTAGTATGATGAACAGAGCTGATTGTCTGATTATCCTATTCACCATGTTGAAGAGCGAGTATACATCTTAAAAATAAATCAAACACAAATCGGAAAAGAAACAGTAATACTTTTATTAATTTATAGGACTTAGCAGGGCTCCTCCCCTCAACCTAGGAGGTTTAGAAACTCATACTAAAAGGAAAATACAATGATAAACGTGTATGGTGTGCGTCTCTGGACGTTGTATCTAATGATTATGTCAAATACACTTTAAATACAAAACAGATGACTAGTAAGGGTAAAACAGTCTATTTAGTGCTAAAATTCACTTCTGGGGCCCACTTGGTTAGTGTTTGGGCTGAGCTTTGATGAGATCCACGTGCTATGAGGCTCTTAGAGCATTGAACACTGGCTAGGGGGTCCTCTCTCGGCATTTGGATGCTGGTCTCCGTTCTTTGGGCGCTAGACGCCTGGAAGGGGGCAGGTAGCTAGCGTTGGACGCCAATTTTGGGCCTTCTAATCTGAAGCAAAGTATGGACTATTATACATTGCTCAAAATCTCTGGAAGTCAGCTTTCCACAAACGTTAAGAACACTCTATTTCGACCTCTGTAGCTCCAGAAAACTCTTCCGAGTGCAGAGTGGTCAGATCCGGACAGCATCTGCAGTGCTTTCTCTGTCTCTAAATCAGACATTTGCTCCAGCTCCTCAATTTCAGCCAAAAATTACCTGAAATTATTCAAAAACACAAAAATTCATAGTAGAATCCAAAAATGTGATTTTAACACTAAAACCTATAAAAACTTAATAAAAACTAAACAAAACATACTAAAAACTATATGAAATTGATGCCAAAAAGCATATAAAATATCCGTTCATCACAACACCAAACTTAAACTGTTGCTTGTACCCAAGCAACTAAAAATACAGTAGGATAGAAAAGAAAATTAAGATACAATAAATTTCAAAGTTTTCAATGAAGCTCATTTACAATTAGTTGAGCGGGACTTAGTAGCTTTTTGCTTCTGAATAGTTTTGGCATCTCACTATCCATTGAAACTTAGAATGGTTGGCATCTTTAGGAACTTAGAATCCGGATGATATTATTGACTCCCCTAGTTCAGTTTTTTTTTTATTCTTGAATAAAGCTTTCAGAGTCTTGGCCGTGACCTTAACCACCTTGTTTTCCAATATTACCACCAGATATAATAATGCCACAGACACTTTAATTGGGTGAACGTTTTCAGATTGTGACTCAGCTTTGCTAGAGTCCCCAGATAGAGGTATCCAGAGTTCTTAAGCACACTCTTTTTGCTTTTGACTTCGACTTTAACCGCTCAGTCTCAAGCTTTTCACTTGACACCAATCACGTACACAAGCACATGGTTAGGGACAACTTGGTTGAGCCGCTTAGGCCAGGATTTTATTCCTGAAGACCCTCCTATCCATTAATTCTCAAAGTCTTAGATCCTTTTACCCTTGCCTTTTGGTTTAAAGGGTTATTGGCTTTTTGCTCTTGCCTTTTGGTTAAAAGAGATATTGGCTTTTTCTGATTACTTTTTCTTTTTTTTTTCTTTTCTCATTTTTTTCGCCATTTTTTTTTCGCATGCAAGCTTTTTCTTTTTGCTGCTATTTCTTGCTTCAAGAATCAATTTTATTGATTTTTCAGATCACCAATAATACTTTTCCTTTTTCCTTATTCTTTCAAGAGCCAACATTCTAAAATTTCAACTTCAAATATGCACTGTTTGATCATACATTCAAAAAACAAAAACAATGCCACCACATCAACATAATTAAACTATTCTTATTTTAAACTTGAAATTCTTGTATCTCTCAATTCTTTTCAAATAAAATTTTTTTTTAAGCAAGGTGGGAGATATATGGAACATTTTACAAATTTAAGACATTAATGCAAATGATCATGCAACTAGAATAGGAGAACAAATAACATAACAGAAAATAGAAAATTATAAAAGGAAAGGAAGTAAAAGAGACCGAGTCCACCTTTATTGGTGGCGGCTAGTGCTCCTCCTTGAGGATCCAATGTGATGCTTGATCTCTTCAATACCACTCCTCTGCCTTTGTTGCCCTTCCATCATAGCCCTTTGAAGAACGAAACACTTGCGCGATCTAGAATTTTCATAAATAAATTCCCGTTGTAAGTATAGCTTCTAGACTGACAAGAATTCCTTTCTTACAAAAGTTTGGTTGTCACAAGTAACAAAACCCAATAAAATTGATAACCGAGTATTTAAACCTCGGGTCGTCTTCTCAAGGAATTGCAGGGAGGTATGATTTATTATTGGTTATGAGTAAAAGTGTATTTTTGGGTTTTTGAAATAAGGAACAAGTAATTTAAATGGCAAGAGAAATAAATTAATAATTAGAAAATCTCTTGGCAAGGTGTACGAACTGGACGTCCTATCCTAGTTATCCTTATCAATTGTAATGAGAATTAGATTTTGCTCCCACCTTGTTAACCTCTAACTATGAAGGTAAGTTAAGTGGATGAATCAATTTGACTCCTCAGGTCCTAGTCAATTCCTAAGAAAAGACTAGAGTTATTGGAATATAAATCAACTAGCAAAGGCAACAATCATCAATCACAAGGAGTTTGATAACTCAAGTGTCTCTAATTACTTAACCAAAGCAAAAAGGGAGAAAATCTACTTGAATGAAAATGCCTTCAGATGGGAAGCAACAGTAACATAAATAAAAGAAAGAAATCTTAAATCTGAAATACCTCAAATTATATTAAATAAAAGAAATTAAATCTAACATGGAAATTCATAAATTAAATTGGGAAAATAAAGAAAAGGAATATTGAACCTGGAAATTGAGAGAAGTAGCCTAAACATAATAGAAATTCTAAATCCTAATCCTAAGAGAGAGGAGAGAACCACTCTCTCTAAAACTACATCTAATCCTAAAATTGTGTATTATTAAAGCTTTTTTTGAATGAATGGATTCCCCCACTTTATAGCCTCTAATCTGTGTTTTCTGGGCCAAAAACTGGGCTAGAAACAGTCCAGAAATCGCTGATTGCGAATTCTGTCACGCTGATTTTTGCAGATGCGATGCGTCCGTGTGATGCACGCATTCGAGTCACTTATCCTCATAGAAACTATGGCAAATTGTATATCATATCGAAGCCCCGGATGTTAGCTTTCCAACGCAACTAGAACCGCCTCATTTGGACCTCTGTAGCTCAAGTTATGACCGTTTGAGTGTGAAGAGGTCAGGGCTGACGGCTTTGCAGTTCCTTCAATTTCTTGTATTCCTTCCACCTTTGCATGCTTCCTTTCCATTCTCCAAGTCATTCCTGCCCTGTAATCTCTGAAAACACCTAACACACATATCAAGGCATCGAATGGTAATAAGAGAGGATTAAACATAGCAAATTTAAAGCCCAAAGAAGCATGTTTTCAATCATAACACAAAATCAGGAAGGAAAACGTAAAACCATGCAAATCATATGAATAAGTGGGTAAGGACTTGATAAAAACCACTCAAATGAGTACAAGATAAACCATAAAATAGTGGTTTATCAATCTCCCCACACTTAAACATTAGCATGTCCTCATGCTAAGCTCAAGAGAAGCTATAAGAGTGAATGGGGAAAGTAAGAAAGTATGAAATGCAACCTATCTATATGAGTGCAACTACATGCAAAATGTTTCTACCTACATGGTTAAAAGTAAATAAATCTTTCAAGACAAACATAAATCAGATTTCACTAATTCAAATTATACAATAAAAGACAAGTAAACTTGTAAGAAGATAGCTCATGAAAGCAGTGAACATAGAATCAAGCATTAAACCCTCACTGGTAGTGTATATCACTCTAATCTCTCAAGTGTCTAGGGTTAATCACTCTACTCTTCTCTAGTCATGCTTTCTAAATTTGTTCTTTAACTAACCAATCAATAAGTATTTAATGTACCAATGCAAATATCATGAGGTCTTTTCATGGTTGTAATGGGGCTAAGGTAAGGGTGAGGGTATATATATGGCTAAGTGAGCTATAAATTGAATCTTTGACTAACCTAAGCTCTCACCTATACACACACTGTATATACTTCTAAATTCATGCCAAGCTACCCAAAATTCCCACTTTTGCATTACATACTCATGCATCAACCTTTATTTTAATTTTATCACATATGCATTGATCTTTTTATTAACTTAACCTTGCATTGGGATAATTTTATTCTCTTATTTATTTACTTATTTGAATATTTTTGGATTTTTCTCTTTTTTTTGGATTTTTTTTATATATTAAAACTAAGGAAATAAACATAGCTTATCAGTGCACATGGATTTTTAATTTTTCTAGTTTCACATGACTAGGTACCTAAATTTCCCTTATTTTGTCATGATACATTCCCTTATTAACCCTTGTTCCACAATTCTCCCATACTTAATTAACACACAATTTCTATCTTAAGCTAACCAAAAATTCAATTGGAATATTTAATTATTTTTCCGCTTAAGGCTAGTAATGTGGTAAAATATAGAATAAATATGCATTAAAATGCTCAAAGTTGCTAACAAAGGTAATTGAAAGGGTAGGCTATTTGGGATAAGTGAGCTAAAACAAGTAATGGCCTCAATCATATGCAAGCATGTAAATACACTAAATAGTGGACATATAGAATGGAACAAAGCAAAGATTGCAATCAAAGGGGAAGAAAATACACAAGAATAAAAATTTATGGTTAAATAATGTAACCATAGAAATAAGCTCAAAATCTCACAGGTTGGTGTTCTTAGCTTTTTAAACTATGTTCCAAATACAACTTCAAACAAGTTTTAACAGAAAAAATTTTTCAATTTAAATTAGTAAAATACTATAAAAATTTCTTGAAAAAGAAAATATTACTTTAACCAAGTAGTAACTAAATGCGTAAAATCAAGAAAACGTGTAATCAAATATGCAGATGCAACAATGAACTAATAAAGAAAATAAGACATTGGTGTTGAGAAGAAAATAACTAACCCATGGAAGTTAGTATCGACCTCCCCACACTTAAAGATTGTACCGTCCTCGGTGCATGTTAAGATGTGCAAGTGGAAGGGTTGCTTCAACTAATGCTTTTCTCTAAAGATTGTGCTGATGGACTTGTTTGTCTCCCCATTTAGAAGCTTTCCCTTTCTCTTTCTCGGTGGCCAGCCCGAAAGTAGAGGAAAAGAAGAAAAGTAACCCAGAAATAAAGATAAAAAACAAATAAAATATGGCTGGGTTAATGCCAAATAATGAGGATCACAATTACATGGTAGCTACAACATGCAATTGAGAAAACAGTGGAAGCAAATGGCATATCAATGTTGCAAAAAATTTGCAACAAAGGGGAAGAGTAGGTAATGAAAGACAGTACAAAGTATTACCCAACAGTGTAAAGCAAGTCACTAAGAACCAAAATAATTCAAGAAAAGATGTAATAGTTGAATAAGAAAATTTAACACCAATGGTAAAATAATAAATTTAGAAAAAAAAAAGTATGCACAAAATTAAAATGCAATGGATGAAAGAATGTAAATGTAATGAGGAAAGAAAAATGAGAAGGAAGAAGAAAGAAATAAGAAGGGGGAGGGAAAATTAGGATTGGGGAAGAAAAGATAAGATAGTTGGCGCTGATCTGGATAAGCTGTGCGGCGCATGTGACGCGGACGCGCAAGTGATGCGGTCGCGTGGAGTGTGATGTTTTTCAGGTGACGCGGATGTGTGGGTCACGCGGTCGCATGGTCTGATTTGTGCTATTGGCGCGAGTGTAGCCTCGCGTTCTTTCAACTCTCGGTTTTAAATGCATTTTGCCAAAAATCTAGGCGATGTGTGCGCGTGGGTGACGTGCACGCGTGAATGGCCTTTCTTTTAAAAATGACGCGGACGCGTAGGGCACGCGTTCGCGTGGTAGGGCTTGTGCTTCTAGCATGGTTCCAGCCCAGCTCCATCATAACTCTCTGCCGTACACCCATTTACGTCGATTTCACAGGGCCACGCATTCGCGTGGGTGACGCGAACGCGTGGGGAGGCTATTTCGCAAATGACGCGAACGCGTCAGTGACGCGGTCGCGTGGTCATATTTGTGCCTAAGGCACGCCTCCAGCCACGCTTTCGTGTGACTTTCTGTTCAATTTTATGTTCTTTCCAACGCACCTGTGACGCGACCGCGTCAGCGACGCTTACGCGTCATGTGCGTGTGTGTTTTTTTTATACAGGATGCAAAATACAATGATAGTGTGGATGCTATGAATAATTCTAGGTTCAATGAATATAGGATAAAATAAAACTCAAAAACAAACAAAACGAAATAAAATCAAAATTGAAGAAAAGGAATGATCATACCATGGTGGGTTGTCTCCCACCTAGCACTTTTAGTTAAAGTCCTTAAGTTGGACATTTGGGGAGTTCTTTGTTATGGTGGCTTGTGCTTGAACTCATCCAGGAATCTCCACCAATGTTTGTGATTCCAATGGCCTCCGGGATCCCAAACTAGGCGCAGAAAGCCATCAAGCAAGTTAAAGCAAGTGACAAGGCCCCAAGAGTGTTGATTTCTAGACTGAATTCCGGGGTCCCAGACCTTGCTTTTGCACCCGTCTTCTTGTTGACTATCTTTATTCCATCCGGGTGATAAGCAATCCGGATTCTCACTAAGGCATCCAAACAGCTTCCTAGACCCATACAATTTAATATTCTTCTAACCATGATACTTCAGTTTGGAGCATACAATCATATTGAACCTTGCATGACAATTCCTACCACTAACCATCTCCCGCTTGCTCTTATAGCCACAAAGAGCTCTAAGCTGACCATCTGTCTCAAGCAAAGCATATTCAAGTGAGCTAATTAAATTTAGAGATGAGAGATTTACCCACTTAAATGAAGGGATGGATGGTAATGGCTTTGGGGAAGAGGTCTCCAACAACTTTGGCAGGGTGATTTCTAGCTCCATTCCCTTAGGCTCTTCTTTGGCAACTTCCACCTCCTTGCAAGCTTCTTCAATATCAACATCTTCCTCTTGGTAGCTTTCTTCTAATTCTATTTCTTCTTCGTTGTTTACCAAGGGCATGGAAGGTTGTGCTTCTTCTTCTTTAATTTCCATGTCAAGTCCAATGGGAGAGGATTCAATTGTAGATAAGAATTCATCAATGATTGAATCCATCTCTTGATCAACCTCTTCAAAGTCTTCAACCATGATATGCATTGAAGGTTGTACACCCTTCTCAACATCAATTTCAATGGTCCTTGAAGGAGGCTCTATAACTTGACTTTCCCCCGGAGGTTTAGAATCTCCTAAGTCTTCAACCAATTCTTCTTCTTCGATAATTTCAGCTTCCTCCACTTGTTCTAGCACAAAATCATGCTTCTTACTCCTCAGTTGGGTTTCTAGTACCTCCTTCATGCTGCGTTCTTCATTAGGTTGTCCACATGAAGCCATGGGGGTTCCTTGAGTGTCCGAACATCGGGAAGGTAATCGATTTATCGCTTGATTTAATTGGTGAAGTGTTGCATGAAATTTTTCTAATGTTTCCTTGAGTTGTTCCCTTGATTCTTGGGGTGATGGATATGGACATGGTGCATAGGGAAGTGGTGGTTCTTGGGAGTAATTGGGTTGGAATTGGGGTGGATAAGGGTTAGGGTCATATGGAGGTGAATGGTGGTAGTTGGCTTGTGAGTGTAGTGGTTCAAAGCTATGTTGAGGAGGTGGTTTATAGGCGTATGATGGGGCTTGTTGGTAATTACAAGGGGGTCCACCATATCTATCATCTTGGTATGCACCTCGGAATGGCTCTTGACCTTAGCAAACTGGTGGAGGTTAGTTGTCACGGAAGGGTCCACCATAATTGTTGTTTTGACATGCATTGTGGAATTGTCATGGTACATGGTATCTTAGAGGGTGTTGTTGCCTAAAGGGTTGATCAGATCCTCGTGGCTCCTTCCATCTTTGATTGCTTTGACCTTGATGCATGTTCCTGTTATAGCTTCCATTCCTTTCAACAACATTAGAACCAAACTTAAAGCGATGGGGGTGAGAACTCATAGTAACTAATAAAAATTAAAACAAAAACAAAATAAACAAGCAAAGGAAAATAAAATAAAATAAAATAAATAAGAGAAAAGGTTTGAAAAAGATTTGATTTTAAGATTAGAAAAGATAAGATAAGTTAGGTAAGAGAAGATAAGTTTTTAATTTAAAAGGTTTTGAAATTTAAATTTTTGAATTTGAATTAAATTTTGAATTTTAAATTTTGAAATTTGAATTTTTAAAGTTGAAATTTGAAATTTGAAATATGAATTTTAAATTTTGAAAATTGAATTTTGAAAAAGTCAACAATATAAGATAAAGATTTGAAAAAGATTTAAATTTTGAAAAGGTATGATTTTTAAAATTTTAAATTTAAATTTTGAATTTTAAATTTTGAATTTTGGAATTTAATTGAAATTTGAAATTTGAATTTGAAATAAGATAAGATAAGATTTTGAAAAAGATATGATTTTTGAAAAAAAGATTTGAATTTTGAAATTTAAAACTAAGATAAGATAAGATAAAAAATTTTAAAATAAAAATCTGAATTTTTTTTCGAAACAAATCAATTTAAAAGTAAATATTTACAATAACCAATAATAAGGCACACGTTTGCAATTCTCCGGCAACGGCGCCATTTTGAAGAACGAAACTCTCGCGGGATCTAGAATTTTCACAACTAAATTTCCGTTGTAAGTATAGCTTCTAGACCGACAAGAATTCCTTTCTTACAAAAGTTTGGTTGTCACAAGTAACAAAACCCAATAAAATTGATAACCGAGTATTTAAACCTCGGGTCGTCTTCTCAAGGAATTGCAGGGAGGTATGATTTATTATTGGTTATGAGTACAAGTGTATTTTTTGGTTTTTGAAATAAGGAACAAGTAATTTAAATGGCAAGAGAAATAAATTAATAAATAGAAAATCTCTTGGCAGGGTGTAAGAACTGGACGTCCTATCCTAGTTATCCTTATCAATTGTAATGAGAATTAGATTTTGCTCCCACCTTGTTAACCTCTAACTATGAAGGTAAGTTAAGTGGATGAATCAATTTGACTCCTCAGGTCCTAGTCAATTTCTAAGAAAAGACTAGAGTTATTGGAATATAAATCAACTAGCAAATACAACAATCATCAATCACAAGGATTTTGATAACTCAAGTGTCTCCAATTACTTAACCAAAGCAAAAAGGGAGAAAATCTACTTGAATAAAAATGCCTTCAGATGGGAAGCAACAGTAACATAAATAAAAGAAAGAAATCTTAAATCTGAAATACCTCAAATTATATTAAATAAAAGAAATCAAATCTAACATGGAAATTCATAAATTAAATTGGGAAAATAAAGAAAAGGAACATTGAACCTGGAAATTGAGAGAAGTAGCCTAAACATAATAGAAATTCTAAATCCTAATCCTAAGAGAGAGGAGAGAACCTCTCTCTCTAAAACTACATCTAATCCTAAAATTGTGTATTATTAAAGCTTTTTTTGAATGAATGGATTCCCCCACTTTATAGCCTCTAATATGTGTTTCTGAGCCAAAAACTGGGCTAGAAACAGTCCAGAAATCGCTGATTGCGAATTCTATCACGCAGATTTTTGCAGATGCGATGCGTCTGCGTGATGCACGCCTTCGAGTCACTTATCTTCAGAGCAACTATGGCAAATTATATATCATATCGAAGCCCCGGATGTTAGCTTTCCAACGCAACTAGAACCGCCTCATTTGGACCTCTATAGCTCAAGTTATGACCGTTTGAGTGTGAAGAGGTCAGAGCTGACAGCTTTGCAGTTCCTTCAATTTCTTGTATTCCTTCCACCTTTGCATGCTTCCTTTCCATTCTCCAAGTCATTCCTGCCCTGTAATCTCTGAAAATACCTAACACACATATCAAGGCATCAAATGGTAATAAGAGAGGATTAAACATAGCAAATTTAAAGCCCAAAGAAGCATGTTTTCAATCATAACACAAAACCAGGAAGGAAAACGTAAAACCATGCGAATCATATGAATAAGTGGGTAAGGACTTGATAAAAACCACTCAAATGAGTACAAGATAAACCATAAAATAGTGGTTTATCAACCTCCCCACACTTAAACATTAGCATATCCTCATGCTAAGCTCAAGAGAAGCTATAAGAGTGAATGGGGAAAGTAAGAAAGTATGAAATGCAACCTATCTATATGAGTGCAACTACATGCAAAATGTTTCTACCTACTTGGTTAAAAGTAAATAAAACTTTCAAGACAAACATAAATCAGATTTCACTAATTCAAATTATACAATAAAAGACAAGTAAACTTGTAAGAAGATAGCTCATGAAAGCAGGGAACATAGAATCAAGCATTGAACCCTCACTGGTAGTGTATATCACTCTAATCTCTCAAGTGTCTAGGGTTAATCACTCTACTCTTCTCTAGTCATGCTTTCTAAACTTTGTTCTTTAACTAACCAATCAACAAGTATTTAATGTACCAATGCAAACATCATGAGGTCTTTTCATGGTTGTAATGGGGCTAAGGTAAGGGTGAGGGTATATATATGGCTAAGTGAGCTATAAATTGAATCTTTGACTAACCTAAGCTCTCACCTATACACACACTCTATATACTTCTAAATTCATGCCAAGCTACCCAAAATTCCCACTTTTGCATTACATACTTATGCATCAACCTTTATTTTAATTTTATCACATATGCATTGATCTTTTTATTAACTTAACCTTGCATTGGGATAATTTTATTCTCTTATTTATTTACTTATTTGAATATTTTTGGATTTTTCTCCTTTTTTTGGATTTTTTTTATATATTAAAACTAAAGAAATAAATATAGCTTATCAGTGCACATGGATTTTTAATTTTTCTAGTTTCACATGAGTAGGTACCCAAATTTCCCTTATTTTGTCATGATACATTCCCTTTGTTAACCCTTGTTCCACAATTCTCCCATACTTAATTAACACACAATTTCTATCTTAAGCTAACCAAAAATTCAATTGGAATATTTAATTATTTTTCCGCTTAAGGCTAGTAATGTGGTAAAATATAGAATAAATAGGGATTAAAATGCTCAAAGTGGCTAACAAAGGTAATTGAAAGGGTAGGCTATTTGGGATAAGTGAGCTAAAATAAGTAATGGCCTCAATCATATGCAAGCATGTAAATACACTAAATAGTGGACATATAGAATGGAACAAAGCAAAGATTGCAATCAAAGGGAAGAAAATACACAAGAATAAAAATTTATGGTTAAATAATGTGACCATATAAATAAGCTCAAAATCTCACAGGTTGTGTGTTCTTAGCTTTTTAAACTATGTTCCAAATACAACTTCAAACAAGTTTTAACAGAAAAAAATTTTTCAATTTAAATTAGTAAAATACTATAAAAATTTCTTGAAAAAGAAAATATTACTTTAACCAAGTAGTAACTAAATGCGTAAAATCAAGAAAACATGTAATCAAATATGCAGATGCAACAATGAACTAATAAAGAAAATAAGACATTGGTGTTGAGAAGAAAATAACTAACCCATGGAAGTTAGTATCGACCTCCCCACACTTAAAGATTGCACCATCCTCAGTGCATGTTAAGATGTGCAAGTGGAAGGGTTGCTTCAACTAATGCTTTTCTCTAAAGATTGTGCTGATGGACTTGTTTGTCTCCCCATTTAGAAGCTTTCCCTTTCTCTTTCTCGATGGCCAGCCTGAAAGTAGAGGAAAAGAAGAAAAGTAACCCAGAAATAAAGATAAAAAATAAATAAAATATGGCTGGGTTAATGCCAAATAATGAGGATCACAATTACATGGTAGCTACAACATGCAATTGAGAAAACAGTGGAAGCAAATGGCATATCAATGTTGCAAAAAATTTGCAACAAAGGGGAAGAGTAGGTAATGAAAGATAGTACAAAGTATTACCCAACAGTGTAAAGCAAGTCACTAAGAACCAAAATAATTCAAGAAAAGATGTAACAGTTGAATAAGAAAATTTAACACCAATGGTAAAATAATAAATTTAGAAAAAAAAAGTATGCACAAGATTAAAATGCAATGGATGAAAGAATGTAAATGTAATGAGGAAAGAAAAATGAGAAGGAAGAAGAAAGAAATAAGGGGGAGGGAAAATTAGGATTGGGGAAGAAAAGATAAGATAGTTGGCGCTGATCTGGATAAGCTATGCGGCGCATGTGACGCAGACGCACAAGTGACGTGGTCGCGTGGAGTGTGATGTTTTTCAGGTGACGCGGACATGTGGGTCACGCGGTCGCATGGTCTGATTTGTGCTATTGGCGCGAGTGCAGCCTCGCGTTCTTGCAACTCTGTTTTAAATGCATTTTTCCAAAAATCTAGGTGAGGTGTGCGCGTGGGTGACGTGCACGCGTGAATGGCCTTTCTTTTAAAAATGACGCGGACGCGTGGGGCACGCGTTCGCGTGGTAGGGCTTGTGCTTCTAGCATGGTTCCAGCCCAGCTCCATCATAACTCTCTGCCGTACACCCATTTATGTCGATTTCACAGGGCCACGCATTCGCGTGGGTGACGTGGACGCGTGGGGAGGCTATTTCGCAAACGACGCGAACGCGTCAGTGACGCGGTCACGTGGTCATATTTGTGCCTAAGGCACGCCTCCAGCCACGCTTTCGTGTGACTTTCTGTTCAATTTTATTTTCTTTCCAACGCACCTGTGACACGGCCACGTCAGCGACGCTTACGCGTCATGTGCGTGTGTTTTTTTTTTTATACAGGATGCAAAATACAATGATAGTGTGGATGCTATGAATAATTCCAGGTTCAATGAAAATAGAATAAAATAAAACTCAAAAATAAACAAAATGAAATAAAATCAAAATTGAAGAAAAGGAATGATCATACCATGGTGGGTTGTCTCCCACCTAGCACTTTTAGTTAAAGTCCTTAAGTTGGACATTTGGGGAGTTCTTTGTTATGGTGGCTTGTGTTTGAACTCATCTAGGAATTTCCACCAATGTTTGTGATTCCAATGGCCTCCGGGATCCCAAACTAGGCGCAGAAAGCCATCAAGCAAGTTAAAGCAAGTGACAAGACCCCAAGAGTGTTGATTTCTAGACTGAATTTCGGGGTCCCAGACCTTGCTTTTGCACCCGTCTTCTTGTTGACCATCTTTGTTCCATCCGGGTGATAAGCAATCCGGATTCTTACTGAGCCATCCAAACAGCTTCCTAGACCCATACAATTTAATATTCTTCTAACCATGATACTTCAGTTTGGAGCATGCAACCATATTGAACCTTGCATGACAATTCCTACCACTAACCATCTCCCGCTTGCTCTTATAGCCACAAAGAGCTCTAAGCTGACCATCTGTCTCAAGCAAAGCATATTCAAGTGAACTAATTAAGTTTAGAGATGAGAGATTTACCCACTTAAATGAAGGGATGGATGGTAATGGCTTTGGGGAAGAGGTTTCCAACAACTTTGGCAGGGTGATTTCCAGCTCCATTCCCTTGGGCTTTTCTTTGACAACTTCCACCTCCTTGCAAGCTTCTTCAATATCAACATCTTCCTCTTGGTAGCTTTCTTCTAATTCTATTTCTTCTTCGTTGTTCACCAAGGGCATGGAAGGTTGTGCTTCTTCTTCTTTAATTTCCATGTCAAGTCTAATGGGAGAGGATTCAATTGTAGATAAGAATTCATCAATGATTGAATCCATCTCTTGATCAACCTCTTCAAAGTCTTCAACCATGATATGCATTGAAGGTTGTACACCCTTCTCAACATCAATTTCAATCGTCCTTGAAGGAGGCTCTATAACTTGACTTTCCCCGGAGGTTTAGAATCTCCTAAGTCTTCAACCAATTCTTCTTCTTCGATAATTTCAGCTTCCTCCACTTGTTCTAGCACAAAATCATGCTTCTTACTGCTTAGTTGGGTTTCTAGTACCTCCTTCATGCTGCGTTCTTCATTAGGTTGTCCACATGAAGCCATAGGGGTTCCTTGAGTGTCCGAACATCGGCAAGGTAATCGATTTATCGCTTGATTTAATTGGTGAAGTGTGGCATGAAATTTTTCTAATGTTTCCTTGAGTTGTTCCCTTGATTCTTGGGGTGATGGATATGGACATGGTGCATAGGGAAGTGGTGGTTCTTGGGAGTAATTGGGTTGGAATTGGGGTGGATAAGGGTTAGGGTCATATGGAGGTGAATGGTGGTAGTTGGCTTGTGAGTGTAGTGGTTCAAAGCTATGTTGAGGAGGTGGTTTATAGGCGTATGATGGGGCTTGTTGGTAATTACAAGGGGGTCCACCATATCTATCATCTTGGTATGCACCTCGGAATGGCTCTTGACCTTAGCAAACTGGTGGAGGTTAGTTGTCACGGAAGGGTCCACCATAACTGTTGTTTTGACATGCATTGTGGAATTGTCGTGGTACATGGTATCTTGGAGGGTGTTGTTGCCTAAAGGGTTGATCAGATCCTCGTGGCTCCTTCCATCTTTGATTGCTTTAACCTTGATGCATGTTCCTGTTATAGCTTCCATTCCTTTCAACAACATTAGAACCAAACTTAAAGCGATGGGGGTGAGAACTCATAGTAACTAATAAAAATTAAAACAAAAACAAAATAAACAAGCAAAGGAAAATAAAATAAAATAAAATAAATAAGAGAAAAGGTTTGAAAAAGATTTGATTTTAAGATTAGAAAAGATAAGATAAGTTTGGTAAGAGAAGATAAGTTTTTAATTTAAAAGGTTTTGAAATTTAAATTTTTGAATTTGAATTAAATTTTGAATTTTAAATTTTGAAATTTGAATTTTTAAAGTTGAAATTTGAAATTTGAAATTTGAAATTTGGATTTTAAATTTTGAAAATTGAATTTTGAAAAAGTCAACAATATAAGATAAAGATTTGAAAAAGATTTAAATTTTGAAAAGGTATCATTTTTAAAATTTTAAATTTAAATTTTGAATTTTGGAATTTAATTGAAATTTGAAATTTGAATTTGAAATAAGATAAGATAAGATTTTGAAAAAGATATAATTTTTGAAAAAAAGATTTGAATTTTGAAATTCAAAACTAAGATAAGATAAGATAAAAAATTTTAAAATAAAAATCTGAATTTTTTTTCGAAACAAATCAATTTAAAAGCAAATATTTACAATAACCAATAATAAGGCACACGTTTGCAATTCTCCGGCAACGGCGCCATTTTGAAGAACGAAACTCTCGCGGGATCTAGAATTTTCACAAATAAATTTCCGTTGTAAGTATAGCTTCTAGACCGACAAGAATTCCTTTCTTACAAAAGTTTGGTTGTCACAAGTAACAAAACCCAATAAAATTGATAACCGAGTATTTAAATCTCGGGTCGTCTTCTCAAGGAATTGCAGGGAGGTATGATTTATTATTGGTTATGAGTACAAGTGTATTTTTTGGTTTTTGAAATAAGGACCAAGTAATTTAAATGGCAAGAGAAATAAATTAATAATTAGAAAATCTCTTGGCAAGGTGTAAGAACTGGACGTCCTATCCTTGTTATCCTTATCAATTGTAATGAGAATTAGATTTTGCTCCCACCTTGTTAACCTCTAACTATGAAGATAAGTTAAGTGGATGAATCAATTTGACTCCTCAGGTCCTAGTCAGTTCCTAAGAAAAGACTAGAGTTATTGGAATATAAATCAACTAGCAAAGACAACAATCATCAATCACAAGGAGTTTGATAACTCAAGTGTCTCCAATTACTTAACCAAAGCAAAAAGGGAGAAAATCTACTTGAATAAAAATGCCTTCAGATGGGAAGCAACAGTAACATAAATAAAGGAAAGAAATCTTAAATCTGAAATACCTCAAATTATATTAAATGAAAGAAATCAAATCTAACATGAGAATTCATAAATAAAATTGGGAAAATAAAGAAAAGGAATATTGAACCTGGAAATTGAGAGAAGTAGCCTAAACATAATAGAAATTCTAAATCCTAATCCTAAGAGAGAGGAGAGAACCTCTCTCTCTAAAACTACATCTAATCCTAAAATTGTGTATTATTAAAGCTTTTTTTAAATGAATGGATTCTCCCACTTTATAGCCTCTAATCTGTGTTTTCTAGGCCGAAAATTGGGCCAGAAACAGTCCAGAAATCGCTGATTGCAAATTCTATCACGCTGATTTTCGTAGATGCGACGTGTCCGCATGATGCACGCCTTCGCGTCACTTATCCTCAAGGAAACTATGACAAATTATAAATCATTTCGATGCCCCGGATGTTAGCTTTCCAACGCAACTGGAACCGCCTCATTTGGACCTCTGTAGCTCAAGTTATGACTGTTTGAGTGAGAAGAGGTTAGTGTTGACAGCTTTGCAGTTCCTTCAATTTCTTGTATTCCTTCCACTTTTGCATGCTTCCTTTCCATCCTCCAAGCCATTCCTGCCCTGTAAACTCTGAAAACACTTAACACACATATCAAGGCATCAAATGGTAATAAGAGAGGATTAAACATAGCAAATTTAAAGCACAAAGAAGAATGTTTTCATCATAGCACAAAATCAAGAAGGAAAACGTAAAACCATGCGAATCATATGAATAAGTGGGTAAGGACTTGATAAAAACCACTCAAATGAGCACAAGATAAACCATAAAATAGTGGTTTATCACTCTTCCCTCATAGCCCTTTGGTCTTTGGTGCACAAAATCGTGATTGTTCATTCCCCATCAACGGCGCCAAAAACTTAGCACGCACGTTTGCAATCTTAAATTCTTTTTCACAATTTCGATACAACTAACCAACAAGTGCACTGGGTCGTCCAAGTAATAAACCTTAGGTGAGTAAGGGTCGATCCCACGGAGATTGTCGGCTTGAAGCAAGCTATGGTTGCCTCGTAAATCCCAGTCAGGCGGATTCAAATGGGTATGGAGATTTGATAATGAAAATATAATTAAAATATAAAATAAGATAGAAATACTTATATAATTCATTGGTGAGAATTTCAGATAAGCGTATGGAGATGCTTGTTGCTTCTGAATCTCTTCTTTCCTACTGTCTTCATTCAATCATTCATACTCCTTTCCATGGCAAGCTGTATGTTGGGTGTCACCGATGTCAATGGCTACTTCCCTTCCTCTCAGTGAAAATGGTCCTCTACGGTTTCCCGCATGGTTAATCAGCTGTTGGTTCTCGATCGTGTAGGAATAGGATTTACTATCCTTTTGCGTCTGTCACTACGCCCTACAGTCGCGAGTTTGAAGCTCGTCACAGTCATCCCATCCCAGATCCTACTCGGAATACCACAAACAAAGTTTAGACTTTCCGTATCTCAAGAATGCTGCCAATTGATTCTAGCTTATACCATGAAGACTTTGATCTCACAGAATGGAAGGCTCTATTATCAGGAGAGGCAACCATGCGTCGTGGACTAGGAATCCAAGAGATACACACTCTAGCTTGTTTTCATGTAGAATGGAAGTGGTTGTCAATCACGCGTTCATAAGTGAGAATGGTGATGAATGTCACATAATCATCACATTCATCATGTTTCTTTTGTGTGAATGAATATCTTAGAATAAGAATAAGCATGAATTGAATAGAAAAACAATAGTACTTTGCATTAATTCATGAAGAACAGCAGAGCTCCACACCTTAATCTATGGTGTGTAGAAACTCCACTATTGAAAATACATAAGAACAAGGTCTAGGCATGGCCGAATGACCAGCCTCCCCAAATGGCATATGAATTTGAAAGATTGGGAAAAAGACCCAAATTGATCCAAAGATGTAAATACCATAGTAAAAAGTCCTATTTATACTAAAGTAGTTAGTAGGGTTTACAGAGATAAGTAAATGATGTAGAAATCTACTTCCGGGCCCACTTGGTATGTGCTTGGGCTGAGCATTGAAGCTTTCACAGGTAGAGGTCTTCCTTGGAGTTAAACGCCAGTTTGTAACTTGTTTCTGGCGTTTAACGCCAGAATGGGGCAGAAAGCTGGCGTTAAACGCCAGTTTGCGTCGTCTAAACTCGGGTGAAGTATGGACTATTATATATGCTGGAAAGCCCTGGATGTCTACTTTCCAACGCAATTGAGAGCGCGCCAATTGGGTTTCTGTAGCTCCAGAAAATCCACTTCGAGTGCAGGGAGGTCAGAATCCAACAGCATCTGCAGTCCTTCTTCAGCCTCTGAATCAGATTTTTGCTCAAGTCCCTCAATTTCAGCCAGAAATTACCTGAAATCACAGAAAAATACACAAACTCATAGTAAAGTCCAAAAATGTGATTTTTATTTAAAAACTAATAAAAATATACTAAAAACTAACTAAATCATACTAAAAACTATGTAAAAACAATGCCAAAAAGCGTATAAATTATCCGCTCATCACAACACCAAAATTAAATTGTTGCTTGTCCCCAAGCAACTGAAAATCAAATAGGATAAAAAGAAGAGAATATACTATAAACTCCAAAATATCAATGAGACTTAGCTCCAATTAAATGAGTGGGACTAGTAGCTTTTTGCCTCTAAACAGTTTTGGCATCTCACTTTATCCCTTGAAGTTCAGAATGATTGGCATCTATAGGAACTCAGAATTCAGATAGTGTTATTGATTCTCCTAGTTCAGTATGTTGATTCTTGAACACAGCTACTTTATGAGTCTTGGCCGTGGCCCTAAGCACTTTGTTTTCCAGTATTACCACCGGATACATAAATGCCACAGACACATAACTGGGTGAACCTTTTCAGATTGTGACTCAGCTTTGCTAGAGTCCCCAATTAGAGGTGTCCAGGGTTCTTAAGCACACTCTTTTTTTTTTTGCTTTGGACCTCGACTTTAACCGCTCAGTCTCAAGCTTTTGGCTTGACTCCTTCATGCCACAAGCACATGGTTAGAGACAGCTTGGTTTAGCCGCTTAGGCCAGGATTTTATTCCTTTGGGCCCTCCTATCCACTGATGCTCAAAGCCTTGGATCCTTTTTATTACCCTTGCCTTTTGGTTTTAAGGGCTATTAACTTTTTCTGCTTGCCTTTCTTTTTTTCTTTCTCTCTTTCTTTTTTTTTTTCTTTTATTTTCGCAAGCCTTGTTATTCACTGCTTTTTCTTGCTTCAAGAATCAATTATATAATTTTTCAGATTATCAAATAACATTTCTCCTTTTTCATTATTCTTCAAGAGCCAACAATTTTAACATTCATAAATAACAAATTCAAAAGACATATGCACTGTTTAAGCATTCATTCAGAAAATAAAAAGTATTGTCACCACATCAAAAATAAGTAAACTAATTTCAAGGATGAATTCGAAATTCATGTACTTCTTGTTCTTTTGTAATTAAAATATTTTTCATTTAAGAAAGGTGATGGATTCATAGGACATTCAAAGCTTTAAGACATAGACACTTAGACACCAGTGATCATGTAATAAAGACATAAACATAAATAAACATAGAGCATATTAAACGAAAAATAGAAAAATAAGAACAAGGAGATTAAGAAACGGGTCCATCTTAGTGAGGGTGGTGTCTTCTTCCTCTTGAAGAACCAAAGGTGTTCTTGAGCTCCTCTATGTCTCTTCCTTGTCTTTGTTGCTCCTCCCTCATAGCTCTTTGATCTTCTCTAATCTCATGGAGAATGATGGAGTACTCTTGGTGTTCCATCCTTAGTTTTCCTATGTTGGAACTTAATTCTCCTAGGGAGGTGTTGATTTGCTCCCAATAGTTCTGTGGAGGAAATTGCATCCCTTGAGGCATCTCAGGGATTTCATGGTGAGGAATTTCCTCATGCTCTTGTTGAGGTCCATGATTTCTTGTTTGCTCCATCCTTTTCTTAGTGATGGGCTTGTCCTCATCAATGAGGATATCTCCCTCTATGTCAATCCCAGCCAAATTGTAGAGGTGGCAAATGAGGTGAGGAAAGGCTAACCTTGCCAAAGTGGAGGACTTGTCAGCCACTTTGTAGAGTTCTTGAGGTATAATCTCATGAACTTCCACTTCCTCTCCAATCATGATACTATGGATCATGATGGCCCGATCCACAGTTACTTCGGATCGGTTGCTAGTAGGAATGATAGAGCGTTGGATGAACTCCAACCATCCTCTAGCTACAGGCTTAAGGTCCGATTTTCTCAATTGAACCGGTTTGCCTCTTGAGTCAACTTTCCATTGAGCTCTTTCCACACATATGTCCATGAGGACTTGGTCTAACCTTTGATTAAAGTTGACCCTTCTAGTGTAGGGGCGTGCGTTTTCTTGCATCATTGGCAAGTTGAACGCCAACCTTACATTTTCTGGACTGAAATCTAAGCATTTTCCTTGAACCATTGTAAGCCAATTCTTTGGGTTTGGGTTCATACTTTGATCATGGTTCCTAGTGATCCATGCGTTTGCATAGAACTCTTGAACCATTAAGATTCCGACTTGTTGAGTAGGATTGGAGAGTACTTCCCATCCTCTTCTTCTAATCTCTTGTCGGATCTCCGGATATTCGCTCTTTCTGAGCTTAAAAGGAACCTCAGGGATTACCTTTTTCTTGGCCACAACTTCATAGAAGTGGTCTTGATGGACCTTTGAGATGAATCTCTCCATCTCCCATGACTCAGAGGTGGAAGCAATTGCCTTCCCTTTCCTCTTTCTTGAGGTTTCTCTAGCCTTAGGTGCCATTAATGGTTATGAAAAAACAAAAAGCAATGCTTTTACCACACCAAACTTAAAAGGTTTGCTCGTCCTCGAGCAAAAGAAGAAAGAAAGTAGTAGAAGAAGAAGAAAATGGAGGAAATAGAGGGAGAATGTGTATTTGGCCAAGGGGGAGAAGTGGTGGATGTAGTGTATGAAAATGGAGTAGTGTTGAGGGGTTTATATAGGGGTGGGAGGAAGGGGTTCGGCCATTAGGGTTGGGTTTGGGAGGGAAAAGAATTTGAATTTTGGAGGTAGGTGGGGTTTATAGGGAAGAGGTATGGAGGTGATTGGTGAAGGGTATTTGGGGAAGAGTGTTATGAAAAAGTATGAAGAGGAGAAAAGAAGAGGTGGGGTAGGTGGGGATCCTGTGGGTCTACAGATCCAGAGGGGTCAAGGACTTAGCATCCCTGCTCCATTTAGGCGTCCAAAACGCCCTTAGAATGCATGTCTGGCATTAAACGCCAGCTTGCTGCTTGTTTCTGGCGTTTAACGCCAGCTTTTCTCCCATTCTTGGTGTTAAACGCCAATTCCATGCTCTGTTCTGGCGTTAAACGCCAGTCTGGTGCTTGTTTCTGGCGTTTAACGCCAGCTTGATGCTTCTTTCTGGCGTTTAAACGCCAGTAAGCTCTTCCTCCAGGGTGAGCTGTTTTTAATGCTTTTTCATTCTGTTTTTGATTTTTCAGTAGTTTTTGTGACTTTACATGATCATCAACCTAAAGAAAACATAAAATAGCAATGGAAAATAAATAGATATAATTAAATAACATTGGGTTGCCTCCCAACAAGCGCTTCTTTAATGTCAATAGCTTGACAGTGAGCTCTCATAGAGCTTCACAGATAATCAGAGCAAGGTTGGGGCCTCTTAACACCAAACTTAGAGTTTGGTTGTGGCCTCTCAACACCAAACTTAGAGTTTGGTTGTGGCCTCCCAACACCAAACTTAGAGTTTGAATGTGGGGGTTTTGTTTGACTCTGTATTGAGAGAAGCTTCTCATGCTTCCTCTCCATAGTTACAGAAGGAGAACCTTGAGTCTTAAATGCAAGGTAGTCCTCATTCAACTGAAGGACTAACTCTCCTCTATCAACATCAATCACAGCTTTTGCTGTGGCTAGGAAGGGTCTGCCAAGGATGATGGATTCATCCCCATCCTTCCCAGTGTCTAGGATTCTGAAATCAGTAGGGATGTAAAGGCCTTCAACCTTCACTAGCACGTTCTCTACTAGTCCATAAGCCTTTTTCATTGATTTGTCTGCCATCTCTAATGATATTCTTGCAGCTTGTAACTCAAAGATTCCCAGTTTCTCCATTACAGAGAGTGGCATTAGGTTTATCCCTGACCCAAGGTCACATAGAGCCTTCTCAAAGGTCATGGTGCCTATGGTATAAGGTATGAAGAACTTTCCGGGATCCAGTTTCTTCTGAGGTAAAGTTTGCTCATTAATGTACTCAGTTCATTGGTGAACAAGGGTTCATCCTCCCAAGTCTCATTACCAAATAAACTGGCATTCAACTTCATGATTGCTCCTAGATAATTAGCAACTTGCTCTTCGGTGATATCTTCATCCTCTTCAGAGGAAGAATATTCATCAGAGCTCATGAATGGCAGAAGAAAGTTCAATGGAATCTCTATGGTCTCTGTATGAGCCTCATATTCCTTTGGTTCCTCAAATGGGAATTCCTTTCTATTCAGAGGACATCCCAAGAGGTCCTCCTTACTGGGATTCACGTCCTCCTCCTCCTCTGGGCATTCGGCCACACCAAGTAAGGTTATGGCCTTGCACTCTCTCTTGGGATTTTCTTCTGTATTGCTTGGGAGAGTACTAGGAGGAGTTTCAGTATTCTTCTTACTCAGCTGACCCACCTGTGCCTCCAAATTTCTAATGGAGGACCTTGTTTCTTTCATGAAACTTAGTGTAGTCTTGGATAGATCAGAGACTATGGTTGCCAGGCCAAAATGGCTCTATTCAGAATTCTCTGTCTGTTGCTGAGAAGATGATGGAGAAGGCTTACTATTGCTAAACCTATTTCTTTCACCATTATTATTAAAGCCTTATTGAGGCTTCTGTTGGTCCTTCCATGAGAAATTTGGATGATTTCTCCATGAAGGATTATAGGTGTTTCCATAGGGTTCTCCCATGTAATTCACCTCTGCCATTGCAGGGTTCTCATGATCATAAGCTTCTTCTTCAGAAGATGCTTCTTTAGTACTGTTGGATGTAGCTTGCAATCCATTCAGACTCTGAGAAATCATATTAACTTGCTGAGTCAATATTTTGTTCTGAGCCAATATGGCATTCAGAGTATCAATTTCAAGAACTCCCTTCTTATGAGGTGTCCCATTGTTCACAGGATTCCTCTCAGAGGTGTACATGAACTGGTTATTTGCAACCATTTCAATAAGTTCCTGAGCTTCTGCAGGGGTTTTCATGTGAAGAAATCCTCCTGCAGAATGGTCCAATGACATTTTTGACAACTCAGACAGACCATCATAGAATATACTTGTGATGCTCCATTCTGGAAGCTTGTCAGTAGGACACCTTTTGATCAGTTGCTTATATTTTTCCAAGCTTCATAGAGGGATTCTCCTTCCTTCTGTCTGAAGGTTTGGATTTCCACTCTAAGCTTGCTCATCTTTTGAGGAGGAAAGAATTTGGCCAAGAAAGCACTGACCAGCTTATCCCAAGAGTTCAGGCTATCCTTAGGTTGTGAATCCAACCATGTTCTAGCTCTGTCTCTTACAGCAAAAGGGAAAAGCATAAGCCTGTAGACCTCGGGATCAACTTCATTGGTCTTGACAGTGTCACAGATTTGCAAGAATTCAGCTAAAAACTGATGAGGATCTTCCATTGAAAGTCCATGAAACTTGCAATTCTGCTGCATTAGAGAAACTAATTGAGGTTTAAGCTCAAAATTGTTTGCTCCAATCGCAGGAAGTGAGATGCTTCTTCCATAGAAGTTAGAAGATGGTGCAATAAAGTCACCAAGCATCTTTCTTGCATCTCCACCATTATTATTATTTTCGGCCATGTCTCCTTCTTTTTCAAAAATATCTATCAGGTTTTCTCTAGAGAGTTGTGCTTTAGCTTCCCTTAGCTTCCTCTTCAGAGTCCTTTCAGGTTCAGGGCAGCTTTAACAAGAATGTTCTTATCCTTGTTCCTGCTCATATGAAAAAAGAAGAAAACAGAAAATACTAGGAATCCTCTATGTCACAGTATAGAGATTCCCTTTTGTGAGTAGAAGAAGAGAAGAATAGAAGGAGGAAAAGAGAAAAACTCGAACACAGAGAAGAATATGGTGTTCGAATTATGAGTAAAAGAGAAGTGTTAGTAGATAAATAAATAAATAGAAGGAAATGAGAGAGGGGGGAGAAAATTTGAATTTAATTTAAACTAAAAGGAAAAATATTTTTGTTTTTATTTTAAAATTTAGTTAGAATTCGAAAATTAAAAAGAAAAATGAAATTAAAATTAAAATTTGAAACAATTAGTTAATTAAAAAGAATTTTGAAAAAGTGGATAGGAGTTTTCGAAAATCAGAGAGAGAAAATTATTTAGGTGGTTTTGAAAAAGATATGATTGAAATAGAAAACTTTTAAAAATAAACCAAAAAGTCAAGTAGTTAATTGAAAAAGATTTGAAAATCAAATTTGAAAAGGTGAGAAGTTAGAAAAGATTTTGAAATTGATTTTGAAAAAGATATGATTGAAAATCATTTTGAAAAAGATTTGAATTGGAAATTAAAAAAAAAGATTTGATTTTGCAAATTGAAATTGATTACTTGACTAACAAGAAACTAAAAGATATGATTCTAAAATTTAAAGATTGAACCTTTCTTAATAGGCAAGTAACAAACTTTAAAATTTTTGAATCAATCACATTAATTGTTAGTAAAGATTTTGAAATTATGAAATGAAATTAAGAAAAAGATTTTGAAAATCATTTTTAAAATTTTTCGAAAATATATAAAAAAATGAGAAAGATTTGATTTTTGAAAAAGTTTTGAAAAGATAGGATTTTTAAATTGAAAATTTGACTTGACTCATAAGAAACAACTAGATTTTTAAAACTTTTGACTAAATCAAACCAAATTTTCGAAAATTATGAGTGAAACAAGGGAAAGATATTTTTTTTATTTTTGAATTTTTAATGAAGAAAGAGAAAAAGAACAAAAAGACTCCAAACATGAAAATTATGAATCAAAACACACAATGCATGCAAGAATACTTTGAATGTCAAGATGAACACCAAGAACACTTTGAATGTCAAGATGAACACCAAGAACTTATTTTTGAAAATTTTTAAGAAAAGAAAAACATGCAAGACACCAAACTTAAAAACTTTTATTCTATAGACACTAATGATTCTAAAATGCATATGAAAAACAAGAAAAGACACCAAACAAGAAAAATTTAGAGATCAAACAAAAGAAATTCATCAAGAATAACTTGAAGATCATGAAGAACAAATGCATGAGTTTTCGAAAATTTTAATGAAAAATTAAAAAGATGCAATTGACACCAAACTTAAAATTTGACACTAGACTCAAGCAAGAAACATCAAATTTTGGTTTTATGATTTTATTAAAAAAAATTTTTGGATTCTTCGAAAATTAATTGGAAAAAGAAAAATAAGGATTTCAAAATTTCTAATGAGAATTCTAGAAATCATGCAATGTTAGTCTAAAACTCCGGTCCAGGAATTAGACATGGCTTACTAGCCAGCCAAGCTTTCAGTGAAAGCTCCGGTCAAGAACACTAGACATGGCCAATGGCTAGCCATGCTTTAGCATACAAATAAGGCATACAACAGCTGATCAGATGGGGGTCCACGGACTCTTGTGCTGATAAGATGAAATCTCGGTCCAAAGGATTAGACGTGGTTTCATAGCTAGCCAGACTTCAACAGATCATCGTGAAACTCTAGAATTCATTCTTAAAAATTCTGAAGCCATAGAATAATTTTTTTTTTGAAAATTTTTCAAAAATAAAAAGAATAAAAACAAAAACTTTAAAATTAAAATAAAATTACCTAATCTGAGCAACAAGATGAATCGTCAGTTGTCCAAACTCGAACAATCCCCGGCAACGGCGCCAAAAACTTGGTGCACGAAATCGTGATTGTTCATTCCCCATCAACGGTGCCAAAAACTTAGCACGCACGTTTGCAATCTTAAATTCTTTTTCACAATTTCGATACAACTAACCAGCAAGTGCACTGGGTTGTCCAAGTAATAAACCTTATGTGAGTAAGGGTCGATCCCATGGAGATTGTCGGCTTGAAGCAAGCTATGGTCGCCTTGTAAATCTCAGTCAGGCGGATTCAAATGGTTATGGAGATTTGATAATTAAAATATAATTAAAATATAAAATATGATAGAAATACTTATGTAATTCATTGGTGAGAATTTTAGATAAGCGTATGGAGATGCTTGTTGCTTCTGAATCTCTGCTTTCCTATTGTCTTCATTCAATCATTCATACTCATTTCCATGGCAAGCTGTATGTTGGGTGTCACCGTTGTCAATGGCTACTTCCGTTCCTCTCAGTGAAAACGGTCCTCTACAGTTTCCCGCATGGCTAATCAGCTGTTGGTTCTCGATCGTGTAGGAATAGGATTTACTATCCTTTTGCGTCTGTCACTATGCCCTACAGTCGCGAGTTTGAAGCTCGTCACAGTCATCCCATCCCAGATCCTACTCGGAATACCACAGACAAGGATTAGACTTTCCGGATCTCAAAAATGCTACCAATTGATTCTAGCTTATACCACGAAAACTCTGATCTCATGGAATGGAAGGCTCTGTTGTTAGGAGAGGCAACCATGCGTCGTGGACCAGGAATTCAAGAGATACACACTCTAGCTTGTTTTCATGTAGAACGGAAGTGGTTGTCAATCACACGTTCATAAGTGAGAATGGTGATGAATGTCACATAATCATCACATTCATCATGTTCTTGTGTGCGAATAAATATCTTAGAATAAGAATAAGCATGAATTGAATAGAAAAATAATAGTACTTTGTATTAATTCATGAAGAACAGCAGAGCTCCACACCTTAATCTATGGTGTGTAGAAACTCCACCGTTGAAAATACATAAGAACAAGGTCTAGGCATGGCCGAATGGTAAGCCTCCCCAAATGGCATATGAATTCGAAAGACAGAGAAAAAGACCCAAATTGATCCAAAGATGTAAATACCATAGTAAAAAGTCCTATTTATACTAAACTAGTTACTAGGGTTTATAGAGATAAGTAAATGATGCAGAAATCCACTTCCGGGCCCACTTGGTGTGTGCTTGGGCTGAGCATTGAAGCTTTCACGTGTAGAGGTCTTCCTTGGAGTTAAACGCCAGTTTGCAACTTGTTTCTGGCGTTTAACTCTGCTTTGCAACTTGTTTCTGGCGTTTAACGCCAGAATAGAGCAAAAAGCTGGCGTTAAACGCCAGTTTGCGTCCTCTAACCTTGGGTAAAGTATGAACTATTATATATTTCTGGAAAGCCCTGGATGTCTACTTTCCAACGCAATTAAGAGCGCACCAATTGAGTTTTTGTAGCTCCAGAAAATCCACTTCGAGTGCAGGGAGGTCAGAATCCAACAGCATCTCCAGTCCTTCTTCATCCTCTGAATCAGATTTTTGCTCAAGTCCCTCAATTTCAGCCAGAAATTACCTGAAATCATAGAAAAACACACAAACTCATAGTAAAGTCCAAAAATGTGATTTTTATTTAAAAACTAATAAAAATATACTAAAAACTAACTAAATCATACTAAAAACTATGTAAAAACAATGCCAAAAAGCGTATAAATTATCCGCTCATCAGTCTTCCCTTATGACTCTTTGATCTTCTCTTATTTCATTGAGGGTGATGGAGTGCTCATGATGCTCCACCCTCAATTGCTCTATGTTATTGCTCAGTTCTCCAAGAGAAGTTTGCCATTGATCCCAATAGCTTTGGGGAGGAAAATACATCCCCTGAGGCATCTTAGGGATCTCATACTGAGGCAGCTGCACGTGCTCTTGTGCATGCTTGATAAACCCATATCTTATGATGTATTTTGTGCTTAATTTGAGTGATTTATTCAATCCTTCACCCACTAATTCATGTTAATTGCATGGTATTACTTTCCCTTCCTTATTATGTGATGTATGTGAAAAACATGTTTCCTATGCTTTTAAATTAATTATTTTAATCACCTTTAATTCCATTCGATGCCGTGATTAGTGTGTTGAGTAGTTTTCAGATCTTCTAAGGTAGGAATGACTTAAAGGATGGAAAGAAAACATACAAAAATAGAAGGAAAGCACAAAACGGAGCTTCTGAAGAAACTAGCATCCACGCGATCGCATGGACGACGCGATCACGTGCCAACCGCAAATCAACAGCGATGCAGCCGCATGACTGACGCGACCGCGCGCCTTAAGCAGAACGAATATGACGCGGTTGCATGAGTGACGCCGACCGCGTGACAAGAAAAGCTCCGAATGACGCGACCGCGTGACACACGCGGACGCGTGACAGAGGCCACGCACCAGAAATTGCAGAAAATGCTCCCAGTGAATTCTGAAGCCCTTTTTGGCCCAAATCCAAGTCTAGAAGGCATAGACCAGATGTTATGAAGTGAGGGAATGCATCCATTCAGAGGGAGCTCGCCAATTTTTACTTTCCATGAATTAGATTTACTTTAGAGAGAGATTCTCTCTCTCTCTTTAGGATTAGGATTTAGATTTAGGATTTTTATTCACTTTCAGGATTATCTCTTTTGATCAGGTTCAATATTCCTTTTGTTTATTTTTGCAAGCTACTTTATGAATCCTTTCATGTTACAGATTACTCTTTTATTAATGTTATTTGAGGTATTTCAGTTTAATATTGATTACTCTTATTCATGCTATTGTTACTTTTACTCTCAAGACATTTTTATTCCAAGTAGATTTATTTTTCTCCTTTTGGTCTTGGTTAAGAAATCAGTAACTCAGGAGTTATCCAATTCAACAGCATAATTGATAATTGTTATCTTTGTTAATTGAATTGAACTTCCATAATCCCAATCTTTTCTTAGGAAATAAATAGGATTCGAATATCAAACCAATTAATCCCTTGACCTTCCTTTATCTTAGTAAAGGTTTACAAAGTGGAATTAGGATTCAACCATCGTCATCATTGATAAGGATAGCTAGGATAAGACCTCTAATTTCTCATACCTTGCCAAAAGTGTGTTTTTACAATTATTTATTTATTTTACAGTCATTTACTTATTTTTAATTGCAATTCAAATTACTTGTTCCTCATCTTCAAAACTCCGATTTACAATCTTCATAACCAGTAATAAGAACATACTTTCCTGCAGTTCCTTGAGAAGACGACCCGAGGTTTAAATACTCGGTTATCAATTTTAAAGGGGTTTGTTACTTGTGACAACCAAAACATTTGTATGAAAGGACTTTTGTTGGTTTAGAAACTATACTCTCAACGAGGATTTATCTGCAAATTTCTAGACCACGCAAAAGTTCCTCTCATCAAAATGGCGCCGTTGCCGGGGAACTGCTAACGTGTGCCTTATTATTGGTTATTGTAAATATTTTTCCTTTACTTGTTTATTTATTTATGTTTTTCCTTTTTATTTTTATTTGCTACCATGAATTCTCACCCCCTCGCTTTGAGTTTGGTTCTAATTTTTTTGAAGGAAATAGAAGTTACAGCAGGAATATGCATCAAGGTCAAACCAATCAAGGATGGATGCAGCCAAGAGGATTTAATCAACCCTTTAGGCAACAACACCCTCCAAGATATCATGGGCAACGACCATTTTACAATGCATACCCAGCTGATAGATATGGTGGACAACCTTGTGACTACCAACAAGCCCCACCCCGTGCCTATAGACCGACCTCTCAACATAACCTCGAACCACCACACTCACAAGCTTCTCTTCACCATTCGCCACCGTATGATCCTTTTCTACCCCAGTTCCAATCCAATCACCCCCAAGCACCACTACTTCCCTATGTCTCATATCCAAATCCATCACCCAGAGAATCAGAGGTTCGCCTCAAGGCAACAGTAAATAAGCTTCAAGCAACCATTCGACAACCGGAGCAAGCAGTAATTCAATTAGTTTCTAGACGCGTGAACATTCAAGGACCAACCACAGCCCCATGTGGACAATCTAATGAGGAGTGTAGCATGAAGGAGATATTAGAAACTCCAGTGGACAAGACAGAGCATGAATTCGTATTCGAACAAGTAGAAGAAGCAGTCATTATACAAGAAGAGTTGGTTGAAGATCTAGGAGACGCAAAACCTCCATGGGAATCCAGAGCTGAGGAGAAATCCGTCAAGGACATTATAGTTAATGCTAAGGAGGATAGCGCACAATCCCCAAGGCAAGTCGTTTATGAAAAATCAGATGGAATAATCCAAGAAGCAAATTCTCTTGATGATGATAATCACAAGTCAAGTTCTCTTAGTAGTGACCTTGCATCTGCAAGTGAGTTCTCTGAGATCAACGAATCTTCCCCAAATGAATACGAGGATGATGCAGATGTAGATTTCTCTCAACCTCCAATCTATGACTCAAGTGATGAGGAAGACATAGAAGTCTTTGACCAGGGTGATGATGCATTTGAAGATCCTTGCAAAGAATTGGAGGAATTCACAGAAGATTACCAGGGAGCAGAACTTACAGAACCACCAGAAACACCTTCCCCAAGGCCATTACCACCTAATACAAGCTTCAAGTGGGTACAATCCTTAACCTTTAACTTTACTTTTTCACTTGAATATGGTTTGCTTGAAACAGATGGCCAACTTAGAGCTCTCTGTGGCTTTAAAAGTAAGAGTGAAATGGCTCGTGCTCAGAGCTGGTGCACAAGGTTCAATAAGGTTCCACGCTTCAACTCGAAGTGCACGGATTGGCATCAAAATCAATCGAATGGATCTCGGAAAACGTTTGGTTACCATGGTGAGAATTTACTTTTTAAACCGCCCAGATGGGAACATGGAGATCAAGACGGAGGCGGATTTAAAAACAAGGCTTGGGATCCTGGAATCTACTCTGACATTCGTCACCCCGGGAGCCTAAAAATATATTTGAAGCTGCTCAGAAGCTTTACATGCCTAGTTTGGGACCCCGGAGGCTGTTGGCATTCCAAGCACTGGTGGAGATTTCTGGATGAATTTAAACACAAGCCACCATAACAAGAAGTCCCTCCAATGTCCAACTTAAGGACTTTAACTAAAAGTGCTAGGTGGGAGACAACCCACCATGGTATGATCGTTCCTTTTGCAATTTTAATTTCATTTAGTCTTGTTTGTTTTTGAGTTTTATTTTATTATTAAACCTGGAATCATGCATAGCATTCACATTAAGCATTGCATTCTGCATTCTGCATAAAAAAAAAAAGTGTGCGCGATGCGACCGCATTATCCATGAGATCGCGTCAATGGCGAACTACACTTCCCACGCGACCGCGTCATCCACGCAACCGCGTGACCTGGGGATCGGCGTAAACATCCAACATCCAGAAAGTTGGGCTGGAATCGTGCGGCCATTGTGCGTCTAGCACAAAATGGCCCACGCGATTGCATGCCCCATGCAATCGCGTCACTTGCACACAATCAATCCCACGCGACCGCGTGAGCAACGCGACCGCATCGCATGGATTGCACGAACACCCCCAAAGAGACAGAGAGTTGCGCTGAAACGACGCTGGATTCGAGCGTTTAGCACAAATTCCAGCGACGCGATCGCCTGCCCCATGCGATTGCGTCATTTACTTTTTTTGCCCTCCGCGCGATCGCGTCATCCACGCGATCGCGTCAACCACCCTTTTTGCTCCAGCCATGCGACCGCGTGGATTCAAAAATATAACCCCCCAGTCACACGAAACCCCATCAGTCATGACACTCCCCCCCAACTCTTCTTCTCCCTCTCTTCTCCCCCAACCCTCAACCCCCACCACCTAGACGCCGCTGACCACCCAGACGCCGCCGCCACCCAACCACCTCCCTCCTTCCCCCTTCTTTCTTCCTCCTTCTTCTTTTCCCCTCCCCCTACGCCACTGTTCCCCCTCCGCGCCACCACCCACCGCCGCCAACCGTCCCAACCGCAACCCCCTTCCACCAGCAACACCACCTCTCTTTTCCCCTCCCTTCCCCTACCCCCATCACCCTCTCTTCCCCCTGCCTGAACAGCCGTGCCGCCGTGCCCACCACCGCCAGCCGCCGTGCCCACCACCAGATGCCATCATCATCACCACCCCCAGCCACCTTTCTACCTTTCCTCATTATTTGGCCTTCCAGGTTCTGCAACACGCAATCCCTTTTATCCATTCGTAGTTATTCTTATTTTTCCGTATATGTTCATGTTTAGACTAGCTAGATATGCATGTTGTAGTGGATTTTAGGTTGTTAGGTAGCCTAGGATGTGGTTAGTGGATTTAGGTCTGTTTATTTGCACTGTTCTTGTTTCTGTTTTATCAAATTTGCGAATCTGCTGCTGTTGTGATCTTGTTCATATGCTGTATTTCTTGTATATTGTTGCTCCTTACACTGAATTTTCATGCTCATATTCATTATATGTAACTGCAGCTTGATTTTTTTTTAATTCATATGAACTGTTTGATTGCTGTTTATTTTCCAGGAAAATCCAATTTTAGCCGGAATGCTGCCCAAATTTTTTATAAATCTTTTTGACTTTCTTTCATGTTTTGATTTTGGAATCTTGAACTCTGTTTTCCTCTGCTTTAACCAAACCATTCATGAATGCCAGGGCATGCATTCTTATCCTCTTTGTTTTCTTGGTTCCTAAACTGCAATTTTGATGTTTGATTCCTCTTTTTTCTTTCTTTATCTCTATTTGAATCATCACCAAACTGTTTTACTTGTTTGAATATGAGTTACCTATAGCTTCTACCTGTGATTACTTGTTACTTGGACTATTTTCATTATGCCTCTTACTTTAACCCATTTTTCACTAACTCACTAATTTTAACTCTAACCAACCTAACCTTTTCAAAACTTCTTTTATTGCTTTTCTTTCACTTTCTTTTAACATTCTAACCAAGGCATGATGTTAATTTTTCTATTTACCTTGTATTCAATTACATTTTGGATTGTGATTTCTTCTTTTCAGACTTTTCACTCATATACAATCCTAAATGCACATTTTACATAACTCATATTCATTATCCTATTGCTCCTTTGCCACTTTGTGTTTTCTTTGATTATTTGCCTATTTGCTTTCCTATTTTTATTATATCCTGGTTTTCTATTTTTCAGGATGTCAGATTCCCAGAGAAAGGAAAAAGACAAGGCCACTACTGGCAAAAGGAAAAGAGGCAAAGCCTCCGTGTCTATCATCGACCTCATGCATGATGCCTCCTTGCGAGAAAAAGCCCTTAGCCCGCAGGAGAAGGCCGACCAGCTACTTCCCGCCACTGACCCAATAAAGTTTGCCAACCGATACTGTGAGCTGAAGTATCCGGTGTTTGCAAACTTCAAGAACCTATACCTGGAGCGGACTTTGAAGATCCCAGAAGAACTCCAGCAAAACACCTCTGATCAGATCAAACAAAGAGGCTGGTTCTTTCTGGAGAGACCTCTGACTGAGGTTAATGCATCTTGGGTTAGGGAATTCTACTGCAACTACTTCAAAACTTCCCTAGATGCAGTGAACCTCAGAGGGAAGCAGATTCTGGTTACTGAGGAGGCGATAGAAGAGGTTCTGAAACTTCTGCCTAAGACTGATCAGACAGATGGCTATCAGAAAGCTGAGGAGGATATGCGCTATATGCGATTTGACTAGGACGCAGTAAAGGCGAGGATCGCCCTTGACCCGAAAGTTCCTTGGATCATGGATCAGAACACCACCATGCCCAAAGGGATCAAGCGGATTTACCTGAACGATGAGGCTCGGCTATGGCATCAGATATTCAGCAACTACATTATACCGAGTACTCACGAGACTGAGATACCAGCCGCTATGATCACCCTCCTATGGTGTGTGATGGAGGGTAAGGACCTATACCTGCCACGCTTTATCCAGCACTACAAGGCCAGAGTCCACGTCCGCGGCACTCTTCCCTTTCCGTATCTGGTTACACAGCTGGGTCGTCGAGCTGACGTGCCATGGGAGGATGCTGATGAGAGGCCACCTGCTGTAGAGTGCAAGAAGCTTATCCCGCACAGCAGGAACTTCCTGGCCTTGGGCTACAGACCTCCATTCCTGACTGCCACTGCTGATGATACGGCTACACCATTTGCCGGTCCCTCTTCCTCTACTGCTGCACCACCTACCCCTGCCACCACCACTGCACCTCCACCTGCCACAGAGCCTATCTATCATCTGGTGCACCGCTTGTTTCGACGACTTGACCAGATGGAGCGTCGCAACAAGCGACGCTATGAGCACCTAAAGCTGATGATACGATCCGGCGACATCCCCTCCGAGCCTGACACACCTTCCGAGGCGTCTGAGGAGGAGGCAGATGCGCCCGAGGCAGAGACCCATTCCCAGGCCGACACCGAGCAGGCGGCACCACAGGCAGAGGTCCCACATCAGATCTAGGCTGCAGATCCTGAGATCTCCATTCAAACAGCCCCTTCACTACAGCAGCCAGACCCCCGGCCAGCCACCACAGAGACACCAGCTACCATCCCTTCCAGTGATGACACCCCTTCACACCCTGCTTGAGTGAGAATCAGGGACGATGCTTCATTTTAAGTGTGGGGAGGTCGCCATCTTTGGCGTATTATCTTGGTGAACCACTACAGACTCTTTTTCTTTTATTTTGGATATTTTTTTGTATTTTTCTCTTTATTTTTATTTTTTATTTTCTGAGTATTTATACATTGCTACTTTTATGTATTTTTACTCTACTTCTGCATCTTGCATTTTTAGTTCATATTTTAGCCACTTAGTTGCAATTCTAACTTATTAATTATAGAAATTGTGGATTGATTAGTACAGTTTACCCTTTTTAGCATAAGATAACTCAGAATAGATTGAAAAGAAAAAGGAAGTAAACTAGAGACTTTAACAGAATCAAAACAACACACACCTTGTATATATAGCATTACATGTTAGTTAACAACACTTCATCAAGGAGAAACACTAGAACTATAAAGCCATTCAATATAAGTTTTACATTGAGAATAATGAGAATTTTTAACTAAACCTGCATGACATACATAAGTGATAAATGATTTTTGAGCTAGAGAACACATAGCCTGTGAGTTTTGAGCTTAATTGTATGGTTACATTTAAACCATAATTTTTATTCCTGTGTGTTCTGCCCTTCTTTTATATTCTGATTTTCTTTGCTTTGCTTTAATCTATATGTCCAATTATAGAATATAGAATATAGAATATAGAATATAGATACATACCAAAAGAATGATTGAGGCCATTATTTGATTTTAGCTCACTTATCCCAAAAATAACCTACCTTTCACATCACCCTTGTTAGCCCCCTTGAGCCTTTAAATCCCCTTTTATCCTATTAGCCACACTACTAGCCTTAAGCAAAAAAATAAAATAAAATCCCAAGTTGAATCCTTGGTTAGCTTAAGATAGAAAATTATGAATAGTTTAAATGTGGGAACCCTATTGGGAACATGGATGATAAAAACAAAAGGTAGAAGAGTTGAAAAGAATAAAATAACTCAAACTAAGAAATTTTTGGGAAGCATGCTCATGAGAAATCAAAGTGATTAAATTACCATGTGCATTAAAAAAAATTCAGTATTTAATAAAAGGGGATACAAAAGAATTCCCCAAATGCAAAAATAAAAGCAATGCACATGGAATAAGAACAAAAGTTGAAACATGAGCATGTAACATCCAAAAGTGGGAAAATATGGAAAAATAGGTAAAGAAGTTTTGTTTTACTAAGTATGTATGTTAGGTGAGATCTTAGTCTAATTAAGGATTCACTTATTAGCTCACTTAGCCTTATACATATATCCTTACCTTTACCTAGGCCCCATTACAACCTTAATTAAAGACCTCATGATTTTTGGTATGACTGTATTCTATAATTGTTGATTGGTTAGATGAAGAACAAAGTTATAGAAAGGAAGAATAAAAAGAGGAATAGAGTGATTGACCCAATAAACACTGAGTGACTAGAGAGTAAACACAAATCCAGTGAGGGTTCAATATCTCATTAACATTTATCTCTGTTTGAATTATCTAATTGTCTTGAGAGTTCATAAAATGATTTTTCTCCCATCTATATTGTAAAAGTGCTTATTGATTATCTAAGGCTTGGCTACATATATGACTCCTTGAGAATGTGAATTAATTTGACTACCTGTAAGCTTTATATATGAGTGAATAAATTAGAATTGCATGTTGCATTTAGGTAGTTGCATTTAGATTACATTGCATTGCATGACATCCCATCACTTTAACCTTACTTATTACCTTGGATTTAGCATGAGGACATGCTATTGTTTAAGTGTGGGGAGGTTGATAAACCCATATCTTATGATGTATTTTGTGCTTAATTTGAGTGATTTATTCAATCCTTCACCCACTTATTCATGTTAATTGCATGGTTTTACTTTCCCTTCCTTATTATGTGATGTATATGAAAAAAATGTTTCCTATGCTTTTAAATTAATTATTTTAATCACCTTTAATTCCATTCGATGCCGTGATTAGTGTGTTGAGTAGTTTTCAGATCTTCTAAGGTAGGAATGACTTAAAGGGTGGAAAGGAAACATACAAAAATGGAAGGAAAGCACAAAACAGAGATTCTGAAGAAACTGGCATCCACGCGATCGCATGGACGACGCGATCGCATGCCAAGCGCGAATCAACAGCGACGCGGCCGCATGACTGACGCGAGCGCGTGCCTTAAGCAGAACGAATATGACGCGGTCGCATGACTGACGCGACCGCATGACAAGAAAAGCTCCGAATGATGCGACCGTGTGACCCACGCGGACGCGTGACAGAGGCCACGCACCAGAAATTGTAGAAAACGCTCCCAGCGACTTCTGAAGCCCTTTTTGGCCCAAATCCAAGTCCAGAAGGCATAGACCAGAGGTTATGAAGTGAGGGAATGCATCCATTTAGAGGGAGCTCGCAAATTTTTACTTTCCATGAATTAGATTTAGTTTAGAGAGAGATTCTCTCTTTCTCTTTAGGATTAGGATTTAGATTTAGGATTTTTATTCACTTTCAGGATTATCTCTTTTGATCAGGTTCAATATTCCTTTTATTTACTTTTGCAAGCTACTTTATGAATCCTTTCATGTTACAGATTACTCTTTTATTAATGTTATTTGAGGTATTTCAGTTTAATATTGATTACTCTTATTCATGCTATTGTTACTTTTACTCTGAAAACATTTTTATTCCAAGTAGATTTATTTTTCTCCTTCTGGTCTTGGTTAAGAAATCAGTAACTCAGGAGTTATCCAATTCAACAGCATAATTGATAATTGTTATCTTTGTTAATTGAATTGAACTTCCATAATCCCAATCTTTTCTTAGGAAATAAATAGGATTCGAAGATCAAACCAATTAATCCCTTCACCTTCCTTTATCTTAGTAAAGGTTTATAAAGTGGAATTAGGATTCAACCATCGTCATCATTGATAAGGATAGCTAGGATAGGACCTCTAATTTCTCATACCTTGCCAAAAGTGTGTTTTTACAGTTATTTATTTATTTTACAGTCATTTACTTATTTTTAATTGCAATTCAAATTACTTGTTCCTCATCTTCAAAACCCCGATTTACAATCTTCATAACCAGTAATAAGAACATACTTCCCTGCAGTTCCTTGAGAAGACGACCCGAGGTTTAAATACTCGGTTATTAATTTTAAAGGGGTTTGTTACTTGTGACAACCAAAATGTTTGTATGAAAGGACTTTTGTTGGTTTAGAAACTATACTTGCAATGAGGATTTATCTGCAAATTTCTATACCACGCAAAAGTTCCTCTCATCAATGCTCTCTGGTTTGCTCCATCCTCTTCTTAGTGATGGGCTTATCCTCCCCAATAGAGATATCTCCTTCTATGACAATTCCAACTGAATTGCATAGATGACAGATCAGGTGTGGGAATGCCAACCTTGTACAGTTCTTGAGGAATCACCTCATATACTTCCACCTCACTTCCAATCATGATGCAATGAATTATGATGGCTCTGTCAACAGTCACTTCTGACCGGTTGCTAGTGGGGATGATGGAACATTGAATGAATTCCAACCATCCTCTAGCTATGGGCTTTAGGTCAACCCTTCTTAGTTGAATGGGCTTGCCTTGGAAATCCCTTTTCCACTGTGCTCCTTCCACATAGATGTCTGAGAGCACTTGATCTAATCTTTGATCAAAGTTAACTCTCCTAGTGTAAGGATGAGGATCTCCTTGCATTAGAGGCAAGTTGAACACCAACCTTACACTTTCTGGGCTGAAATCTAAGATTCTTCCTCGGACCATGGTGATCCAATTCCTTGGATTTGGGTTCAAACTAGTGTCATGGGTTTTAGTAACCCATGCATTAGCATAGAACTCTTGCACCATTAGAATCCCAACATCCTGAATGGGATTGGTTATGACTTCCCAACCTCTTTTCCGGATATCTCTTCAGATTTCTGGATACACATTCTTCTTGAGCATGAAAGAGACCTCAGGGATTACTTTCTTCTCTGCCACTACTTCATAGAAGTGGTCTTGGTAGGCTTTGGTAATGAATCTCTCCATCTTCCAAGATTCAGAGGGAGTGTCTATTTCCTTTCCTTTCCTCTTTCTAGAGGGTTCTCCAACCTTGGGTGCCATGAATGTAATGGAAAGAAAAAAAGATATGCTTTTCCAACACTAAACTTAAAACTTTGCTCGTCCTCAAGCAAAAATAAAGAAAAGAGAATAATGGAGTAAAAGAAGAAGAAAATAGAAGGAGATAGAGGGAGAGAGGGCTCAGCCTTGTGGGTTTTTGAGTGTATGAGAGGTGTGTATGAAGGGTTATGAAGTGGGGTATTTATAGGAGGGGGAAGGGTAGGGTTCGGCCATAGGGTGGGTTTTGGGTGGGAAATTTAATTTTGAAGTGGGTGGGGGTTGGTGGAGTGGGTAGGGGTTGGTGGGAGTTATAATCGTGTGGGAAAATGAAATGGATGTGATTGAGCTAGGGTTTTATAGGGAAGTGTGTATGGGAAAGTGTGAAAGTAAGTGGGGGTAGGTGAAAGATGCTGTGGGACCCACTGGTCTTGAGAGGCTCTGGAATCCAGATTTTCTGCTTCTCTGCACTGGCGTTTGAATGCCCAGGGGCTGCTCCCTGGCTGGCATTCAACACCAGCAATGCTGCCCATGAGAGGCGTTGAATGCCCAGCAGGGATACCTTGGCTAGAGTTCAACTTTAACACTCCATCCAGAGTGTTTTTGTTTTCACTGCTGTGAAATTATGCCTCTGTTCTGAATGCTGCATATGATCATGACTATAAAATGCAAGAAAAACAAAATAAAAGGAAATAGTAATTAGTTAAGGTTGGGTTGCCTCCCAACATGTGCTCCTTTAACGTCATTAGCTTGACGATTAGCTCCTTACAGAGGTGAGTATGGGCTCAGATTTTTGCCCCTTACAGTGAATTTTCTTCGTGTCTTCTCATGAATGAGCTCTACATGCTCTAGAGACAGGACACAACTTACTGTATGTGGTAAGACTGGCTTCTTAGTGAAGACAACTCTCATGACAGGTGAGAGGCCTTCAGTTGGGACTTTTTTGTCCCTTGAACCTTTAGGTACTTTCTTCTTAGTACCTTTGTGCTTAGAGCTTGTTGATGGCTGCCCAACACAAAACTTAGAATTAAAATCTGGGGACTCTATAAAGCTCTGCACAGAAAGAGGGGGTTGAAACACTAGGTGTTGCATAGTTATCTCTCTTTTAGAGGGAGAATTGGGATGAGGCATCTTGAATAAGATGTGATCCTCCCCTAATTGTAGGGTCAGTTCTCCCTTAGCCACATCAATGATAGCATTGGCAGTAGCTAGGAAAGGTCTTCCAAGGATGACAGAGTCATCCTCATCCTCTCCAATGTTCAAAACTATGAAGTTTGCAGGGATATAGTGGTTTTCAACTTTCACTAAGACATCCTCTACTAAGCCATATGGCTTCTTCATTGTCTTGTCTGCCATCTCTAATGAGATGTTTGTAGCTTGTACCTCAATGATGCCCAGCTTCTCCATTACGGATAGTGGCATGAGGTTTATACTTGACCCTAGGTCACATAGAGCCTTTTCAAAGGTTATAGTGCCTATGGTGCAAGGAATCAGAAAGCGTCCAAGATCTAGAAGGTTCTGAGGTGGCCTCTGCTGAACCAAAGCATGGAGTTCTTTGGTAAGCAGTGGAGGTTCTTCCTTCAATGGCCTTATACCAAATAACTTGGCATTCAGCTTCATAAGAGCTTCTAGGTACCGAGCAACTTGCTCTTCCCTAGTGTCTTCATCCTCATCAGAGGATGAGTAGTCATCAGAACTCATGCACTGTAGAAGTGCATGCAAGGGAACCTCTATAGCCTTTATGGTTTCCCTTGGTTCTGAGATAGAGGGTTCTTGAGTGGGACTTAAGCACTCAAACGGTGTGCTTTGACTAGCGTTCAACGCCGGTTCTAATAGCTCTTTGGGTGTTAAACACCCTTGCTGTCCACCCTTACTGGCGTTAAACGCCAGTCCCACTAGCATTTTGGGTGTTGAACGCCCCGCAGGGATGTCCTTGCTGGCGTTCAACGCCAGCTTCCATGGTTGTGTGGGCGTTGAACGCCCAGTGAGGGGTTCCTCACTGGCGTTCAGCGCTAGAATGGCTGCATGTTTGGGCATTGAACGTATTGTGAGGGGTTCCTCACTGGCGTTCAGCGCCAGAAAGCCTTCCTGGTTGGGCGTTGAACGCCCAGTGAGGGGTTTCTCACTGGCATTCAATGCCAGGCTTGCTACCAGTTTGGGCATTAAACGCCCAGTGATATGTCATTCACTGGCGTTCAACACCACCCCATTCTCCTCTAATTCAGCCTTCACTTCCATGGTTATGGCCTTGCACTCTTCTCTAGGATTTACCTCAGTATTGCTGGGAAGAGTTTTAAGATGAATCTCAGGCATCCTCTTGTTCAGTTGACCAACTTGCACCTCCAAGTTTCTAATGGAGGACCTTGTTTCATTAATGAAACTATGAGAGGTCTTAGAGAGGCTGGAAACCAGAGTAACTAAGTCAGAGAGGCTCTGCTTAGAGATTTTCATATTTCCTTGAGAAGATAGGAATGGTGGTCTGTTATTGAACATATTCTGGTTCCTTCCACCTTGACTGTTGTTGAAACCTTGCTGAGGTTTCTGTTGATCTTTCCATGAAAGATTAGGGTGGTTCCTCCATGAAGGATTATAGGTGTTTCTATAGGGTTCTCCCATGTAATTTACCTCCTCTATGGTAGGGTTATCAGGATCATAAGCTTCTGCTTCATTAGAAGCTTCCTGAGCATTGCCAACTGCAGTTTACATTCCAGTCAGATGCTGGGATATCATGTTGACCTGTTGGGTCAAGATCCTATTCAAAGCTAATATGACATTCAGAGTATCAACTTCATGAATTCCTTTCTTCTGAGGGGTCCCATGGTTTATAGGATTCCTTTCATAAGTGTACATGAATTGGTTATTTGCAACCATTTCAATGAGTTTTCTTGTTTCTGCAGGTGTTTTCTTCAGGTGGAGTGATCCACCTGCAGAGTTGTCCAATATGATTTTGGACATCTCAGACAGACCATCATAGAACACGCCTATGATAGACCACTCTGAGAGCATGTCAGGAGGACATCTCCTGATCAATTGCTTGTATCTTTCCCAAGCTTCACAGAGGGATTACCTTCTCTTTGTCTGAAGGTTTGAACTTCCACTCTAATCTTGCTCATCCTTTAAGGGGGAAAGAATTTAGCCAGAAAAGCATTAACTAGCTTTTGCCAAGAGTCTAAGCTCTCTTTTAATTGGGAATCCAACCATATCTTAGCTCTGTCTCTTACAGCTAAGGGAAAGAGCATAAGCTTGTAGACTTCAGGATTAACTCCATTAGTCTTTACAGTATCACAGATCTGTAAAAATTCAGCTAAGAAATGATGTGGATCTTCCAATGGAAGTCCATAGAATTTGCGGTTCTGCTACAGAAGAGAGACTAACTGAGGCTTAAGCTCAAAATTGTTAGCTACAATGGCAGGTACAGAGATGCTTCTGCAATAAAAGTCAGAGGTAGGTATGGTGAAATCACCAAGAACCTTTCTGGGCTCCTCTTGAGGTTCGGCCATGTCTTCCTTTTCTTCTTCAAAGTTTTCTGAGAGGTTTCTTCTGGAGTGTTGTGCTTTAGCTTGTTGTAAACGCCTCCTTAGAGTTTTCTCAGGTTTAGGATCAGGAGTCAAGAGGGGTTTTTTATCCCTATTCCTAGACATAAACAAGAAAGGAAAAAAAAGAAAAGAAGAAAGCTTTTTTTACCACTTGGACAAAAGAGCTTCCAAAGAGATATGAAGAAAGAAGAAAGAAATAAAAGTGAAAATGGAAGATGGGAGAGAAATAGAGTTCGAATAATAGAAGTGAATAAAAGAAGAAGTATAAATAGAAAAGATAAATATGAATTAAAATATTTTTATTTTTATTTTATTTGTTAATTAGTTTTCGAAAATTAAGTTAATTAATTTAAAAATAATTGAAAAATACTTAATGATTTTCAAAAATAGAAGAGAGAGAAGAAGAGATAGTTTTCAAAAACTGAGAGAGAGATGAGTTAGTTAGGAAGTTTTGAAAAAGAAGATGGAGAAGATAGTTAATTAATTAAGAAAAGATTTTAATTTAAAATAAGATAAGTGATAAGATAAGAAAAGATTTGAAATTGAAATTTGAATTAGAAAAAGATAAGATAAGAAACTAAAAAGATTTGAAAATGATATGATTTAAAATTGAGATTAGAAAAGATAAGATAAGAAATTAAAAAATTTGAAAAAGATTTTAAAAAAGATAAGATTTCGAAATTTAATTTTGAAATAGATATGATTTTTAAAATTTGAAATTTGAAAAACATAATATTTTTAATTTCGAAAAGATTTTATTTTTGAAATTTTGAAAACTTAGATAAGATAAGATAAAAATTTTGAATTGAAATCTGAATTTTTGTTTAAAATTTTCGAAAATTACTTAAAAGATAAGATAGAAAAGATATTTTTTAATTTTTGAATTTAATGATGAAAGAGAAAAACAAGTAAAAGACACAAGACTTAAAATTTTTACATCTATCACCCCTAGTTTTCGAAAATTTTGGAGGGAAACACGAAGGGACACCAAACTTAAAAAATTTTAAGATCAAAACACAAAAGAGATTCAAGAACACTTTGAAGACTAACAAGAACACAAAGAACAAAACTCAAAGACTCAAAGAACACAAGAACATATGACGAACACCAAACTTAAATTTTTTTTAGAAAACCAAAAAGAAATTTTCGAAAATTAAAAGAAAATAAACAAGAAGACATCAAACATGAAGAATTGAAACAAGACTCAAACAAAAAGACACTAAATTTAAAAATTTTTAGAAAAAGGACTCAAAATTTTCAAAAATTGACTCAACAACAACACAAACAAAGACTCAATCAAAGAAACTATTTTTGAAAAAATTTTGAAAGAAAAACTTATAGGGGACAAAAATTTTAACCAAGAACAAAAGAAAAAGACTCAAACAGAAAGCTAAGGATGCTTAAAAATAAACTGTATGAAAAAGGTTTTTGAAAAAGTTTTAAAATTTTTGTAATTGAAGGAGAGAAAACATGAAAGACTCAAACCAAGAACAAAAATTGAACAAAGAAAAGACAATTATTTTTTAAAAATTTTTTAAATTTTTGTTCAAAAATTGAAGAAGAAAATAAAGATAAAAGACTCAACAAAATAAAAATTACCTGATCTAGGGAGCAAGACAATCCGTCAGTTTGTCCAAACTCGAACAATCCCTGGCAACAGCACCAAAAACTTGGTGCACGAATATCCACACTTTCGTACAACTGTACTAGCAAGTGCAATGGGTCATCCAAGTAATACTTGAGCAAGTCAGGGTCGATCCCACGAGGGTTGTTGGCTTGAAGCAAGCTATGGTTATCCTGCAGATCTTAGTCAGGCGAATCAGAAGGTTGTCTGAAGTTGTAAGAGGAATAATGTATATATTAAAATCAGTAATAGGAATAGGGTTAAGGATTGGATTGTTTTCCTTTCTGAATTAACTCTGGTATTACTGTCTTCACTGCTTATGAATGATTTCTTCTATGGCAGGCTGTATATAATCAACGCCATGGGCCGTGGTCATTGATCTCCTCTGCTACAGATTGAATGCCATTGGCCGTGGTCATCCAATCTGACGAAGGGTGAAGCTCTAGCAGTTCATTCTCCTGGCGATCCTACTCAAAGCACCATAAACAAGGTCGAATCTTCCAGATCAGAGAATGCTGCTTCTTTGGATTCTAGCCTATACCACGGAGACCTTAATCTCCCCAGAAATTGGCTGAACTGATGTCTCGAGAAGTTCCCAACGAAGTCGTGGACTAACCGTCTGAGAGATGTATAAACATAGCTGTTGGTTCGTGCTTTCCAGTCACATATTCACGAACCCAAGTAGACGCGGGTGTTTGTCAGAAACGTTTATCTTAGTATGATGAATAGAGCTAATTGTCTGATCATCCTATTCACCATGTTGAAGAGCAAGTATACATCTTAGAAGTAAATCAAACACGGATCGAAGAAGAAACAGTAATACTTTTATTAATTCATAGGACTCAGCAAGGCTCCTCCCCTCAACCTAGGAGGTTTAGAAACTCATACTGAAAGGAAAATACAATGATAAATGTGTATGGTGTGCATCTCTGGACGTTATGTCTAATGATTAAGCAAAATACACTTTAAATACTAAACAGATGACTAGTAAGGATAAAACAGTCTATTTAGTACTAAAATTCACTTCTGGGGTCCACTTGGTGAGTGTTTGGGCTGAGCTTTGATGAGATCCACGTGCTATGAGGCTCCTAGGGCATTAAACGTTGGCTAGGGAGTCCTCTCTGGGCGTTTGGATGCTGGTCTCTGTTCTTTGGGTGCTGGACGCTTGGAAAGGGGCTGGTAGCTGGCGTTAGACGCCAGTTTTGGGCCTTCTAATCCTAAGCAAAGTATGGACTATTATACATTGCTAGAAAGCTCTGCAAGTCTGATTTCCATAGCCATTAATAACGCTCTATTTATACTTCTGTAGCTCCAGAAAAGCTCTTCCAAGTGCAAGGAGGTCAGATCTAGACAGTATCTGCAGTGCTTTCTCTGTCTCCTCAATTTCAGCCAGAAATTACTTGAAATTGTCCAAAAACACAAAAACTCATAGTAGAATCCAAAAATGTGATTTTAACACTAAAACCTATAAAAACTTAATAAAAACTAGACAAAACATACTAAAAACTATATGAAAATGATGCCAAAAACATATAAAATATCCGCTTATCATGTCTCTTATTAGTGTCTTTGCGTTCTTCTTGTAATGGACACAAAAAAACACTAATTCAGTGTCTCTACACACAAAATCTCTGTATATGTCTCATCTGTCAAACACGACTTTGTGTCTCAATGTCCTTGTCTCAATATCTTGTGCCTATAAATAAATGCAGCCTAGGTTACTTTTTAAAAGCGTTCTTTTTGGTTAGAAAAGTGTATCCATAAATATTAAGCTAAGGTTATGTTTTATATGTAATCTTTTTAATATCTAAGGAGACATTTTTCAAGTGATGCCATAATTGTATTCCTATTTGATAAACCACGATTTCGTGGTTTATCTTGTACTTATTTTAAGGGATTTTACCACCTTTTCCCACATTTATTCAACGAAATAGCATGGTTTTGTAATTCTCCCTTGAATTGTGTTCAAGTGTTAAAACATGCTTTTTAGGCCCTTAAATTGGTGATTTTAATTCACTTTAATTCCATTCGATACCTTGATATGTTTGTTGAATGATTTCAGGTTCATAAGGCAAGTATTGGATGGAAGAAATGAGGAGAAAAGCATACAAAGAGGAGAATGCATGAAGAAACAAAGATTAGGAATGCATCAATGGGCGCGCACGCGTACAAGGCGCGCGCGCGCAAAAGCGGTTTTGCATAGAGATGCGCACGCGTACAAGACGCGTCCGCGCGGCTGAAGAAACAGCCAATCGATGCATACGTGCACATGGCGCGTACGCGCCGATACTTGCATGTGACCCACTTAAAGGCAAAACGCTGGGGGCAATTTCTGAGCTGCCCAGGCCCAAATCCAACATGTTTTTGAGTGTATTTAATGCAGAATTGAAGTCCAAGCAAAGGGGGAGCAATTAGTTAGTCAACATGAGCCTTTAGTTAGTTTTCTAGAGAGAGAAGCTCCCTCTTCTCTATAGAATTAGGTTAGGATTAGGTTAAATTGTCATAGATCCATGTTTAATTCCTTGCTTTCATCTTGTTTCTTTTATAATTTCTCATGTCTACATCTTGATTTTCTTAGTTGTAATGTTAATTTCTCATTTTGCTTTCTTTGGTGATGATGAACTCATATTGGATTTGGTTTACATTTAATACAATTTGATGTTGATGTTTCTTTCATTGATGAATTAAGCTGTTGATTTACTCTCCTTGCAATTGGTAGTTGTGAGATTTTATTATTCTTGCATATTTACCATGCTCTCATTTATTACCCACCAAGTCTTTGATAAAATGTTTGGTTGGGCTTTAGAGTAGACTTTGAGCATTCTTGGCTTGGAAAGAGTAATTAGGCAATCTTGAGTCATGAAAACAACCTATGTTGGTGATTTAGAACTGTAAGTTAATATCATCTCCGTTAACTCTAATCTCTTGCTAATCCAATTAGTGAGTTAATTAGGAAATTGGAATTGAGATTAGCTAGTCTTGTTAGACTTTCTCTCATGGAAGATAACCTATATCTTCTTCCATCATTGGGGATGACATAATAAGATAAATTCTTGTTAATTATTATTATTAGTGACTAGGATAGAAGGCCTATGATATCAATTCTTGCCATGAATATCTCTCTTTAATAATTGTTTCTCTTTATTACTTGTCCTCTTTAATGGCTTGTTTGTTTTACTTTTCTTGCCATTTATTTTATTGCTCCTTTTTATCAACCAAACCCCCTTTTTACCCCTTTTATAGCCAATACGCATACACTTCATTGCAATTCCTAGGGAGACGACCCGGAGTCTAAATACTTCGGTAAATTTTCATTGGGGTTTGTACTTGTGACAACCAAAATTTTTGCATGTGAGGATTCTTTGTTGGTGTAGAACTATACTTGCAACGAGAATTCATCCAATTGAGGAAATTCTATATCAACCTAAGTTCGCACATCAAAATGGCGCCGTTGTAGGGGAACTTGCAATGGTGCTATGTTATTGGCTATTGTATATATTGTGAATAGCTTGAATTTTGGTTTATTAGTTGGTTTTTGCTAGTGTAGAATTTCGCTCTCTTTATTCCTATTAGTCTTGGTTTTCATTTTCTCTTTCACTATGAATTCTCATCCTTTTGGCTATGAGTGTGGTTCAACCTATGTTGTAGGAAATGGAAGCTTCAATGAGGATGCGCATCAAGGATTTGGGAATCAAAGATGGGAGGAGCCCCAAGCTTATGGACAACCTTCTTGGCAACAACCCCCTCCGAACTCTTATGGGTATAATCTTAATCCTAATGCATACCAATCCAATGTGTGTGATGACCCTTATTGTGATTGTCAACCATAACCACCATATGCATATGAACCCCCTCCTCAACATATCCCTCCACCTTACTCACAAGCCTTCTACCACCATTTACCTCCATATGACCCTAACCCATACCCACCATACCAACCATTATATGAACCACATCTAGAACCACCACCTTTCCAAGACCAACACTCCCATGACCCACAGAGTCCATACACACCACCTCAAGAATTTCACCAATATGAACCACCTTCCAATTATGACAACCTTCCCTCGAACAATGAACCTTTTCTTTCACCATCACCTTCCGATGAAGCCCCTTTGTTGGAATTGAGAGATCTTGAATCTCATATCTTAAGGCAACAAGAGGAGGATGAAAAGAAGTTTGCGGAGTTAAGAGCAAAAATGGCTATCATGGTAGAAGCCATTAGTAACATGATCTCATCCCGCCTAAACCTATATGATCAAGACGCTCCCATTGTTGAATGTGGAGAAGCAACCAAAGAGCTTGGCGAGGGAGTGAACTTGAAGCTCCATGGTAAGGAGGAGGAATTAAAACAAGAAGTACAACAAGAGGAGGAGGTAGAAATTAGTGAACAAAAGGAAGTAGTGGTTGGATGTTTAGGATATGTTGAGCACATAAAGGAATTTCAAGTTGAAGATTCCTCTTCCACGAAGTTTGGAAGGGATGTTAAAGAGGAGAGTGATGTTGAAGAAGTGGATAGAAAGTCGAAAGAAATTGATCAAGAAGTGGATTCCATCATTAGTGATTTTTTATCCACATTGATCAATCCCCTTGATGATATTGTTAAGCCTTCTTCCAGTGAATTAGAAAGCAATGTTGAGGAGAACGTGCAATCTCCAAGGTATATTGTGAATGAAGAATTGGAAGAAGTGTCCCAAGCAACAAGCCCTCCTATTTATGATGATTCCGAATCAACATATGACCCTTTTGAGCTTGATGAGTCCTTCCCCACTATGCTTGGAATTGATGACGAGGTAGACTTCACTAAACCTCCTATATATGATGAGAGTGATGGGGAAAAAATAGAAGAAATTGGTGAAGAAGAGTGTGAACTTGAGGAAGCTTGGCGAGAGGTAAAGCTTGAAGAACTTTGCCAAGTGGTGGAAGCCTCTAGAAGAGGGTGGACAGGAGTGGAGCGTGCTTTGTCAAGATCATTGGGAACTCTTCTACCTAGGTTATCATCCAATCTCTCATTTGAGTGGGTAAAACTTCTAACTCTTAGATTTATTATCCCACTTGAGTATGGTTTGCTTGAGACGAATGGCCAACTTAGGGCGCTTTGTGGAATTAAGCGAAAGAGGAGGATGTTTAGTGGTTGGCGTTGTAAATCTAAACTCATTATGGTTGGAAGCTCAAAATTGAAGAGCGTGGATTGGTGTCTTGCTCAATTAAATGGGTCTAGGAGGGTAGTTTGGTGCTTTCATGAGAATTCAGCTTTCTTATCACTCGGACAGAATCAAGGCGATCAACTAGATATAGGATCCTGGATCACACCATGGAAATCCACTTTGGGAGCTCATATCTTGGAGAGAACCTCACCAAAGCTTGGTGAAAATGGTTGGAACTTCTGACAACCAATTGAAGGACAAGCACTCTTGGAGGTTCAAGGATGAATACTGGCATAAACCATCTTGACAAGGAACTTTCCAAATGTCCAACTTAAGGGCTTAAACCAAAAGTGCTTGGTGGGAGATACCCCACCATGCTAAACTCTTTCCATTCTCTTGTAGATATAATGAATGAATGAATTGGGTTCCATTGTATATAGTTTCTTTACTTCTTAGTATATTTTGCTTTGCTTACTAAGGTGTTTATAGATTCTATGGCTTAATTAAGGGTGATTCTTTGAATTTGAGTTTTTGCTTGGATTGCAAGTTTCCTCAATTTGTTTGAAAAATCCCCAAAATTCAAAAATATGTTTAATTTTTCATCTTAGCTGGTTTTAGAGTCTTAGAGGAGATTGGAAGGATTTTGAGCTCTTCTTGGTGCTCTTGAAAAAAAAAAAAAAAGAACGCCAGCCACGCGCAAGCGCACAGTGCGCGCGCACGTCGGCTGTACATCTAAGCTTTCTGGGCCAAGGACCAGAGAGTTGTGGCACTTTTGGGCCAACTCTGTGCCTTAACCCGCACAGACGCATGTTGTACGCGTCCGCGTCCTTTCTGCGTTGCCTTACCCACGCGTAGGCGCACCTGGCGCTTCCGCGCCCCATTATCAATCAACTAATCTACACAAAGTGCGCGCGCGCGTCGATGCGGTTTTTCATCACCCAGGCCAAAGACCCGAGAGTTATGCCAACTTTGGGACAGTTTTGTGCCTTTGGCACAGGTCACCGACGCGGACGCGCACCGTACGCGTCCGCGCCCCTTCCCAATTCTCCCATCCACACGCAGATGGTTATGGCGCTTCCGTGCCCCTTCCTTAATCCTCCACCCATGCGGACGCGCACGGTGCGCGCTCGCGTGGATTCAAAATTCTACTTACCCCAGAGACGCGAAAGCCCTAGCACAGACGCGCACTCCCTCACCCCAACGTCTCTCCCTCTCCTTTCTTCCTCCATAACCATCTCCTCTCAACCTCAACATCAACCACCCAGTCACCTCCGATTACACCATCGCCGCCGCCATCGCTCTCACCTCTCTTCCTTCCCTCCCTTCTTCTTTCCCCCTTCCTCACTTTCTCCTTCTTACTTCGCCCCTGCCCTGTCTCCCCTCTGCCCCCTCTCACCAGCAACCTACCCCGCCGCCGCGACCAAGTGCACCGCCGTGAGCACCGCCACTAGCAGCACCACCTAGCTGCCCCCCTCTGTCCCTTTCTCCCGTTCCTGGTTCTGCTCTGCTTCTAGGTCTCTGTCTTTCCTCTGTTCTGTTTTCTTTACTGCCTTATGTTAATTTTGTTAATTAGCTTAGTTAGTTAGAAATGCATGTTAGTTGATTAGGTGGTTAGAGAACCTGAGCTGGATAGTGGATTTAGGTTTGTTTTGAATAATGATGATGATTGAAAGTGCTGCTGCTTCTATGGTTTTCCTTGGCTTGTTTGTTGCTGGATGACTTGCCCAGTGTTGATTTAGTTTGCTTGATGCTGTTGCCTAGCTGTTCATTATTACTTTGATCTTGCTGAGTGTTGTGGGTTGAGTTCTTCTCCAATTTTCACTCCATTGTTGGATTCAATTATGCTTAATTGTTTGAATTCATACTACTTGCAAGTGGAATGATTATTGTCTTGAAATGGTATTTGCAAGTTGAATTCAATGAATAAGCATGCTGCCTGAATCCATTGTCCTTGTTCATTTGGCAGATTTAGTGCTGTATTTTAAGCCAGTATTTTTGTTCATTGTTTAAGGAAAGAATGTTATTTGTTGCTGGCTAGTTTAGTTTCAATTGCTTTTGATGTTTTGCTGCTGAAAGATTGGCTTATTTGTTCCATTCATATGAACTCACATATGGTTTTTGTGTTTTTAATTGTAATGCATTCATATGGAATTTGAATTGATTGTTTAAATTTAGAAAATGGCCAATTTACTGCTGAAATGCTGCCGGATTTTTCCCTAACCATGTTTCATGAACTAACATTGTTTTAATTGATGCAACAAGCTTCTATTTGACGAAATTCTGTGTCAATAGAATCTTGTTTGTTAAATGGATTTGGAAATTTTCTCTTGAGCTTCCCTGCAAGTTTTGGTCATGCTTATAACTTTCTTTGCTTACTTGTGATGTCAACTTACTTCTATGCATTGAATAGTTTAAATGAATTTTCAACTTGACCATGAACTTGAAATTCCTTGGAGAATTTGTGCCTCTTTTGCATAAACACACAAGTTGAAGGTTTTTAATCTATGTGGATGATTTGATTCATTTTATTCATACCTAATTTGCATTAAGTCACATAGATCATAAGGTTTTCCATTCTTGTCTCAACTTGTGACTTTTATACCTCGTTGGATTCGGTGTTGAATGTTTCTGATTAACTTATTTTTCAAAGTTTTGATTTTACCAACACCAATTCATACAACCCTAGTGATCTTTACATTGATTGATGACTTGTTTTCACATTGGTTGCATTTTGGCAATATCATATTTCATCATCAATGACTATGTGCATTTCATGGTTGTGAATATGCTTAACCCCTATTTTGTACACTTTTTTTAATTGAGCCGATAACTATCATATCACTGATTTCTGAACTAATTGCTAACTCTAACTTGATTAACCAACTGATTCCTCTATTTTGTTTTGAACTTAACTCCTTTAATCATTCTTCTGAATATGACATTTCTTGGGCTCAATGAATAAGCAATGTACAATTGTGGTTTGAATTCTTAGTTGTGATTTGGTTTGAATTCCGAATTTTGTTACTTGCATTCCAAGAATTCTCTCCTCTTTACTCACTTCATGAGTATGTCTTACCTTGAGTGCTATACATCTACTTGGCTAATTGCTTATACCATATTATATCTGTTTTTCAGGATGTCAGACAAAGGAAAAGCTATAGCCACTACTTCAAAGAAGAGAAAGCACTCTAAAGCCTCTGCCCCTTCTCCTTATGCTAATTATGCTAAGAATCCACTGAATGATGTGGACAAAGAGAATCAGCTACTCCCATCCACTGACCCAATCAAGTTCCCCAACCTCTACTATGAGCTTCGCTTCCCTAAATATCGGAAGACGAACATGAATATTGAGAAGAAACTGGTCCTTCCTAATGATGTGAGAAGCGCCATCAACAGCCGTATTCTAAAGTTGGGCTTGGACTTTGTTGATAGAGATTTGGGGAGGATAAACACTTCGTGGGTGAGGGAGTTCAACTGCAACTTCTTTCGTGCCACTCTTGATTCAGTCCAAGTGTGGGGTAGAGAGATTCTGATCACCGAGGCCGCTATTGGGGAGGCATTGCTTTGCCGACCTCGTACTGGTGACTCATGTGCCTATCAGCAGGCAGAGGTAGCTATCCACTGCATGACTTTTGATTATGAGGTGCTGAAGCACGTGATTGCCACACCTGAAGCCCCCTGGGTGATGGATTCTGGGAACAAGAAGCCCAAGGGGATGCTTTTCACTTATCTGTCGAGAGAGGCTAAGACTTGGCAGCATATATTCGCCCATTATGTTTTGCCCACCACTCACTTCTCAGAGATCCCGATGGATATGTTAGTTCTTATTGGCTGTGTCATGGAGGGGAAGGAGATAGACTTCCCCCGGTTGATCCGGCAGAGCATGTGGCGCGCACACATTCGTGGCCTACTGCCATTTCCTACACTGGTCACCAGTATGATCGAGCTAGCTGATGTCCCGTGGGAGGACGATGATGTGACACCACCACCCCCAGATGAGGACGATAACGAGGTTACTATTCCGTGGGGTGGGTGGGTGCACGAGAAGCCCCCACCCAGACGCCGTTCTTGAGGCAGAGGAGTGGTGGAGGCAGCTCAGCCCTCATCATCATCAGCAGCAGCAAGACCCTCCTCTACAGCAGCTGCAGCGTCCTTGCCACCACCACCTGTATCTGAGCCGACATACCTGTTGGTACATCGCCTATTTTGCTTCATGGAGCGTCGCGAGCGTCGTATCATGCGACATCTCGACCGCATAGACTAGGTGTTTGTCTCACAGGGTATTGAGCTACCTCTGCTTCTGGACACTCCCGCCTCCGATGAGCAGGATCAGGAGGGGGAGCATGTTGAGGAGCCGACTCAGAAAGAGGCACCACCAGAGACGCAGGCTACCACAGAGGTTCAGCAGCCCCCTGAGGACTCACAACCAGTACCACAACCTGAGCCACAGCCTAAGCCACAGCCTGAGCCCGAGCCACAGCCCAGCGCGACTATTGACCCCCATCCCGAGCTTCAGCAGTAGTATCGAGGACGATGCTTCATCCTAAAGTGTGGGGAGGTCAACGTTCGTGACCGGTGGATAGCATTTATGTGGTAAACTGTCAGACATTTATTTTCTAGTTTCTGCTACTTTATTTTATTTCGCATTTTATTCTTGCACTTTATTTTTGAGATCATTTTTGGATTATTGTACATATTTGCTATTGTGGGTACCCTTATTTTGGTTGTTGCACACTTTTATTATATATGTGTATATTGTATTTTGGTTTTTGATTGTGATTAGAAAAATATTTTGGATTGTTGAAACCTAGTTGACTCTTTTTATATAAGAATTGTGTTTTGATTAAAAAGAGGGTAAACTAGGGAAAATTTTTTAAAATTTTCTAAATCACAACCTTGCATTAGAATAATCTTAGTCAATATGATGAAAAATTTTCAAGAATTCCATTTCTAGAGCATCATTCCAATTGGTTGAAAATTTTTTTAGAACTTGCTTGATTAATACACCTTGTGGATCATGTTTTGAGCCAAGAACACAAGCATGAGAGTTTTGAGCCTAATTGTGTGGTTACATTATATAACCACTTATTTTCATTCTTGTGTGAATTATTCTCTTCCTATGATTGTAATCTTTGATTTGTTTGATTCTTTATGTCCATTACTTTGAGTATACATGCATTTATATGATTAAGGCCATCGTTCAAATAGCTCACTTACCCAAATAGCCAACTTTTTATCTTCCATTGCTAGCCAATTTTGAGCTTATGCTTAAACCACTTATTCTTAATTGAAGCACATTACAAGCATAAGTGAAAAATAATAAATGTCCTTAATTTGGATCTTTGATTAGCTTAGGCTAGTGAGAGTATTTATCATTTGATTTTGGAAAACTTGGGAACATTGGGTAGAGGTAAAAGTGTGTTTTCATAATTGTGTTGAAAATCTTGAGAATTGGGTACATACTCATGTATTAATCATGTGTAAACCGTATGCATTGATGTTCTTGTATATATTTTAAGTTTCTATGTTTGAAAAAAAAAATAATAATAATAATAATAATAAATAACTAATAGAAAAAGAATTGTAATAAAAAGGGGACAAAAATGCCCCCAAGTTTAAAGCTTAATAATGATCGATGCATATGTGTGGTGATAAAAAGGGAATGCATGAGTGTATGTAAAAGTGAAGAATGGGTAGTTAGGATTGTTTAGAATTGTATAGGTTGTCATAGGTTAGGTGGGAAGTTTAAATTAATCAAAGATTCAAATTTCAAGCTCACTTGACCATATGCATCCTACCTTGACCCTAGCCCCATTACAACCTATGGGAAAGCCCTCATGATATTTGTATACATGCATAGAATATTGTTGATTGTTAGATGAAAAATAAATCTGGAAAAGCATGATTGGGGGAGAATCGAGTGAATCAACCCCATACACTTGAGTGCCTAGAGCGGATACACATCCGCGAGGGTTCAATCGCTCAATTACATGTTTCCAACCATGATTATCTTTTCTTGCAAGTTTATAAAATCTTTCAATGATTGAATTCAATTGTGGTTTGCTTTGATTGCTATTGCATTAGCCATTGTGCTTGCATATGTATTCTTGGAGATTGATTTATTTTGACTAAGCCATTACATTCATGTAGATAGGTTTCATATAGATAGATTGCATTTAGTTAGTTTGCATTGAATAAATGTTGATACCCTTTGCTTCTTTCTTGATTTTAGCATGAGGACATGCTTAGTTTAAGTGTGGGGAGATTTGATAAACCCCAATTTCGTGGTTTATCTTGTACTTATTTTAAGGGATTTTACCACATTTTCCCACATTTATTCAATGGAATAGCATGGTTTTGTAATTCTCCCTTGAATTGTGCTCAAGTGTGAAAACATGCTTTTTAGGCCCTTAAATTGGTGATTTTAATTCACTTTAATTCCATTTGATGCCTTGATATGTTTGTTGAGTGATTTCAGGTTCATAAGGCAAGTATTGGATGGAAGAAATGAGGAGAAAAGCATACAAAGTAGAGAATGCATGAAGAAACAAAGATTGGGAATGCATCAATCGGCGCACACGCGTACAAGACGCGCGCGCGCGCAAAAGTGGTTTTGCATAGAGACGCTCCCGTACAAGACGCATCCGCACGGCTGAAGAAATAGCCAATCGACGCGCACGCGCACATGGCGCGTACGCGCCAATACTATCACGTGACCCACTTAAAGGCAAAATACTGGGGGCGGTTTCTGAGCTGTCCAGGCCCAAATCCAACTTGTTTCTGAGTGTATTTCATGCAGAATTGAAGTCCAAGCAAAGGGGGAGCAATTAGTTAGTCAACATGAGCCTTTAGTTAGTTTTCTAGAGAAAGAAGCTCCCTCTTCTCTCTAGAATTAGGTTAGGATTAGGTTAAATTGTCATAGATCCATGTTTAATTCCTTGCTTTCATCTTGTTTCTTTTATAATTTCTCATGTCTACATCTTGATTTTCTTAGTTGTAATGTTAATTTCTCATTTTGCTTTCTTTGGTGATGATGAACTCATGTTGGATTTGGTTTACATTTAATGCAATTTGATGTTGATGTTTCTTTCATTGATGAATTAAGCTGTTGATTTACTCTCCTTGCAATTGGCAGTTGTGAGATTTTATTATTTTTGCATATTTACCATGCTCTCCTTTATTACCCACCAAGTGTTTGATAAAATGCTTGGTTGGGCTTTTGAGTAGACTTTGAGAATTCTTGGCTTGGAAAGAGTAATTAGGCAATCTTGAGTCATGAAAACAACCTATGTTGGTGATCTAGAATTGTTAGTTAATATCATCTCCATTAAGTCTAATCTCTTCCTAATCCAATTAGTGAGTTAATTAGGACATTTGGATTGAGATTAGCTAGTCTTGTTAGACTTTCTCTCATGGAAGATAACCTATATCTTTTTCCATCATTGGGGATGACGTAATAAGATGAATTCTTGTTAATTATTGTTATTAATGACTAGGATGGAAGGCCTATGATCTCAATTCTTGCCATGAATATCTCTCTTTAATAATTGTTTCTCTTTATTACTTGTCCTCTTTAATGGCTTGTTTGATTTACTTTTCTGCCATTTATTTTATTGCCGCTTTTATCAACCAAACCCCCTTTTTACCCCCTTCAAAGCCAATACGCATACACTTCATTGCAATTCCTCGGGAGACGACCCAGAGTCTAAATACTTCGGTAAATTTTCATTGGGGTTTGTACTTGTGACAACTAAAATTTTTGCATGTGAGGATTCTTTGTTGGTGTAGAACTATATTTGCAACGAGAATTCATCCAATTGAGAAAATTCTATATCAACAAAAGTTCGCACATCGCTATTCTCTTATAAAAGGGTAACACAAAGAAAAGCGTAACCTATTTTATGAATAGGCTACTCTTTTTAAATGTAGCTTAAAAAAAGTGTTGCTGAATGCGTGCTTTTCTTATAGTGCGTGTTACTTTTTTTTTAGAGGTTAGTCGAATTTTAAGTCGAGTCCACAAAATAAAAAATATATATACTAGCTTATTTAAAAAAAAGCATCCGTTTGGCCCGGATGTCAGCCAGCTTAATTCGCTATTTTTTTTTGTTAATCGAGCTAAGTCGCTTAGGCTTGCATTTTTACGAGTTTGATTTTAGAGTTAAATACACACGACTTTGGGACTTAATTATTCTCTCGTTTAAAATAGCTTTAGATTAGTGACAAAATTGTGACAAATTATATTATCATGGTTGGCAAATTTGCTTCAAACTTTTCATGAATTTTCTATAGATTTATGTAGAGGTTAGCAATTAGTAGTAATATGAAATAAGGACAGAATAACAACTAATATTTTTTCTCACAAATTAGTAGCAACATGAAATAAGTGGGGAACGTCTATCAGTTGTTAAGCAGTCACTAATTCCTCACTAAATAAGCTTTTGATTAGTGACTCAATTGTGACTAGTTACTTCTAACATTTTCGCGGTTAGCTTTGGATTTGTTATAACTCTGCGATAGATTTCCAACGAGATTAGCTAGTAATTTGCTACAAAATAGGTAGGATATAGCTTTTTCTTTTCGATAAGATTGCAGTTCCCAAGTCGCTCGCTAAATTAAACTTGCGATAACTTAGCGACAAATATATTTTCCCCGCTAATCAATGACTTAAAATCGGCGAACAAAGTGTGTCAGCTGTTAAACGGTCGCAATTTTCTCGCTACTTAAGTCCTAGGTACTCAACATCTGTATTTTCACTTTAGCAACTAATTAGCAAGGAACACTTCTCTCGCTGAGAGATTTATCCGTTGCGACGAGTTAGCGACGACTATTTTCTGCCGCTGCCCTAGTTTTGATTTTACAATATTATGCGACAAATTAGCGAGAAACTAGTTGCTCGCTAAACATAAAAATTTTGGTCACAAATTAGCTAGGAAATTAACCATCGCAAAATTCATTTCAAGTCTTTGTGACGAATTAGCTAGTAACATTGTTCCTCACTAATTAGCCTTTTTGCACAAAGTTTATTTAGCGACGAACTAGTATGTGAATTATTTCTCGCTAATTGTATATCAAATGCTTGCAACGGAATAGTGACAACAATATCCCTCGCTACTTTACTTTTATTCGATTGGACCCCTAAGTGACTGATTTGCTAGAACATTGTCACTCGCTAATTAATTTGTGACAAATTAGCGAGAAAATTTTTCCCGCTCTTCTTTTAGCTACAAAAGTCAATTTTTGAGAAATAAAGTTACTCATGAATCTCTCGCTAATCAGTCGCTTTTCTCAAGTTCGGATATTTTGTGACCGCTCATTAATTTTATCGTTAATGTATCACTAATTCCTTGTAAATTAGTGACAGATCAGCGACAAAAAATATTTCTCGCAAAAATTCGTCACTAATTTGTCAAATTCTCATAGTGTATTGACAAAGTAAATACATATAGATAGTTAGATGGTATTAGGAAGAATAGTTGCATGCATATAGATAAAGTGCATATAGATAATTTACATTGAATAAATGTTGATACCCCCTTTCTTGTATCTTTATTTGGTTAGCATGAGGACATGCTATGTTTAAGTGTGGGGAGGTTGATAAATCACAATTTTATGGTTTATCTTATGTTAAATTGAGTGGATTTTTTCAACTTTTCCTACGTTTATTCATTAAAATATCATGGTTTTGTGAATTCTTCCTAAATTGTGCTTAAGAGTAAAAACATGCTTTTAAGGCCTTTAAATTGCTAAATTTAATTCACTTTAATCCCATTCGATGTCTTGATGTGTTAGTTAAAGTGATTTCAGGTTTACAAGGCAAGTATGGATTGAAGAAGTAAGGAAAAAGCATACAAAAGTGGAGAATTCATGAAGAAATGAAGGATGTGTAGAGTTGTCAGCCCTGACTTCTTCGTATGAAAGTGATCATAACTTGAGCTACATAGCTCCGAATGAGGCAGTTCTAGTGGCATTAGAAAGCTGCCATCCGGGGCTTCAAAATGATATGCAATTATCTAATGGACATTATATTAAGGGACCCGCGTATGCATCCAAAGCCCACATACACGTCACATAAAAAACGTGACTCACTTAATGAGCTCGTGGCCAGCGATTTTTGGCGCATTTTAGGCCAAATCCAACCCATTTCTGATGCTATTGAACCAGGGATTGAGGGGGAATAAAGCAAGTAGTCATTTTTTTAGTTCTAGCCATGTTAGCTCTAACTTCTCTCTAGAATTTAGGATAGTTTATGTCAAATTTTCTTAGATCTAGGTGTAATTCTTGTTTTAGTTCAATTCTCTTTATATTTCATTGCTCTATTGTCTTAATTCTCTTAGTTTTACTTCTTAATCTCTTTATTTTATCAATTTTAGTTTTATGAACAATATTGTTAATTCCTTTTTCTTTAATGCAATTTAATCTTTTATGTTTTCTTGTGGTTTAATTTAGTTGTTGTTATTGATTTCTTACAATTGGTAGTCTTAGATTTTATTATTCTTATAATTTACCATGCTCTTTTTTTTATGCACACCAAGTGTTTGATAAAATTCTTGACTTAGTTTTATGGTAGATTTTTAGCACTCTTGGTTTGGTATTGAGGACCTAGGTGCCTTGATGTCATTGATGTCCAATGTGATTGGCAATTTAGGGTTGTTAGTTGGTTTCAGGATCAACTATGTCCATTTGATTTCTCCGTCCAATGTTAGAGGAAAGCTAGGTGGCATTAACCCTTTGTAATTGCTATGTTGTGGTCAATGATCTAGATAGGAAACCTTAACTCTTAATCCTTACCAGGAGTGTCTTTTAGCATTTGATTTCTTTGTTTGCTCTTTACTTTATTGCAATTTACATTTCTTGTTATTACATTCAAAACTCTAATACTCTCGGTATTTTTATTGGTTTGATTTAAGTGACAAACAAATTAAACTTTGTTTGAAAGTTATCTGTTGGTTTGTGTAACACCCTATTACCCTAAGCCTTACCTCTAGTCATAAAGCAAACGATAACAAAGTGCCATGACAGTTCTAAAGTTCATACCATACTATATATATAGAAAGAAATAATAATACTAGAAGTCCGATGAAGGAGTAAAAGCTCAAAGTCGCCTGAAGCGCAATTACAAAACTCAAAATGTTCACACACAATAACTACACACGTAAAGACACAAAATATGATGTAGTACAATAATAATCAAGATAGATATATACACATATATATATGTGATGACTGCGCATCATGTTATGTTTTTCTATGTTTTTTCACCTTTAATTTTCATTAATCATGCTTAATTATTAAGTGTTTTGTGCTTAAATCATAGATTACTTTCATCCTTTTGATTTTTATCTATTTTGTAGAAAATGGTGGAAAAAAAAGTAAAAAGCACAAAAGAAGCATGAAGGAAGAAAAGAGTTTAAAAGCTGAAGCAGAGAAGAGAAAAGAAGAAGCAGGGGAAAGCGCCTTTGGCATTGCGCTTTCTCAAAAGTGTTGCATGACATTAGAAGAGTGCCTTTGGCGCTACGTTATTCCAAGAGCGCCTGCGATATGGAAACTGGAAAATTCGCCAGTGACGCATACGCGTGCGTGACGCGTATGCGTGAATGTGATAATTTTGAAAAACCATGCGTACACATGGGTGATGTGTATGCGTGGAAGAGCGCCTTTTGACACCAACGCTACGCCTTTGATGCCAATGCTGAAGGTGACACGTATGCGTGGGTGACGCATATGTGTGGGTGATGCATACGCATGACAAGTGCTAAAAACAGTGATTACGCGCACGTGTGGGTGACGCATACGCGTGGGTGCAAGAGCGCTCCGCTCTCCTTAAAAACGCTACGCCAACCTGGGAGCCTCATTTTTGCTCAATTAATCTCATCCCAAGTCCATTTAAACTTCAAGCAAGCAAGCCCACAATTGTCAACCAATCAAGGCCACAAGAATCATCTAGAATAGTTAATTTTCATTTGATTGTAATTTTCTCTCAATTTCATTTCAATTTGTAATTTAGGAAAGCCTATATAAAGGCCTTAGACTGGACTGATGAAGATCATCCCCCGTAGGGAGGGAGTCTTTGGACCTTCTCTGCTCACCATCATCTTCTCTCTTTTCTTTCTTACTTTGTAAATATTTTGTTATGAATTACTAACTCTTTCCATTGGGAAAGAGAGCTCTATTGCTATTTGATGGATTGATTGTTTTTATTCTTCTTCTTCTATTCATCTCTCTTTGATTTACTTGAAGGATTCTCGTTCTTCATGTTAGCATTCAATTATCTTGGAAAAGAGATTGAATGTATTTGGGTTTTATGTGAACCTTGGAAGAGGAATCATAAAACCATGCTTGAAATCCTTCTCACACTTGGGTAGATTTGGGTATGGATGGTATACTGTGACATTAAATCTCTCCATTATTTGGGTCTAGAAAAGTATGTGGTATAATCAAGGACCAAGCTTCATCTCCTCTCATGAGCAACTAGACCAAGGAATTGGCTATTGATCAAGTTTGGGGAGAATGAGTTACCAAGGAATTGGGACTCAATCACTCATGATTGCCAAGAGGTCAATAAGTTGCATGATTGAAAATAGGATGAAATCAATTAATCTGGAGAACGCAATATCTCTTTATCCCAATGCTTATTTTATCTTTCTTTCTTTTATTTACTTTATGGTTATTTACATTTTCTGCACTTTACATTTCCAGCACTTTACTTTCTTGTACTTTACTTTTACGTCATTTACTTTTCTTGCATTTTATTGCTTTCCTTTACTTTCATGTCATTTACAATTCTTGTTGTTCATCATCCAATTATGATAGTCTAACTAGGATAATCAACTAACTATTGTTTGCTTAATCCGTTAATCCTCGTGGGATTCGACCTCACTCTATTATGAGTTATTACTTGACGACAATTCGGTATATTTACCGAAGGAATTCATTGTAGTGATATAGTAAAATTCTAGTGATCAAGTTTTTGGCACCATTGCCGGGGATTAATTGTAATTAACAAACTACCGGTGGTTGATTACCTAGATTAGACACTTTCTTTCTTTCTTTTTGTTTTTGCCATTTAATTTCTTTTAATTTTCTCTTGCTACTAAGGTGTTTGTGTTATTGCCTCACTAAGAACTCCTTATCTCTGATATAAGGAATTTCAATTATTCTTGGTGATTGTGTTTTACAAAAATTTAAATGGAGTTTACCTCACATCTCAATCAATCATATCATATGGGATATTTTCCACCGCCACAAAATGATTCAAGTGGATGGAATATCAACAAAAAATGATGAGGTTTGAGCAATCAAACCAAATGGGAAACTTCCCAAGGTCTCAAAATGATTCATACTCCTATGAATGGAATAACTATCCAAATTGTGATTGGGAAGATCAAAATCAAAGAGATTTCACTCATTCATATCCCGTTCGTCAAGAGTCATCACATCTTAATTATCCAACCTCACCTCCTAGTTTTACATGTCCAAATTCTTCATCACTTGAGCATGCCTCAGCACAAAATTCCTTCCCAAATCCATAAAATCCATTTCATCATCCACAAAATTCATTCCACTACACACAAGATTTTTTTCACAGTCCACGAAACTCATCCCATCACCCACAAAGCTCATACCACTCCCAGAACATGCAACCACAAAACAACTAATTTCATTCACAAGCTAACTCTAACCAACCTACACAATCTTCCTTAGACACCCAAAGATTCTCCAAGATTGAAGCCCTCCTTGAAAGTATTGGAGAGAATATAAAAATCATTAGAGAGAGGGGAGAGAGGATGGAAAGTAGTATGGAGGATTTCATCCAATGGTCTAGAAAATTTAGAGAGGAACAAGATATCACTTTCAAGAACATTGAAGTGCATATAGACCAATTTGTGGGTGAAAAGGAGAAATTGGAAGAACAATAAAAAGAGGCACCCATACCAAGTGAGATTCCAATGAAGAAGGAGGAGGTTGTGAGAGTATATAAGCGTAGGGCTCCATACCCACAGAGGCTACTAAAGGTGACAAACGAACATGCAAACTCACTCCCAAAGGAAGCAATACAAAATCATGAAGAAGAAAAGGAGGAAGTCAATCAAAGGAGTTCACATTCTAATGAAACAGAGAGTTGCATAAAGGGTGAGTTCATTGAACCACCAATTCAAGAAGCTCTTGATGAAAAATACACTCTAACCAGCACACAACAACCAAGTCTTGAAATTAAAGAAGTGAAGGCAATCAACAAAAACACCAAAAAGAGGATTGTGACCAAGATACGAAAGACAACATTCATGAAAAAGAGAAAGTTAAAGAACAATCCAACCCCTACTCCAACAAGTAAGTTCACTGGTGAGTGGATAATTTATACCCTTTTTGGCATTGTTTTTACATAGTTTTTAGTATGATTTTATTACTTTTTATTATATTTTTATTAGTTTTTATTCAAAAATCACATTTCTGGACTTTACTATGAGTTTGTGTATTTTTTTGTGATTTCAGGTATTTTCTGGCTGAAATTGAGGACCTGAGCAAAAATCTGATTCAGAGGCTAAAAAAGGACTACAGATGCTGTTGGATTCTGACCCTCCTGCACTCGATGTGAATTTTCTGGAGCTACAGAAGCCCAATTGGTGCACTCTCAATTGCGTTGGAAAGTAGATATCCTGGGCTTTTCAGCAATATATAATAGTCCATACTTTGCCCGAGATTTGAGGGCCCAAACTGGCGCTGAAAGCCAGCCTAAAACATTCTGGCGTAAAACGCCCAAACTGGCACCAAAGCTGGCGTTTAACTCTAGGAAAAGCCTATGCACGTGTAAAACTCAATGCTCAGCCCAAGCACACACCAAGTGGGCCCCAAAAGTGGATTTCTGCACTATCTGCACTTAGTTACTCATTTTCTATAAACCTAGGTTACTAGTTTAGTATAAAAACTACTTTTAGAGATTTATTTTACATCTTTGGAATATCTTTTGATCACTTTGATCTTTGAGACCATTGTTCACGTTTGGGGGCTGGCCATTCGGCCATGCCTATACCTTTTTTCACTTATGTTTCTACACCCCATAGACTAAGGTGGGCAGCTCTGCTGTTCTTCATGAATTAATGCAAGTACTATTGTTTTTCTATTCAATTCACGCCTACTTCTTCTCCAAGATATATTCCCATACTTAATTCAGTTAAGTCATAATGAAGGGGTGACCCGTGACAATCACCCAATCTTCGTTACTCGCTTAGCCAAGATCCGCGTGCCTGACAACCATATAGCGGTCTACATGATGTTCAACATAGTCATTGGACGACAGCCGGAGTATATTCTCTTGGATATCTAATACACGGACCGAGTCCGTGAGATTAGTATCTTCGTGGTATAGGCTAGAATTATTGGCAGCATTCCTGGGATCCGGAAAGTCTGAACCTTGTCTGTGGTATTCCGAGTAGGATCCGGGAAGGAATGACTGTGACGAGCTTCAAACCTGTGAATGTTGGGCGCAAGTGATAGTGTGCAAAAGGATCAATGGATTCTATTCTGACGCTAGCGGGAACTGACAGATGATTAGCCATGCGGTAGCTGTACCTGGTATTTTTCATCTGAGACGAGAAATCCGACAGTTGATTAGCCGTGCAGAAACTGTAGAGGACCATTTTCACTGAGAGGATCCTACAGCTTGCCATGGAAGGGAGCACGCATGGTTGGAAGAAGGCAATAGGAAAGCAGAGGTTCAGACGCTTATCTGAAATTCCCACTAATGAATTACATAAGTAACTTTATTTTATTTTATGTTTTATCTATATTTTAATTATCAAAACCTCATAACCATTTGAATCTGCCTGACTGAGATTTACAAGATGACAATAGCTTGCTTCAAGCCGACAATCTCCATGGGATCGACCCTTACTCACGTAAGGTTTATTACTTCGACGACCCAATGCACTTGCTGGTTAGTTGTGCGGAGATGTGAAAAGTGTGAATCACAATTTTCGTGCACCAAGTTTTTGGCGCCGTTGCCGGGGATTGTTCGAGTTTGGACAACTGACGGTTCATCTTGTTGCTTAGATTAGGTAATTTATTTTATGGTTAAGCTTTTAATTTAATTTTCAAAAAATTCAAAAAAAAACGTGTGTTCTTCAAGATTTTTTAGAATGAATTCTAGAGTTTCATGAGATATGTTGAAGCCTGGCTGGCTGTTTAGCCATGTCTAATCTTTTGGACTGAGGCTTCTACTTCTCATTGACATGCTTGCATGTTTTATGCTAAAGCTTGGCTGGCTATTTGGCCATGTCTAATCTTTTGGACTGGAGCTTTAGACTAACATTGCATGATTCCTGGAATTCTTATTAAAAATCTTGTATCCCTTTATTTTCTTTTTCCAAAATAATTTTCAAAAAATTACAAAAAAATTAATAAAATCATAAAAACCAAAAAAATTTGTGTTTCTTGTTTGAGTTTAGTGTCAAATTTTAAGTTTGGTGTCAATTGCATGTTTTAACTTTTCTTTAAATTTTCGAAAATTCATGCATTGTGTTCTTCATTGATCTTCAAGTTGTTCTTGATGATTTCCTTGTTTGATCTTTAAATTTTTCTTGTTTTGTGTCTTTTCTTGTTTTTCATATGCATTCTTGAATTCTTAGTGTCTAAAGTTTAAAAATTTTTAAGTTTGGTGTCTTGCATGTCTTTTTTTTCTTAAAAATTTTCAAAATATATTCTTGATGTTCATCTTGATCTTCAAAGTGTTCTTGGTGTTCATCTTAACATTCAAAGTGTTCTTGCATGCATTTTTGTTTTTGATGAGCGGATAATTTATACGCTTTTTGGCATTATTTTTAGTATGTTTTTAGTAGGATCTAGTTACTTTTAGGGATGTTTTTATTATTTTTTATGTTAAATTCACATTTCTAGACTTTACTATGAGTTTGTGTATTTTTCTGTGATTTCAGGTATTTTCTGGCTGAAATTGAGGGACTTGAGCAAAATTCAGATTCAGAGGTTGAAGAAGGACTGCTGATGCTGTTGGATTCTGACCTCCCTACACTCAAAGTGGATTTTCTGGAGCTACAGAACTCCAAATGGCGCGCTCTCAACGGAGTTGGAAAGTAAACATCCAGGGCTTTCCAGCAATATGTAATAGTCCATACTTTGCCCAAGTTTAGACGATTCAAAAGGGCGTTGAACGCCAGTTCTACGCTGCAGTCTGGAGTTAAACGCCAGAAACACGTCACGAACCAGAGTTGAACGCCAAAAACATGTTACAACTTGGCGTTCAACCCCAAAAGAAGCCTCTGCACGTGTAAACTTCAAGCTCAGCCCAATCACACACCAAGTGGGTCCCGGAAGTGGATTTCTGCATCAATTACTTACTTCTGTAAACCCTAGTAACTAGTTTAGTATAAATAGGACTTTTTACTATTGTATTTACATCTTTAGATTAATCTTCGGATCATCTTGGGACGTCTAGTTCTTAGATCATAGAGGGCTGGCCATTCGGCCATGCCTGGACTTTATCACTTATGTATTTTCAACGGTAGAGTTTCTACACACCATAGATTAAGGTGTGGAGCTCTACTGTTCCTCATGAATTAATACAAAGTACTACTGTTTTTCTATTCAATTCAAATTATTCCGCTTCTAAGATATCCATTCGCACTTCAACATGAATGTGATGATCGTGACAGTCATCATCATTCCCTATGAACACGTGCCTGACAACTACTTCCGTTCTACCTTAGATTGAATGAGTATCTCTTGGATTCCTTAATCAGAATCTTCGTGGTATAAGTTAGAACCCATGGATGGCCATTCTTGAGATCCGGAAAGTTTAAACCTTGTCTGTGGTATTCCGAGTAGGATCTGGGAAGGGATGGCTGTGACGAGCTTCAAACTCGCGAGTGCTGGGCGTAGTGACAGACGCAAAAGGATCAATGGATCCTATTCCAGTATGATCGAGAACCGACAGATGATTAGCCATGCAGTGACAGCGCATTGGACCATTTTTACTGAGAGGACAGGATGTAGCCATTGACAACGGTGATGCCTAACATACAGCTTGCCATAGAAAGGAGTAGGACTGATTGGATGAAGACAGCAGGAAAGCAGAGGTTCAGAGGAACGAAAGCATCTCTATACGCTTATCTGAAATTCTCACCAATGAATTACATAAGTATCCCTATCCTATTTTATGTTTTATTTACTATTATTATTCGAAAACTCCATAACCATTTAATATTCGCTTGACTGAGATTTACAAGATGACCATAGCTTGCTTCATACCAACAATCTCCGTGGGATCGACCCTTACTCACGTAAGGTTTTATTACTTGGACGACCCAGTGCACTTGCTGGTTAGTTGTATCGAAGTTGTGATAAATTATAAATTAAGATTTGAGCACCACGTTTTTGGAGCCATTACCAAGGATCACAATTTCGTGCACCAAGTTTTTGGCGCCGTTGCCGGGGATTGTTCGAGTTTGGACAACTGACGATTCATCTTGTTGCTCAGATTAGGTAATTTTCTTTTTGTTTTATTTTCAAAAATTTTTCAAAAATCTTTCAAAAAATTTCTCATCTGTTTTCGAAAATTATTCTAAATTTTTAAGAATGAATTCTAGTGTTTCATGAAGCATGTTGAAGCCTGGCTGGCTGTAAAGCCATGTCTAATTCTTTTGGACTGTGGTTCCAACCATCAGCATAGAGGCAAGTTAATTGGAATATCAGCTGTTGCATGCCTGATTTATATCCTAAAGCTGGCTGGCTATTAAGCCATGCCCAACCCTTGGATTGGAGCTTTAGGCCAACATTGAAAGATTCCTAGGATTCTTATTAAAAATTTTGAACTTCTTATCTTCTTTTTCCTATATGTTTTTTGAAAAAATTTAAAAGAAAATACAAAAAAATCATAAAATCATTTTGTTTTTCTTGTTTGAGTCTTGAGTCAATTTCAAGTTTGGTGTCAATTGCATTTTTTCTAAAAATTTTTGCATTTTTCGAAAACTCATGCATTCATAGTGTTCTTCATGATCTTCAAGTTGTTCTTGGAAAGTCTTCTTGTTTGATCTTCATATTTTCTTGTTTTGTGTCTTTTCTTGTTTTTCATATGCGTTCTTGAATTCTTAGTGTCTAAAAATTAAAAATCTTTAAGTTTGGTGTCTTGCATGTTTTCTTTTCTTGAGAATTTTTCAAAAATAAGTTCTTGGAGTTCATCTTGACATTCAAAGTGTTCTTGGTGTTCATCTTGACATTCATAGTGTTCTTGCATTCATCACATGTTTTGATCCAAAATTTTCATGCATTGAGTCTTTTTGATGTTTTTTCTCTTTCATCATTAAAAATTCAAAAATCAAAAAAATATCTTCCCCTTTTTCTTCTCATAAATTCGAAAATTTGAATTGACTTTTTCAAAACTTTTTAAAATTTAGTTGTTTCTTATGAGTCAAATCAAATTTTCAATTTAAAAATCTTATCTTTTTCAAAATCTTTTTCAAAAATCATATTTTTTTTCATCTTTCTTATTTATTTTCGAAAATTTTAAAAATATTTTTCAAAAATATTTTTCTTAATTTTACATCATATTTTCGAAAATATCATCAACAATTAATGTTTTGATTCAAAAATTTCAAGTTTGTTACTTACTTGTTAAGAAAGATTCAAACTTTAAGTTCTAGAATCATATCTTGTGATTTCTTGTGAATCAAGTCATTAATTGTGATTTTAAAAATCAAATCTTTTTCAAAACTAAAACTAATTTTAATCATATCTTTTCAAAAATATCTTTTTATCTTATCTTTTTCAAAATCATATCTTTTTAATCATAACTTTTCATATCATATCTTTTTCAAATATCTTTTCTAACTTCTTATCTTCTTATCTTTTAAAAAATTGATTTTCAAAATTTGTTTCAACTAACTAATTAACTTTTTGTTTGTTTCTTATCTCTTTCAAAACTACCTAACTAACTATCCCTCTCTAATTTTCGAAAATACCTCCCTCTTTTTCAAAAATTATTTTTAGTTAATTAATTGTTTAAATTTTAATTTTAATTTCAATTCTCCTTTAATTTTCGAAAATCATTAACTCTTTTTCAAAATTTAATTTTCGAAATTCTCTCTCTCATATCCTTCTATTTATTTATTCATCTACTAACACTTCTCCTCACCCAAAAATTCGAACCCCTTCTTCTCTTATGAGTTCGAATTCTTCTCTTCTTCACTCTCTTTCTTCTTTTCTTCTACTCACACAAGGGAACCTCTATACTGTGGTAAAAAGGATCCCTATTATTATTTTATGTTCCCTTCTTTTTCATATGAGCAGGAGCAAGGACAAGAACATTCTTGTTGAAGCAGACCCTGAACCTGAAAGGACTCTGAAGAGGAAACTAAGAGAAGCTAAATTACAACAATCCAGAGACAACCTTACAGAAATTTTCGAAAAGGAAGAAGAGATGGCAGCTGAAAATAATAATAATGCAAGGAAGATGCTGGGTGACTTTAATGCACCAAATTCCAATTTCCATAGAAGAAGCATCTCCATCCCTACCATTGGAGAAAACAATTTTGAGCTTAAGCCTCAACTAGTTTCTCTGATGCAACAAAACTGCAAGTTTCATGGACTTCCATCTGAAGATCCTTTTCAGTTCTTAACTGAATTCTTGCATATATGTGATACTGTTAAGACTAATGGAGTAGATCCTGAAGTCTACAGGCTCATGCTTTTCCCATTTGCTGTAAGAGACAGAGCTAGAATATGGTTGGATTCTCAACCTAAAGATAGCCTGAACTCTTGGGATAAGCTGGTCACGGCTTTCTTAGCCAAGTTCTTTTCTCCTCAAAAGCTCAGTAAGCTTAGAGTGGATGTTCAAACCTTCAGACAGAAGGAAGGTGAATCCCTCTATGAAGCTTGGGAGAGATACAAGCAACTGACCAAAAAGTGTCCTTCTGACATGCTTTCAGAATGGACCATTCTGGATATATTCTATGATGGTCTGTCTGAATTAGCTAAGATGTCATTGGATACTTCTGCACGTGGATCTATTCACCTAAAGAAAACACCTGCAGAAGCTCAAGAACTTATTGACATGGTTGCTAACAACCAGTTTATGTATACTTTTGAGAGGAATCCTATGAGTAATGGGACGTCTCAGAAGAAGGGAGTTCTTGAAATTGATACTCTGAATGCCATATTGGCTCAAAATAAAATATTGACCCAGCAAGTCAATATGATTTCTCAGAGTCTGAATGGAATGCAAGTCGCATCCAACAGTACTCAAGAGGCATCTTCTGAAGAAGAAGCTTATGATCCTGAGAACCCTGCAATAGCAGAGGTAAATTATATGGGTGAACCTTATAGAAACACCTATAACCCCTCATGGAGAAATCACCCAAATCTCTCATGAAAGGATCAACAAAAGCCTCAACAAGGCTTTAATAATGGTGGAAAAAACAGGTTTAACAATAGTAAACCTTTTCCATCATCCACTCAGCAACAGACAGAGAATTCTGAGCAGAATCCATCTAGCTTAGCAAATTTAGTCTCTGATTTATCTAAAGCCACTGTGAGTTTCATGAATGAAACAAGGTCTTCCATTAGAAATTTGGAGGCACAAGTGGGCCAGCTGAGTAAGAAGATCACTGAAACCCCTCCTAGTACTCTCCCAAGCAATACAGAAGAGAATCCAAAGAGAGATTGCAAGGCCATAGATATAACCATCATGGCCGAATCCAAGGAGGAAGGGGAGGACGTGAATTCCAAGGAGGAAGACCTCCTGGGACGTCCATTGATCAACAAGGAGTTTCCCTTTGAGGAACCAAAGGACTCTAAGGCTCATCTAGAGACCATAGAGATTCCATTAAACCTCCTTACGCCCTTCATGAGCTCTGATGAGTATTCCTCTTCAGAAGAGAATGAGGATGTTACTGAAGAGCAAGTTGCCAAGTTCCTTGGTGCAATCATGAAGCTAAATGCCAATTTATTTGGTAATGAGACTTGGCAAGATGAACCTTCCCTGTTCACCAATGAACTAAATGCATTGGATCAACTGAGATTGCCTCAGAAGAAACAGGATCCTGGAAAGTTCCTAATACCTTGTACCATAGGCACCATGACCTTTGAGAAGGCTCTATGTGACCTTAGGTCAGGAATAAACCTCATGCCACTCTCTGTAATGGAGAAACTGGGAATCTTTGAGGTACAAGCTGCTAGAATCTCATTAGAGATGGCAGAAAATTCCAGAAAATAGGCTTATAGACAAGTAGAGGACGTGTTGGTAAAGGTTGAAGGCCTTTACATCCCTGCTGATTTCATAATCCTGGATACTGGGAAGGATGAGGATGAATCCATCATTCTTGGAAGACCCTTCCTAGCCACAGCAAGAGCTGTGATTAATGTAGATAGAGGAGAATTGATCCTTCAACTGAATGAGGACAACCTTGTGTTTAAAACTCAAGAATCTCCTTCTGTAACAATGGAGAGGAAGCATAGAAAGGTTCTCTCAGTACAGAGTCAACTAAAGCCCCCACAGTCAAACTCTAAGTTTGGTGTTGGGAGGCCTCAACCAAACTCTAAGTTTGGTGTTGAACTCCCATATCCAAACTCTAAGTTTGGTGTTGGGAGTCTATAAAATTGACCTGATTCACCTGTGTGGCTCCATGAGAGCCCATTGTCAAGCTATTGACATTAAAGAAGCGCTTGTTGGGAGGCAACCCAATTTTTATTTATCTAATTTTAATTTTATTTTATTGTTCTTTCATGTTTTATTTGGTTCATGATCATGTGGAGTCACAAAATAAATACAAAAATTAAAAACAGAATCAAAAATAGCAGAAGAAAAATCACACCCTGGAGGAAGGGCTTACTGGCGTTTAAATGCCAGTAAGGAGCATCTGGCTGGCGTTCAACGCTAGAACAGAGCATGGATCTGGCGTTGAACGCCCAAAACAAGCAGCATCCTGGCGTTCAGATGCCAGGAATGCACACTGAGGAAAGCTGGCGCTTAACGCCAGAAACAAGCATAGAATTGGCGTTCAACGCCAGAAACATGCTGTATCTGGGTGCTGAACGCCCAGAACAAGCACCAATTCGGCGTTTAAACGCCAGAATTGCATGCAAATGCATTTTACATGCCTAATTGGTACAGGGATGCAATTCCTTGACACCTCAGGATCTGTGGACCCCACAGGATCATCTCAGCATCTGTGGACCCCACAAGATCCCCACCTACTTCCACTCATACTCTTCCCTCTTCTCATTCATCCTCTCTTCCCAATAAACACCCTTTCCCAAAACCCTTCACCAATCACCTCAAACTCTCTTCCTAACTACCCCTTCACCACTCACATCCATCCACTCTTCTCCATAAACCTACCTCATAAACCCCACCTACCTTCAAAATTCAAAATCACTTTCCCACCCAAACCCACCCTAAATGGCCGAACCTAACCCCTCTCCCTCCACTATATAAACCCCTCTATTCTTCTTCATTTTCACACAACACAACCCTCTCTTCCTCTTCTTGGCCGAAACACAAACCTCTCTCCCTCTCCTCCATTTCTTCTTCTTCATCTTTTCTTTCTTCTCTTACTCGAGGGCGAGCAATATTCTAAGTTTGGTGTGGTAAAAGCATAAAGCTTTTTGATTTTCCATTACCATTGATGGCACCTAAGACCGGATAATCCTCTAGAAAAGGGAAAGGGAAGACAAAAGCTTCCACCTCCGAGTCATGGGAGATGGAAAGATTCATCTCCAAAGCCCATCAAGACCACTTCTATGATGTTGTGGCCAAGAAAAAGGTGATCCCCGAGGTCCCTTTCAAACTCAAGAAAAATGAGTATCCGGAGATCCGACATGAGATCCAAAGAAGAGGTTGGGAAGTTCTAACAAACCCCATCCAACAAGTCAGAATTCTAATGGTTCAAGAAGTCTATGCTAATGCATGGATCACTAGGAACCATGATCAAAGTAAGAACCCGAACCCAAAGAATTATCTCACCATGGTTCGGGGGAAATACTTAGATTTTAGTCCAGAAAATGTGAGGTTGGCGTTCAACTTGCCAATGATGGAAGAAAACGCACGCCCCTACACAAGGAGAGTCAACTTTGATCAAAGATTGGACCAAGTCCTCATGGACATATATGTGGAAGGAGCTCAATGGAAGATTGACTCAAAAGGCAAACCGGTTCAACTGAAAAGACTGGACCTTAAGCCTGTAGCTAGAGGATGGTTGGAGTTCATTCAACGCTCAATCATTCCCACTAGCAACCGGTCTGAAGTTACTATAGACCGGGCCATCATGATCCATAGCATCATGATTGGAGAAGAGGTGGAGGTTCATGAGATTATACCTCAAGAACTCTAAAAGGTGGCTGACAAGTCCTCCACTATGGCAAGGTTAGCTTTTCCTCACCTCATTTTCCATCTATGCAATTCGGCTGGGATTGACATAGAGGGAGATATCCTCATTGATGAGGACAAGCCCATCACTAAGAAAAGGATGGAGCAAACAAGAGAGCCTATTCATGGATCTCAAGAGACGCATGAAGAAGCTCATCACCAAGAAATCCCTGAGATGCCTCAAGGGATGCACTCTCCTCCACAGAATTTTTTGGAGCAAATCAACACCTCCCTAGGAGAATTAAGTTCCAATATGGGACAATTAAGGGTGGAACATCAAGATCACTCCATCATCCTCCATGAAATTAGAGAAGATCAAAGAGCAATGAGGGAGGAGCAACAAAGACAAGGAAGAGATATAGAAGAGCTCAAGGACATCATTGGTTCCTCAAGAAGAAAACGCCACCATCACTAAAGTGGACTCATTCCTTGTTCTTAAAATTTTCTGTTTTTCGTTCTCTTTATGTTAAGTGCTTATCTATGTTAGTGTCTTATTACATGATCATTAGTATTTAGTAACTTTGTCTTAAAGTTATGAATGTCCTATGAATCCATCACCTCTCTTAAATGAAAAATGTTTTTAATTCAAAAGAACAAGAAGTACATGAGTTTCGAATTTATCCTTGAACTTAGTTTAATTATATTGATGTGGTGATAATACTTTTTGTTTTCTGAATGTATGCTTGAACAGTGCATATCTCTTTTGAAGTTGTTGTTTATAAATGTTAAATATGTTGGCTCTTGAAAGAATGATGACAAGGAGACATGTTATTTGATAATCTGAAAAATCATAAAAATGATTCTTGAAGCAAGAAAAATTAGTGAATACAAAGCTTGCGAAAAAAAAGAGAAAAATGGCAAAAAAAAATAATAGAAAGAAAAAGAAAAAGCAAGCAGAAAAAGCCAAAAGCTCTTAAAACCAAAAGGCAAGAGAAAAAAGCCAATAACTCTTAAAACCAAAAGGCAAAGGTAAATAAAAAGGATCCCAAGGCTTTGAGCATCAGTGGATAGGAGGGCCTAAAGGAGTAAAATCCTGGCCTAAGCGGCTAAACCAAGCTGTCCCTAACCATGTGCTTGTGACGTGAAGGTGTCAAGTGAAAACTTGAGACTGAGCGGTTAAAGTCAAGGTCCAAAGCAAAAATAGAGTGTGCTTAAGAACCCTGGACACCTCTAATTGGGGACTTTAGCAAAGCTGAGTCACAATCTAAAAAGGTTCACCCAGTTATGTGTCTGTGGCATTTATGTATCCGGTGGTAATACTGGAAAACAAAGTGCTTAGGGCCACGGCCAAGACTCATAAAGTAGCTGTGTTCAAGAATCAACATACTGAACTAGGAAAATCAATAACACTATCTGAACTCTGAGTTCCTATAGATGCCAATCATTCTGAACCTCAATGGATAAAGTGAGATGCCAAAACTATTCAAGAGGCAAAAAGCTACAAGTCCCGCTCATCTTATTGGAGCTATGTTTCATTGATAGTTTGGAATTTATCGTATATTCTCTTCTTTTTATCCTATTTGATTTTCAGTTGCTTGGGGACAAGCAACAATTTAAGTTTGGTGTTGTGATGAGCGGATAATTTATACGCTTTTTGGCATTGTTTTTAGTATGTTTTTAGTAGGATCTAGTTACTTTTAGGAATGTTTTTTTAGTTTTTATGTTAAATTCACATTTCTGGACTTTACTATGAGTTTGTGTGTTCTTCTGTGATTTCAAGTATTTTCTGGCTGAAATTGAGGGACTTGAGCAAAAATCAGATTCAGAGGTTGAAGAAGGACTGCTGATGCTCTTGGATTCTGACCTCCCTGCACTCAAAGTGAATTTTCTGGAGCTGCAGAACTCCAAATGGCGTGCTCTCAACGGCGTTGGAAAGTAGACATCCAGGGCTTTCCAGCAATATATAATAGTCCATACTTTGCCCAAGTTTAGACGACTCAAAAGGGCGTTGAACTCCAGTTCTACGCTGTAGTCTGGAGTTAAACGCCAGAAACACGTCACGAACCAGAGTTGAACGCCAAAAACACGTTACAACTTGGCGTTCAACTCCAAAAGAAGCCTCTGCATGTGTAAACTTCAAGCTCAGCCCAAGCACACACCAAGTGGGCCCCATAAGTAGATTTCTACATCAATTACTTACTTCTGTAAACCCTAATAACTAGTTTAGTATAAATAGGACTTTTTACTATTGTATTTACATCTTTAGTTTAATCTTCGGATCATCTTGGGACGTCTAGTTCTTAGATCATAGAGGGCTGGCCATTCGGCCATGCCTGGACTTTATCACTTATGTATTTTCAACGGTAGAGTTTCTACACACCATAGATTAAGGTGTGGAGCTCTGTTGTTCCTCATGAATTAAAACAAAGTACTACTATTTTTCTATTCAATTCAACTTATTCCGCTTCTAAGATATCCATTCGTACTTCAACATGAATGTGATGATCGTGACAGTCATCATCATTCCCTATGAACACGTGCCTGACAACCACTTCCGTTCTACCTTAGATTGAATGAGTATCTCTTGGATTCCTTAATCAGAATCTTCGTGGTATAAGTTAGAACCCATGGATGGCCATTCTTGAGATCCGGAAAGTCTAAACCTTGTCTGTGGTATTCCGAGTAGGATCTGGGAAGGGATGGTTGTGACGAGCTTCAAACTCGCGAGTGCTGGGCGTAGTGACTGACGCAAAAGGATCAATGGATCCTATTCCAGTATGATCGAGAACCGACAGATGATTAGCCATGCAGTGACAGCGCATTGGACCATTTTCACTGAGAGGACAGGATGTAGCCATTGACAATGGTGATGCCTAACATACAGCTTGCCATAGAAAGGAGTAGGACTGATTGGATGAAGACAGCAGGAAAGCAGAGGTTCAGAGGAACGAAAGCATCTCTATATGCTTATCTGAAATTCTCACCAATGAATTACATAAGTATCCCTATCCTATTTTATGTTTTATTTACTATTATTATTCGAAAACTCCATAACCATTTAATATCCGCCTGACTGAGATTTACAAGATGACCATAGCTTGCTTCATACTAACAATCTCCGTGGGATCGACCCTTACTCACGTAAGGTTTTATTACTTGGATGACCCAGTGCACTTGCTGGTTAGTTGTATCGAAGTTGTGATAAATTATAAATTAAGATTAGAGCACCAAGTTTTTAGAGCCATTACCAGGGATCACAATTTCGTGCACCAAGTTTTGATCTTATACTTTTATGTTTTGTGTCATTTTTTGTGTTTCTCTCTCTCCTCATTAAAAATTCAAAAATAAAAAAATATCTTTCCCTTAGTTTACTCATAATTTTCGAAATTTTGAATTGATTTGGTCAAAAAATTTTAAAAATTTAGTTGTTTCTTGTTAGTCAAGTCAAAATTTCAATTTAAAATTTCTATCTTTTCAAATCTTTTTCATTTTTCTTTCATGTTTTTCGAAAATTTTAAAATTAATTTTCAAAATCTTTTTCTTAATTTCTATTTCATATTTTCGAAATTATTGCTAACATTTAATATTTTGATTCAAAAATTTCAAGTTGTTACTTGCCTATTAAGAAAGGATCAATCTTTAATTTCTAGAATCATATCTTTTAATTTCTTGTTAGTCAAGTAATCAACTTTAATTTCAAAATCAAATCTTTTTAATTTTCTTTTCAAATCTTTTTCAAAATAGATTTCAATCATATCTTTTTCAAAACTTAATTTCAAAATCTTTTTCTAACTTCTTATTTTTTCAAAATTGAATTTCAAATCTTTTTCAATTAACTACTTGACTTTTTTTTGTTTGATTTTAAAAAATTTACTATTTCTTATCTTTTTCAAAATCACCTAACTACTTTTCTCCCTCCAATTTTCGAAAATAACTAACCCCTTTGTCAAAATTCTTTTTCATTAACTAATTGTTTTAAATTCTAATTTTAATTTATTTCTTTTAATATTTTCGAATACTAACCAATAATTAAAATAAAAATAAAAATATTTTTCTTTTCTTTTAAATTAAAATTTGAATACTCTCTCTCTCATCTCTTTCTATTTATTTTATTTATTTACTAACACTTCTCCTCTACTTATAATTCGAACCCTCTCCCTCTCTCTGTGTTCGAATTCTTCTTTTTCCTTCTTCATTCTATTTTTTCTATTCTTCTACTCACATAAAGGAATCTCTATAGTGTGACATAAAGGACTCATTCTTTTCTGTTCTCTTCTTTTTCATATAAGCAGGAACAAGGATAAGAACATTCTTGTTGAAGCTGATCCTGAACCTGAAAGGACTCTGAAGAGGAAGCTAAGAGAAGCTAAAGCACAAAACTCTGGAGAGGACCTAACAAAAATTTTCGAAAAAGAAGAAGTTATGGCAGCCAAAAATAACAACAATGGTGGAGATGCAAGGAAGATGCTTAGTGACTTTACTGCACCAACTTCTGACTTCTATGGAAGAAGCATCTCAATTCCTGCAATTGGAGCAAACAACTTTGAGCTTAAGCCTCAATTAGTTTCTCTAATGCAACAGAATTGCAAGTTTCATGGACTTCCATTGGAAGATCCTCATCAGTTCTTAGCTGAATTCTTGCAAATCTGTGACACTGTTAAGACCAATGGGGTTAATCCTGAGGTCTACAGACTTATGCTTTTCCCCTTTGCTATAAGAGACAGAGCTAGGACATGGTTGGATTCACAACCTAAAGAAAGCCTGAACTCTTGGAAAAAGTTGGTCAATGCTTTCTTGGCCAAATTCTTTCCACCTCAAAAGTTAAGCAAGCTTAGAGTGGAAGTCCAAACCTTCAGACAGAAGGAAGGTGAATCCCTCTATGAAGCTTGGGAAAGATACAAACAATTGATCAGAAAGTGTCCTTTTGACATGCTTTCAGAATGGAGCATCTTATGTATATTCTTTGATGGTCTGTCTGAATTGTCCAAGATGTCATTCTCCATCTGAAGAAAATGCCTGCAGAAGCCTAGGAACTCATTGAAATGGTTGCAAATAACCAGTTCATGTATACTTCTGAAAGAAATTCTGTGAATAATGGGATAACTCAAAAGAAAGGAGTTCTTGAGATTGATACTCTGAATGCCATATTGGCTCAGAACAAAATATTGACTCAGTAAGTCAATATGATTTCTCAGAGTCTGACTGAAATGCAAGCTGCATCAGGCAGTACTAAAGAAGCCTCCCCTGAAGGAGAAGCTTATGACCCTGAGAATCCTGCAATGGAAGAGGTGAACTGCATGGGAGAATTCTACGGAAACACCTATAATCCTTCATGGAAAAATAATCTAAATTTCTCATGGAATGATCAACAGAAGACTAATCAAGGCTTCAATAATAATGGTGGGAGAAATAGGTTTGGCAATAGCAAGCCTTTTCCATCATCTTCTGAGCAACAGACAGAGAATTCTAAGCAGATCCCCTCTGACTTAGCAACCATAGTCTCTGATCTATCTAAGACCACTCTCAGTTTCATGACTGAAACAAGGTCCTCCATTAGAAATTTGGAGGCACAAGTGGGTCAACTGAGTAAAAGAGTTACTGAAACTCCCCCTAGTACTCTCCCAAGTAATACAGAAGAGAATCCAAAAAGAGAGTGCAAGGCCATCAATATACCCAACATGGCCGAACCTATAGAGGAGGAGGAGGCAGTGATTTCCAGTAAAGAAGACCTCAATGGACGTCCACTGACCACTAAGGAGTTTCCCATTGAGGAACCAAAGAAATCTGAGGCTCATAAAGAGACCATAGAGATTCCACTGAACTTACTGTTGCCATTCATGAGCTCTGATGAGTATTCTTCCTCTGAAGAGAATGAAGATATTATTGAAGAGCAAGTTGCTCAGTATCTAGGAGCAATCATGAAACTGAATGCCAAGTTATTTGGTAATGAGACTTGGGAGGATGAACCTCCATTGCTCATCAATGAACTAAATACCTTGGTTCAATAGAAATTACCTCAGAAGAAACCGGATCCCAGAAAGTTCTTAATACCTTGCATCATAGGCACCATGACCTTTAAGAAGGCTCTGTGTGACCTTGGTTCAAGTATAAACTTCATGCCACTCTCTGTAATGGAAAAACTAGGGATCTTTGAGGTACAAGCTGCAAGAATCTCACTAGAGATGGCAGACAATTCAAGGAAACAGGCTTATGGACTTGTAGAGGATGTCTTAGTAAAGGTTGAAGGCTTTTACATCCCTGCTGATTTTATAATCCTAGATACTGGGAAGGATGAGGATGAATCCATCATCCTTGGAAGACCCTTCCTAGCCACAGCAAGAGCTGTGATTGATGTGGACAGAGGAGAGTTGGTCCTTTAATTGAATAAGGACTACCTTGTGTTTAAAGATCAAGGATCTTCTTCTGTAACCATGGGGAGGAAGCATGAAAAGCTTCTCTCAATACAGAGTCAAACAGAGCCCCTACACTCAACTTCTAAGTTTGGTGTTGGGAGGCCACCATTAAGCTCTGAATCTCAGTAAAGCTCTCTAAGAGCTCACTATCAAGCTATTGACATTAAAGAAGCGCTTATTGGGAGGCAAACCAATGTTATTTAATTATATTTATTTTATATTCCATTGTTATTTTATGTTTTCTTTAGGTTGATGATAGGTGCACGAAATTGTGATTACACTTTTCACAACTCCGCACAACTAACCAGCAAGTGCATTGGGTCATCCAAGTAATACATTACATGAGTAAGGGTCGATCCCACGGAGATTGTCGGCTTGAAGCAAGCTATGGTTATTTTGTAAATCTTAGTCAGGAGATTAATGATAAGAGTGATTATATTTATGAAAAATAAATAACATAAAATAAATAGTACTTATGATTCAGTAATGAGAAATAGGCTGAGGTTCCGGAGATGCTCTGTCATCTGAATCTCTGCTTTCCTACTGTCTTTTTCTCCAAACACGCATGGTTTCCTTCCATGGCAGGCTGTATGATCCTCTCGGATGAGAAATACCAGGCGCTGTCACCGCATGGCTAATCATCTGTCGGTTCTCACTAGCGTCGGAATAGGACCATTATCCTTTTGCACACTGTCACTGCGCCCAACATTCTCAAGTTTGAAGCTCGTCACAATCATCCCCTTTCAGATCCTACTCGGAATACCACAGACAAGGTTTATACTTTCTGGATCTCAGGAATGTTGCCAATGATTCTAGCCTATACCAAGAAGGTTCTAACCTCCGGACTCGGTCCGTGGATTAGAAACCCAAGAGATACGCACTCAAGCTGTCGCCCAATGACTACGTTGAGCTCAGATAGAACGGAGTGGTTGTCAGACACGAGTTCATAGGGTTGAGGATAATGATGAATGTCACAGATCATCATATTCTCCATATTGAAGTACGAGTGAATATCTTAGAATAGAATCAAGCGTAATTGAATAGAAAACAGTGGTAATTGCATTAATCCATTGAAACACAGCAGAGCTCTTCACCCCCACCTATGGGGTTTAGAGACTCATGCCGTCAAAGGTATAATTGAAGTGTAAAAATATCATAAGTTGTAAAATGAATCTCTAAAAGTAGTTTTTATACTAGACTAGTAACCTAGGGTTACAGAAAATGAGTAACTAAGTGTAAATAGTACAGAAATCCACTTCCGGGACCCACTTGATGTGTACCTGGGCTGAGCACTAAAGCTTTTTCGTGCTTAGGCTGTTCCTGGAGTTAAACGCCAGCTTTGGTGCTAGTTTGGACGTTTAACTCCAATTCTGGTGCCAGTTTGGGCGTTTTACGCCGGAATTTTTAGACTGACTTTGAACGCTATTTTGGGCCATCAAATCTCGAGCAAGGTATGAACTATTATATATTGATGGAAAGCCCAGGATGTCTACTTTCCAACACAATTAAGAGTGTGCCAATTGGGTTTCTGTAGCTCCAAAAAATCCAGCTCGAGTGCAGGGAGATCAGAATCCAACAGCATCTGCAGTCCTTTTTCAGCCTCTGAATCAGATTTTACTTAGGTCCCTCAATTTCAGTCAGAAAATACCTGAAATCATATAAAAACACACAAACTCATAGTAAAGTCCAGAAATTTGATTTTTGAATAAAAACTAATAAAAATATAATAAAAAGTAACTAAAACATACCAAAAACTATGTAAAAACAATGCCAAAAAGGGTATAAATTGTCCGCTCATCACAACACCAAACTTAAATTGTTGCTTGTCCCCAAACAACTAAAACAAAATAGGATAAGAAGAAGAGAATATACAATAAATTTCAAATATCAATGAAACTCAGTTTCAATTAGATGAGCGGGACTTGTAGCCTTTTTGCTTCTGAACAGTTTTGGCATCTCACTTTATCCTTTGAAGTTCAGAATGATTGGCATCTATAGGAACTCAAAATTCAAATAGTGTTATTGATTCTCCTAGTTCAGTATGTTGATTCTTGAACACAATTACTTTATGATTCTTGGCCGTGACCCAAAGCACTTTGTTTTCTAGTATTACCACCGGATACATAAATACCACAGACACATAACTGGGTGAACCTTTTCAGATTGTGACTCAGCTTTGCTAGAGTCCCCAATTAGAGGTTCCCAGAGCTCTTAAGCATACTCTTTTTGCTTTGGACCACGACTTTAATCACTCAGTCTCAAGCTCTTCACTTGGACCTTCATGCCACAAGCACATGGTTAGGGACAGCTTGATTCAGCTGCTTAGGCCAAGATTTTATTCCTTTGAACCCTCCTATCCATTAATGCTCAAAGCCTTGGATCCTCTTTACCCTTGCATTTTAGTTTAAAGGGTTATTGGATTTTTCTGCTTGCTTTCTCTTTTTCTTTCTTTTTCTTTTATTTTTTGCCATTTTTTTCGCAAGATTTGTATTCACTGCTTTTCTTGCTTCAAGAATCAATTTTATGATTTTTCAGATTATCAATAACATTTTTCTTTTTTCATTATTCTTTCAAGAGCCAATAATTTTAACATTCATAAACAACAATATCAAAAATATGCAATGTTCAAGCATTCATCCAGAAAACAAAAAGTGTTGCCACCACATCAAAATAATTAGATTATTTTCAAGATATAATGCGAAATTCATGTACTTCTTGTTCTTTTACAAATAAAAACATTTTTCTTTTAAGAAAAGTGAGGGATTTATGGGATTATTCATAGCTTTAAGACATATGCTCTAAATTTTATTGATCATAGAATAGAAATAAGACATGAAATAAGCATAAAAGCAAACAGATAATAATAAAAGAAAGGAAATTAAAGACATAAAAATAAATGACTCTAATACTAATGCTCATGTAACTCTTAAAACAGATCTTTAATAACAAAAGTTATCACAGAGTTAGGACTCAACAACCTGCATTGGGAGAGGCAAGTGCTCCTTCAATCTGTAGGATGCCTAGCTCTTCAAGGGACAGCTTCTGGCGCTTTAGTTCCTGTAGCTCACGCCCTTGCTTCTCTTGTTCTCTGAGCAGTTTGCAGAGCTTGCTGTTCTAATTCTGCTTCTAAGCGAGCCCAATAGTCAAATTGAGGAATTTCTGGAAGGAGTTCAGGTGCCCCCCCTCTTGGTGGGGTTATCTTGAATTTGAGGTCCATCCATCATTTTTTGGTGATTGGACATTCAACTGGGATAAATTCATCCACAGCCATCTGTACCCCCGCATATTTGCATAGCAGACTAATCAAGCTTGGGTAAGCCAATCTGGCCTCAGTGGATTCCTTGTTTGCAATTGTGTAAATTTCAATGGGGATCAACTGATGAATCTCTACCTCCTTCCCTAGCATAATATAATGAATCATCACTGCCCTCTTAACCGTGACATTAGATCGGTTGTTGGTTAAGAGTATAGAGCGCCCAATGAAATCCAGCCAACCTCTGGTAATTGGTTTAAGATCTCCTCTCTTTAAGTGGTTTAGGACACCTTTTGAATTGGTAATCCATTTGGTTCCAGGGAGGCATATGTCTTCTAGAACTTGATCCAGCCTTTTATCCTTGGCCATCCTCCTATTAAAAGACTCTCGATCATCTTGCAGTTGAGGGAGTTTAAGAACTTCTCTTACTTTGTCCAGGTGGAAGTAAATAATCTTCCCTCTGACCATAGTCTGGAAGGTGTAGAAAGCAGTTCCTTCTAATCTTTGCTTCTCTGTCAGCCACAGATTTGCATAGAATTCTTGTACCATGTTTCTTCCAACAGGTATCTCAGGATTAGCCAGGACTTCCCAACCCCTGTTTTGAATCTGCTCTTGGATCTCTGGGTATTCATCTTCTTTCAGATTGAATCTAACTTCCGGGATCACTGATCTTCTGCATACTATTTTGAGGTAGTGGTCTGCATGTTCTTTGGTGCAGAATTTCTCATGCATCCAAAGTGGCTTTGAGTTGCCTTCTTTTTTGCCTCTTGAAGTGGTTTGTTTTTCTTTGGCAGCCATGAGCTTTGTTTGTTTTGGCTTAGGGATCACGGAAATCACACCAAACTTAGTGCTTTTCTTGCCCTCAAGTAAATTAGAAAGAAAGAAGATTAATATATGGAGAGAAGGATTCCAATGATGAACCAAAGGGGGTGGCCAAATTTATAAATAAAGGGGAGGGAGGGAATGGGTTTGAAAATTTAAAAAAAAAAGAAAAAGATATGATTGAAAGATATGATTGATAAAAGATAAACATGATATGCAAAAGAGAAGATTGTTTTCAAAATTTAAGAGATATGAAGAAGATATGAGAAAGTTAAATCAGAATTTTTGTTTATGCATCTAAGAAATAAAAAATAATATCATTGAATTGAAAAGATTTGAAAAGAAATTGGAAAGATAAATGAGTTTTTGAAAAAGATTTGAAAAGAATTTGAAGGAGAATTAAAAATAATTTATAAGATCATGAATTTTTGTTAATGAAAGTTAGAAATTGAATGTTTATAATGTTTAGATGCAGAAAATTTTGAATTAAAACATGAAAATTTGAAAAAATTTGAATTGAAAACGAAAGTACCTCTCCCCTATCTGTTCTGGCGTTAAACACCCAGAATGATATCCATTCTGGCGTTTAACGCCCATCTGGTGGCCATTTTGGGCGTTTAACGCCCAGCCAGGGTACCCTGACTAGCGTTAAACGCCAGAAATCCTTCTTCACTGGGCGTTTTTCTGAACGCCCAAAATGCTGCCAATTCTGGCATTAAACGCCCAGAATGCTGCCTATTCTGCCATTTAACATCCAGATTGCCTCTTTACTGGCGTTTTGATGCCAGTGAGCTCCTTTCCTCTGTGATTTCTCTGTTTTATGTCTTGAACCTCCATTTTCCTGACTTTTTCACTGAAAATATATTAATTAACAAGGAAAACAAAATTAAAAAGACTTATATAATTGTTACAAACATCTAATTATTGATAATGGCTGGGTTGCCTCCCAGCAAGCGCTTCTTTACTGTCTTTAGCTGGACTTTACTGAGCTTTTAACTTAGTCTCAGCTTTGAGCATTCTTGCTCAACATTGCCTTCAAGATAATGTTTGATTCTTTGTCCATTAATAATGAACTTTTTGTCAGAATCAATATCTTGAAGTTCTACATAGCCATATGGTGACACACTTGTAATCACATATGGGCCCCTCCACCGGGATTTCAATTTCTCAGGGAACAATCTGAGCCTAGAGTTAAATAGCAGGACCTTCTGTCCTGTCTCAAAGACTCTAGATGATAGCCTTTTGTCATGCCATATTTTTGCTTTCTCCTTATAAATTTTGGCATTTTCGAAAGCATTGAGTCTGAATTCTTCCCGCTCATTCAACTGGAGTAATCTCCTCTCTCCAGCTACCTTAGTATCTAGGTTTAGGAACCTGGTTGCCTAGTAGGCCTTGTGTTCCAGTTCCACTGGTAGATGATAGGCTTTTCCATACACAAGCTGGTATGGAGAGGTCCCTATAGGAGTCTTGAATGCTGTTCTGTATGCCCACAGAGCATCATCGAGACCTCTTGCCCAATCCTTTCTACAGGCATTTACAGTCCGCTCCAGGATTCGCTTTAGTTCTCTATTTGATACTTTAGCCTGCCCATTTTCTGGGGATGATATGGAGTTGCCACTTTATGGTTGATTTCATATCATACCAGAGCAGAGTCAAGCTGTTTATTGCAGAAATGAGTTCCTCCATCACTGATCAGTATCCTAGGGACACTGAACCTGCTGAAGATATGCTTCTGGAGGAACTTCATCACTGTCTTAGTATCATTAGTGGGTGTTGCAATTGCCTCTACCCATTTAGATATATAGTCTACTGCCACCAGAATATAAGTGTTTGAGTATGAAGGTGGGAAAGGCCCCATGAAGTCAACACCCCATACATCAAACAACTCAATCTCTAAGATCCCTTGTTGAGGCATGGCATAACTGTGAGGTAGATTATCAGCGCTCTAGCAACTATCACAGTTACGTACAAACTCTCGGAAGTCTCTATAGAGAGTAGGCCAGTAGAAGCCACACTGGAAAATCTTGGTGGCTGTTCGCTCACCTCCGAAATGTCCTTCATATTGTGATCCATGGCAATGCCATAGGATCTTATATGCCTCTTCTCTAGGGACACATCTATGGATCATTCCGTCTGCGCACCTCTTAAAGAGGTATGGTTCATCCCATAAGTAGTATTTTGCATCAGAAATCAATTTTTTCGTTTGCACCTTGCTGTACTCTTTGGGTATGAATCTCACAACTTTATAGTTTGCAATGTCTGCAAACCATGGTACTTCCTGAATGGCAAAGAGTTGCTCATCCGGGAAGGTTTCAGAGATCTCAGTAGAAGGGAGGGACGCTCCTGCTACTAGATCTATCCGGGACAGGTGATCTGCTACTTGGTTCTCTGTCCCTTTTCTGTCTCTTAATTCTATATCAAACTCTTGCAGAAGTAACACCCATCTTATGAGTCTGGGTTTTGAATCTTTCTTTGTGAGGAGATATTTTATAGAAGCATGGTCAGTGTACACAATCACTTTTGATCCTACTAAATAAGATCTGAACTTGTCAATGGCATAGACCACTGCAAGCAACTCCTTTTCTGTGGTTGTGTAATTTTTCTGTGCATCATTTAAAACACGGCTAGAATAATAAATGACATGCAGAAGCTTGTTATGCTTCTATCCCAACACTTTACCAATGGCATGGTCACTGGCATCACACATTAGTTCGAATAGTAATGTCCAGTCTGGTGCAGAAATAACTGGTACTGTGACCAGCTTAGCTTTCAGAGTTTCAAATGCCTGCATACACTCCGTGTCAAAGATAAATGGTGTGTCAGCAGCTAGCAGATTTCTCAGAGGTTTTGCAATTTTTGAAAAATCCTTTATAAACCTCCTATAGAATCCTGCATGCCCCAGAAAGCTTCTGATTGCTTTAACATTGGTAGGTGGTGGTAATTTTTCAATTACCTCTACCTTAGCTTGATCCACCTCTATTCCCTTGTTTGAAATTTTGTGCGCAAGGAAAATTCCTTCAGTCACCATAAAGTGACATTTTTCCCAGTTTAAAACCAGGTTAGTCTCTTGGCACCTTTTCAGAACAAGTGCTAGATGGTCAAGACAGGAGCTGAATGAGTCTCTAAATACTGAGAAGTCATCCATGAAGACTTCCAGAAATTTTTCTACCATATTAGAGAAGATAGAGAGCATGCACCTCTGAAAGGTTGTAGGTGCATTACACAGACCAAATGGCATCCTTCTGTAGGCAAATACTCCAGAAGGACATGTGAATGCTGTTTTCTCTTGGTCCTAAGGATCTACTGCAATTTGGTTGTAACCTGAATAGCCATCCAAAAAGTAGTAGTATTCATGACCTGCTAGTCTCTCTAGCATCTGGTCTATGAATGGTAAAGGAAAAGGATCCTTTCTGGTGGCTGTATTGAGTCTTCTGTAGTCAATACACATACGCCACCCTGTAACTGTTCTTGTAGGAACCAGTTCATTTTTTTTATTATGAACCACTGTCATGCCTCCCTTCTTGGGGACAACTTGGACAGGGCTCACCCAGGGGCTATCAGAAATAGGATAAATAATCCCAGTCTCTACTAATTTAGTGACCTCTTTCTGCACCACCTCCTTCATGGCTGGATTTAACCGCCTATGTGGTTGAACCACTGGCTTAGCATCATCCTCCAATAGGATCTTGTGCATGCATCTTGCTGGGCTAATACCCTTAAGATCACTTATGGAGAACCCAAGAGCTGTCTTGTGTGTCCTTAGCACCTGAATTAGTACTTTCTCTTCCTATGGATTTAAAGCAGAGCTTATGATCACCGGAAAAGTGTTACCTTCTCCCAGAAATGCATATTTCAGGGATGGTGGTAGTGGTTTAAGCTCAGGTTTAGGAGGCTTATCCTCTTCCTGAGGAAATTTCAGAGGTTCTTCTATTCTCTCTGGTTCCTCCATATCAGGCTGAACATCTTTAAAAATGTCCTTTAACTCTGATTCGAGACTCTCAGTCATATTGACCTCTTCCACCAAGGAGTCAATAACATCTGCACTCAGGCAGTTTTTTGGTGTGTCTGGATGCTGCATAGCTTTGACAGCATTCAACTTAAACTCATCCCCATTGACTCTCAGAGTTATCTCTCTTCTTTGGACATCAATGAGGGTTTGTCCAGTTGCTAGGAAAGGTCTTCCTAGAATGAGAGTTGCACTCTTGTGCTCCTCCATTTCTAGCACTACAAAGTCAGTAGGAAAGGCAAATGGCCCAACCTTGACAATCATGTCCTCAATTATGCCTGACGGGATTTTAATGGAGCCATCAGCAAGTTAGAGACATATCTGGGTTGGTTTAACTTCATTAGTCAAACCAAGCTTTTTGATAGTGGATGCAGGTATTAGGTTGATACTTGCCCTAAGGTCACACAGAACTGTCTTGGTACAAGCATCCTCTATCATAAAGCTTCCGGGATCTTTAAGCTTCTCTGGTAAGATTTTCAGAATGACTGCACTGCATTCTTCAGTGAGGAAAACTTTTTCAGTTTCTCTCCAATCCTTCTTATGGCTCAAGATCTCTTTCATGAACTTAGCATAAAAGGGTATTTACTCAAGTGCCTCTGCAAATGGAATCTTTATTTCAAGAGTCCTGAGGTAGTCTGCAAAGCGGGCAAATTGTTTATCCTGTTCCACTTGGCGGAGTTTCTGAGGATAAGGCATCTTGGCTTTATATTCTTCAACCTTGGTTGCTACAGGTTTATTTCCAACAAAAGTGGTTGGAGAAGCCTATTTAAGGGGGTTATTATCAGCACTTGCAAGTGTCTGACCCCTTTGTGGCGTTTGAACGCCAGAATTGGGGGCTGCATGGGGGTTTAACGCCAGATTGCCACCCTTTTCTGGTATATGGACGCCAGAATTGGCTGTCCCTTGGGCATTTAACGCCACCTTTTCACCCCTTTCTGGTGTTTGAACGCCAAAATTATTCCTCTCTGGGCTCTTACTGCCCTCAGAGGGATTTTGGGTAGTGGTTTGGTTATCCTTTATTAGCTATTCCTTTCTTGGCTTCCTGCTACCTTGAATTGATACATTCAGTGTTTTCCCACTCCTTAATTGAACAGCTTGGCATTCTTCTGTTATATATTTAGATAGCTGCTATCTTGTCTGATCCAATTGTGCTTCCATATTTTGGTTGACATTTTTAGTGTCTTGGAGCATCTCTTTGAATTTTGTGAACTATTTTGTTATAATAAGCAATTGCTGATTGAGTTCAGCAACTTGTTCTTGAGGACTAAGTTCAGTGGATATTGCTTTAGCCTCTTCTTTCAGAGAGGACTCATTACTCAAGTACAGATGCTGATTTCTAGCAACTATATCAAAGAGCTCTTGAGCCTCTTCAATTGTCTTTCTCATATGTATAGATCCACCAGCTGAGTGATCTAGAGATATTTGAGCTTTTTCTGTAAGCCCATAGTAAAAGATGTCTAACTGCACCCACTCTGAAAACATTTCAGAGGGGCATTTCCTTAGCATCCCTCTGTACCTCTCCCAGGCATTATAAAGAGATTCATGATCCTCTTATTTAAAGCCTTGAATGTCCAGCCTTAGCTGTGTCATCCTTTTTAGAGGGAAATATTGATTCAGAAATTTATCTGACAATTATTTCCATGTTCTTATGTTTGTTGTGGGTTGGTTATTTAACCACCTCTTAGCTTGATCTTTTACAGCAAATGGAAACAGTAATAATCTGTAGACATCCTGATCCATTTTTTTATCACATACTATGTCAGTAATTTGTAAAAATTGTGCCAGAAACTCAGTAGGTTCTTCCTGTGGAAGACTGAAATACTGACAATTTTGCTGCACCATGATAATGAGCTGGGGATTTAGCTCAAAACTGCTGGCCTTGATGGGGGGTATACAGATACTACTCCCATATGCAGCAGTAATGGGGTTAGCATATGACCCCAGAGTCCTTCTGGACTGTTCATTTCCACTTAGGTCCATGATGGCGAAAGGGAGATGATGTGGATTGCAAATAAAATATATTTTTATTTTTATTTTATTTAATTAAAAACAAACCGAATAAATAAAAAAATAAGATAAAATAAAATAATTGGAAATTAAAATATAAATTTCGAAAACTAAAATGATTAATTAATTAAGAGGATTTGAAAAACTTTGGATGTGATTTTTGAAGAAGATTTTGAATTTTGGAATTTTAAAGCTAGGATAAGATAAAATAAAAATTTTAAAATAAAAATCCAAATTTTTGAAACTTTTGAATTTAATAAGGAAAAAGAAAAACAATAGATTGACACCAACAATACTTTGAATGTCAAGATGAACACCAACAATACTTTGAAGATCAGTATGAACACCAAGAACAAATTTTAAAAAAAAATTTAAGAAGATAGAAACAAAAAGGACACCAAACTTAAAAATTTTTATAATTTGGACACTAATAATTCAAAAATGTATAAGATAAACAGCAACAATCACCAAACAAGAAATTTTAAAGATCAAATAAGGAAAATTATCAAGAACAATTTGAAGATCAATAAAGAACTAAGAACATATAATTCAAAAACCGAAAGAAAAATAAAATCATGCAATTGACACCAAACTTAAAATATGAAACTAAACTCAAACAGAAGACTAAATTATGAAGTTATTGGTTTTTAAAAATTTTCGAAAATAGTTTAGAAAAATAAAATAAGGATTTTAAAATTTTAACCAAAAACAATAATAGAAGACTCAATGTTAGTGACTCTAAACCACAAAGACAATTTTTTTCCTAATCTAAGCAACAAAATAAACCATTAGTTGTCCAAACTCGAACAATCCCCGGCAACGGCGCCAAAAACTTGGTGCACGAAATTGTGATTACACTTTTCACAACTCCGCACAACTAACCAGCAAGAGCACTGGGTCGTCCAAGTAATACCTTATGTGAGTAAGGGTCGATCCCACGGAGATTGTCGGCTTGAAGCAAGCTATGGTTATTTTGTAAATCTTAGTCAGGAGATTAATGATAAGAGTGATTATATTTATAAAAAACAAATAACATAAAATAAATAGTACTTGTGATTCAGTAATGAGAAACAGGCTGAGGTTCCGGAGATGCTCTGTCATCTGAATCTCTGCTTTCCTACTGTCTTCTTCTCCAAACATGCATGGTTTCCTTCCATTGCAGGCTGTATGATCCTCTCGGATGAGAAATACCAGGCGCTGTCACCGCATGGCTAATCATCTGTCGGTTCTCACTAGCGTCGGAATAGGACCATTATTCTTTGCACACTGTCACTACGCCCAACATTTGCAAGTTTGAAGCACGTCACAGTCATCCCCTTTTAGATCCTACTCGGAATACCACAGACAAGGTTTTGACTTTTTAGATCTCAGGAATGCTGCCAATGATTCTAGCCTATACCACGAAGGTTCTAACCTCCGGACTCGGTCCGTGGATTAGAAACCCAAGAGATACGCACTCAAGCTGTCGCCCAATGACTACGTTGAGTTCAGATAGAACGGAGTGGTTGTCAGGCACGCATTCATAGGGTTGAGGATAATGATGAGTGTCACGGATCATCATATTCTCCACATTGAAGTACGAGTGAATATCTTAGAATAGAATCAAGCGTAATTAAATAGAAAACAGTAGTAATTGCATTAATCCATTGAAACACAGCAGAGCTCCTCACCCCCACCTATGGGGTTTAGAGACTCATGCCGTCAAAGGTACAATTGAAGTGTAAAAATATCATAAGTTGTAAAATGAATCTCTAAAAGTAGTTTTTATACTAGACTAGTAACCTAGGGTTATAGAAAATGAGTAACTAAGTGCAAATAGTGCAAAAATCCACTTTCGGGACCCACTTTGTGTGTGCTTGGGCTGAGCATTGAAGCGTTTTTGTGCTTAGGCTGTTCCTGGAGTTAAACACCAGCTCTGGTGCCAGTTTAGGCGTTTAACTCCAATTCTGGTGCCAGTTTGGGCGTTTTATGCCCGAATTTTTAGACTGAATTTAAACGCCAGTTTGGGCCATCAAATCTCGAGCAAGGTATAGACTATTATATATTGCTGGAAAGCTCAGGATGTCTACTTTCCAACGCAATTAAGAGCGCCCCAATTGAGCTTTTGTAGCTCCAAAAAATCCAGTTCGAGTGCAGGGAGGTCAGAATCCAACAGCATCTGCAGTCCTTTTTTAGCCTCTGAATCAGATATTTGCTCCAGCCCCTCAATTTCAGTCAGAAAATACCTAAAATCACAGAAAAATACACAAACTCATAGTAAAGTCCAGAAATGTGATTTTTGAATAAAAACTAATAAAAATATAATAAAAAGCAACTAAAACATACCAAAAACTATGTAAAAATAATGCCAAAAAGGGTATAAATTATCCTCTCATCAATGATCATGTGAAGTCATAAAAACAACTGCAGAATTAAAGCAAAATGAAAAATAGCATAAAAAATAGCACACCCTGGAGGACAGACTTACTGGCGTTTAAACGCTAGTAAGGATAGCAGAATGGGCGTTTAACGCCCAGCCTAGTAGCATTCTGGGCGTTAAATGCAGAATGGACAGCACTCTGGGCGTTTAACACCAGAAAGGGGTGTCTGGCATCTGGCTGGCGTTAATCGCCTGAAAGGGGCAGCAGACTGGCGTTTAACGCCAGGAAAGGTAGCAGAGCTGGCGTTTAACGCCAGGAAAGGTAGCAGAGTTGGCGTTTGAATGCCAGAATGGTGCAGGGAGCAGAATTCCTTGACACCACAGGATTTGTAGACCCCACAGGATCCCCACCTATCCCACCTTTTCTTCTCTCCTCTTCACACCTCTCCATAACACTCTTCCCCAAATACCCTTGACCAATCACGTCAATATCTCTTCCCCAAACACCATTCACCTATCAAATCCTACCCTCTTCCCCATATCCTCTTCACCACTAACATCCATCCATCATAAACCCCACTACCTCACCATTCAAATTCAAACCATTTCCCTCCCAAACCCATCCCTTCTTGACCAAATTCCCTCTCTCTCTTACCCTATAAATACCCCTCCTCACTACCTTCGATTTCACACATCATACACACTACCACCCCCTTGGCCGAAACCACTACTCCCTCCATCTCCTCCATTTTTTATTCTTCTACTCTTTTTTTTCTTCTTTTGCTCGAAGACGAGCAAACCTTTTATGTTTGGTCTGGAAAAAGCTAAGCTTTTTTGTTTTTCCCTAACCATCAATGGCACCTAAGGCCGGAGAAACCTCTAGAAAGAGGAAAGGGAAGGCGATTGCTTCCACCTCCGAGTCGTGGAAGATGGAGAGATTCATCTCAAAGGTCCATTAAGACTACTTCTATGAAGTTGTGGCCAAGAAAAAGGTGATTCCCGAGGTCCCCTTCAAGCTCAAAAAGAGTGAATATCCGGAGATCCGACATGAGATTCAAAGAAGAGGTTGGAAAACTCTCACTAACCCCATTCAACAAGTCAGAATCTTAATGGTTCAAGAGTTCTATGCCAATGCATGGATCACTAAGAACCATGATCAAAGTGTGAACCCGAACCCAAAGAATTGGCTCACAATGGTTCGGGGGAATTACTTGGATTTCAGTCCGGAAAATGTGAGGTTGACATTCAACTTACCAATGATGCAAGGAGATCCTCACCCTTTCACTAGAAGGGTCAACTTTGATCAAAGGTTGGACCAAATTCTTATGGACATCTTTGTGGAAGGAGCTCAATGGAAGAGAGACTCAAGAGGTAAGCCAGTTCAACTAAGAAGGCTTGACCTCAAACCCGTGGCTAGGGGATGGTTGGAGTTCATCCAACGCTCTATCATTCCTACTAGCAACCGTTCTGAAGTTACAATAGACCGGGCTATCATGATCCATAGCATCATGAATGGAGAGGAAGTAGAAGTTCATGAGATCATATCCCTAGAACTCTAGAAGGTGGCGGACAAGCCCTCCACTTTGGCAAGGTTAGCCTTCCCCCATCTCATTTGTACCCTATGCAATTCAGCTAGAATTGTCATAGAGGAAGACATCCTCATTGAAGGAGACAAGCCCATCACTAAGAAGAAGATGGAGCAAACAAGAGAGCCCACTCATGGACCTCAACAAGAGCATGAGGAAGTTCTTCATCTAGAAATCCCTGAGATTCCTCAAGGGATGCATTTTCCTCCACAAAACTATTGAGAGAAAATTAACACCTTCTTAGGAGAACTGAGTTCTAACATGGAGCAACTAAGGATGGAGCACCAAGAGCATTCCATCCTCCTCCATGAAATTAGAGAAGACCAAAGAGCCATGAGGGAGGAGCAATAAAGGTAAGGAAGAGACATAGAGGAGCTTAAGCACTCCATAAGATCTTCAAGAGGAAGAACTAGCAGCCATCACTAAGGTGGACCCGTTCTTTAATTTACTTGTTTTTATTTTTCTATTTTTTTTCGAATTCTATTCTTTATGTTTTGTCTATGTTTGTGTCTTTATTACATGATCATTAGTGTCTAGTGTCTATGTCTTAAAGCTATGAATGTCCTATGAATCTGTCACCTTTCTTAAATGAAAAAAATGTTTCTAACTACAAAAGAACAAGAAATGCATGGTTTCAAATTTTATCTTGAAATTAGTTTAATTATTTTGATGTGGTGGCAATACTTTTGTTTTTCTGAATGAATGCTTGAACACTGCATATTTTTGAATTTGTTGTTTATGAATGTTAAAATTGTTGGCTCTTGAAAGAATAATGAAAAAGGAAAAATGTTATTGATAATCTGAAAAATCAAAAAATTAATTCTTGATGCAAGAAAAAGCAGTGAAAAGCTTGCAAAAAAAAGAGAAAAAAAAGAAAAAAATATGCGAAAAAAAAGAAAAAAAATAGAAGAAGAAGAAAAAGAAAAAGCAAGCAGAAAAAGCCAATAACCCTTTAAACCAAAAGGCAAGGGTAAAAATGATCTAAGGCTTTGAGCATTAATGGATAGGAGGGCCCACAGGAATAAAATCCTGGCCTAAGTGGCTAAACAAAGCTGTCCCTAACCATGTGCTTGTGGCATGAAGGTGTCAAGTGAAAAGCTTGAGAAAGCTAACAACAAAAGAAAGCTTGTTGGGAGGCACTCAAAACAGGGGACATCAACTTACTCTTCTTTTCCCGTGAGGTCATTCCTCTTAACCAACTGGAAGAAGAGGAAGAAAGTTGAGAACAACATGTCAAGCTAATGATATTAAAAGAGCGCTTGTTAGGAGGCAACCCAACCGTAGGTAATATTTCCTTTCTTTGCTTTTTTTATTTTCAATAATTTGACATATGATTGCATTCTAAGTTTGGTGTTGCCATGCAACAATTTGATTTTCAATCTTCACTGGATACTTGCATCAATTCCAAGTGAAAGTGTCACACTAAGTTTGGTGTGCCACTTATCTCTCATGCAATGTATCATGCACACCCCATTTGTTTATGCAATCACATTATCTCTGTTTTTACTGCTTGTGCCTTTATTGTATCCTTAATTTTTCTTGCTTAAGCACATGCATTACTCACACTCCATTGTTTAAGACATTCATGACCCATCATAGACCCCATCACCACTGTTTTAATTGTTGCTTGAGGATAAGCAATCATTCTAAGTTTGGTGTGGGAAGGGGAAGAATAGGACGAAAAGGACAACAACAATGAAGATGAACTACAAGGTGGTAATGTTTCTTTTTCCTCTTACTTATTTCTAGCACTTTAAATTGCATGATTGTTTTCTAATTTCTCTGTATGCATATGTGTTGTGAATAAGCATAGCTTGATTGCTGAATTATAACATGTGCTATGACATTATGACTACCATCTTGAGTTTTGTGAGTCGAAATAAGTGAGTAATCATGATCATAAATAAACAAGGTAATTAAAGAAGAAGTTATCATGAGCTTATAAGTATTGGGAAGATAGCATGATTATTGTTGCTCAATTGCATTGGAATTTATTTGATTGAAGTTTTCATCTAGGACATTTTATGAAATTTTTGAAATCATGAAAACCTTGAAGAAGCAAATGCAAATAAGGCAAGAAAAGAAAAGGGAAAGAATGAGAAAGCTGAAGGCTCTGAGTACCAATGACAATTCAATTGTGAAGTACTTGTGGTGTTTATGTATCAAGCAAAAAGCTTGAAAATAAAACACTTAGAGACAAGGCTAGGCTCAAGTGTAAAATCACTCCCTCAAAGCTTAAGGCTCTGAGCATCAATGAGTAGAGAGTAAAGAAAAGAAACAAATGAGCTTAAAGAGTCCTCTAATTAAATGCTTGTGGTGCTTATGTATCAAGTGGTAATACTTGAAAATAAAGAATTTAGAGTCGTAGCTTTCAACAAATGGTGCAAAGCACCCAAGAAGCTAAGCTAAGAAAAGAATGAAAAGCTTGCTTCAAGGAAGGAACATAAAGAAAAAGATTTCATAAATTGAGCTAAATAGAAGCATCAATCATTTGAATCTCTTTTGTGATTGTAGCATGCATAAGAAACTAGCCAACCATGAACATAAAAATTGCCACCGTTCTCACCTTGGATTATCAAACTTTATTGCATGATTCTTTATTTGCTTGAGGACAAGCAAAGTTTAAGTTTGGTGTTGTGATGACTGCGCATCATGTTATGTTTTTCTATGTTTTTTCACCTTTAATTTTCATTAATCATGCTTAATTATTAAGTGTTTTTGTGCTTAAATCATAGATTACTTTCATCCCTTTGATTTTTATCTATTTTGTATAAAATGGTGGAAAAAGAAGCAAAAAGCACAAAAGAAAAAGAAGAAAAGAGTTTAAAAGCTGAAGCAGAGAAGATAAGAGAAAAAGCAGGGGAAAGCGCCTTTGGCGCTACGCTTTTTCTCAAAATCATTGCACAGCACAAGAGAGCACCTTTGGCGCTACATTACTCTTCAAGAGCGCTTGCGATAGAAGTTGCAAAATTCCGCTGGCGACGCGTACGCGTGGGTGACGCGTACGCGTGAAAGTGAAAATTTAGCTGGTGACACGTACGCGTGCGTGACGCGTACGCGTGGGTGACGCGTACGCGTGAAAGTGATGTTTTTGGAAGACCACACGTGGGCATGGATGAGGCGTACGCGTGGAAGAGCGCCCTCGGCGCGAACGCTACGCTCTTCTCAAGAGTGCTGACGACCACACGCACGCGTGGGTGATGCGTACGCGTGACCATTGCCAAAAAGCCTTATGACGTGCACGCATGGACGACGCGTACGCGTGGGTGCAAGAGCGCTACGCTTTCCTCAAAAATGCTACGCTAGCCTGGGAGCCTCATTTTTGCTCAATTAACTTCACTCCAAGTCCACTTAAACCTCAAGCAAGCAGAGCCCATTAACATCACTCAATCAAAGGCACAATAAGCATCTAGAATAGGAATTTTTATTCAATTGTAATTTTCTTTTCATTTTAGTTTGTATTTTAGGAGAGCCTATATAAAGGCCTCAGTTTCATAGAATTAAGAGACGGGAAAAAGGCTGGATTGAGGGAATTTCTGAGGGGGAGTCTTCGGACCCTCTCTGTTCACCATCATCTTCTTCTCTTTTCTTTCTTACTTATTAAATATTTTAGTTATGAATTACTAACTCTTTCCATAGGGGAAGAGAGCTCTATTGCTATTTGATTGATTAATTTGTTTTTATTCTTTTTCTTCTCTTCATCTCTCTTTGATTTACTTGAAGGATTTTCGTTCTTCATGCTTAGCATTCAATTATCTTGGAAAAGAGATTGAATGCAATTGGGTTTTATGGGAACCTTGGAAGAGGAAACGTAAAACCATGCTTGAAAATCCTTCTCACACTTAAGTAGATTTGGGTATGGATGGGATACGGTGACATTTAATCTCTCCATTATTTGGGTCTAAGAAAGTGTGTGGTATAATCAAGGACCAAGCTTCACCTCATCTCATGAGCAACTAGACCAAGGAATTGGCTATTGATCAAGATTGGAGAGATTGAGTTACCAAGGAATTGGGACTCAATCACTCATGATTGCCAAGAGGTTAATGAGTTGCATGATTGAAGATGAAATGAAATCAATTAATCTGGAGAATGCAATATCTCTTGATCCCAATGCTTATTTTATCTTTATTTCTTTTATTTACTTTATGGTTATTTACATTTTCTGTACTTTACATTTCCAGCACTTTACTTTCTTGTCCTTTATATTTACGTCATTTACTTTCCTGCACTTTATTGCTTTCCTTTACTTTCATGCAATTTACAATTCTGTTTGCTTATCACTCCAATATGAATCGTCTAACTAGGATAATCAATTAACTATTGTTTGCTTAATCCGTTAATCCTCGTGGGATTCGACCTCACTCTTGTGAGTTATTACTTGACGACAATTCGGTATACTTGCCGAAGAAATTCATTGTAGTGATATAGTGAAACTCCAATCATCAATAAGTATGATAGTCAAAAGGATACCAGCCGTAGCCCGCAGAGTTTAGGCCGACTAGTTAAATACAGACATGACAGAGTTTTTGATTTAAAATAGAATATGTATCCTGTCTCTCAAGTTTAGCCTCTAAGGCAACAAAGTATAAAGTACAAAAGTGAGAGTACTATAACAAAGTATCCAAAAGTACAAAAGATGATAAAAGATCCTCCGCTCCGTCCCCATCTTGCAATTCACCGAGGTGGGTTACCACCTACAATTGAAAAATAACAACAATATATGGTATGAGAATTGGAGGTTTTTGTATGGTAACAGTGCCCAATATGTAAGATATAAGGTTCTAGGACGCCAAAGGCAATCCTAAAACTTCACATAGCTTAAAATAAATAATTAACTTAAACCATAACAGGGTAATCTAAACTTAGAGAATTTCTAACTAATACCAAATCACACTGCTATATCCCACAGCCTTCACCAACCTACCCTCCACGCGATCCCATCGCCACCGCCTACCTAACCTCCTTACCACCAGTCAATCACAGATAATGCAAGCAAATAAAACACAAGTAGTATATATATGGCAGTTAAATCAACTAGCATTTAGGAATGTTATTCAAATAGGCATAACTAAAGTAATCAAAGCAAGCAAGCATGTAGAAGATGCATATGATGAATATCTATCCTATTTGGCTCATGATATCACTTGTCGGTTATAGTGCCAATCCCGACACAAAATCCAGTCGGCAACTGCCAGATTAGTCTCTCTGTTGCACATACTCAGGAGAAATAATTCCGAGGGATGAGTGCCGTATCACGATATCCATCAAAGGGTAACGTTCTGCGGGAGTGTGCCCAACCACCTTCCTCTAGATGCCATATGATTCCGTGGGATAATGCCCTACTACCTTGCAACCAGAGAGAAATGTGAGTGGGGAGCCCAGCTTCAACCCTTACATATCAACGTAGGCGGGAGACTACCTCAGCCCCTACGCCGGCACCGCTACCTCGACAAGTGGGAGACTGCCACAGCCCTTGCCCGAGGCGCATAGCCACTTACCAAATCAATGTATGTCACATGAGCGGAAGACTGCTACAGTTCTCACATCTGAACATAAGTGGGAGACTATCACAGCTCCTATGACAGAGAACAATTCATATCATAATCATATACTCAATCTCAAATATCACTGCTCATAGCACAAATCTGCTTATACTCATCTTTTTAGACATAATCATTCATGTTTCTCAAGTCATGGTCACCTCAACACTCTGCTCAGACACTCCAGCTATTCCATCCACATAACTTTCCAAGCCTAAATCACTGTCTTCTAAACCCATATATAAATTCACTAATCTCAAATCAAAACCCATCTATATTAGTCTTAGGGTCTAATTACTAGCCACAAGTCTTAATGAGAAGTTAAAGAAGTTTGGAAAGCTAGAAAACCCTTTAAAGAGAAGAAAACACATTTTTAGCAAAATAGGGGTCTTGCATACGCAAAACCTTGTACCGCATAAGCATGCCTTGAAATTTTGGGTGTCCACATATGCGGCACCCTGCTCGTGTGCGCAAGTGTTCCAACCCGAATAGAATGCTCATGTCGCGTGTAAAAATTCGCGTACGCAAGGGTAAAATTTGAACTTCCATGTACGCATGCAGTGCCCGCGTATGCGAGACTCCCATACAGTGAAGAATGCCCGCGTCGCATGCACTGTGTAACATACGCAACCTTTAGCAGACTTAAAAAAATTTAAAGCTGCAAAATTTTCAGATTTTTGCACTGAACATCAAAGGTTCATAACTTCCTCTACAAAATTCCATTTTTCTCAAAATTTATACCATTTTAAAGCTCTTAAAATTATAATTAAGTTAAAATAAAGATCACCAAATTTCAAAGTCTGAGGCTTAAGTTATGATCTGCCAAAGTTCAGTAAAAATAAGGTTTTACAAATTCTCTAGTTTCCAAAACTTCCAAAACCAAACTAATTCATATGCATTCTAAATCATGTCAAAACTCACCATTCAACACCCACAATCACATCCATATATTTCATCACTTACCATTCTATTTTTTCTATCATTTCCACACCTAATTTATCATTCAATTCACCAATTCCTCAATCAAATCTCAACAACCTTATTGATCAATAATATTCCATACATACAATCATCATTTATCATCATCATATTAACATTCCACCACAATCATATCTCAACCGTACCATTTATTCAACTTCCATCAACATGCATATAACACAATCACAATTTAAGCAACCATATAATCAATTCAATCCTATCCTATGGTCCACTAGTCTAAGTGTCTAGAAACATTACATATTACATAGAGGAAACCAAAACCATACCTTGGCCGATTTCCAATATGAACAAATTCACCAAATCTTGAATCCAATAAGCTTTTAACCACCAACACCACTTCCAATGCTCCCAATCAACTCCAAAAACACAATTTCAAGCTATACATACCAATATTACCACAATTAACACCTAGAGTTCATCAAATTCACAAATTCACAGGGGTAAAGAGGAATCTTACCTTTTCCAATGGTGTTTGGGCCATAAACCAATAGTAACCCACTATTGGATGGCACCTAAATAATCAAAACACAAAAATCTACTCAAAACCACAACCTATATTTTTGAAATTATTAGAGCTGAGGAATGCAGCAGAAATTTTGAGTTCTTACTTATAATGACTAGCTATAATTGACAGGCTCAGCAAGAGCTTTGCGTAGCCACAAACGGGACACAAATCGGAGCACTGTAGCTCAAGTTATAAGCAAAAGAGTGAGAGTGTGAATACTGTTTTAATGGTGGCTCTCTCTTCTCCCTCCCAACTTGGGCCCGATCCAACCCGTTAGCGTTTTTAGCCTGTTTGGCCTAATTTTAGGCCAAACCTTTGAAAGAGAATATTATTGTATAAGCTTTAGAATTGTCGTGGCACTTTGTTATCTTTTACTTTACGGTTTGAGATAAGGCTTAGGGTAATAGGGTGTTATATTTTAAAAGAGAATATTTGATTCTAATTCCTAGGATTGTAGCTAATTCTAGCGTTCTGCTCTTGATTCTTGTATTTGACACAAATTAATTAAACTAGATTATGAAAAATTGCCAAATGTGGCTTATATCTCATTCTAACATTATTTACATCAAAGGTAACAACTAGCAAGGTTTTCTTAAATTATTTTCATCTCTATTCAATATTTATTCATTAAGTTAAATTGAAAATTGTTCTTGATTCTTGTTTCTGACATTGTCTTAATTCTTCATTCATTAAGTTTGATTTGTTTTTATAGTTTTTGAGTTGAGTCTCTTCCTTTCTAATCTAGTTGTTGGGGATTAAAATATATTCAAATAGTTTTAGTTATTTTCTTTACATTGAGATTTGTATCTTTGCAGGGTGATGTGACCAATTAGTCTCCTATGCATGCTTGTGATTTTTTATTGTAGATAGCTAATTGCTCCATTGTAAGTGATAATTTCATTTCCTCGTGTAGAGTTAGAACCGTAAGGTAAAAGACTTAACTACTGAAGATACTCCTTCTTGCCGAGGATACAGAGCTTGTGTGTGAACCTAAAGACACCAAACTACCTTACGCTAAGTTGTCTGATCTCATGTGAAAAGATTGGTACTGCTGTGTATGATTGTATTTGGTTATATTTTGAGATTCTTCTTTATTTTAAACTAGCTATAGTTGATTATTTGACAGTGTGGCACTACTTTTTACAATGTTAAAATGATGAGTATAATGATTAATGAGTTATTTTTTAGCATTGTAAGATTTATGTTTGAATTGAGACTTTTTTCTTGTTGTTAAAATTGTTATTTGAAATTTGATCGGATTAAATCGAATTATTTTTTAAAAAAACTAAAATTTAAGTTTACTAGCAGATTTACCGAGGGACAAATCCGACAGTAAAATTATCGACAGAAAATTTTCGACGGTAATTAGTGACAAACAAAAAAATCTGCCACTAGTGAGGTTTATACCAACGGTATCTAGCAACTTTCTTGTAGTGTATCATTCCTTGTCTTAGAATGTACGCATCTTGTTTGCTTCACCTGTGTTTAGGGGTGGCAAAACGGATTAAACCCGTCGGGCCGACCCGCCGAACCCGCTAAAAAAGGCGGGTCGGACTAGGATTTGGAACCCGTCAAATTAAAATAATCCGCCAAATTTGCGGGTTTTGGCGGGGCGGGCCGGCCTGCTGGTCCAAAAATTTTTTTTTCCCTTTTTTTATTAAATAAAAGAGTAATTACTACTACAAAATTAATAATTATATAATTTTTGAATACTTTTTTTTCATTTTTTTATTTTTCTTTTAATTATTAACTTTATTTATTTTATTTTACAATTTCGTATATATGTTCAAATTAGGTGACTTATTTTTTAAAATAAAGATGGCTCTATTGACAAATATTATTTGAACAATTTTATTGAAGTTAAAAAAAAAAAGATAGTGAAAAAATTATATTATAATTTGACTATTGTTTATTTGTATTTAATTTTTTTAATTATTATTTTTTGGTTAATTTTAATTAATTTTATTTAAAAAGAACAGAGTCAAACGGGTTAGTCCGCCGACCCGCCAATCCGCCATAAAGTGGAACAGGCTAAAATTTTAAACCCACTTTAGTTGGTGGGGCGGGCCAGCCTGCTCCATTTATGGTGTGGGCCTAGGCGGGCGGGTCAGCCCGCTTTGCCACCCCTACCTGTGTTTATGTTTTTACATATTATCTTTTATGTTTTTAAGATAGGTCGGAAAAGAAAAAGACCCCGCCATCCCTGCTGATTTGCCAAAAGACTATTAAGGACGACCTAAAGAGTGAGAGTTAGGATATGGATACAAATGCGGCGGATGCACATGACGAATAACTTGATTGGGAAAGCTTCTGACCCTCGATCATAGTGAGCGCATAGTGGACTGTGTGACATTCAAGTGTGAGGAGAGGCTTAGAGCAACAATTTGGTTGTAAAAATGCTTTTTCCAAACACTTTCATATTTCACTTTTGTTATTACTATGTCTTTTAAATTTCATGTTAGCTATTTTATTACTTTGAGTTTTCTTTTAGTTTATATTACATCTTGTTTTGGTTTGTATATAAAAATATGTGTCTTGGATTTATTGAAAATTTTTAGAAATTAAGTACATACACGTGCATTAAATACTTGAACCATATGCATTTATTTTTTGAAATTATTTTTTTCTTTTTTTTGTTTTTTTAATACATACATTTTATATATATATATATATATATATATATATATATGTATTAAAAAAAACAAAAAAAAAAGAAAAAAAAACAAAAAAGGGATAAATGTTGTCCCAGAGAAAAAAATACTTAAAAGTAAATGCATATAGGATGTAAATTGAAAAAATGTATGGGTATGTGAAAAGTGAATCATAGGTAGCTAGATTCATGAATTAAGATTAAATAAGTTGTTATAGGTTAGGTGGAGGTTTAAGCTAATCAAAGATTCAAATTTTTAGTCCACTTGACCAAATATATCCTCAACTTTACCTTAGTCCTATTACAATCCTCTAAAGTTCTCATGATATTTATAAGCATACATTGAATTTTTATTGATTGTTCGAAGAAGAACAAGTTTTAAAAAGCAAGATTAAAAGAGAATGGAGTGAAACAACCCTATACACTAGAGCGATTAGAGAATAAACACATCCGATGTCAATTACTTAATTCTATGTTGCATCTATCATGAAAACCTTATCTTGCAAGTTTGTAATCTTTTAGAACTCAAATTGATTGCTGGCATTAAACTGATTGACATATTACTTTCGGCCTTCTATGCTCACATATATTCTTAAAAATTGATTCATTTTGACCAAATAGATAAAAGCTGGTCGGATTAGATAAAGTAATTGATTAGTGTTATGTAGCTTACACTTAATAAGTGTTGACATCTCTTAATCTTGTCTTTCTTAATGTTTTGCATGAAGATATATTTTTGTCTAAGTGTGGGAGAGTTGATAAATTCATATTTTATGATTTTGGATTGGAAAGAGTGAAATTTATCAACTTAACTTATACTTATTTCTTAAAAATGCATGCTTTTGTAAATTTTCTCCTAATTATACTTAATTGACTGAAACATGATTTTTAGACCTTTAAAATTGTCAAATTAATTTTACTTTTAGTCCATTCAATGTCTTGATATGTTTGTTTAAGTTATTTAAGGTTTAGGAGGCAAGAATGACTTGAAAAGATAGAAGAAAAGCATGTAAAAGTGAAAATTTCATGAAAAAATGAAGAATTGAAAAAATTGCAAAGATGTATAGCACCAAATCCAACGCGTGCCTCACTTAAAATGGCACGTGATTCGGGATTTTTAGCTCATTTTGGATGCAATCCAACTCATTTCTGAAGCATTTAAAGCAAACATTGAAGGAGAAGACACCAAATAGTCTTAAGTTTAGTTTTTAGCATGTTTTAGTGAATTTTAGAGAGAGAAGCTCCAACTTCTCTATAGAATTTTTAGGATTTTTATTTTAATTCTCTCTTGTTTTAGTTTTTAATCTTGTTTTAGCTTAGTTTTATTTATATTTTTTTGTTCATACTATCTTAGTTTGCTAGGATTCTCTTGTTAGTTTTTTGTTTTTGCTATATTTTAGTTTATGAACCATTGTTGAATTTTCAAGTTTCTATTAAAGCAGTTTGATATTTTATGTTTTGTTAGTTGTTGTTTATTTGAGATGTTGTTTTTGCTTTCTTGCATTTGGTAGTAGTAGTTTTTACTAATTCTTACAATTTATATACTTGATGTTTATGTATACCAAGTGTTTGATGAAATGCTTCTCTTAGTCGTAAAATAGATTTTTTCATTCTTAGCTTGGGTTGAAAACTTGGACGATCTTGAGTTGCTAATATCCAAGTTGATTGATAATTTAGAGATGCTAACTAATCTTATTTCTATTGACACTAATCTTTTACTAATTTAATTAGTAAGTTAGTTAGAACTTATAGATTAGAATTAATTAAGCCTAATTTGCTTTCTTCCATTCGTAGAGGTTGACGAATTAAATTTATATTTTTTGTAATTATCATGTTGTGGTTATGTTGTAGTTAATAGCAAGGATAATGATCCTTAACTCTTAGCCCTTGTCAAAATCTTTTTAGTATTTGATATTCGCTTTCTTATTCTTAATTATTTCTTACTTGCTCCTACTTTAATTTTTTTTATATTTACTTATTGTTTGCTCTTTTAAGTTCTTGCTATTTATATTTTCGTTTATCGTGATCAAACTCCTTTTCATAAGCAATGATATGCACTTGATTGTGATTTCTAAGAAGAATGAGTCGAAATTAAACTTTCAATTATTATTTTAAAATTGTGTGACACTTTTACTAAATTTTGAAGAACACTGAATTTTAATTTAAAATTATATCTAGAACGAATCTTAAATTTTAAATTTGTGAATATTTTAATACATCGAGTAGCCCCAGCCAACCACCAGCTTGCACTTGAGAGCCCCCGACCTACCCCCAAGTGACCTTAGTCAACTACGGTTTATTGGTGGTGTTGATAAAAACTTAAAAAGTGTGTTAAATAAATAGTCAAAATATAAAATTAAAATATTATAACAATTTTTTAAATTAATTCTTATTTTACATAATTAATTTTAAATAAATTTATTTTTAACTTAATTTATTTTAAATTAAATCAATTAAAAAATATTTTATTCCAAATATACTCTTATAAATATTAGACTTTTAATTTTTTTTTTTTTTTGGAAATTCATCCAAACACGTTTTTAATCGTACTCTTTCAGGAGTTCATATGTACTGTTCATCTCCAGCGCTAAGGCTTTAAGTTTTCATTCTTCTATGACTGATGTATCCAAGTGACTAAGTGTGTTGATTTGTTAACTGAAAACGGGAATGAAATTGGAGATTTTATACTAATGAAATAAGAAAACAAAACGACAATGCCACCAAGGGCAATTCAGTCCCAAAATTAATGTTTATAAATCGAAGGATCCTTTTAAAAATTTATTGTAATATTAGTGATGATATCAAAAATAAAATATTATTGGAAACAATTTTGAATTTAAGCAAAAATCATGCAGACCAACACATTACTTCACCCTCCAACAACTACAAAGTATTACTTTATTCTATGAAAAAATCTAAAATAATAGTTTTTATTGTTTAAGTATACTTATAAAGTCAAAGAGAAAATAATAATAATAATAATAATAATAATAATAATAATAATACATTGAATTTTAAGTAAATTAGAAAAAACAGTTTGATCAATGCAATAAGAAGATTTGGTATATTAATGTTTACAAACTGATGTTGGTAAAAATGTGTTTTTACAGAATTAAATTTGATGAAAACTAAATTAAAAAATCAATATAATTTATGTTTAGATACCTTTTGTCAAACATAATTAGTAAAAAATGAATATTATTTAGACTATGTTAGCCAAAATTACATTGGAATGCAAAATTTTTTTAAATTGACATAATTTCTATTATTCTTTATATTACTTTTGTAATTTACCTTTCACAATAAAATGAAATATGTTAAAAAGTAAATATTATTTTATGGTTTAAAAAATAAAAAATTTTATATTATGTAATTTCCAAAAAGCATACAATTAATAATCATATTTACTTTAAGTAAAATTATATTATTTTTCAATTTATGTAAAACAGTATTAATACCATTTAAAAAATTATATAAATTTATTAAAAAATCATTTTTATTAAAAAATTTTAGAATAAGTATTTAGTATTGGTATTATAAAATAATTACAATAAAATATAAAATCTACTTGATTGAAGAGTATTTAAATTTAAATTTTAACAATAAGATTGCTAAATATATGTTCTAATAATAAATTTATTTGAAAATCAAAATTAAATTATACTTACGCACATACTAAATTTAAGAATACAAAAAGTATATAAACAACAAAGTAAAACTACAAATATAATACGTCTGTTTAAATTTAATAATAATTTCTTAAATGTGCAAAATAATATTTTAAAAATTAATTAAAATAAGGTATTGATATATTATTTAATTTAATATCTCAAAATATAAGAACGTAAAAGTAAATGTCTACATTAGTTTGGCCTCAATGTGCATTTGAAGGGTGTACATGATCTGATCCGATACAAAGACTTAGTCTGAATTTAAAGAATTTAGAGGAGTTTTGGTTCCGTTAAGAGCAATCCGGTTAAATCCAAAAACAAAAAAACCAACTTCGTAAACCAATTTAATCAGGTCTAGAACAAAGCTCGAACTACCTAGACCCGACCAGGTATAAGAATTCTAGGGTTTTTTGTTCCTTCTTCACTTTTTTGTTAAGTTTATATCTTCGAATTGTTGTTACGTATTTTTCATGGTTTTAAGAATCCAAATTTATTTTTTTTATTGTTTACAACTAACCTGCTCACTTTTCTATATTTTGGAATGCTAATGAATTGTGCTATGAGTATATGACAATACAATATGTATTTTGTTGGATTTTTATTAGTGTTGTTATTTTTTATAACAGTTATAAATTCTTATTAGTGTTTAGATTCTAGAGTTTTCACTCTTAAATGTTTTTTATATTTGTTTATTTTAGGTTAGATTTTGTCATTTATACCGTTTATTTTAAAATTTCATTTTATTTTATTTTGTATTTATAAATTATAGTAATTTTAGATTTAATTTTTATTTAATTTGAATCTGGTATAATTGTAATCCAAATATAATAAAATTTTATCTGATCTAAAGTTGAATTCAAATCTAAAATTAAATCCAATAAATTTTTAAGGTCAATCTAAAGGCTAATTTTTTTTATATTGTTTAAATATATACGTAATACATTGTTATTGAAAGATTTGGTGTTTTTTTTATATGGTGTTTTATTTAAATCGGACGGTCTGATTTATTTAATGAAAAAAATAAACTACAAATCAGAGGGTCTGATTTATTTGAAGAAAAAAATATATTACAAATCAGATGTCCGTTTTGTATTTTATATTTTTTTTTATTTTTTAAAATAAAAATCGGACGATCCGATTTTAACATTAAATTTTTTTTTATTTTCGAAATCACAAAGCGAATCGTCCGATTTCTAATTGGTTTAAAAAATGAAACAAATTGAAAGATCCAAATTATTTAAACTATACTAGCGTAAAAAATTCATCTCTTCTCACATCATTGTAAAATACACTCCTCTCTCTCACATGAAAAAAAAAAAAAGCGCAATCTAAATTAGAATAAATCCAAGTTCATTGGATCCATCCACACCTCTGCCAAAAGCCACGTCACATTCGAGGAGCAAAAGATTCTCTAAACAACTTGGCTCTTCCTTCAAGAAATGCAAATTTGAATTTTAAGGATGTAACAGTAAGCCAAGCACCCATTGAAAGCCAGTAGAAGAGTTAGATTTATGAGTCCGACGATTTCTTGAGGCAATTTAAAACTTGGTTCTTCCTTCTAGAAATGCAAATATGAATTTTAAGAGCATCTCCAATGAGCAAGAAGTTGAGACTTTATTTTTTATAGGAGTAAAAATTTACAGTTGAAAAGATGAAAAAATAATTTCTGCACAGCTTTTAAAGAGAATGAGTCCATCTAAATCCAAATTCATATTGTCCAATAATAACTTGTAATTTGGTAACTTATTATAAAAATAAATAATTATATAAAATTTTAATTAATTAAATAATTATATTAAATAATTATATTTTTATTTAATTAATAATTTATATTAATAATTTAAATAATAATTAATTAAATAATTAAATTATAATTAATGTATTAATAATTATAATAATTAATTAAATTAAATAATTAAATTTTTATTTAATTAATAATTTATATTAATAATTATAATAATTAATTAGATTAAATAATTAAATTTTTATTTAATTAATAATTTATATTAATTATTTATATTTTTTGTATAAGTAATTTTATAAATTAGTATAATTTCGAATTATATATTGTCTATTTATTGTTATATATGATTTTTTTTATATTAATATCTTTTAATAATGAATTATTTTTAAATTTATAAATTTAAATAATATTATTAAAAAAAATAATTACATTAATTTTAAGTATTTTAATTAATTAATTAATTAAGTAGGACCACAATATGACTAAAGTTAGTTCTTCCTAATAGAAAAGAGAGAGATGCTTTGAGTTCCTATTTACTGTTTATGACGCAAAAGCTTATGTAAAATTATTTTTTATAGCAGGTGGGGTATAAATAGAGATTGAGATGAGTTCTCTACTGAAAATGATCTAAGAATGTAACAGTAAGCATAGAATACATTAAAAGCCCAATTGAATAATTAGATTTATGTGAATAAATTTTTTCAATTATTAAAAAAAATTAAAAATATAAACTATAATCTTTAATTTTTTATTTTTTTTCATATTTATTTTTTATTCTATTTATAAAATTAATAATAAAAAATTTTATTTTATTCTCTCAATTGTAAACAAATTAAAAGGATCCATTTCTTTAGATATGCGAATCCAAAAGTTCTTGAGGCAATTAATTCCAAGACACCTGGCAACTTATAATTGGCTAGAAATGTTTGGTACATGGGGTGGTTGGTGCGGCCCTCTTCGAACACGTGATATACAGTTATACACAGCATAAAAATTTGAATAATACTACGTGTACATTCAAATCAACTACTAAAATCAAAAATTAATATAAAATATATATTAAAATATAAATATATATTAAAAATAAATTAAATCACATATATATTTATATACAAATATATTAATAATTAATTTTAATGATTAATTTTAAAGTATAAATAATACTTTTGTAAAAATTTACAAGAGTTTATAAAAAGATTTCGCTATCTTATGTTATTAGGTTCAGATTAAAAAATATTAATTATATCTATTAATTATAATTTTTTTATATTAATTAATAATTTTTTGGTTTACTTAATTAATAAGATTTTTTCTTATTTTTTATGGTTAAATTAACTCTTAAAATTCTAGTTACATTATTAAAATTTTTTTCCAAAAAATTATGAATACAATTTAATTTTTAACTCAAACATATGTATAAACTTTCATTTAAAATTATCGTCTAAAATATTAGTGCCAAATTAGAGACCTTTTCATATTTTTCAACCCCTGAAAAAAAAAAAGAAAATCACTTCAAAAGATATTAATTTAAATTCAATACTCTATTTGAAAGATCAAGTAATATTTTTAATTATTGTTATTTTATATTTTTTTAACTAAATTACATTTAGCTCTAATCTTATTTGTTATCATGTTGCACTGATTATGTTTATTTTTCTGTAATATTAAGAATTTGGTCAATTATAGTATAAAGATGTAAATTTATGCAGAAAATACAGATATTCATTTTAAACCATACAAATTATTATTTAATAATACTAGTGACACTTATTAATAAATGATACATACGTGTAGCTATTTTCAACCACAAAAATATAATCTATACAAAATAAATCTTTATAATAATGTTTTTTAAAAGATTTTTTCTAGATGATAATTTAATATATTTATATCAATTTTTGTAAAATTATTATTTTTAATTACTCCCTTATGGATATTACGTTGTAGTGTAAAAGAAAGATTAAAAAAAATACTTAAGCTTGAATCAAAAATTAAATTATACTCATAATATATAGATATTATGTTGTTGTGATAAAAGAAAAATAAAAAAAAAATTTATATATTTGAGTAAAAATTAAATTGTACTCATAATATTTTTGAAAAAAATTTAATAATATAATTAAAATTTTAAGAATTAATTTAGTCATAAAAATATGAAAAAAAATGATATTAATTAAGTCAATTACTTACTAAATGACACACAAATTTATAATTAGTGGATACAAATTAATACAATTAATGTTTCTTAACTTATGTTCTAAGGGGCATACGATAGCAAAACCTATTTTATAATTAAAACTATTTCTCAATTATTTATAATCAAAAATCATAATTTATTCATTTGAGCGTTGATAATTTATATTTGTCTCTTGTAATAGTAACGGTACTCAACTACTCATGCATTAAATCTGTGTCTCGCCCAACAACTTTTTGTTCCAGTTTTCTTCTCTTGGTGGATCAATTATCAATATCTAATCCTTGCCCTATTATTTAATCAGAGAACAATTTTTCTTCTTCCATTATATCATTGCGATGATCGTGTGGTTTTAGTTTAACGCTGTAAGATTTTAGTTTTTATTTTGTTTTATTTAGTGGGTAGTTATCCTATAAAACATTTCTTTTTATGATTAGGATTATGCTAAATCTATATGTTTAGGACACAAGTTAGCAAAACTCTTATAAAATATATGTAAATACAATTAAATAAAAAATGAAATAATTTAACAAAATTATTTGAGAAATTACTCATTTTAAATATATTTTAAATATAATAATTAATTTGTAAATCAATAAATTTTCTTTTATAATTTATTTAAAAAATTGGTGCATGAAATAATGCTTAAATTAGCCAATGAATTATAGATCAAGACATAATTTTTCTATCTTCACTTATAAATTTCAGTTCGAGTTTCACTCCTTTAAATTAAAAAAAAAAAAAGAAATAACACTTAAATTAGTTCTTTAGATCCATCTAATTATCAACTTAGTCTCACAATTTTAAATCACAAAATCGAATTAATGTCTTAGTTACTAGTCAAGTTAATACTGTTGAGCAAGTGAATCTTCACTTATATTTTCTACACTAGATCTACACACTCATTTTTTACCATGTAATTCGTACCATACACATTTTTACAATGAATTAATATGGGTAAAATTAAAGAATGAGATATACCAGGTAACATATGAATGAAAATTATATAGCTTTTTATAGATTCTTGATAGACAAACCATCAATTTTAGTCATTTTAGTGAGTAGTCTCCTATTGGCCTTATACTCACTTAGAGAAAAAAGATAAAAAGAAAGGAAGGATACGCATCAATAGTAATTTAGTAGCAGCATACCAAGAATTTCGTTCATGACCTTCATGGTTGTTGATGGATGAAAGAAGCAAACTTTCGCAAAACTTCACGAGAATTCCCTTGATCTGGGAAGTGAACGTGTTGACTATGTGTCATACCCCAATGAATAACAAGCTCAATACTCCCACCCCAACCACTCTTCTTCAACGCCTCAACGTAGTTCTTTCCGGCAACCATCAACGAATCCTTCTCCGCCACACACACCAACACCCTCTCACACCCAAGCCTCCTTAAATCCTCCTCCGCCGGCTTCAGCCTCGGATCCTCCGGCCCCTTGTTATCCTTACACATGAACAGCCACTGCGCATCGTCCCCTATTCCACCAAAGAAAGGGTGGACCATAATCGCACCCTCTACCCTCACTCCTGGCGGAGATCCTGTTTTTCCGATTTGGCTAACCAACGTGTGGGTGATATTCCCGCCAGCGCTGCTTCCGGCGACGAAAAGACGCTGGAAGTCGCCGTGGTCGTTCAGCCAGGGCTCCGTCCCTGTTCCGTCCGCGTGCGACGTGACCCACTGGAAGGATCTCCAGGCGTCTTCGTAGCACGCGGGCAGTGGTCGGGCTGGAAACTTGCCATACTCGACGGAAACCGCGAGGACTTTGGCTTCGTTGGCGACGGCGGCGACGTGGTTGCTGTATTCTGGAGAGAAGGCGGACCTGGCACAGAAGCCGCTGCCATGGAAGAAGAGGAAGACAGGGAGTTTGTTATTGTTGGTTATTTTGGGGAGGAAGAGACGAGCGGAGACGGGAGGGTCGGATGAAATGACGGTGTCTTTGATGCGGAGGCCGGTGGCGGGGTCGTCGGAGGGAGGAAGGAATTTCGGTGGAGGACGGAGGACCTCCACCGTGCCGTCTTTGAAGACACGGAAGAAGGGGAACTCGTGTGTTACCTCCTTCTCTTGTGGGGCGGTGGTGACCATTTTTGTGTGTTGTGTGTGAGCAGAGAAGATTAGTGTTTGGGTTTTAGGAAGGAGAGTAGGTGGAGGAAGCGTCGGTTTATAACAAATAAAAGTTGCCAGTGGTGCATACTTGAAAATGCCTTTAGAAAGAAGCATCGTGTGACCCAGCAACAACTAAGCAACAAGAAAATGGACTTTTTATTTTTTATTTTTTCAGAACTTTTATTGATTAAGCTATTGTACTGGTTTAGTCATTTCTGCCCTTTGGTTTCAAGGTGTAATAAAAGTTTGGCAATATCTCATCTTTTTATTGTTTGGTTATAATATTTTATTCAAAAATATCTTCCATCCTTTTATTTGAGAATTCTCCAAAATTTATTTATATACTTAAATATAAAATAGTTAAAGTTTAATTTAACTTTTAATTTTTTTTGATATTGTAATTTTGAATAAGTCATTCAAATTTAATAATTTTATTAACTAAAATAATTTTTAATTTAAATAATATTATACTATTATATTTTACTTTTTTATTTATTTTTCTAATTTTATATATTTACAATTGTTTTATTTGATTTTTTTCAATTTTGACATAGTATCCAATCAAATTTGTATCAAAATCTCATCAATTCAAAAAGTAAATACGATTTTGCTTAAAACTCGAAATTTGCTCTGAAATTTACTAAGTGTTTATATTAAAAAGTTAATTGTATAAAAAAGAGATGAAATATTACTGATACTAGATTATGGTAAATATTGTAAATAATTGTAACAAAGAGAAATACACAAAATAAATGAAATCTTTAAAGAAATGTGAAAGTCAAATAGAAATTAAAAGAATACAAAATATTAAAAGAAAAAAAATAAAAAATAAATTAAAAGTTGACTCATACACTTACATTCAGTAATTTTTTTTGACGTCAATGTGACTTATATTTTGTAAAGTTTTAGTGTAATTATGAAGTATTCTGATTTAAGTCTCCTTATTTTTCTAAACGTCTTCTATTTATTGGTAATGATGTTAATTTGTTTATTTTTTTCCTCTTTTCCATGATCTAGTTCCCTTGACTTTTTGTGACCCATGATCTCGTTTTGATGACCAATATAATAAACCTTGTTCTCTAAGCCGAAAACCCCACATCTTCTGCTTTATCTTGGTCACTAAGCTTTTATCCTCACGTTCTTTATTTACCACGAGCTAAATAATTTTTTTCAAGTGTCACTAGTAAACTTCAACCTCTGTACTTTTCGACTTGACTCGTGTCACGCATAGTGCAATCGGCGCTTTTTTTTTTTTATCATGGTCGAATCACAGTATGTCGAATTGTTGTACTAACAACAATATATTATTTTAAAAATATTTTTATTTTTAGAGCTCAAACCAAAAGTCGACGTAGCTTTAGCCCTTTAGCTTAGCTCTCAAGACACTCTCTCACTATTGATAGCACAACTATTAAAAATAAAATTTGGTAAATTATTTTTAATATGATGCATAAATAAATATATTATAGCAGCATAATAGGAGTTGTGTGAATTACTTTAATATAGGTATCAAAAATTGGTGTCGTTCGTTTGTCTATAGGTGTGTGTATGTAGGAATATATGCAAATTGGATCGAATTAAAAATGGTCAAAATCTCTATTTAATTTAGATTAAAATTATCAAATTAAATTGGATCTAATACCTGTATATTTTAGGCTTGAATTCGGTCCATAACCTTACAGATAATATCTAATTAGATATCGAATATAATTGGTTTAATAAAAGGTTTCTTAAAAATTCAAAATTTATCAATTTGTGAATTTAGTTTTGTTTTTACAGTCAAAAATTGCAAAAATCAAATTTGTATGATTTTTAGTAACTGTGCCAATGAAAATAAAAATGATTTAATTTTTCATTTTTGCACACACTCCCAATTAAAATAGATTAATTTTTCTCTCACATTTTCTTAATCACTACAAGCAAAAATGGCAATAAAAAAGAAGAAAGAAAAAATATCTTTTTTGTAGGTTATTTTTTCCTTAAATCTCTTTTCTCTTTTTTTTTTTTTTATATTTTGTTAGTAGTTATTGAAAAAATGTGAGAGAAAAAATTGATCAATTTTTATTGACAGTACGTGTAAAATTAAAAAAATTAAATATTTTTTATTTTTCTAACACAATCATAAAAAACTATCAACTATACAAATATAATTTTTATAGTTTTTTAGGGTTAAATATGATTTTGGTCCCTAAGGTTAAGACGAAAATAGGACAAAAATATTAGGGGTAAAAACTATACATTACTCTTAGAAAAATTACCAAATCAAGTAAAGTGACAATCAATTTTAATGGTATATATTGCATTACGAATAAATTACATTATGGATTCAAGATTTTTACTCATACTTATAGAATGACTAGTATATAAATATTTAGAAAAAGAAAAAAAGAACATGGTATATATACAATAAAATATAAATTTTACTTTTTAATTTCTAATATATCAAACATTTTAATATTTAGTTTAATTAAATTTTATTTTTAACTTTTAAATAAATTTTAATTTTTCTTCAATAATTTTAGTTTTTTTATGACAGATAATTATTCAATTTATTTTTAATATTGCTCTTAATCAAAATGGTATCATTTATATTTTGCTGTATATGTACTTTGCTCTTTTTTTCTTTTCTGCAAGTTTATATACTAGCCATTTTATAAACAGTTTATGATAAGTAAAAATTTTTAAGAGTAAAATAAAAAAAAAAGATAAATTTACATAAAATGAAAGTAACGTGATTAAGAGTAATTTACTTAGTTGTGATTAAAAAATAATTGAATAACTATGTATCGTAAAAAAAATTGATATGATTAAAGAATAAAATAAAAAATTTATTTCAAAGTTAAAAAAATTTTATTTAAATTAAATATTAAAGAAATTCGATACATTAGAGACAAAAAGATATAATTTATACTTTATTATATATGTATCACACTCATGGTGTAATACTCTATCATTCAAATCCTTAGACTCGAGTTATAAGTCAATGATAACAAGGTGGTACGACTTAAATATATATATATATATATATATATATATATATATATATATATATATATATATATATATATATATATATATATATATATATATTATGAATTTATTAATCGAGAAGCCTGAAAAAGGAACAAAATAAAATCGCGAGCACAAACACACACGTATCGAACATCGCCCGATCGATAAAGTAGAGAAAAATAAGAACTTAACGGAAGAATAGAATAAGGAGACATGTATAAATATATATGTATAATATCTATTAGTCTCGGCAGTAGAGTTTAAACCAGCTAGAGTTACAGAAGTAAAACAGTTGATAAACATAACCTGTCTCTCCACGAATACATCGTACTCCTTTATAGGCAACTTTTCATAGGAAACAACTACATGATATAAGTTTTCCAAAATAAGAGAAAAGAGATGCTAAACAAAATACAAAACAGAAATCAAAGTAAACTTTACTGTCTTTCAGATGAGTTACAGTTCACTGCTGAGCACTAAGACCTACATCTGAAAAATAAAAGAGATATACAGAATGAGAACCTCCAATCCATAGGTTCCCAGTACAGTAAAAATGCCAAATAAATACAATCTAAGACAATATGAAATTCACTAAGAAATCTTAATCTCCATGCATCAATATTTCCATCCTGGGTTCTCACTAATTCGTAATTAGGCAACTATCATTGTAAGACCCAGAATTTTCGAAAAATATTATAATGAATTAATTTCAATTTATTTATTCATTAAAGTCTTTATTTTTAGAAATTATTTTATTAAAAGTAATTAAATCAAGTTTTTGATAATTAAATTAGAAATTTTACTTAATCTCATAAATATTGAATAATTTTATATATTTAAATTATACAACTTAATAGTTGTAAGATAATAAGAATTTTATATGATTTAGTTTAAATAATTAAAATTTTGAAATTTAATATTTTAATTTTTAGACACAAAGAAAATAAATTATATTATCTCTAATTTTAAATTAGAATACTTGATTAAACGCCAATTAGAAAATTGATAATTAAATAATATTTTAAAAAAAATAATTTGAAGGTATTAAATTAGATTTTTAATTAATACTTTCTATATCCCGATTTGATTAAAAAATTACCAAATCTCAATTTACCCAAAATTTCTAATTTTTATTTGCCCCAAATTAAACCCTAATTCCCAAATCAAAACTCTATCCCTAACCTTAATCTACCCTAACCTAACCTTAACTTCACTACCCTCATCCTCACCCATACACCTCATCGCCACACACCACAGCCGCCATTCACCCTCTTTTACCCTTTTCTTCCTCAATCACATGCAAAACAAACCCCCCCCACACACACACATACACACACAGAAAAACGGAAAAGAGAGGGAGGAAAGGTTGTGAGGAGGAGGAGAGAAGAGGGAGGACGGCGCCGGCGAGCGTCGCTGCCACTGCGCCGTCGTGATACACGTAGGAGGGAGGCCGAGGATGAGCGGCGCTGAGGAGAAAGGAAGACACGAGCCACAGCCGAGATGGAGAAAATGCCGCCATGTTTGGTTGTTGCCAACGCGTCCTATTCCACCGCTACAGTCGTCGCCAAGGAAAGTCACCACCGCCATTGTCTTCATCACGAGCCTGCGAGGTAGCTACCAGCTTCCACCGCCATCGCATCTTCCGTCATTGCCGCCGCTGAGAACACACGAGAGAGGAGATAGAACCGTGAAGCAGGGAATCGCGCATTGCCGTCACGCCTTCATCACCGTCGAACCCATTTTGCTGCTTGCGTCGCCACTGTCTCGCCGCTAGAGCCGCATCACCGTCACGAATTGCCGCTGTTCCGGCTGTCAAAAACCGCCGCTTATCTGAAGCCTCTGTCTGGATAAGCTCTAACCTTGCTTTCAAATCTCCCTATTCGTTAAGTCCGTTGTTACCGTGAGCGTGTTGATGAGGATGTTGTACTAGGTTTAAGGTTATCGTGAGTTTTCTGTTGTACACCAACACTAGAGCTGCCGCTACTTGGCTCAGTTATTTCTTCTCGGTTGCGGTAAGTGTTTCTGTTTCAAAAAGCCCTTTAGTCATTATTCTGTTACCTTACGCTGAGATTTTGTGGCGTTAATTTCTATAAGATTGAGTCTCAGTTATTCTATGTTGTGATTAGAGTTGCTGTGATTGTTGTGGAATTTGGTTGGAGTTGAGGTTGTGGCTGCCGAGGTTACATGCCGAGAAGAAGGGGTTTTGACGCGCTGTATAGCTTTCGAGTTTTGACGAGTTGAGGTAGGGGTTTTTCGTAAAATTTATTTATATTAGAGAATTGTTATAAATAGATATTTATATGAAAAATATATTTCTGTGAGTATATTTGTCTTATGAATGGGACTGTTTGCTGGATTGAAATACTGATTGCTAAGAGATGTATGGTTGTTGATAAAAACTTGATTTGTAAAGTCATCTGATTGAATATTATGAAAAGTGATTTTTCTTGGTTTTGGAGTTAATTTAATAATGTAAATGAATCGGTTTTGGAAATGATTTGAGACATGAAATGAATTGATTTTGGAAGCAGTTTGATTTTATAAATGATTTAATATTGGTGCTGGTTTGACTTTGAAAAAGATTTATTATTGGGATTGGTTCTATTTGAAAATAATTTGATATTAGAATTGGTTGAATTTTGGAAAAGGATTGAGATTTAGAAATGGTTGAGGAATGTTTGGATGAGACCCAAAAAAGGTGGCAGAATCCGAGTTTTAGAGGAGACGCTGTCGAAATTTTTATAAAAATCGAAAGTTTCATTTGAAATGCTTACTAGAAGGATTTGGGTTTTAATTTAGGATCTTGTAATTTGATTTTGAGTTATTCAGTAAAGAATGAATTATGGTTGCAAAAATGATGATTTGTGAATTTGATTAAGAGTTGAGACTTGGGGTAAGAGGCAGTGGCGTTTGTCCGCTTGCTCCGGGAAAAAGATAAGAAATAAGAATATTGAAAAATGAGTTTGAATTATGAAATTGAATTGAATGATATTAAGAATGGATTTGAAAATGAGATTGAATTTTGATTGAGATATATGTAACCGAGTAAGATGCAGTGGTGTTATCCATTTGCTCCGGATAAGAGTTCGAGACTTCAGGTAAGATGCAAGGGTTGACTTCTGTTGCCGTTTGCTTCAGGTTGAGAACTGTAATACCACCTGGGTAAGAGGAAGGGTGAAGTTGTCCCCTGCTCTGGGTACGCAGGTAAGATGCAAAGGTTGAGGCGAGGTCCCACTTGCTCCGTGTTTGGTGTTCTGTCCAATGGTTAGCTACCAGGACATGTCGGGTTGACTGTATAACTGACAGATGAGCTCATTAGCCATAGGATAGGCATGCATCATATGCATTTGTATGCTTTGCTTGAGTTTGAATTTGCTTTGGTTTGTCTAATTGTTAAACTGTTATTAACTACTACCTGAGCTATTTGCTATAACTGCTATCTAAACATGTGCTTTCCTTGTCTATTTTGCCTGTGTTTGTCTTGGTGTGCTACTTTTGAGATTGAGTTTTAGTGCTGAATTGATGATTGTGTTGGTTGATTTCATGGTTAGTTTTTTACTGAGGTTTTAGTTAAGTATGAAAAATCAAGGTGGTTCAGCATAGACTTAATGAACCTATGCTTGGAACAGGTTGATCATTCATACAGTCTAAAAAACCGATTAAGATTTTCTTATAAGAAAAGAAAGGTTTTGGATTTTTGGATATTTAAATATTGATTTTCAAATAGGATGTTTGGATGACTAGTCGTTGTTTTTTAAAAGATTCATAGGACGAACGATAATTACTGAGCTTGAAGATAGATTTCTCTTTAAATATCTTATTATGACAATTCTAAAACTCCGTGGTGAGACTGTGTGGTTAGGTTCTCACCCCCTATAGCTTTATCTTTTCAAGAAATGGAGGAAGAAGCTTACAAAGAGCTTCATTGCATTTTGCTTATACGATGTTTTAGTTTAGATATTATTCTTCCCTCGCCATTAATATTATATTGTTGTAAGAGGGATAGGAAACCTGTTTGTAATAAAACGCATGTATTTTTATTTGTAAATACTTGTATAAGGAGTCTAGTACGTATATATGTATATGAGTAATGTGATTGAGTTCTAGTTTTATTTGCCTGTTTGTTTTTTTACTTAAAAGTATTTTTCAATTTTTTCAAAGAAATTAGCAATATGATTTCGAGTAAAAGGCTAATATTTTATTATTGAGTATATGAAGTTGTCGTAATACTACTTGCTATCAGAGTGGCGCAGTCGGAAGCGTGACATTATGATAGTGAGGGTGTTACAATCATAAGGGATTCTACTCTAATTTACTTTCCTCTTTATTTCCACACCAGTCCAACTTCAACCAGAACAGCCCTCAGATAATTCGACTAAGTGATTTTATATCAACACATCAACTCTCCATCCGGAGCAAGTGGAATCACTCAACTGCATCTACCCAGGGATCTCAAATCATCTCATTCAATATTTATCTTTATTATTCAATCATTTCGTCATTTCATATCAACAAAGACAGCCCTCAGCGTCAACCGACACCAGTATGAGAGACCTCTCAGTTATCAAATACAAGCACAACCATGACAAGTAGCAAACCTAAACAATTGAATCAAATTCAGATGATGCATGTCTGTCCTACTAGCCATGAGCTCACGTGTCAATTACTTTGCCAGAATTCGACACATCCGGTAGCTAACTCAGACATTGTCCTATCTGCTGTCTACTCGCTGTATAGTAAAGCCTTGTAGGGTGAGTGTCCTGTACACCTCACAGAGTTAATACTCTGTATATATCGTAGGGTGAGTGCCCTCTAAACCTCACAAACAGTGAAAATCTCACATAGTTAAGTGCTCTATACACCTTTGCAGAATTAAGTATTCTGTATACCTCGCAAATACACAAGCCTGTATCTCTCACAGAGTTAGTACCCTGTTATATCATCGTACAACCATTCATAATTTCACCACAATACAAAAAATTTGGTAATTACGGCAGTTTTTTAGGATTATTACGACGGTTTGAACCACCATTATTACCTTAAACGGTGCTCAAGAAAGAACGCCATAATTTGAAGCACCATTTGGTTATTACGGCAGTTTTCAAAAAACCGCCACAATTACCTAGTTAAAACGGCGGTTTTTATTTCTTGATAAAATGGCATTTTTTTGTTGGTTAAAACGACGGGTCAAACCACCGTTATTTTCTGATAAAACAGTGCCTATTTAGTTGGTTAAAACGGCGATTTTAATCCGCCATAATTTCCAAAGAAAATGGCATTTTTTATTTGTTAAAACGGCAGTTCAAACCACCATTATTTTCAGGTAAAATAATTTTGGTTGGTTAACATGGCGTTTCATGTTGTTTAAAATGACAGTATTTATTGTTTAAAAATGTTAATTTAAAACCGCCATTTTTTTCGAGTTAAAATGACGTTTTATTTGTTTAAAATGGCATTTACAAGCCGCCATTTTTACCGGATAAAAGTGATATTTTTTATCGTTTAAAAAGATAGTTTCAACCGTCGTTTTTACAACGTTAAACAAATAATTTTTTGTTTAAAATTTTACAATAACAAGAAATCATAACTCATAAACAAAATATTACGTAACTCATAAATAAAGTATTAAACATAATATATTATATTTTATTATTGAAAATCAAAAGTTCTTATACAAATAAAGTATCAAATATAACATGGTTTTATAATTCTAAACATAACATATAGCTAAAGATACATCAAATCTCCATCATAAATATCCTAAATTATTGAATTATGATGGCTCTACCTAATATATTATATATCTATTTAGCAAAATTGTTGCTTTCTAAGAAATAATATCATAGAATAGAAAATTCATATGGAAATGATAAAAAGGAGTACGAAACACCTTGACTTTTAGATAGATGTGGAATTAGATTCTTTTCCTCCAAGCATTCGAATAATAGCTTCCAGGAGTTTAATATCATTATCACGCTTTGCAATTTCTTCTTGCTTTGCGCGTAACTCTTCCATGTGCAGCTCAAACACCTCTGCAATGAAAATCAACAAGCAGAGTTGCATTCAATTTCTGATTGCAAATCCCAAAATCTACCCCTTCTCCCCAACCAAAACAGGATTTGAAACTAGGAACCGCAGGTTGAAGTTTCCAGGCACAATGGGATCAACACAATTTCAAAAATTCAAGACATGGCTACTACATCAGTGTGTATTATGTGTAACTGAATATGGACTTAACTACTTCCTAATAAAAATGAACAACTTGATAATTTCTTCAATCAAAATCAACATGCATAGCTCATTTATATTGAAGGACAACAAAAAATAAAAAACGAGTTACTCTAGATTAAAACAGGCATTTGCAAATTATTATTATAGTTTGAGTTCTAAGGATTCATGGTGAACATACTTGTGGTGTTCTCAAGCTCTTTGGTGACCTCTTGCACATTCAATTTAAAAGCTCTCTATACTGCTTCAGCCTGTCGCTTCTCAGAGCGAGTGTAGGCAGCTCCAGATTGGATGCATTCTCTGTCACATTAATAAAATTATTACTATTAGCTATAATAACATTTTCAACAAGATAGTTAACAAAATAAGCAACAGAAGAAGAGTGCTATCACTAATGGATTCACCCATAAAGGGCACAACCACATCAGCTAAATCTCCTTCCGTAGAACAACAAAATAAAAAAATTTTCAATATATTGAACTTCAAGTAATAGAACACCTTCGATAGTTTTGAAAACATGATACCATACCATTTTTTGAAGAACAAAGCCTAGTCCATATGGACATAGAAAAAGATACTTAAACACCTCTACAACAACAAATTGTATTCATGATCTTAATTTATATAACATATTTTATGTCTTAGCATTACAAAGACTGAAAAAAGTAAATCATATTCCAGAAGAAAGGAAAATGTCATTGACGTTATATGTTTGACATGAGCTAGATAGAAAGTTCAGTTAATTGCACAGAAATATAAATTAAAAACTAATTATACAGAAATATAAATTAGAAATATCCTAATTTCAAGTTTTTTTTTAATTCAATAAACTAATGGAAAACTTTAGTTAATGTTTCCTACTTTTTTTTTAAAATGAATATTTACTTTTAACCAAATTAAATTTTAAAAAATGGACGTTTATTTTAAATAAAATAAAAAGTAATATTTTATCATTTTTTATGAAGTGCAAAATTGTTATTCCAAAACACTTAATATCATCCCTCATTATCCTTTTCAATTATATCTTGTTCCTTTTCTTTATTTATTTTATAATAATTACACTAATAGATAAAGTGGAGGCAAACCTCATTAACAAAAATATATAGGTTTAATTACTTTGTTGGTCCCTATAGTTTCATCAAATTTTCAATTAGGTCCCTATACTTTTTTTCCTTTTAATTAGGTCCCTGAATCAATTTAAAGTTTTTAATTAAGTCCCTACCGTTGTAAAACCGTTTAGATTAACGGAATATTCCGTTCCTAAATTAAAGATACCATTAAATTTATAAAATAATCCTTTTCTTTTTTTTCAAAATGACAATATAGCCCTCTCCACCCTTTCTCTTTCTCTCTCTCTCTCTCTCTCTCTCCCTGAATCCCCCATTTCCAAAGCTGAACATCGTTTCTCAAGAACTCCTCGGGCACTCTATCCATCCTTTTGCTTGTCGTAGATGTCCTCCTCCATGATTTTGGAAGCCGTCGTTCATCCTCGACCGCCACTGCTGCCACCGATGAAGTCATTTCCAATGCCTCCGACGCCTGCAAAGTCGCTGCTGCCATCGCCGACTCCGGTATGCCTCTGTCGTGGTTGCTGACTTCATTTTTGTTGTTCCTGCCACCGGTAGCCACCACCATCGTTTCTACTTTCTCCAATGTTGCCTCACCCTATCGCTGAGCCCAGCCCCCCAAAAAAGAAAATCAGAATTCCTCCAATTTCCCGTCGTTTTTGCTTCCTCCATTCCCCCTTTCATCTAATTTCAAAATTGAATTCCATGTTTTCACTGACTGAACCAGAGTGCATCTTAGGTTTATGAAATTTTGGATAATGCTGTTGACGAGGCTCAAGCTGGATTTGCTTTCAAGATTGATGTTATTTTACAATCAGATGGTTTTGTAACCATAACTGACGATGGTTTTGTAATCAGATTGATATTGTGCTTATGGAATTACTAAAGTTTGTAGTACATATTTTTCAATGTTTTTAGTTCTTGAAACTTCTACTACAACAAGTAATTCCATTCTGAAAAGTTAAATCTGACTTTTGAGCTATTTGAGCTACTTTTACTATCTATTGAGTGATTTTGAGCTTTTAACTATACATACTAATTTCACTCATGGAATGCAGATTCCTACCGACTTACATCCAGTTACAAAAAAATCGGCTTTGGAGACAGTGTTGACGGTATTGTTCCACATGTGTTGAAGAATCGAAGCTAACAAGATAGAGAGACAAGGAGCCACAAGAGGTAAGATAAGGATGCCGTTTTTATCTGTTAACAACCGCACAAGTGAACAGAGGTTGTTTCAATGAACGCATATCTCTGATGGAGAGTGGACTGGGACTGTGAATAGAGGTGCATATCTCTGTTGGAGCTTGTGAACGATGGAGACAATGTTCTTGTGTTTTTCTTGCTTTGCTTGTTAGTTAGAGATTTCTAAAGATAGTTGGTTTGTATCCATGTTCACAAGGTATGAGGAGAACAGTGGAGGAGAAAGGAGAGGAAAGGCGAAGAAAATTAGAACTTGAGAATGGGTTGAGAATGGGTTATTCGTAAAGAATAAACTACGGGTATAATGGTAAATTTACTTTTTTTTAACGGTTTTTGTAATGTTTGCTGTCAAGAGGGACCTAATTAAAACAAAAAATTGGTTTAAGGACATAATTAAAAGAAAAAAAGTATAAGGATCTAATTAAAAATTTCGCAAAAAATTATAGGGACCAACAGAGTAATTAAACCAAATATATAATTACGTAGCAAATTGTGGATATACGTGTTAGGATGGGAGTAGTATATATTAGTAATTATTAGGTGAGACTAGTTGTAAAACCCATAATTTTTGAAAATTTTATTATAAATTAATTTTAAATTTAATTATTTATTTATAAATTTAATTTCAGAAATTTCTTTATTAAAGATAATTAAAGTAAGTTTTGATTAATTGAGTTTGAAATAAATTAAGATTCTTATTCAATTTTATCATTATTGAAGTATTTTCTATAGTTAAATTATAAAGTTGGTAGTTATGAAATAATAAAAATTTTACATGATTTAAGTTAGATAATTAATATTTTAAATTTTAATACTTATGTTTTCGAAAATAAAGAAATTAATTATATTATCCCTAATTCTTGGATCTGAATATTTTATTGAAAATAATTGGTAAAATTGATGAACAAATAGTATTTTCTATATATAATTAGTGTTGGATTTAATTTGGGTTTCAATTACTATATTATTCCTATTTTATTTGAAGTTACTAAACTACCCCTAACCCTAATTTTTGTTATACCCATCCCCTTCCATTTTCCTCTTCATGCTGCGCAGCCCCAACCCTTTCCTCACTCTCTTCTCTGCACAGCACACACACACACACACACACACAAATATATGAAAGAGAGAAAGGAAGAAATCACGGAGGGCCGAGGGGGAGATGAGCGCGCTGCCGGCAAGGGAGGGCGACACCGCCGTTGTTTGTCGCGCCCTGCTGCACCGCCGCCATTGTCCGTCGTGTCGTCATTGGACCTTGGAGGGAGACCACGCCACCGAGCCATCGCCGCCGAACCATCCACAAGCCGCTGTCGCACACCAGAGGAGAGAGAGATCGGGTAGAGAGAGAGGGGGAGAGAGAGAGAGAGAGAGAGAGAGAGAGAGAGAGAGAGAGAGAGAGAGAGAGCTCATGAGGGAGCCACCGCGGGAGGGAGGCCACCATCGTGTCCTGCTGCTTGCGACGTCGCCGTTCGTCCTCTCCGTTTCCAGACGCCGCCGTTGGAGTCACGAACATAGAACGCACACGAGGGAACCGTCGCGGAGCTGCCGTCGCCGCCGCATTGCTGGGCTCACTGTCGTTCGGAGCTCCTCGCCACTGCTGCTACCGCTGGAAACCGCCTTTGAAGCCTGTGTGTAACACCCTAATTAGCCTAAGCCTTACCTCGCGTCGTAAAGCAAAGATTAATCAATGGTTACGTCAATTCTAAAGCTTATACATATTTATATATAGAAGAAGTAATATATTCTAGAAGCCCGATGAAGGATACAACTCAAAAATAGGATTTGAAAAGCGCAAAATGTACTCACGAAGCTACAAACTTAACGCACGAGATATATATATAACAAATATGAGAGTATAGTAATGTAAAGATCTAGTCGCGGCTCTCGGAGTTTAAGCCGGCTAGCTATATACAGACAATACAGAAATCTGAAAGTTAAAACAGCTTATACAAGTTTTTCTCTCCAAATAAGCCTCTATGCAAAAGTATATACAAAAGATGAGAGATATAAACAAAATAAGCCAAAAGACTCCAAAATATATCCAGGATCATCCGCTCTGTCACCATCAAAACAATTCACCGAGGTGGGTTGTGACCTGTATCTGAAAACAATAACAGAATATGGTATGAGAACCGGAGGTTCTCAGTATGTTAACAGTGCCCAGTGATGTAAGATATAAGACTCCGAGATGCCAGAGGCAATCCTAGAACTTCATATCCATCACAGGATTCATCTTAAAGCACAACTAAAACAGTAAAGCATAACTTAAAACCTTAACATATTTAAAATGAGTAATCTATCTTAGTGGATTTTCTAACTAACAACTCCCCGCTATCCCACAGCCTTCACTAACCTACCCTCCATGCGATCCCATCGCCACCGCCTTTCGAACCTTCTCAATCCTAGTAGAAAGCACAATTAATTTCAATGTAAGTAAAACACAAGTATATGCATATATATCAAGTAATTCAAATAGGCAATTAGGCATGTTATACAAATAGGTAAGCAATTACAAGTCGGAAAAGCAAACAAACAGATAGAAGATGCATATGATGAATGCCTGTCCTAGTGACTATGATATCACATTGTCGGTTTAACTGCCAACCCGACACATCTCCATGGAGATGTCGCCCTTCGGAATCATAATGGGAACCCCGGAGATATGGTGCTTGGAATACCGTCCAGGATTTTGTGCCTGCACACTCTAGTGATCCGAAGGGATGCGAGCGGGATACTCTTGCCACGGACCTTACATGTCAACGCAAGTGGGACGAACCACCGCCTTTACGCCGCCGTCGCTACCTCGACAGGCGGGATCCAACCGCCGTCCCTGCCGGGCGCATAGCGTCTCAATAATCTCAATTTAAAAATGTTACATCAGTGGTTTTGAAAAATTTATTATTTCATTATATCAATAATTCCTCATTTCAAACTCCGAGTCCTCGACTCATCTCAACCACTGTCAATTCACAATTTCCTTTCCGAACTCATTAGTTCATCAGTTCTCAATTCATATATCTTTCTCCCTTCTCACTCCACCAAACCCATCCTCAGTACACCAGAAACCTAAGCCTCCGTTCTCTAACTTTTCAAGGTATAACCAAAATAAATCTCCTAGGACCTTTTCCTATGTTTTGATACCTGAAAATAAGCCAAAGAGTCTTAAATAAGTGTCACAAAGTTTACAAGCTTGTTGGAAAGGAGAAACAGTTAAAATCAAGAATTTAGTTGAAAAACAGGGCATGTGCATACGCACAGGGGTATGCGTGCACACACCCAGGAGGATTTTTAAAATGTGTGCGTACGCACAGTGTAAAATTTTCTAATTCTGTTCGCTCACACAAGGCGTGCGAACGCCCTCAATAGAATGCACCTTACAACGTGTGCGTGTGCACAGGGCTGTGGATGCGCACAGCTTGCAAAACCTTGTTGGTTGTGTGTGCGCACGGGTCGTGCTAGCACTCTCAACAACAAGCCTTCTGATAAACCACTATTTCATGGTTTATCTTGTGCTCAATTGAGTGGATTTTATCAACTCTTTACCCACTTATTCATACTATTTGCATGGTTTTATATTTCCTTCCTGATTATGTGCTATGATTGAAAACATGCTTCTTTGATCTTATATTTGCTTATTATTAATCCTCTCTTATTACCATTAGATGCCTTGATATGTGTGTTAAGTGTTTTCAGATATTATAAGGCAAGGATGGCTTGGAGGATGGAAAGGAAGCATGCAAAAGTGGAAGGAATACAAGAAGATGAAGAAGTTGCTAAGCTGTCCAACTTGACCTCTCTGCACTCAAATGGCTATAACTTTAGCTACAAAAGTCCAAACGACGCAGTTCCAGTTGCGTTGGAAAGCTAACGTCCGGGGCTTCGATTTGATATATAATATGCTATAGTTCCCCTGACGCTAGGCGATGCGATCGCGTGATCCATACGGCCGCGTCGCAATGACGGAAATCCAGCGTGGCAAAATTCGAACCCAGCGAATTCTGGACTGTTTTTGACCCAGTTTGCGGCCCAGAAAACACAGATTAGAGGCTATAAAGTGAGGGAATGCATCCATTCATAGGAGACTCTCATAATTCATAATTTTAGGAGTAGATGTAGTTTTTAGAGAGAGAGGTTCTCTCCTCTCTCTTAGGATTAGGATTTAGGATTTCTCTTAGTTTTAGGAGTGACTCTCAATCCCAGGTTCTTTATTTTTATTTATTTTCTCAATTTAATTTATGAACTCTTTATGTTTAGATTGATCTTCTATTATTAATGCAATTCGAGGTAATTTCAGATTTAATTCTGCTTTGCTTTATTTATAAGTACTCTCAATTTAACTTACATATTTTCTTCCTTTTGGCTTTGGTTAAAAATTGGTAACTCTTGAGTTATCAAACTCATTGTTGATTGAGAATTGGAATTCTTCAAGAATTAATTCATCCACTTAACTTACCTTCATAGATAGAGGTTAATAAGGTGGGGGGAAGAATCCAATTCTCATCACAATTGATAAGGATAACTAGGATAGGACCTCTAGTTCTCCATACCTTGCCAAGAGATTTTATTATTGTTAATTTATTTTACTTGTCATTTAAATATAACTGTGCACATTGCCCAAACTCCAAATTTCTCAAACCCCCAAATTTACAATCTCCATAACCAATAATAAGAACATACCTCCCTGCAATTCCTTGAGAAGACGACCCGAGGTTAAATACTCGGTTATCAATTTTAAAAGGGGTTTGTTACTTGTGACAACCAAAACGTTTGTACGAAGGGATTTCTGTCGGTTTAGAGACTATATCTACAACGCGACTGTTTTTATGACATTCTTTACTGGCAAAAATCCCAACATCACCTTCCCCTGCGTGTGCATATGCACAAGGCTGTGCGTGCGCACAGGTTCAAAAACTCACAGGGGTGTGCGTGCGTACACAAACCAGAAATCACAAATTCTGCAGCATTTACAGAATTCAAATTTTGACACCAAACTTTGAATGATCATAACTTCCCATACAAAAGTCCATTTTTTACAAACTTTATATCCATTTAAATATTTTTCAATGAACTTTAATTTAAAGTAAATTTCAACAAATATTTAAAATTGAGACTCAAGTTATGATCCGTGAAAGTTCACCAAAAATTTGTTTTTACCAAAATTCACAAAGTTCTCAATTTTTCAATGTCATAACCCAAAACTAAACCACCATCTCATCAACTCCCAAAACACATTAGATTTCACACTTCCCATACCTCAATTCACCACTCCACATTATGCAATCATCACTCGCCATTATTAAATACATAACAATACATTCATATTTCAACCAACACATTAATCAAATATCATTCCCCCATTACCAAAATTATCATAATCAATTCCAATTCCAATCTTCAATACCATACTATCAACAATCACAATCTCAATCTATATACACATAATTTACAACAATTTAACCTAGGGTTCATCAAATCCATAAAACCATCAAGAGATTTGAATTGCTCACCTTACCCAATGATGATTGGGGCAAAAACACAATAGTAATCAAGTGCTAGAGTGTACCTAAATACCCAAAATCACAAAATTTAATTCAATACAAAACCCAAAAACTCAAATTTCTTAGGGCAGGAAACTGGGCAGGGAATTTCAAAGAACTTACCACAAGGATTGGCTAGAAGTGATGGGCTCAGCGAGCGCTTCGCGTAACCGTAGATGCACGCGAATCGGAGCACCGTAGCTCAAGTTATGGTCAATTGATTGATGAGGTGAATAGTATTTCTTGTAAACCCTCAATCTCTTCTCACTTCAGCAGCTCTCCCTCTCTTGAAATGTGTAATGAGCTGAAGTGGGGTGCATTTAAGGGTTTATATATGTTGGGCTTGGGCCCAACTTGGGCCTGGTCCAACCCGTTAGCGTTTTTAGCCCGTTGGCCCAACTTTGGGCCAAACCTTTAAAATAATTGCCCAGTTTTCAATTTCTAATATTTTTCTATAGTTTTCTACTGTTTTTAATTATTCTCACGCAGTATTGGACAGACTTAAACCGATTTGACCGGTTCAGCTGCCGATTCGCGGTTTTATTCGGTTTTTCGAAGAAAATACATTTTTTGACTCAGAAAAATCTACTGAGCCCAAAAATAATATTTTTTAAATCCTCCAATTATCATTCTAAATTTTTGGATTCTATTTTGGGTAATATTAATTATTTAATTAAACAGTTAATTAGTCTCGGTTCTTACACTATGTCTGTTGGTAAGCTCTAACCCTGCTTCAGCTTCTTTATCCATTAAGTCCATGATGAATCCATATTTTACGATAAATTTTTTGTTAGAATTGAGTGGATTTCATCATATAAACCTATACTTATTCCCTTAATTAGCATGAGTTTGAACTTTCCTCCTAAAGTGTGCTTGATTGTGAAAACATACTCTTTTGTATCTAATTTAACCTATTTTATTCCATTTACCTTCCATTTGATACCTTGATGTTGTTTGTGAGCGATTTCAGATGTAAAAGGTAGGAATGGGTTGGTGAGAATGGAAGAGGAGCATGCAAAGAGGAGGAAGCATGAAGAATCAAAGGGGGAGAGCAAAGCAACGTGTGCGTACGTACAAGACCTGCGTGCATATGCACAGAAACTAAAGCAGAGCAAAGCGTGCGCGCGAGCAGCATCTTACACGTCGCACGACCATTCTGAGAATCGCGAAGTGTGTGTGCGCACAGACCCTTGTGTGTGCATACACCAGAGTTTTGGCCAAGTGTGCGGACGCACACGTCTGTGTGTACGCACAGGTACCCGCACACACCTTCATTAAAAATGCACGTGACTCGCATTTTTGATGGATTGGAGGCCCAATTCTGAAGCCAGTAGCTCATAATGAAGGGGAAAACAACACCATACCATAGCATATCATTAGGATAGTTTTAGGAGTAGTAGTAGGAGGTTTTTAGTGTAGTTTTTCTCTAAGTTTCCTTTCATCTCCATTAGGGTTTTGATAAACCACTATTTTATGGTTTATCTTCTAATTTGAGTGGTTTCTATCAATTCTTTGCACACTTATTCATGTAATTTGCATGGTCTTACACATACTTCCCAATTTTGTTCTATAATTGAAAACTTGCTTCCTAAGCCTTTAAATTGTGTATTTTAATTTCCCTTTATACCATTCGATGACGTGATCTGTGCGTTAAGTGTTTTTAGGTTTTATAGGGCAGAAATGGCTTAAAAGATGGAGAGGAAGCTTGCAAAAATGGAAGGAACACAAGAAATAAAGGAGATGACCAGCGAGGATCGACGCGCACGCATGGCTCACGCGTGCGCGTGATTTGGAGATTTTCACAGCGACGCCTGCGCGTACCTGATGCGTACGCGTGACAAGCGAGATTGCACAGCGACGCGTGCGCGTAACTGACGCGTACGCGTGACATGCGAAGAGGACCATCGACGCGTACGCGTGATTGATGCGTACGCGTGACGTGCACCACGTGCAGAAAGTGCAGAAGATGCTGGGGGTGATTTTGGGCTGAGTTTGGACCCAGTTTTCAGCCCAGAAACACAGACTAGAGCTAGGGGACAAGCAGAGACTCAACACACATTCATTTTCACACGATTTTAGTTTTAGTTTTTGATGCCAGGGCATTTTGGCCAGTTTCACTGACCTTTTCTTTACTGTTTTTAAGGTAGTTTCATGCATTTTCTTAGGAAATAAGCTAGTTTTGGGTAGATATTCACTTACATCTTGATTCAAGCATACATTGTGCACTTTACATGATTTCATGAGGATTTTTTGCATGAATTATATGATAAATTGAATGATGCATGATCCCATGATTAAGAGCAAGACTTTGATGCACTTTGTTTGATTGATTTCAGGCCAAAAGAAGAAGAGAAGAGCCACGTTAGTGGCTACGTTAGTTACACTAACGTGGGCACTAACGTGGAAGGAAGGAAAGCCACAACATTAGTGAGAAAAGTTAATGGCATTAACTTTGAAGAAAGGAAATGGAGCCAACATTAGTGACACTTAACATTATCACTAACGTTGGACCAAGCTCATGAGTGGCCACGTTAGAGTCCACGTTAACCTAGTTAACGTAGCCTCTAACGTTAAGAAGGAAGGGGGGAAGCCAACGTTAGTGACACTCAACATTGTCACTAACGTTGGCCAAAGCACATTAAGCCACGTTAACTCCCACGTTAACCTAGTTAACGTGGAAGCTAACGTGAAGGAACAAAGTGGTCGACAACGTTAGTGACACCCAACATTGTCACTAACGTTGGAAGAACACAAGCCCCCAATGAGCCACGTTGACTCCCACGTTAACCTAGTTAACGTGGAAGTTAACGTGAAGAAAGAAGGTGATCGCCAACGTTAGTGACACCCAATATTGTCACTAACGTTGGAAGGAGCTACACATGCCACCATGAGCCACGTTAACTCCCACGTTAACTTAGTTAACGTGGCACCTGACAGCCTGACCATGCCTTCTTCAAACACGCATAACTTGAGCCACAAAACTCCAAATGAGGTGATTTCAGTGGCATTGGAAAGTAGGATTCCAGAGCTTTCCAAGCATATATGGAATTACATGGTTGACACTAAATTTAAGGGAGAAAACCTGCCCCAAAAGTGCAATGATGAACATGATATCAACCTGTATTAAGGCCAACTGACCTCTTCACCTTCCAAGAAGTATAACTCGAGTTGTAGAGCTCCAAATGATGCGCTTCCAAAGGCATTGGAAAGTAGACATCCAGGGCTTTCTAAAAATGTATAATAGTATGGGGTGGACACTAAGTTTGAGCTTCAGAAACTGGCAATAATGAAGCCTGATCGCTAGCGTTATTGGCAATCAACATTTCCAGTAACGTTGGCATATATGCCAGCGACCATGTCCACTTCAAAGGAGCATAACTTGAGCTACAGAGGTCCAATTGAGGTGATTCTAGTTGCGTTAGAAAGCTGACATTCAGAGATTTCCAACGATATATAATACTCTATAGTGGGCATGAAATTTGAGCACAAACAAGAGGCATCTTTTAAGCCCCAAAAACACCAACTGGGCAGTAAGTGCAACGATTAGCCACAATAACTTTAGCACTAACGCCACACTTGTAGCGTTAGTGTGGCTAACTTTAGCACTAACTTTAGCACCTGGACCTCAACTTAACTCACTTCTCTCTCAAGTCCACTTCAAAGCTCAAGCAAGCAAGCCCACAATTGCCAACCAAGGCCACAAGAAGCATCTAGAATAGGAATTTTCATTTAAGTGTAATTTGCTTTTAATTTCATTTTGTAATTTAGGAGAGCCTATATAAAGGCCTTAGTTTTTACATTCAAGTCATTCTGGAATTCTGGAGAATTGAAGGAAGGGGGAGAGAGTGAAGACCAATTCGAACTTCTGTGAATTGGCACACTCCAAGGGGAGTGGGTCTTCGGACCCCTCCCCTCAACCACTCTTCTTCCTTTTCTCTTCTTTTCTTTTCTTAGTAGTAGTTTTTTTTTTAGTTGTAATTTTCATTTATGAATGTTAAATTTTTAATTTTAGTTTTTATCTTCATCTTTACTCTTCTGCACTTTCTTTCTTTTCTATTTTGGTAGAGCAATGATCAACTAACTCTTTTCATTGGGTTAGAGAGCTCTATTGTGATTCAATGGATCAATTGTAGTTCTTATTCTTCTTCTTCTTTCTTTTCTCTTGATTTTACTTGAAAGCTTTCGATCTTCATCCAATTGGGTAGTTATCTTAGAAAAGAAACTATTCATACTTGGATCTCTTCTGAACCTTGGAAGAGGAATGAAGAGATCAAGCTAGAAATGCTTTCTCATGCTGGACCAAATTGGGTTTGGATGGATATGTGACTATAATCCTCTCAATGCTTGATTTGGAAAATACATGTGGTATAATCAGTGACAATACTTCATCTCTTCTCATGAGCAATTGACCAAGGAATTGGCTATTGATCAAGATTTGAGAGATTGAATTACAAGAAATTGTAATTCGATCACTTAAGATTGCCAAGGAGATCAATGAGTGCATTGATTGAGGAAGAGATGAGAATGAACTTGATCCGGAGGATTGCAATATCTCTTGATCCCAATGTACATTTTATTTTTAGTTCTTACATTTACTTTTCTTGCCATTTTACTTTTCTGCACTTTATTGCTTTCTTTATTTTCTGTCAAATTACAATTCCTTGTTGCTTATTACTCCAATATGATTCGTCTAACTAGGATAATCAATTAACCATTGATTGCTTAATCCGTTAATCTCCGTGGGATTCGACCTCACTCTATTGTGAGTTTTACTTGACGACAATTCGGTACACTTGCCGAAGGGAGATTTGTTGCGAGACAAGTTTTCCGTGCATCAGTTTTGAATCTTAGAGAGAAAAATACTATTTCCTCTAGGGTTCTTCACATTCATAGTTTTAGAGTTTTATGCTTTTGATTTGGATATTAAGAAGAGTTACTACCTCCGTTGAAGTTTCTGTCATTCTAGTTTGTTTCCTTATTTCCTTACTCTTTTAATCACCCATCTACCCTGTTCAGATTTACATATGGATATCTTTGATTTTTGAATTTATTAATGCAAGAATTATTTTTACATTTAATTTTATTATTGGTTTGAATATCATCTTTCCTTAATTTATTACTCAAAAATTAGCTTTTATTAATTTAATTTTAGTTACCGTGTCTCTTTTCTTTTCCCTTTACATGTCTGCGACATTAGCATCCATGTCAATGGAGTAGGCTCTTAACTTGACCTTGGAGTTGATTAATAGGAGACCCTTGAGTTGGAATACTCAAGTGTTAATTTGCAATTGGAAGTTGTTGGCTAACTCTCTAGTCACTAACGCTAATCCTTCCATAGGAGAGGATAAGGACTTGTGGATTAGAGTTGGCTCAATTACTTGACTTTCCTTTATTCGGTAAAGGTTAACTAAGTAAAAACAACAACCTCTTACTATTACACTTGGGAAAATTCAACAAGAATAGAACTTCCGATTAATCTTCTCCTGGTCAAGGCTTCTTTAATTCAATTACACAAAATCTCTCGTTAATTTTTATTGCTTTAATTTATAATAATTTATTTTTCTGTTCTCCAACTCTAAAATTTCTCGGAAAAATTCCTGACCAATAAAATAGCACTCTTTTGTCAACTCGTTAGGAGACGACCTGTGAATTCTACACCCAGTCTTTTATTCATAAATTGTGACAAAATTTTATAAATTGATAAGCGGAATTTTCGTCGGTTAAGAACTGTACTTGCAACGCTGTTCTTATTATAAATTCTTAATTGGCGATTTTTAGCCCGTCAATTTTTGGCGCCGTTGCCGGGGAGTTGCAACAGTATGCTAAATTATTGGTTGGTGTAAATATTTTTAATTTTACATATTTGCATATTTTATTGTATTTTATTACCATGAGCTATATGTTTCTTTCATAGAATGACGCATTCACTGCCTGATCCAAGCTTAGCCGCATTTGATCCTGAAATCGAAAGAACTATTTCATGTATTAGACGAGCTCGACGTCGGTTAACCTCCGAGGGTGGTGAAGTGGTTACTACTAATTCACCAGTCTCATCTGAGGGCGAATCTGAAGCGCCATTTGAGGAAGAAACAAGCTCCTCTTCTACTGATTCTGTTCCTAATTGGGATCTGTTCAGAATAGAATTTCTGGACAAATACTTTCCGGCTGAAGTTACGATAGACTGAGGAAAGATCAGAGACTCTTTATGAATATTGGGAACGCTTTAGGAATTTCTAGACTCATGTCCCCACCATAAGATTGACCAGTTGGTGTTGATTAGCTACTTCACACAAGGCATGAAGCCTCAGGATAAGACTACATTAGATGTTGCGAGTAATGGCTCTCTGAAGAAGTACAAGACGGTGACAGAAGCGTGGCAGTTGATCACCGATTTAGCTGAGTCTACCCAGAATGCCAGGCACAGGAACAACCATCCCAAGGCTATTACGGAGGTTTCCTCTAGTAGTGAGACTGCTGCTCTCACACAGACTCTGGGAAAGATGACCAACATACGAAAGCAGCTACAGCTGAATCAACAACAACCTCAGCCTCCCCCACAACAACAGTGTCAACAGTTGGTTCCTCAGAGAGTGTGCGAAATATTTGCCTGCTACACTCATTACACTGATGAGTGTCCGCAGCTCCAACAAGAAGACAACACCTTGGCAGCTATTGATAATTTCTACAACCGCCCGAATCAATGATACTATCAACAAAACGGCAATTATAACCAAGGTGGGAACCACAATCATGGTTGGCAAGACAACTCCAACCAGGGGTAGAGAGACAACTCCAACCAGGGATGGAGGGATAATTCCAACCAAGGATGGAGGGACAACCATAACCGAGGAGGCAGAGACAACGATGCAAATCAGAGGTGAAGCAACAATAACAATCAGCGGAACCGGTATCAGCAGAACCCTCCTTACCCACAGCAAAACCAAGGCTAGCCTTACCGAGCACCACACCTAAGGCAGTCCCAAGCATCTCAGAACAAGCAACAGCAGACCCCTCAAATCACTTACCCCCCTTCCTCTTCTAATGATGAGATGCTTCGCTCTCTTGCGCAAGGACAACAAGACATTCAGAATACACTTAACTCTACCATAAATGGTCTGAACGCTACTTTACAAGCGCTCGTCTCCCGGATGGATTCATTATCTACCCCCAACAATCAACCTTCAAGCTCCAGTGCAATTCCTTCTCAACCTTTACCCAACCCCAAAGGTGGAATCAATGCCATCACTTTGAGGCCCAGAACCACACTACAAGAGAGGAATCATGAGGAGCCATGCTCAAAGGAAGACATTCAAGTTGAAGACATAGTTGAGGTAGAGGATGTTGAAGAGGAAGATGTAGTACAAGACATGGTTGAAAAAGAAGCAGCTCAACTAGGGAATGGAGCACCAAAGGAAGATGAAGTTACAAGAGAAGCGATTCCCATTCCCTTCCCACACCTTGCTAGGAAGTCCAGAAAGCAGATGGAGCTCGATCCCAAGATGGTGGAGATCTTCAAAAAGGTTGAGGTAACCATTCCCCTTTTTGATGCCATTCGCCAGGTACCTAAGTATGCTAAGTTTCTAAAAGATTTATGCATGAATAAAGATAAATTACATGATTTAGAAACTATTCCACTAGGTAGCTCTATTCCTGCTTTAATGGGTGCTATACCGGAAAAATGTAGTGATCCGGGTCCATGCATGGTTACTATTACTATTGAGGGTGTACAATTTTTTGACTGCATGTGTGATCTAGGTGCATGTGTGAGTATTATGCCATTATCTGTATATGATGCTTTAAGGCCCCCTCCCTTAAAAAGGTCGGTAGCATGTTTTGTTTTGGCAGATAAAAGTATAATCTCGGTGGTTAGAGTTGCTGAGGACGTGCTGGTAAGCATTAAGGGGCTCACATTCCCTATTGACTTTTACATCTTGGAGATGCCTGGTGCACGGAATTGTGATCACACTTTTCACAACTCCGGTACAACTAACCAGCAAGTGCACTGGGTCGTCCAAGTAATAGAACCTTACGCGAGTAAGGGTCGATCCCAGGGAGATTGCCGGCTTGAAGCAAGCTATGGTCATCCTGTAAATCTTAGTCAGGCGGATTCAATCGGTTATGAGTTTTGATAATTGGAAGATAAATAAAACGTAAATTAAAATAAAGATACTTATGTAATTCATTGGTGGGAATTTCAGATAAGCGTTTGGAGATGCTTTGTTGCTTCTGAACCTCTGCTTTCCTATTGTCTTCATCCAATCATGCGTGCTCCCTTCCATGGCAAGTTGTATGTTGGTGGATCACCGTTGTCAATGGCTACCATCCGTCCTCTCAGTGAAAATGGTCCAGGCACGGCTTCTGTACGGCTAATCATCTGTCGGATCTCTCGTCTCGGATGAAAAATACCAGGCACAGCTACCGCACGGCTAATCATCTGTCGGTTCTCACTTGTGTCAAAATAGGATCTCTCTATCCTTTTGCACACTGTCACTACACCCAACATTTGTGAGTTTAAAGCTCGTTTGTTCTAGCCTTTGCCACGAAGGTTCTGATCTCTGTGAGTTCGACTGCTCTGTTGTCAGGAGATGCAAGTCAAAGTGAACCAGAGGCCTAAGAGATTATACTCCAGCTGTCGTCCAAGTAGAAGAGATGCACATGGAGCAAGGTGCAAGTGTGGAGAAACCCTTTGAACAAGATGAAGACACCTTGCCACTATCACTAGCTCTAGATGATCAAGTGCCTAGCCATGAGCAGAAAATGGAGTTGAAGCCCCTTCCACTCCACCTCAAGTATGCTTACCTTGAGGATAATCAGAAGCTCCCAGTTATTATTGCAAGGGAACTCACTTCCCAACAAGAGGAGCAGCTGCTTAGTGTGCTGAGAAGACACAAGAAAGTAATTGGGTGGAGCTTGGCGGATATAGTAGGCATCAGCCCTCAAGTTTGTGAGCGCCGGATATTTTTAGAAGAGGGAGCAAGGCCTGTTCGTCAACCTCAAAGGCGGATGAACCCCACCATTCTAGAGGTTGTCAAGAAGGAAGTGACCAGGTTGCTTCAAGCTGACATCATCTATCTAATCTCGGATAGTGAATGGGTTAGCCCAGTACAAGTGGTGCCCAAGAAGTCTGGAGTTACAACAGTGAAGAATGAGCATGGAGAGCTCCTGACAACTAGACTGCAGAACTCCTGAAGGGTGTGCATTGATTACAGGCGCCTCAACCAGGCTACTTGCAAGGATCACTACCCCCTGCCATTCATTGATCAAAAGCTTGATCGCCTGTCAGGTAAATCACACTACTATTTTTTAAATGGTTATACTGGCTATTTTCAAATTCATATAGCTCCTGAAGATCAGGAGAAAACTACTTTTACATGTCCCTTTGGAACGTATACATACAAGAGGATGCCTTCTGCTTATGTAATGCACCGGCTACATTCCAAAGATGCATGATGAGTATTTTCTCAAATCTTCTTGAGAGTTGTATGGAAGTTTTCATGGATGACTTTAGTGTGTATGGTGATTCATTTAACCTTTGCTTGGATAGTTTAGCTAGAGTATTAGACAGGTGTGTTAGTTCAAACCTTGTGTTAAATTTTGAAAAATGTCATTTTATGGTAAAACAAGGTATTGTTATAGGACATGTTGTTTCTAATACTGGTATTTCTATAGATCCAGCAAAGGTAGATGTGATTTCTAGTTTACCTTACCACTCCTCCGTGAGGGAAGTCCGTTCGTTCCTTGGTCATGCAGGTTTCTACCGGAGATTTATCAAGGACTTCAGTAAGGTAGCATTGCCTTTATCCCGACTGCTGAAAAGGATGTTGAGTTCGAGCTTAGTGAGGACTTCATGGAAGCGTTTGATAAGCTGAAGATCACCTTGACTCAAGCTTCGATTGTGAGAGGACTTGACTGGAGCCAGCCATTTGAGATTATGTGTGACGCCTCCAACCATGCAAATAGGAGCGGCGCTGGCTCATCGCGAAGGTAAGGACCCTTTCATAATTGCTTATGCTTCTAAGACCTTAGATGCTGCTCAATCTAATTATACTACCACTGAAAAAAGAGCTTTTGACTGTTGTTTTTGCTCTGGATAAATTTCGAGCCTACTTACTTGGTACTATGGTGGTAGTATACTCAGACCATGCAGCTCTAAAATATTTGTTAGCTAAAAAAGAGTCCAAACCAAGATTAATACGTTGGATATTGTTGCTGGAAGAATTTGATTTAGAAATCAAAGATAGGAGTGGTTCCCAGAATTTAGTGGCGGACCACTTGAGTCGCCTAGAGCACATTAAGAATGACTCCACTCCTATCAATGATTCTTTTCCATTTGATAGCTTGCACGCAATATCTGAGGTAGTTCCTTGGTATGCACCTATAGCTAATTATTTAGTTAGTCATACCTTCCCTCCCAATTTTACTAAGCATCAAAAGGACAAGTTGAAAAGCGAGTCCAAATATTACATATGGGATGACCTATATTTATGGAGGTATGGTGCTAACCAGATAATTAGAAGGTGTGTGCCTCAATCAGAATTCTAGTCAATTTTAGAGGCCTGCCACTCCTCTGTGAGTGGTGGACATTTTGGTCCTCAAAGAACAGCTAGAAAAATTTTAGACTGTGGATTCTGGTGGCCAACTCTTTTTAAGGATGCTGCTGCCTTCTGTAAATCTTGCTCCCCACGCCAAAGGTTTGGGAATATATCCAAGAGGGATGAGATGCCAGAACAACTTATGTTGTTCTGTGAAATTTTTTATGTTTGGGGCATTGACTTCATGGGTCCATTTCCAAACTCTAGTGGTTTCTTATACATATTGTTAGCTGTTGATTATATTTATAAATGGGTGGAAGCAATTCCCACCCGTGCTGATGATGCTAACACCATTGTCTTCTTTGTGCAAAATAATATTATCTGTCACTTTGGATCACCACGAGCAATCATGAGTGATCAAGGCACTCACTTTTGTAACAGGAGATTAACAGGTCTACTGAAGAAACATGGCATTATTCACAAGGTAGCAATAGCTTACCATCTCCAGACCAATGGGCAAGCCGAGGTGTCTAACAGAGAGATAAAGTGCATACTGGAGAAGATTGTCAAGCCTCATAGAAAAGACTGGAGCACCAGGCTTGTAAATGCACTCTGGGCTTATCCGACGGCATACAAGACACCCATAGGAATGGGTCCATTTCGCCTGGTCTATGGCAAGGCTTGTCATCTTCCAGTGGAGGTGGAGCACAAAGCTTTCTGGGCGGTAAGGGAATCCAACATGGGATTTGAGAAAGCTGGTGCTGAAAGGAAGCTGCAACTAGTAGAATTGGAGAACATTCGACTTGAAGCATATGACAACTCCAGGCTATACAAAGAAAGGGTGAAGGTTGTGCATGACAAGCATATCAAGAGAAAAGAGTTCAGACCTGGGGAGCTAGTTCTCCTTTACAACTCAAGATTGAGGCTCATGCCAGGCAAGCTGAGATCAAGGTGGGAAGGTCCCTATAGAGTAGAGAAGGCAGAGCCATACGGAATCTTCCACCTGAATCATCCTGCAAACTCCAAATTCATCAAAGTCAATGGCCACCGCTTGAAGCTGTATACCAACAGAAGAAGACTGAGCTTGTGGACCATCCAACTTAAGGACGTAAAAGCAAAGTGCTAGGTGGGAGACAACCCACCATGGTATGATCGTCCCTTTTTACTCTTAGATTAGTTTTCATTTCTTTTTATCAGTGTTCATTCATAATTTCTGCATAACTCCCTGCATTATGTATATATAAAAAAAACGCATTCGACGTGCAAGCGTCTAGGACGCACACGCGTCACTTGTGATTGCGAAAGGAATAGGAATTGAATAGAGAGTTGCGCGGGAGTGGTGAAGGAAGCGTGCTTTGTGCACAAGCAAGCTCACGCGTACGTGTCTTTCACGCGTGCGCGTCGCTTGCGCTTTCAGCAACCCACACGTAGGCCTCCCTAACGCGTACGCGTGACCCTGGAAATCGGCGTAAATAGCGTGCTGAATAGAGAGTTGTGCTGACCTCGTGCTAGAACTGTGCTAGAGGCACAAATTTAGCCACGCGTACGCGCCCCTGACGCGTTCGTGTCAGTTTCACTACCTGGCTATCCACGCATGCGCGTACCTGACGCGCACGGGTCGTATGTCTTTTTGGCTCTCATGCATTCCAACCCGAGAGATGTGCATGCTCGGGGCTGCCTTCACGCGATTGGCACAACCCATGTCACGCGTATGCGTCCCAGACGCTTACGTGTCGCTTAAATTTTACGCGACCTACGCGTACGAGTGCGATACTCGCGTGCGTCGCATGCGCCGCATGGTTAAACCAGTACGCCGCCAGATTTCAATTATTCCCTCCCCTAATCCTAATTCTTTTTCAATCCTAATTCTCCCTTATTTCTTCTTCCTTCTTTCTTCATTATTCCTTCTTACTATCTACTACTTTCTTCCTCCCTTTTTCATCTTCTACCTCAGGTTTCTTTCTTTTCTCTCCTCTACTCTTTCATTTATCTTTCAATTACTGCATTTAATTATTTTTCTTTCTTATCCATTTTATATTACCTTAGTTATTTATGATTTCTTTTTCATGCATTTTTATGTTGGTGTTGGAGTTTTATTTGGATGTTACTTTCTTATACTTGAACTTGTGGATCTTATGAGGAGTGATTTGACAGTTGACATTTAAATTTGTCTCTCATATACATTTGGATTCATTATTTTCATTCCTATTTTAACTTGCACACCAAGTGTTTGTGAAAAAGCACTTATGGCATTTTGAACTCTATTTTGTTTTACTCTCACACTTTAATGCCTCTCTTTTTCACCACACTTCCAATCCAGATGTATTGGGATTATCATTCACAATTATCATCATATAAATGCTCTTTAAATTGGTACATTTAATAATTGATGCTTGAGTTATGCTTCTCATGCCTATTACTTGCATGTTTTTAACCGTTCTGCATCTACTTGTTATGAATTGCCTTTATGAATTTGACTTCATATCTTCCATGCATGTTGTAGCTACCGTGTATAGGACATCATTATTACTCTGGCATTTATTATTACATGGATTTTCCTCCTTTCAATTGTTAGTACTCTATACTTGAATTTAATTCTCTTTCTTCCTTCTTTTTAGGATGGCCACTAAAAAGGGAAAGGAGAAAGCTTCTGAAAAGCCACCGACAAGGAGGGGAACCAAGAGAACTCCAGCTAAGGCGCCACCATCTACAAGAATCAAGCCACAAACAACGCGGGTGAAGAGGATCATTAAAGTTGATGAAGCAAAGAAAGCCTTTCCCGCACGGGACTCCACACGGTTCACCAACCATTATTGCGAGCAGATGTTCCCCATCCTAGTTGAGAGGAACTACAATAATGAACATATACTCATTGTCCCAACCTATTTTGTTGATTTTGTAGATCCCTTATCGAGAGGAGACAGTGGAGATTTTTGAGGAGGCAGCCGCGAGAGGCCAACTTATGATGTGTAGTTGAATTCTACTCCAACTTCTACTCGCCTACCCTGCCGACTGTCTATGTTCGTTAGCAACAAGTCCCTGTCTCCGAGAGTGCCATACAGCGAGCACTGGATCTTCCACCAAGCCCCGAGGAATTGGATGCATATCAAGAGGCCTCTCTTAAGTGCCAGATGTATCAGTTTGACTGGGATAGCATCCTTGGAGTTATAGACAAACCTGGCAGCACCTGAATCTATGGGCAGCATCAGTCAAAACCCAAGAGCATCTCAGCCCAATCTCTTACCTTGGAGGCTCGCGTGTGGGCACAGATTATGTCCCACTATATCTTTCTGAGCACTCACGAGTCCACCTTCACAGTGGACATGGCTGTTCTCATTTGGTGCATTCTGACAGAGTAATCTCTCAACCTGCCCCGACTCATCCGGCAGGAAATGGGACACGTACAGATTGCAGGTAACCTGCCTTTCTCTGCATTGGTTTCAGATTTAGTCTCTACAGCAGGTGTTTCCTATCGGGCAGGAGACACGAAGGTCATGATCCCAAGGGCCGATCAGTATGTCCCGAATGGGAAGTACATCAGACCACTTGTTCCCTCTACGAGCCGGCCTCCAGGCCCATCTTTGGACACTCTTCCTTCTTCTACTCCACCTTCATCCACACCACAAGCACCATCCACCCATCAGATGTACCTTCAGATCCTTGAGCGGTTCGACCGGCAAGACCGGCGGATAGAGTAAATGGAGCGCCGTAACAAGCGCCAATACAACTATCTGAAGGAACTCGTCGTTGGTACTCACCCACCTCTGAAACAGAAGGACAACCCGGATTCCCCTTCACCTAGTAGCACAGGGAGCCATGGCGAGCCAGACAGTGGAGGCGATGCTTCCAGCCCTACCTTGCTCCTTACTGATGGCACAGAGGACTGTGCCATGACTTAAGTGTGGGGAGGTCAGTCCCTGACTTCCGGAGGTAATTTCTCTCTCTTAACACCACCATTTGACTTTTTCTTTTATTAGGTAGGATAGATTGCATGATAATAGTTGCTTGCATGTATGTTTTGCTTGGTTGAAGTAATAAATTTCTTTTTAAGACCCTATTTTATAGAATTTCACTAATTCAAATTCAAATTTGTGTTAAACTTATTTGGAGATTTTAATTTGGAACATGGGTTATAGCTAAGAATACACAACCTGTGAGATTTTGAGCTTAATTATATGGTTACATTATTTAACCATGATTTTTATTCTTGTGTGTTTTCTTCTCTATGATTGGAATCTATAGTTTCTTTCATTCTATATGTCCATTGTTTAGTGTATTTGCATGCATACATATGATTGATGCCATCATTTGTTAGTAGCTCACTTATCCCAAATAGCCTACCACTTCAATTACCTTTGTTTGCCACTATGAGCCTTTTAATCCCCATTTGTTCTATATTTTACCACATCACTAGCCTTAAGTAGAAAAACAAATAATTACCCTATTTGAATCTTTGGTTAGCTTAAGATAGAGATTGTGTGTCAACTAAGTGTGGGGAATTATGGGAACTTGGGTTAATGAGAATGTGTTGTGTTTTATTGACAAAAATATTGGAAATTTGGGTGCTTACTCATGTAAAAATTAAAAAACCATATGCATTGATATATTATGCTTTCATTTATATATAGAAAAAACAAAAAAAAATACTTATGAATAGGGGACAAAATTACCCCAATGCTAAGTTCAATAAAAGATCAATGCATATGTGGTGGAATTAAAAATTGATACATGAGTATGTGATGCAAAAGTAGGATTTTTGGGTAGCTAGGCATGATTTTAGAATTACATAGAGTGTGTGTGTGTTAGGTGTGAGCTTAGGTTAGTCAAAGATTTATATTATAGCTTACTTGGCCATACATATATCCTCACCCTTACCTTAGCCCCATTACAACCTTGAAAAGAACTCATGATGTTTGCATTTGTACACTAAGTATTTGTTGATTGGTTTGATGAAGAAAAAAGTTTAGAAAGCATGACTAGAGAAGAGTAGAGTGGATTAACCCTAGACACTTGAGCAATTAGAGTGCATATACACTTCCAGTGAGGGTTCAATGCTTGATTCTATGTTTTCCCGGCTTTCATGAGCTATCTTCTTACAAGTTTTCCTGTCTTTTACTGTGTGATTTGAATTAGTGGAATCTGATTTATGTTTGTCTTGGAGAACTTGTTTACTTTTAACTAAGTAGATAGAAACATCTTAGCATATAGTTGCATTCTCATAGATAGGTTGCATCTCGTGAGTCTTACTTTCCCCCATTCATTCCTTTTGTCTCCTTAAGCTTAGCATGAGGACATACTAATGTTTAAGTATGGGGAGATTGATAAACCACTATTTTATGGTTTATCTTGTGCTAATTTGAGTGGTTTCTATCAATTCTTTGCACACTTATTCATGTAATTTGCATGGTTTTACACAACCTTCCCAGTTTTGTTCTATAATTGAAAACTTGTTTCCTAAACCTTTATATTGTGTATTTTAATTTCCTTTTATACCATTCGATGTCGTGGTCCGTGCATTAAGTGTTTTTAGGCTGTATAGGGCAGGAATGGCCTAAAGAATGGAGATGAAGCTTGCAAAAATGGAAGAAACACAAGAAATAAAGGAGATGACTAGTGAGGATTGACGCGCACGCATGGCTCATGCATGCGCGTGATTTGGAGATTTTTACAGCGACGCGTGCGCGTGACTGACGCGTACGCGTGACAAATGAGATTGCACAGCGACTCGTGCGCGTAACTGATGCGTACACGTGACATGCGAAGAGGACCATCGATGCGTACGCGTGACTGACGCGTACGCGTGACGTGCGCCACGTGCAGAAAGTGCAGAAGATGCTGGGGGTGATTTTGGGTTGACTTTGGACCCAGTTTTCATCCCAGAAACACAGACTAGAGCCAGGGGACAAGCAGAGACTCAACACACATTAACTTTCACACAGTTTTTAGTTTAGTTTTGAATGTTAGAGAGAAAAATACTACTTCCTCTAGGGTTCTTCACATTCATAGTTTTAGAGTTTTATGCTTTTGATTTGGATATTGAGAAGAGTTACTACTTCCGTTGAAGTTTCCGTCATTCTAGTTTGTTTCCTTATTTCCCTACTCTTTTAATCACCCATTTACCCTGTTCAGATTTACATATGGATATTTTTGATTTTTGAATTTATTAATGCAATAATTATTTTTACATTTAATTTTATTATTGGTTTGAATATCATCTTTCCTTAATTTATTACTCAAAAATTAGCTTTTATTAATTTAATTTTAGTTACCATGTCTCTTCTCTTTTCACTTTACATGTCTGTGACATTGGCATCCATGTCAATGGAGTAGGCTCTTAACTTGACCTTGGAGTTGATTAATAGGAGACCCTTGAGTTGGAATACTCAAGTGTTAATTTGCAATTGGAAGTTGTTGGCTAACTCTCTAGTCACTAACGCTAATCCTTCCATAGGAGAGGATTAGGACTTGTGGATTAGAGTTGGCTCAATTACTTGACTTTCCTTTATTCGGTAAAGGTTAACTAAGTAAAAGCAACAACCTCTTACTATTACACTTGGGAAAATTCAACAAGGATAGAACTTCCGATTAATCTTCTCCTGGTCAAGGCTTCTTTAATTCAATTACACAAAATCTCTCGTTAATTTTCATTGCTTTAATTTATAATCATTTATTTTTCTGTTCTCCAACTCTAAAATTTCTCGGAAAAATTCCTGACCATTAAAATATCACTCTTTTGTCAACTCGTTGGGAGACATCCTGGGAATTCTACTCCCAGTATTTTATTCTTAAATTGTGACAACTCTTTCTAAATTGATAAGCGGAATTTTCATCGGTTAAGAACTGTACTCGCAACGCTGTTCTTATTATAAATTCTTAATTGGCAATTTTCCGCCCGTCAATTTTTGGCGCCGTTGCCGGGGAGTTGCAACAGTGTGCTAAATTATTGGTTGGTGTAAATATTTTTAATTTTACATATTTTCATACTTTATTTTATTTTATTACCATGAGCTGTATGTTTCTTTCATTGAATGACGCGCTCACTACCTGATCCGAGCTTAGCCGCATTTGATCCTGAAATCGAAAGAACTATTTCACGTATTAGGCGAGCTCGGCGTCGGTTAGCCTCCGAGGGTGGTGAAGTGGTTACTACCAATTCACCAGTCTCATCTGAGGGCGAATCTGAAGCGCCATTTGAGGAAGAAATAAGCTCTTCTTCTACTGATTCTGTTGATTTACGCACAGGTAACATGGTGGAGCCCCGAAGGATTACTCTCCATGAAGCAGGAGCTCCAGACTTTACACTGCAACCATATCAAGCGCATCACCCAAATCTGGCTGCAGATTTTGGACTGAAGATTGCGCTAATCAACTTACTGCCCAAGTTTCATGGCTTACCTGCTCAAGAGCCTATCAAGCTCCTTAGAGATTTTCAGACAGTCTGCTCAACTACTAGGTGTCATCGCGCAGATGAGACTACTATTTGGCTATATGCCTTCCCGTTTTCTCTTGAGGGGAAGGCAAGGGAGTGGTTCTACACTCAACCTGAAAAAGTTGGTACTAATTGGGATCTGTTCAGAAGGGAGTTCCTGGACAAATACTTTCCGGCTGAAGTTACAGATAGACTGAGGAAAGAAATTTCCTGCATTATCCAAGGTGAATCAGAGACTCTTTATGAATATTGGGAACGCTTCAGGAATCTCCTAGACTCATGTCTCCACCACAAGATTGACCAGTTGGTGTTGATTAGCTACTTCACACAAGGCATGAAGCCTCAGGATAAGACTACATTAGATGCTGCGAATAATGGCTCTCTGAAGAAGTACAAGACGGCGACAGAAGCGTGGCAGCTGATTGCCGATCTAACTGAGTCTACCCGGAATGCCAGGCACAGGAACAACCATCCCAAGGCTATTGCAGAAGTTTTCTCTAGTAGTGAGATTGCTGCTCTCACACAGACTCTGGGAGAGTTGACCAACATACTGAAGTAGCTACAGCTGAATCAACAACAACCTCAGCCTTTCCCACATCAACAGTGTCAATAGTTAGTTCCTCAGAGAGTGTGCGGAATATGTGCCTTCTATACTGATTACACTGATGAATGTCCGCAGCTCCAACAAGAAGACAACACCTAGGCAGCTACCCATAATTTCTACGACCGCCCGAATCAAGGATACTATCAACAAGGCGACAATTATAACCAAGGTGAGAACCACAATCATGGTTGGCAAGACAACTCCAACCAGGGATGGAGGGATAATCCAACCAAGGATGGAGGGACAACCATAACCGAGGAGGCATAGACAACGGTGGAAATCAGAGGTGGAACAACAACAATAATCAGCAAAACCGGTATCAGCAGAACCCTCCTTACCAACAGCAAAACCAAGGCCAGCCTTACCGAGCACCACACCTAAGGCAGTCCCAATCATCTCAGAACAACCAACAGCAGACCCCTCAAATCACTTACCCCCCTTCCTCTTCTAATGATGATATGCTTCGCTCTCTTGCGCAAGGACAACAAGACATTCAGAATACACTTAACTCTACCATAAACTGTCTGAACACTACTTTACAAGCGCTGAAAAAAATCTGGCTGAAATTGAGGGACGTGAGCAAAAAATCTGATTCAGAGGCTAAGAAAGGACTGCAGATGCTGTTGGATTCTGACCCTCCTTCACTCGAAATAGATTTTCTAGAGCTACAGAAGCCCAATTGGCGCACTCTTAATTGCGTTGGAAAGTAGACATCTTGGGCTTTCCAGAATTATATAATAATCCATACTTTGCTCGAGATTTGATGGCCCAAATTGGCGTTTAAACGCCCACCAGAGACCCTTTTCTGGCGTAAAACGCCAGAACTGGCACCAGAACTAGAGTTAAGCGCCCAAACTGGCACCCAAGCTGGCGTTTAACTCCAAGAATAGCCTATGCACGTGAAAGCTTCAATGCTCAGCCCAAGCACACACCAAGTGGGCCCCAGAAGTGGATTTCTGAACTATCTGCGCTTAGTTACCTATTTTCTGTAATCCCTAGTAACTAGTTTAGTATAAATAGCACGTTTTACTATTGTATTCATATACATTATCATCTTTTGGATACTTTATTATCTTATGTTACATTTGAAGGCTGGCCATTTGGCCATGCCTATACCTTTTTCTCTTATGTATTTTCTACGGTGGAGTTTTTACACCTCATATATTAAGGTGTGGAGCTCTGCTGTTCTTCATGAATTAATGTACGTACTATTGTTTCTCTTTCAATTCACGCCTACTTCTTCTCCAAGATATACTCTCATACTTAATTTAGCTAAGTCAGAATGAAGGGGTGACCCGTGACAATCACCCACTATCTTCGTTACTCGCTTAGCCAAGATCCGCGTGCCTGACAACCACAAGTGGTCTACATGATGTTCAACGTAGTCATTGGACAACAGCCGGAGTATATTCTCTTGGGTCTCTAATCCCCGCACCGAGTCCGTGAGATTAGGATCTTCGTGGTATAGGCTAGAACCAATTGGCAGCATTCCTGAGATCCAGAAAGTCTAAACCTTGTATGTGGTATTCCGAGTAGGATCTGAGAAGGGATGACTATGATGAGCTTCAAACTCACGAATTTTGGGCGTAGTGACAGTGTGCAAAAGGATAGAGAGATTCTATTCCGATGCTAGTGAGAACTGACAGATGATTAGCCGTGCGGTAGCTGTACCTGGTATTTTTCATCCGAGACGAGAAATTCGACAGTTGATTAGCAGTGCAGAAACCGTACCTGGTATTTTTCATCCGGGAGGCTCATACAGCTTGCCATGGAAGGGAGCACGCATGGTTGGATGAAGACAGTAGGAAAGCAGAGGTTCAGAAGCAACAAAGCATCTCCAAACGCTTATATGAAATTCCCACCAATGAATTACATAAGTATCTTTATTTTAATTTACGTTCTATTTATCTTTTAATTATCAAAATCTCATAACCATTTGAATCCGCCTGACTAAGATTTACAGGATGACTGATGACTTGCATCATCTACCCTTCTTTCTTGCATAAAGAGGACCATAAAAGAGCATAAATCTCATTTGATCATTGATATTCATGCATTATTTGATGAATATTATGGTACATTGCTTTGAGATGAGTTGTGCTAAATTTCAGGTGAAAAAGACATCAAAAATGGGAAGAAAGCAACAAAGAAGCTGGGCGTGTGAAACTGGCGTGCCACTTGGAGCTAACGTAAAAAAAAATGCACTGGCATGGCATGCCAGTAATAAAATCCAGAAGGGAGTCTCAAGCATTCACATGGGCATGGCACGCCAGGGACTGGGCGTGGCACGCTAGTACAAAGTTCCAGAGAGCAACAATGGAGGACACTAAAGGGGCGTGGCACGCCAGGTTGGGCATGGCACGCCTAACCATCACCTACTATGGGCGTTCCACTTGAGCCAAGGGGCGTGGCACGCCAGCTCATCATTCCAGGAGGAACCATCACTATGGCGTGCCACTTGGTATCGAAGGCGTGGCACGCCAGCTCCAAAAAGTCACTTAGGCATGGCACGCCAAGCTTGAGAAGTCCACAATTGTATGGCCGTTCCACCTGAGTAGCATGGCGTGGCACGCTGGTACTAAATCCCAGAGAAGGGGCTGAAAAAGTCTAGGCATGCCACTTGAGGTCGAAGGCGTGGCACGCCTGGCTCTCAATCTCACTTAGGTGTCCCACTTGAGAGACCAGGCATGGCACGCCAATGCAGAAAGAGGCCAAAGCAAGGGCTGGGCGTGCCATTTGGTATCGAAGGCATGGCACGCCAGTCTAAGAATCTCACTATGGCATGCCACTTGAGTGCTGGGCGTGGCACGCCAGCTGCTGGAACCAAGGCAAGATCATGGGCATGGCACGCCAGCCTCTAGGCGTGGCACGCTGGTACAAGTTTCCAGAAAGGATGAAGGAGGCCAAATACATGGGCGTGCCACTTGGTGTCGAGGGCGTGGCACGCCATTCACTATTCCTCACTTAGGCATGCCACTTGAACCCCAGGCGTGGCACGCCAGTGTTATTCAGGAAGCAAAAGCCATTGGGGCGTGCCACTTGAGTTCGTGGCGTGGCACGCCAAACAGAAGAATCACTTGCTTACAAAGGGCGTGGCACGCCAGACCTTGGGCGTGCCACACTTATTCAACTTTCCAGAGAACTTGTTCAAGCGTGCAGCAAAGGCGTGGCACACCAGACCCTGGGCGTGCCACGCTAGTTCAAGTCTCCAGAGGCAAGAAGAAGAGGAAAGAGGCTAGGGCGTGCCACTTGAGCTCGAAGGCGTGACACGCCAGGCTACATAGGTATTAAAAGACCCTGGGTGTGCCACTTGAGCTTGAAGGCGTGGCACGCCAAGCCAGAATTGGAGGAGCACGTGACACACTACTGAAGCGCCAGCCACACGCCAGCTGGGAAGTCACTTTTATTGAGTTTCCTTTCCCTCCAAATTGTAATTTTCCTTTTTCACTTTTGTAATTCTTTTATTTTGAGAGCTAGGAGTAGTATAAATACCCCCAAGAAGTACTGAAAAAGGGGGTTAAGCAGTTAGAGAGACTAGTTTTAAATTCAATTTTACACTTCATCATCTTCTTTACTTTTGAGTAGTTTTCTTTGAGCTATGAGTAGCTAAATTCCCTCTCATTGAGAGAGGGAGCTCTGTTGTACTTGATGGATTGATGATAGTGAAATTCTTCTTCTCTTCATCTTCTCTTTGATTTGCTAGAAGGAATTTTGTTTTTAATGCTTAGTATTCAATTATCTTGGAAAAGAGATTGAATGCAAAATGGGTTTCATGGGAACCTTGGGAAAGGATACATGAAACCATGCTTGAAATCCCTTCTCACACTTGAGTAGAATCTGGGTTTTGGTGTTTGGATATGGTGACATATAATCCTCCCTCTGCTTGGACCTATGATGATGCGTGGTATAATCAGGGACCAAGCATATCTCTCTTCATGAACAATTAGACCAAGGAATTGACTATTGATCAAGATCTGAGAGATTGAGTCACCAAGGGATTGGGGCTCAATCAATCATGATTGCCAAGAGGTCAATGAGTTGCATGATTGAAGAGGATATAAGCTGGAATTGATCCAAAGAGACAACATCTCTTGATCGTAATGAATTTTCCCATTCTTATCTATCACTTTCTTTATAGTTTGCTTTTACATTTTGCAATTCCCCATTCCCATTTACAATTGAGTCATTTATGATTCTGCACTTTACATTCTGCCATTTCTATTTCTGCACTTTATTGCTTTCCTTTACATTTTAGCCATTTATATTTCTGTCATTTATAATTCTGCAAATCACAATCTATCTGTTCCAGTTGACTAATTCATCAATTGATTAAAACTGCTCAAATTTACCAATCTATGTGGATACGATCACACTCCACTGTGGGTTATTACTTGACGATAATTTTGGTGCGCTTGCCAGAAGAACTGATTCACCATTTTTGAATGGGGTGTGAATTCAGACTCATCAATGACCATAGCTTGCTTTAAGCCGACAATCTCTGTGGGATCGACCCTTACTCACGTAAGGTATTACTTGGACGACCCAGTGCACTTGCTGGTTAATTATACCAGAGTTGTGAAAAGTGTAATCACAATTCCGTGCACCACTTACTCATGTAAAAATTGAAAAAACATATGCATTGTTATATTATGCTTTCATTTATATATAAAAAAAACCAAAAAAAAAAATACTTATGAATAGGGGACAAAATTACCCCAATGCTAAGTTCAATAAAAGATCAATGCATATGTGGTGGAATTAAAAATTGATACATGAGTATGTGATGCAAAAGTGGAATTTTTGGGTAGCTAGGCATGATTTTAGAATTACATAGAGTGTGTGTATGTTAGGTGGGAGCTTAGGTTAGTCAAAGATTCATATTATAGCTCACTTGGCCATACATATATCATCACCCTTACCTTAGCCCCATTACAACCTTGAAAAGACCTCATGATGTTTGCATTTGTACACTAAGTATTTGTTGATTGGTTAGATGAAGAACAAAGTTTAGAAAGCATGACTAGAGAAGAGTAGAGTGGATTAACCCTAGACACTTGAGCAATTAGAGTGCATATACACTTCCAGTGAGGGTTCAATGCTTGATTCTATGTTCTCGGCTTTCATGAGCTATCTTCTTACAAGTTTACCTGTCTTTTTCTGTGTGATTTGAATTAGTGGAATCTGAGTTATGTTTGTCTTGGAGAATTTGTTTACTTTTAACTAAGTAGATAGAAACATCTTAGCATATAGTTGCATTCGCATAGATAGGTTGCATCTCATGAGTCTTACTTTCCCCCATTCATTCCTTTTGTCTCCTTGAGCTTAGCGTGAGGACATGCTAATGTTTAAGTGTGGGAAGATTGATAAACCACTATTTTATGGTTTATCTTGTGCTAATTTGAGTGGTTTCTATTAATTCTTTGCACACTTATTCATGTAATTTGCATGGTTTTACACATCCTTCCCAATTTTGTTCTATAATTGAAAACTTGCTTCCTAAGCCTTTAAATTGTCTATTTTAATTTCCCTTTATACCATTCAATGCTGTGATCCGTGCGTTAAGTGTTTTCAGGCTGTATAAGGCAGGAATGGCTTAAAGGATGGAGAGAAAGCTTGCAAAAATAGAAGGAACACAAGAAATAAAGGAGATGACCAGTGAGGATCGACGCGCACGCATGGCTCGCGCATGGGCGTGATTTGGAGATTTTCACAGTGACGCGTGCGCGTACCTGACGCGTACGCGTGACAAGCGAGATTGCACAGCGACTCGTGCGCGTAACTGATGCGTACGGGTGACATGCGAAGAGGACCATCGACGCGTACGCGTGACTGACGCGTACGCGTGACATGCGCCACGTGCAGAAAGTGCAGAAGACACTGGGGGCAATTTTGGGCTAAGTTTTGACCCAGTTTTTGGCCCAAAAACACAGTCTAGAGCTAGGGGACAAGCAGAGACTCAACACACATTAACTTTCACACAGTTTTTAGTTTAGTTTTGAATCTTAGAGAGAAAAATACTACTTCCTCTAGGGTTCTTCACATTCATAGTTTTAGAGTTTTATGCTTTTGATTTGGATATTGAGAAGAGTTACTACCTCCGTTGAAGTTTTCGTCATTCTAGTTTGTTTTCTTATTTCCTTACTCTTTCAATCACCCATTTACCCTGTTCAGATTTACATATGGATATCTTTGATTTTTGAGTTTATTAATGCAAGAATTATTTTTACATTTAATTTCATTATTGGTTTGAATATCATCTTTCCTTAATTTATTACTCAAAAATTAGCTTTTATTAATTTAATTTTAGTTACCATGTCTCTTCTCTTTTCCCTTTACATGTCTGTGACATTGGCATCCATGTCAATGGAGTAGGCTCTTAACTTGACCTTGGAGTTGATTAATAGGAGACCCTTGTGTTGGAGTACTCAAGTGTTAATTTGCAATTGGAAGTTGTTGGCTAACTCTCTAGTCACTAACGCTAATCCTTCCATCACTACAACAAATAAGGGTTTTCACAACGGTCAAAAACCATTGTCATAGATCAAAAAACCGTTCCTAAAACTTTAGGCAACGCTTTGGCAACGGTTTTTGACCTGTGGTATATGCGGCCTTTACCAATGCTCAAAGGCAACGGTTTTATACCTAAGGCAATGACAACCAAAAAACCGTTGCCATAGTTACTAGCATAGACAACGGTTTGGACAACAATTTTTAAAGAACGGTTTAGAACCGTTACTGGATAGGCAACGGTTTAAAACCGTTCTCTTTGATGACGTAACGGTTTAAAACCGTAACTGGATAGACAACGGTTTTAAATTGTTGTAATTTTGTTGTTCATAAAGATAACGGTTTAAAAGCGTTGCCTTTGGTTGTGTTTTTGCAACGGTTTTTAATACCATTGTCATTTTGTAGCTGTCTTTGACAACGGTTTTAATACCATTGCCTTTTGTGACTTTTGACAACAGTTTTTTATAACTATATTATTCTTTATTTACAATAGTTTTCTCATGTTGCATTGAAATTAGTTCCAACTATTTTTTTTAAATTTATTGTCAATAAACAAGGTTAAACTATTTGAATCAAATTACTAAAGAAAACTAATTGAAGACTTATCATAGAAAAATAAACATTTATATACTTAGTGAACCAAAAATTTCCGGATACAATATAGTTGTATCAGTGTTGGTTACAAGTAATTCCGGATATTTTCTACTTATCCCAGGAAAATAAGCTTAAAAAACGCCAACCCTAGAAAGGAATTCAATCTTCCTCTAAAGAGTTTTATCAATGCTGGCAGCGAAAAATAATTCTCCCAATAGTTTCTTTATCCAAGCCCATATTTTCAAAAAACAGAACCACCTGCAGACAACAAGGAACACAAGCTTTTTAACTGGGGAAAAAATGAAGCATTTTGAATCAGTAAAATACAAAATAAAGAACAATGGCATGCATATAACACGTATCACTAGCACAATGGATACAAGCACATAGGTACTTAACAAATTCAATTCTTAATAAGGCATCAAAAGGATCAAGCAACCATAGTGTAGTTATTTTCAAGCATGATTGTTATAACCAGTAAGAAAAGCAATATTTGCATTGCTAATAAATAAGCTTCTTAATACATCAAATCAAAAGTTTGTAATTTATAAAAGATATTAAATCCAAGAACTTCTTTGCACTAAAAGCACCACATAAGGTCACAAGACCCACCTGCCCCTCCTGTCCCCTCCTTTGACACTACCAGAAGGTAAACCAACAGCAGCAATAGATATAATAGCAAATTTTAGACTTCAGATTCAAGCATACTTATTCAAACATACCTAAAAGAAACTAGTCTCATCATGGACCCCTTTGTCAACATCAGCAGTTGCTTTGCTTAGTATAGTCTCTCACACAAAGCAGAAAACTTAGACCACCAGCCCCACCTTGCGGTAGCCAGTTAAACATGAAATCTTATCCACTAAATTAAATTGATAGCACATGAACTCTTATTTCTTCCATGTAACTGCAAAGAGATGATTAAACAAGACTAAATATGAATGGAAAAGGTTTAGAACTAAACAAATTGCAACTGAAGCTCAGCTTGTATTGCCCCTAAATACATAATGAAAATAGAACAGTCTCATAATAAAAAAAATAACATTCTTCAATAGTGTAGTGTTGTCAGCTCAAGATAGAGCCAAATTATGACCAGTCTAAGTGTAAATCGATGACTATACACACTGATAAAAGAAGAATGTTTCCAAGTACCCACATGAACTATAAATTCTATAGTCACAGGTTGTTTCTATTGAAATGATTAGATTATGTGCACAACAAACAAACAAAAAAGTGTCAAAAGAAAAAAGGAAAAAAAATACAATGGTGCTAACTTGTTTAAGGTAAATCAATCATGGATGAAGACAGAGTCTATCACATTTCAAATAAGCAGCTTTACAGGTAAGCTACCAAGGTTGAAATGCTGGTCAACAAAGAGGAATTAAATAGAAATTGAAATGATCAAGAGAAGGTTAAAAGGAGACACACCCAGTAAAATGCTGTCAATTCCACCATGCTGGGACTGTCTGTCTTCAAGGATTATCAACTATTGTAGCTGTAATTCGTAATTGTCTTATCTATTCTTACTTTCCATTCTGCTTCTAGAATGCTCTTCTCCACCAAATTTCAAATCCTCTTTGAATATTTGGGCAATCTTCTCCAGAATTCTAAGATTTTTACTTGAGTCATTCAGGCCATCAAAATCAAATGCAGCAATTTTACTTGAGTCATTCAGGTCATTGAGAGAATCAACTTAGAATTCCCAGCCACTTTACATGCTAACAAAATAAACCAACCAACAATTAAGAAACAACCATTAACATTAACATTATTCTCCATAAAATAATTTAGCTTAATTTCAAACCAAATTGAATTAAAAACAAAACTTCTATGCTTAACTTTTTACATAGAGAGAACATGTTCAGCTAAATAACTCTTTGATTTATAGCAGAAAATAACCTTAATCCAAACACATACCGTAACCGAACCTCAGCGGACGAGGTGGGGGACGGCGTAGTGGACGCAAGCGGAGAGGAGAGCACGGAACAGCAGCAGATGACAGAGTAGGAACTGATGACAAAGCAGAACTATTTTCTCCTAACATTGCTCAGAACAAAATCTCATTAAAGAAAAAAATTCAATCAACAAAGTAACTAATGGCAGAATAAGCCAACATCATCATAGTAACAATCAACAATCAACAAAATTCATAATAAGCAAAACCAATTCATAAACCAAAGAAAATGAAATCATGTGGTTCTTCCCAAAAGATTTTACCATAATAGAAGAATAGTCTTTATAGTTTATACCTCAAAGCAATCAAGACAATTGTGGTGCATTGCTCTTTTCAAACAGCAATGACCATCTTCCAATCATTTAGAGTAGCAGCACCCTAAAACATATAATAATTAATTTACAAGGATCAGCAATCATCAAACAAACAGGTTCTCAATAATCAACATATTTTATCACCATTTGGTTCCACTCATTGTAAAATTATTTATAAACCATAAAAAATACTACTTTTAGTTAAGAAATCAATTTTAGGTACTTAGTTTAGAAATCTAAACTCAATCTATTTATCATTCATCAAGCCTCAATCTCATAAATTACTCATTATAATTTGATTCAACCACCAACAACATTAATAAGTAAAAAAAAAAAAAAACAGAACTTCCGACAAGCATTCATCCCCAAACAACCTTGCAAGATGCACACAAGAGCTAAACAAATTTCAATTCACACGCACGTAATCATCATCATACCAGTCACATTCACAGCCATAACCTAAACTCAATAAACTAATTGAAACACTAGAACATCATCTCAAAAACTAATCCAAATTATACATCCTCAAACCAAGCTTATTTCTACCAATTAATCACACAAGAAATTTATAAATTATTTGAAGATACTCACTAAACTTCAATTTTATTCATAAATTAAAACGGTTAATTTTAAAATAAATCCCCTACCTCTGAGTGTCGAAATTAGAAGAAATTTGAGACGGGTTGTGGCGGCAATGGCTGAACCAGCATAAACAGCAACATAAACAGGGGCCGAGCACGGACAGTGGCTCCAATAGTGGCATTCTCTGGCGTCAATGGCGGTGTTCCCCGGCGACCAGCGGTGCGGCGGCAAAACCTCCCTCTCCTCTACGAGTTTCTCCTCCCTCTTCACGTTCTATTCATCCCATCAACAGTAGCAACTTCTAATCATTGGCGATGAGACAGCCTCGTTCTCCTCCTTCTCCGTCAGAGCATCCTTCGCGCGTCACTCCTCTGGTTCTCTCTCTCTCGGACGCGTCTTCTTCAGCAGCAGCGACAACCCCGAGCAAAAACGGTGACGGCTTCGCAGCTTCCTTCTCCTTCTTCTGTTCGCGCATCCTTCCTCTTTCTCTGCCACAGCGTCAACGGCGACTGCGACGGTTAGGGTTCGACAGTGACGGCGGTGGCGTCTTCGATGGCGAGCTCGACAGGGAATAGGCGCCACAGATCTGGCGGCGTCCTCTCCACCATCGCGTTTCTTGCAGTGGCAGCTCTCTCCCTCGCACGGTTCAGATTGACGGTGACATGACGGCGGCGACGCGTGTGATGGGCTCTACGGCAGTGAGGCGCGACGCCGGCGCGCTCTTCTCCCTCTCCTTCCCTTCTTCTTCCTCGCGGGGTATAGCTTTCTATCTTCTCTCTGCGTTTCTCTTTTCTCAGTAGGGTGGAGTTCTAAGGTTAGGTTTTTCAATTTAGGAACTAGAATTTTTTATTTAATGTAAAAATTTAGCATTAGAGTTAAATAGTTATAAAATATAGATAAAATAGATATTTTAATAAAATTATTGAATACAATAATAATTTTAAAATTAAATATATTTTATTTAAAATTACTTAAAAATATTATTTATTAATATATTATTAAATAAAAATAATTATTTTTAATTTAAATTATAAATAAATATATTAATTATGATTTATTAAATAGTATTTAAATTTAAAATATTAATTATTTAAATTAAATTATATAATTTTTTATTATAAAAATTTTAATTTTAAATTATATAAAATAATTAATTATAATAAAATTACATAAAAATATTAATTAATTTAAGTTCAAAATATTTATATAAATTAATTTAATCATTCTTAAAAGCTTATTTTTTAAAAATAAAAAATTTAAATTAAATCATATATTATTCATAATATAAGTTATTTAAATTAAATTATATAATTTTTTTATTTTTTAATTATTAAAATTATAATTTTAAATATACTAAATATCCAATTATGATAAATATTATATAAAAATTTTAATTAATTTAAATTTCAATTATTATAAAAAATTACATATCACTCCTAATTATTTTAGATTCAGTATATATTTAATTATTTTTGGTAAAGAGAGTTCCTCCAAATTTGGTTATGTTAGGGTTTAGAGGAAGTTTAAATAAAAAAATATTAATATTTATTATAATTTTATTTTAATTTTATTTTTTTAATTTATTTTAATTTTATTTTTTAAAATAATATTTGTTATATATTTATAACAAAAATATATAATATTTATTATAAATGTATTTTAATTTTGTTTTTTTTAAATAATATTTGTTATATATTTATAACAATAGCTTTGAATATTCTATAAATTATAGTATTTATAGAAAAAATTGTTTAATAAAAAATTGTTGTAGTAGTTATAAAATCGTTCTTTAAAATAGTAAAAAAGAACGGTTTTATTTTATTGCTATAACATAATGAAAAACTGAACTTCAACAGCAACACTGTAAAAATCGTTGTCTAAGACCATCTAATAGAACGGTTTTAAAGTGTAGCATTTTGGCAACGGTTTTTATGCGTTTCTTTTGTACAATTATTTAAACAACAATAAAAAACTGTTGTTTAAAAATAAATCTTGGTAACGGTTATAAAATCGTTCTTTAAAATAGTCAAAGAGAACGGTTTTAGTTTGTTGCTAAAAAATAATGAAAAATTGAATTCATTGGTAACACACAAAAAAACCGTTGTCTAAAACTATCTAAGAGAACGGTTTTAAGGCGTTGCAAAATTTGGCATTGCTAAAGCCCATATTTGTTGTAGTGCATAGGAGAGAATTATAACTTGTGGATTAGAGTTGGCTCAATTACTTGACTTTCGTTTATTTGGTAAAGGTTAACTAAGTAAAAACAACGACCTCTTACTATTACACTTGGAAAAATTCAACAAGGATAGAACTTCCGATTAATCTTCTCCTGGTCAAGGCTTCTTTAATTCAATTACACAAAATCTCTCGTTAATTTTCATTGCTTTAATTTATAATCATTTATTTCTCTGTTCTCCAACTCTAAAATTTCTAGGAAAAATTCCTGACCAATAAAATAGCACTCTTTTGTCAACTCGTTGGGAGACGACATGGAAATTCTACTCCCAGTATTTTATTCTTAAATTGTGACAACTCTTTCTAAATTGATAAGCGAAATTTTCATCGGTTAAGAACTGTACTCGCAATGCTGTTCTTATTATAAATTCTTAATTGGCGATTTTCTGCCCGTCAATTTTTGGTGCCGTTGCCGAGGAGTTGTAACAATGTGCTAAATTAGTTGTTGGTGTAAATATTTTTAATTTTACATATTTGCAGATTTTATTTTATTTTATTACCATGAGCCGTATATTTCTTTCATTGAATGATGCGTTCACTGCCTGATCCGAGCTTAACCGCATTTGATCCTGAAATCGAAAGAACTATTTTACGTATTAGGCAAGCTCGACGTCGGTTAGCCTCCGAGGGTGGTGAAGTGGTTACTACCAATTCACCAGTCTTATCTGAGGGCGAATCTAAAGTGCCATTTGAGGAAGAAACAAGCTCTTCTTCTACTGACTCTATTGATTTACGCGTAGGTAACATGGCGGAGCCCCGAAGGATTACTCTCTAGGAAGCAGGAGCTCCGGACTTTACACTGCAATCGTATCAAGCGCGTCACCCAAATCTAGCTACAGATTTTGAACTGAAGACTGCACTAATCAACTTACTGCCCAAGTTTTATGGCTTACCTGCTCAAGAGCCTGCCAAGCACCTTAGAGATTTTCAGATAGCTTGCTCAACTACTAGGCGTCATGGTGCAGATGAGACAACTATTTGGCTATATGCCTTCCCGTTTTCTCTTGAGGGAAAGGCAAGGGAGTGGTTCTACACTCAACCTGAAGAAGTTGTTACTAATTGGGATCTGTTCAGAAGGGAATTCCTAACAAATACTTTTCGGCTGAAGTTACAGATAGACTGAGGAAAGAAATTTTTTGCATTATCCAAGGTGAATCAGAGACTCTTTATGAATATTGGGAATACTTCAGGAATCTCCTAGACTTATGTCTCCACCGATTGACCAGTTGGTGTTGATTAGCTACTTCACACAAGGTATGAAGCCTCAGGATAAGACTACATTAGATGTTGCGAGTAATGGCTCTCTGAAGAAGTACAAGACGGCGACAGAAGCGTGGCAGCTAATCGCCGATCTAGTTGAGTCTACCCGGAATGCCAGGCACAGGAACAACCATCCCAAGGCTATTGCGGAGGTTTCCTTTAGTAGTGAGACTACTGCTCTCACACAAACTCTGGGAGAGATGATCAACATACTGAAGCAACTACAGCTGAATCAACAACAACTTTAGCCTCCCCCACAACAACAGTGTCAATAGTTGGTTCCTCAGAGTGTGTGTGGAATATGTGCCTGCTACACTCATTACACTGATGAGTGCCTGCAGCTCCAACAAGAAGACAACACCTTGGCAGGTACCCATAATTTCTACGACCGCTCGAATCAAGGATACTATCAACAAGGCGACAATTATAACCAAGGTGGAAACCACAATCATGGTTGGCAAGACAACTCCAAACAGGGGTAGAGAGACAACTCCAACCAAGGATGGAGGGATAATTCCAACCAAAGATGGAGGGACAATCATAACCGAGGAGGCAGAGACAACGGTGAAAATCAGAGGTGGAATAACAACAACAATCAGCAGAACCCTCCTTACCAATAGCAAAACCAAGACCAGTCTTACTGAGCACCACACCTAAGGCAGTCCCAAGCGTCTCAGAACAACTAACAGCAGACCCCTCGAATCACTTACCCCCCTTCCTCTTCTAATGATGAGATGGTTCGCTCTCTTGCGTAAGGACAACAAGACATTCAGAATACACTTAACTCTACCATAAACGGTCTGAACGCTACCTTACAAGCGCTCGTCTCCCGGATGGATTCATTATCTACCCCCAACAATCAACCTTCAAGCTCCAGTGCAATTCCTTCTCAACCTTTACCCAACCCCAAAGGTGGAATCAATGCCATCACTTTGAGGTCCGGAACCACACTGCAAGAGAGGAATCATGAGGAGCCAAGCTCAAAGGAAGACATTCAAGTTGAAGACATTGTTGAGGTAGAGGATGTTGAAGAGGAAGATGTAGTACAAGACATGGTTGAAAAAGAAGCAGCTCAACCAGAGAATGGAGCACCAAAGGAAGATGAAGTTACAAGAAAAGTGATTCCCATTCCCTTTCCACACCTTGCTAGGAAGTCCAGAAAGCAGATGGAGCTCGATCCCAAGAAGGTGGAAATCTTCAAAAAGGTTGAGGTAACCATTCCCCTTTTTGATGCCATTCTCCAGGTACCTAAGTATGCTAAGTTTCTAATTGATTTATGCATGAATAAAGATAAATTACATGATTTAGAAACTATTCCACTAGGTAGCTCTATTCCTGCTTTAATGGGTGTTGTACCGGAAAAATGTAGTGATCCGGGTCTATGCATGGTTACTATTACTATTGAGGGTGTACAATTTTTTTGACTACATGTGTGATCTAGGTGCATGTGTGAGTATTATGCCATTATCTGTGTATGATGCTTTAAGGCTCCCTCCCTTAAAAAGGTCGGCAACAAGTTTTGTTTTGCTGAGGACGTTCTGGTAAGCATTAAGGGGCTCACATTCCCTATTGACTTCTACATCTTGGAGATGCCCCCTAATGACTCAGGAAGACCATCATCCATCCTGCTTGGAAGGCCATTTCTAAAGACTTCAAGGTTCAAATTAGATGCCTTCTCAGGAACTTACTTTTTTGAAATAGATGGCAGAGCAGTGAGCTTCAACCTGGATGAAGCCATGAAGCACCCTCCGGAAGATCACTCCATCTTCTAGTGCGATATCATTGATGAAACTGTAGCTGCAGTCCACCAAGAAGAAGTAGAAGAGATGCACATGGAGCAAGGTGCAAGTGTGGGGAAACCCTCTGAACAAGATGAAGACACCTTGCCATCATCACCAGGTCCAGATGATCAAGTGCCTAGCCATGAGTAGAAAATGGAGTTGAAGCCCCTTCCACCCCACCTCAAGTATGCTTAACTTGAGGATAATCAGAAGCTCCCAGTTATTATTGCAAGGGAACTCACTTCCTAAGAGGAGGAGCAGTTGCTTAGTGTGCTGAGAAGACACAAGAAAGCAACTGGGTGGAGCATGGCGGATATAGTAGGCATCAGCCCTCAAGTTTGTGAGCACCGGATATTTTTAGAAGAGGGAACAAGGCCTGTTCGTCAACCTCAAAGGCGGCTGTACCCCACCATTCTAGAGGTTGTCAAGAAGGAAGTGATCAGGTTGCTTGAAGCTAACATCATCTATCCAATCTCGGATAGTGAATGGGTTAGCCCAGTACAAGTGGTGCCCAAGAAGTCTGGAGTCACAAGAGTGAAGAATGAGCATGGAGAGCTCCTGACAACTAGACTGCAGAACGCCTGGAGGGTGTGCATTGATTACAGGTGCCTCAACCAGGCTACTCGCAAGGATCACTACCCCCTGCCATTCATTGATCAAATGCTTGATCGCCCGTCAGGTAAATGACACTACTGTATTTTAGATGGTTACACTGGCTATTTTCAAATTCATATAGCTCCTGAAGATCAGGAGAAAACTACTTTTACATGTCCCTTTGGAACGTATGCATACAAGAGGATGCCTTTTGCTTATGTAAGCACCGGCTACATTCCAAAGATGCATGATGAGCATTTTCTCAGATCTTCTTGAGAGCTGTATGGAAGTTTTCATGGATGACTTTAGTGTGTATGGTGATTCATTTAACCTTTGCTTGGATAGTTTGGCTAGAGTATTAGACATGTGTGTTAGTTCAAACCTTGTGTTAAATTTTGAAAAATGTCATTTTATGGTAAAATAAGGTATTGTTTTAGGACATGTTATTTCTAATACTAGTATTTTTGTAGATCCAGCAAAGGTAGATGTGATTTCTAGTTTACCTTACCCCTCCTCCATGAGGGAAGTTCGTTTGTTCCTTAGTCATGCAGGTTTCTACCGGAGATTTATCAAGGACTTCAGTAAGGTAGCATTGCCTTTATCCCGACTGCTGCAGAAGGATGTTGATTTTGAGCTAAGTGAGGACTGCATGGAAGTGTTTGATAAGCTGAAGATCGCCTTGACTCAAGCTCCGATTATGAGAGGATCCGACTGGAGCCAGCCATTTGAGATTATGTGTGACGCTTCAACCATGCAGTAGGAGCGGCGCTGGCTCAGCACGAAGGTAAGGACCCTTTCATAATTACTTATGCTTCTAAGACCTTAGATGCTGCTCAGTCTATTTATACTACCACTGAAAAAGAGCTTCTGGCTATTGTTTTTGCTCTGGATAAATTCCGAACCTACTTACTTGGTACTATGGTGGTAGTATACTCAGATCATGCAGCTCTAAAATATTTGTTAGCTAAAAAAGAGTCCAAACCATGGTTAATACGTTGGATATTGTTGCTGCAAGAATTTGATTTAGAAATCAAAGATAGGAGTGGTTCCCAGAATTTAGTGGCAGACCACTTGAGTCGCCTAGAGCACATTAAGAATGACTCCACTCCTATCAATAATGCTTTTCCATTTGATAGCTTGCACGCAATATCTGAGGTAGTTCCTTGATATGCACCTATAGCTAATTATTTAGTTAGTCATACCTTCCCTCCCAATTTTACTAAGCATCAAAAGGACAAGCTGAAAAGCGAGTCCAAATATTACATATGGGATGACCCATATTTATGGAGGTATGGTGCTGACCAGATAATTAGAAGGTGTGTGCCTCAATCAGAATTCCAGTCAATTTTAGAGGCCTGCCACTCCTCTAAGAGTGGTGGACATTTTGGTCCTCAAAGAACAGCTAGAAAAATTTTAAACTGTGGATTCTGGTGGCCCACTATTTTTAAGAACGCTACTCCCTTCTCTAAATCTTGCTCCCATGCCAAAGGTTTGCGAATGTATCCAAGAGGGATGAGATGCCCCAACAAGTTATGTTCTTCTGTGAAATTTTTGATGTTTGGGGCATTGACTTCATGGGTCCATTTCCAAACTCTAGTGATTTCTTATACATATTGTTAGCTGTTGATTATGTTTCTAAATGGGTGGAAGCAATTCCCACTCGTACTGATGATGCTAACACTGTTGTCTCCTTTGTGCGAAATAATATTATCTGTCGCTTTGGATCACCACGAGCGATCGTGAGTGATCAAGGCACTCACTTTTGTAACAAGAGATTATCAGGTCTACTGAAGAATCATGGCATTGTTCACAAGGTAGCAACAGCTTACCATCCCTAGACCAATGGGCAAGCCATGGTGTCTAACAGAGAGATAAAGCGCATGCTGGAGAAGATTGTCAAGCTTCATAGAAAAGACTAGAGCACCAGGCTTGTAGATGCGCTCTGGGCTTATCGGACAGCATACAAGACACCCATAGGAATGAGTCCATTCCGCCTGGTCTATGGCAAGGCTTGTCATCTTCCAGTGGAGGTGGAGCACAAAGCTTTCTGGGCGGTAAGTGAATGCAACATGGGATTTGAGAAAGCCGGTGCTGAAAGGAAGTTGCAACTAGCAGAACTGGAGAACATTTGACTTGAAGCATATGACAACTCCAGGATATACAAAGAAAGGGTAGGCTGTGCATGACAAGCATATCAAGAGAAGAGAGTTCAGACCTGGGGAGCTAGTTCTCCTTTACAACTCAAGATTGAGGCTCATGCCAGGCAAGCTGAGATCAAGGTGGGAAGGTCCCTATAGAGTAGAGAAGGCAGAGCCATACAGAGTCTTCCACTTGAGTCATACTGCAAGCTCCAAATTCATCAAAGTCAATGGCCGCCACTTGAAGTTGTATACCAACAGAAGAAGACTGAGCTTGTAGACCATCCAACTTAAGGACGTAAAAGTAAAGTGCTAGGTGGGAGACAACCCACTATAGTATGATCGTCCCTTTTTACTCTTTGATTAGTTTTGTTTTCTTTTTATCAGTGCTCATTCATAATTTCTGCATAACTCCCTGCATTATGTATATATATAAAAAAAACGCATTTGACGCGCAAGCGTCTAGGACGCGCACGCATCATTTGTGATTGCGAAAGGAATAGGAATGTAACAGAGAGTTGCGCGGGGATGGTGAAGGAAGCGTGCTTTGTGCACAAGCAAGCCCACGCGTATGCGTCCTTCACGCGTGCGCATCACTTGCGCTTTCAGCAACCTACGCGTAAGCGTCCCTGACGCGTACGCGTGACCCTAGAAATCGGCATAAATACGTGCTGAATAGAGAGTTGTGCTGACCTCGCGCTGGAACTGTGCTAGAGGCACAAATTTAGCCATGCGTACGCGCCCCTGACGCGTTCGCGTCAGTTTCACTACGTGGCTATCCACGCGTGCTCGTACCTGACGCGCACGGGTCGTATGTGTTTTTGGCTCTCATGCATTCCAACCCGAGAGTTGTGCATGCGCGGGGCTGCCTTCACGCGATTGGCACAACCCATGTCACGCGTATGTGTCCCAGACGCTTACGCATAGCTTAAACTTTACGCGACCTACGCGTACGCGTGCAGTACGCGCGCGCGTCGCATGCGCCGCATGGTTAAACCAGTACGCCGCCAGATTTCAATTATTTCCTCCCCCAATCCTAATTTTTTTTCAATCCTAATTCTCCCTTATTTCTTCTTCCTTCTTTCTTCATTATTCCTTCTTACTATCTACTACTTTCTTCCTCCCTTTTTCATCTTCTACCTCAAGTTTCTTTCTTTCCTCTCCTCTACTCTTTCATTCATCTTTCAATTACTGCATTTAATTATTTTTCTTTCTTCTCCATTTTATATTACCTTAGTTATTTATGATTTCTTTTTCATGCATTTTTATGTTGGTGTTGGAGTTTTATTTGGATGTTACTTTCTTATACTTGAACTTGTGGATCTTATGAGGAGTGATTTGACAATTAAGATTTAAATTTGGCTCTCATATACATTTGGATTCATTATTTTCATTCCTATTTTAACTTGCACACCAAGTGTTTGTCAAAAAGCACTTATGGCATTTCGAACTCTATTTTGTTTTACTCTCACACTTTAATGCCTCTCTTTTTCACCACACTTGTAATCCACATGTATTGGGATTATCATTCACAACTGTCATCATATAAATGCTCTTTAAATTGGTACATTTAATAATTGATGTTTGAGTTATGTTTCTCATGCCTATTACTTGCATGTTTTTAATCTTCCTGCATCTACTTGTTATGAATTGCCTTTATGAATTTGACTTCATGTTTTCCATGCATAATGTAGCTACCGTGTATAGGACATCATTATTACTCTGGCATTCATTATTACTTGGATTTCCTTCCTTCCAATCGTTAGTACTCTATACTTAAATTTAATTCTCTTTTTTCCTTCTTTATAGGATGGCCACTAAAAAAGGAAAGGACAAAGCTTCTGAAAAGCCACCGGCAAGGAGGGGAACCAAGAGAACTCCAGCTAAGGTGCCACCATCTACAAGCATCAAGCTGCCAACAAAGCGGGTGAAGAGGATTATTAAAGTTGATGAAGCAGAGAAAGCCTTTCCCGCACGGGACTCCACACGGTTCACCAACCGTTATTGCGAGCAGATGTTCCCCATCCTAGCTGAGAGGAACTACAATAATGATCATCTACTCATTGTCCCAACTTATTTTGTTAATTTTGTGGATCCCTTATCGAGAGGAGACAGTGGGGATTTTTGTGTTGATAGCCGCGAGAGGCCAACTTATCATGGGTAGTTGAATTCTTCTCAAACTTCTACTCGCCTACCCTACCGACTGTCTATGTTCGTCAACAACAAGTCTCTGTCTGCGAGAGTGCCATACAGTGAGCACTGGATCTTCCACCTAGCCCTGACGGATTGGATGCATATCAAGAGGCCTCTCTTAAGCATCAGATGTATCAGTTTGACTCGGATAGTGTCCTTGGAGTTATAGCCCAACTTGGCAGCACCTTGATCTATGGGAAGCATCGGTCAAGACCCAAGAGCATCTCCGCCCAATCTCTTACCTTGGAGGCTTGCGTGTGGGCATAGATTATGTCCCACTATATCTTTTCGAGCACTCACGAGTCCACCTTCACAGCGGACATGGCTGTTCTCAGCTAGTGCAATCTGACAGAGGAACCTTTCAATCTGCCCCGACTCATCCGGCAGGCAATGGGACACGTACAGATTACGGGTAACCTGCCTTTCCCCGTATTGGTTTCAGATTTAGTCTCTATAGCAGGTGTTTCCTATCGGGCAGGAGACACGAAGGTCATGATATTAAGGACCGATCAGTATATCCCGAATGGGAAGTACATCAGACCACTGGTTCCCTCTGTGAGCCGGCCTCCAGGCCCATCTTTGGACACTCCTCCTTCTTCTACTCTACCTTCATCCACACCACAAGCCCCATCCAGCCATAAGATGTTCCTTCAGATCCTTGAGTGGTTCGACCGGCAAGACCAGTGGATGGAGTAAATGGAGTGCCGTAACAAGTGCTGATACAACTATCTGAAGGAACTCATCGTTGGTACTCACCCACCTCCGGAACAGAAGGACACCCCAGACTCCCCTTCACCTAGTAGCACAGGGAGCCATGGCGAGCCAGACAGTTGAGGCGATGCTTCCAGCCCTACCTTGCTCCTTACTGATGGCACGGAGGACCGTGCCAAGACTTAAGTGTGGGGAGGTCAGTCCCTGACTTCCGGAGGTAATTTCTCTCTTTTAACACCAACATTTGACTTTTTCTTTTGTTATGTAGGATAGATTGCATGATAATAGTTGCCTGCATGTATGTTTTGCTTGGTTGAAGTAATAAATTTCTTTTCAAGACCATATTTTATAGTATTTCACTAATTCAAATTCAAATTTGTGTTAAACTTGTTTGGAGATTTTAATTTGGAACATGGGTTATAGCTAAGAATGCACAACCTGTGAGATTTTGAACTTAATTATATGGTTACATTATTTAACCATGATTTTTATTCTTGTGTGTTTTTTTCTCTATGATTGTAATCTATAGTTTGTTCCATTCTATATGTCCATTGTTTAGTGTATTTGTATGCATACATATGATTGAGGCCATCATTTGTTAGTAGCTCACTTATCCCAAATAGCCTACCACTTCAATTACCTTTGTTTGCCACTTTGAGCCTTTTAATCCCCATTTGTTCAATATTTTACCACATCACTAGTCTTAAGCAGAAAAATAATTAATTACCCCATTTGAATCTTTGGTTAGCTTAAGGTAGAGCTTGTGTGTCAACTAAGTGTGAGGAATTATGGGAACTTGGGTTAATGAGAATGTGTTATGTGTTATTGACAAAAATATTGGAAATTTGGGTGCTTACTCATGTAAAAATTGAAAAACCATATGCATTGATATATTATGCTTTCATTTATATATTAAAAAAAAAAAACCAAAAAATAATTACTTAAGAATAGGGGACAAAATTACCCCAATGCTAAGTTCAATAAAAGATCAATGCGTATGTGGTGGAATTAAAAATTGATACATGAGTATGTGATGCAAAAGTGGGATTTTTGGGTAGCTAGGCATGATTTTAGAATTACATAGAGTGTGTGTGTGTTAGGTGAGAGCTTAGGTTAGTCAAAGATTCATATTATAGCTCACTTGGCCATACATATATCCTCACCCTTACGTTAGCCTCATTAAAACCTTGAAAAGACCTCATGATGTTTGCATTTGTAGACTAAGTATTTGTTGATTGGTTAGATAAAGAACAAAGTTTAGAAAGCATGACTAGAGAAAAGTAGAGTGGATAAACCCTAGACACTTGAGCAATTAGAGTGCATATACACTTCCAGTGAGGGTTCAATGCTTGATTCTATATTCCCGGCTTTCATGAACTATCTTCTTACAATTTTACCTGTCTTTTACTGTGTGATGTGAATTAGTAGAATCTGATTTATGTTTGTCTTGGAGAACTTGTTTACTTTTAACCAAGTAGATAGAAACATCTTAGCATATAGTTGCATTCACATACATAGGTTGCATCTCATGAGTCTTACTTTCCCCCATTCATTTCTTTTGTCTCCTTGAGCTTAGCATGAGGACATGCTAATGTTTAAGTGTGGGGAGATTGATAAACCACTATTTTATGGTTTATCTTGTGCTAATTTGAGTGGTTTCTATCAATTCTTTGCACATTTATTCATGTAATTTGCATGGTTTTACACATCCTTCCCAATTTTGTTCTATAATTGAAAAATTTCTTCCTAAGCCTTTAAATTGTGTATTTTAATTTCCCTTTATACCATTCAATGCCGTGATCCGTGCGTTTTCAGGCTGTATAGTGCAGCAATGGCTTAAAGGAAAGAGAGGAAGCTTGCAAAAATGGAAGGAACACAAGAAATAAAGGAGATGACCAGCAAGGATCGACGCGCACGTATGGCTCACGCGTGCACATGATTTGGAGATTTTCAAAGCGACGCGTGCGCATACCTGACGCGTACGCGTGACAAGCGAGATTGCACAGTGACGCGTGCGCGTAACTGATGCGTCCGCGTGACATGCGAAGAGGACCATCGACGCGTACGCGTGACTGACGCGTACGTGTGACGTGCGCCACGTGCAGAAAGTGCAGAAGACACTGGGGGCAATTTTTGGCTGAGTTTGGACCCAGTTTTCGGCCCAAAAACACAGACTAGAGCCAGGGAAAAAGCAGAGACTCAACACACATTCACTTTCACACAGTTTTTAGTTTAGTTTTGAATCTTAGAGAGAAGAATACTACTTCCTCTAGGGTTCTTCACATTCATAGTTTTAGAGTTTTATGCTTTTGATTTGGATATTGAGAAGAGTTACTACCTCCGTTGAAGTTTTCGTCATTCTAGTTTGTTTCCTTATTTCCTTACTCTTTTAATCACCCATTTACCCTGTTCAGATTTACATATGGATATCTTTGATTTTTGAATTTATTAATGAAAGAATTATTTTTACATTTAATTTCATCATTGGTTTGAATATCATCTTTCCTTAATTTATTACTCCAAAATTAGCTTTTATTAATTTAATTTTAGTTACCATGTCTCTTCTCTTTTTCCTTTACATGTCTGCGACATTGGCATCCATGTCAATGGAGTAGGCTCTTAAATTGACCTTGGAGTTGATTAATAGGAGACTCTTGAGTTGGAATTCTCAAGTGTTAATTTGCAATTGGAAGTTGTTGGCTAACTCTCTAGTCACTAACGCTAATCCTTCCATAGGAGAGGATTATGACTTATGGATTAGAGTTGGCTCAATTACTTGACTTTCCTTTATTCGGTAAAGGTTAACTAAGTAAAAACAACAACCTCTTACTATTACACTTGGGAAAATTCAACAAGGATAGAACTTCTGATTAATCTTCTCTTGGTCAAGACTTCTTTAATTCAATTACACAAAATCTCTCATTAATTTTCATTGCTTTAATTTATAATCATTTATTTTTCTGTTCTCCAACTCTAAAATTTCTCGAAAAAATTCCTGACAAAAAAAATAGCACTCTTTTGTCAACTTGTTGGGAGACGACCTGAGAATTCTACTCCCAGTATTTTATTCTTAAATTGTGAGAACTCTTTCTAAATTGATAAGCGGAATTTTTGTCGGTTAAAAACTGTACTCGCAATGCTGTTCTTATTATAAATTCTTAATTGGTAATTTTTTGCCCGTCAGGTTTATACTAGGGTTTTATATTTCAAGTGCCATTTCCATTTTTGCTCTTGGATTTTGCTAGCCTTCATTGTAAGTATTTCTTAATTACTACTCATCTTAGTTACAATTTTGCTACTCTTTCTTGTAATTAAAGCTATAGTTTTATATAAATATATATATATATATATATATATATATATATATATATATATATATATATATACTTTTTTCCCAATTTTGAGTTTTTGTTGATGATTTTGATAATGGATAATTGTTATATGCTTGATTGAGTTGTTATTGTTGAATTTGATCATTTGTTGCTCTTAGTTTCAAGCATTTTCTCAATTTCACCATGTTTTGTGTTTTTTCCCACCAAGTGTTTGTAGAAATGTCAAGTTTAATTATGGGCTAAATTTCTACCTCTTGGCTTGGGAAAAATGAGCAATTGGATTCCTAGAGTTGAGATGTCCAACATTTAGTTATAATTCTTGGATTGTTAATTGTTCTTGTTTCCACTAAAGCTAACTTGTTGCTAAGGCAATTAGCAAGTGAGTTAGGATTTGTGGATTAAGAACATTTAGGCTCCTTAACTTACTCTCCAATGTGAGGGTTAACCAAGTGAGATTAATCCATTATAATTGTCGTAGTTGTGGTTCCAACAAGGAAAGGTCCCTAGCTCATCCCAAGCCAAGACTCCATTTATGTTTTGAATCACACACACACATACATACATCAATCACCTTTATAGCTTACTTGTCTATATGACATAGCTAGTTCCTTAATTCCTTTATTAGCTCATTACTTGAAAATTTGAATGTTTTTTTATTTCTTTAATTTTTCATCTCTTCATTGAAAACCTTGTCCTTCACAACCAAAATTGCACACTCATTGATCACTAGGTCCTTGGGAGACGACCCGGGAAGTAAAACTCCTGGTTTATATTGGTTTTGAATTGTGATATCTTTTGATTCCAAACTTTGGTGCGGTGTTGTTTGTCGGTTGGGACTATGCTACCGATGTGATCACAATCATTGTGTGAAAATTTCCTGACCGGCGATAACGTGCATACCAGTCCACCTTTACCGTGAGAGTTGTCGCTGAGGTTGTTTGTGCCAGGTTATACGGTTAACCGCGAGTTTCTCTGCCGCCTTTGCTCTTAGCTGTTGTTGCAGTGAGTGTTGTTGTCGTTGAGGCTGCTCCATTTAGTCGTTCCTCTTTAGTACGGTAAGCTATTCATTGTTTCAGTTTTGAGCTCGGTTAGTCGCTGTTATGTTGTATGTTGTTAAGGTTTTTGCGACGTTAAGGGTTTTAGGAGTTAGTAACCGAGGTTGCATGTTATGTTTTAAAGCTGTTTATGGCATTGCGAAAGTGTGCGGAGCTGTGATTTGAAGTTGCCATTGATTTTGAGCCGAGAGAAAAGAGTTCAGTTAACGCGTTTGGGTTATGGTTTCGACAAGTCGAGGTAGGGGCTTTTTCTAAAACCTAAGTTTATTTTAAATTAGAATGGTTATAAATAGATATGATGTATGAAATGCATTTCTAGTGATTATGTAAGTCATATGAAATGTCTGATTATGTCCAAAATGGAGGTTTTTGATTGTTTTGAATTGAAAGGATTTTAATATTTGAAGTATGAATTTTACTTATTAGAAACTGATTTGGTCTTGAATCCTTTAGAAATGAGTTGAGGATTGGTTCGGTTGGGACCCGAAAAGGGTGACAAAGTCCATGTTTTAGGGGAGATGATGCCGAAATTTCTATAAAATCCGAGACTTTGTTTGAAACGTTATTTTAAAAATAATGAATTATGCTTTGAATTGAATGTTTGATAAATGAATTATGTTTGAACTTATTTTATTAAGAAAATTATTATATTTTGAAGGTAATTTATTTAAGAAAAGAATTATGTTTTAAAGTCGATTTAAATATGAAAATTCTTATGTTTTGGAATTTGATTTAAGTAAACAAGTTTGGAGGAGTTTTAGTTGATTTAAAAAGAAACTTCAATTTTGATTAAATAATTTCACTTGAAGCCGTTTTTGGAAAAGTTGAAGTTGTCTCTAAAACTTTGATTTAGCAAAACTGAAACCATTTCCAAGCCTTTGGAAACAGATTTAAGAATGAAATTGAAATTTAGTTTTCGGCTTAAATGATTTGGTGTTGGTTTAAGTAAGTGGGCTTTGAAATTGATTTGGAATATTTGGCTACATGACTTAGTTTTGTTGTAAAATTTATGTTATCTATGCAAATAAAAAAGATAAGATTTTAAAGGTTTTCAATGAAATTAAAAAAATGAGCTAGGTTGTTCTCCCTTAAAGTCTTGAGACTCTGCTGAAGAATTTTATGGCCAAATCCTGATTTAGAATAAATTTTGAAAGAAGACATTGAGCCCGATTGATTGTGGATATTATCGAAATTGATGAGTTATTGTTCGGTAGGTGTAAGGACCGGGTGATAAACCACTATTTTATGGTTTATCTTGTGCTAAATTGAGTGGTTTTTATCTACTCTTTACCCACTTATTCATACTATTTGCATGGTTTTACATTTGCCTTCCTAATTATGTACTTTGATTGAAAACATGCTTCTTTGATCTTATATTTGCTTATTATTAATCCTCTCTTATTACCATTAGATGCCTTGATATGCGTGTTAAGTGTTTTCAGATATTATAAGGCAGGAATGGCTTGGAGGATGGAAAGGAAGCATGCAAAAGTGGAAGGAATACAAGAAGTTGGAGAAATTGCTAAGCTGTCCAGCCTGACCTCTTCGCACTCAAACGGCTATAACTTTAGCTACAGAGGTCCAAATGACGCGATTCCAGTTGCGTTGGAAAGCTAACGTCTGGGGCTTCGATTTGATATATAATATGCTATGGTTTCTCTGATGCTAGGCGACGCGACCGCGTGATCCATGCGGCCGCGTCGCAGTGACGGAAATCAGCGTGTTTGAATTCTTCTCCAGCGATTTCTGGGCTGTTTCTGACCCAGTTTGCGGCCCAGAAAACACAGATTAGAGGCTATAAGGTGGGGGAATATATCCATTCAGAAAGGAGGCTCTCATATTCACAATTTTAGGGGGTAGATGTAGTTTTTAGAGAGAGAGGTTCTCTCCTCTCTCTCAGGATATAGGACTTCTCTTAGTTTTAGGAGTGACTCTGAATCCTGGGTTCAATGTTCTTTTATTTATTTTTCCAATTTAATTTATGCATATTTATGTTAGATTTAAGTTCTTTTGTTAATGCAATTTGAGGTATTTCAGTTTAATATTGCTTTCTTTTATTTACATGATTATTGCTTCCCATCTGAAGACATTTTTATTCCAGTAGATTTACTCTTTTCCTTTTGGCTTTGGTTAAGAAATCAGTAACTCAAGAGTTATCCAACTCAACAGCATAATTGTTAATTGTTATCTTGCCAATTGAATTGAACTTCAATAATCCCAATCTTTTCTTAGGAAATAAATAGGATTCGAAGATCAAACTAATTAACCCCTTGACTTTCCTTTACTTTAGTAAAGGTTGACTAAGTGGAATTAAGATTCAACTTTCATTATCATTGATAAGGATAACTTGGTCTGGACTTCCAATTTCTCCTACCTTGCCAAGAGTTTAGTTTATAGTTATTTATTTATTTTACTTGTCATTTAAATATATCTGTGCCCATTGTCCAAACTCAACATTCCCCAAAAACACACTTTTTCATAATCAATAATAAGAACACCTCCCTGCAATTTCTTGAGAAGACGACCCGAGGTTTAAATACTCGGTTATCAATTTTAAGGGGTTTGTTACTTGTGACAACCAAAACTTTTGTAAGAAAGGTTGATTGCTTGGTTTAGTAACTATACTTACAACGAGAGTTTATTATAACTTCTAAACCATCAATCTTCAGTTCTTCAAAATGGCGCCGTTGCCGGAGAATTGCAAACGTGTGCCTTATTATTGGTTATTATAAATATTTTATTTTTGCTTGTTTATTTGTTTTTGTTTTTTATTTTTGCTTTTTCTTAAGTTAAGAGGTTATTGGTTTTTATTTTAAAATTTTTATCTTATCTTATCTTATTTCAAAAATCAAATTTCAAAATTCAAATTTAAAAATTTTCAAAATTCAAATTTAAAAATTTTCAAATTTCAAATTTCAAAAATTCAAATTTCAAAAATTTAAAAATTCAAAATTTCAAAATTTTAATTTTCAAATTTTAATTTTCAAAATTTAATTTTCAAATTCAAAATTTAAATGACCTTTTAATTTAAATTTAAATTTATTTTTGTTTTTAATTTTTTTATTTGCTACTATGAGTTCTCACCCCTCTCGCTTCAAGTTTGATTCTAATGTTGTTGTTAGGAATGGAAACTATAATGAGAACATGCATCAAGGTTGGAAGAATCAAAGATGGGAGGAGCCACAAGGATTTGATCAACCCTCATGGCAACATCCACCTCCAGTGGACTGTCAACAACCATTCTGTGATGCATATCAAGGCAATGGCTATAGTGAGCGCTCTTTTGATTATCAACAACCACCACCATACGCCTATGAGCCCTCTCCTCAACATGACTTTGGACCACCAAACTCACAAGCCCCTTTCCGCCATTCACCTCTATATGACCCTAACCCTCAACCACCATACCAACCACCTTATGAGCCATATGAACCATATATAGAACCACCCCAATTCCAACCCAATTACTCACAAGAACCACCACTTCAATATTCACCATCTCCATATCCATCAATCCAAGAGCACTATGATCCTATTTATGAAAGCCGAGTGCATCAAGAGACAAAGGATCGTTTCAAGGAAACAGTGAATCGATTTCAAGCAACCATTCGTCCATTGGAGCAAGTAGTAATCCAATGGGTTTCTAGACGCTCAAACATTCAAGGACCAACCACAGCCCCATGTGGACAATTTCATGAAGAACGTAGCATGAAGGAGATACTAGAGACTCTAGTGGACAAGACAGAGCATGAATTCATACTAGAACAAGTAGAAGAAGATGTCATTGTTCAAGAAGAAGAGTTGGTTGAAGACTTTGGAGATGCAGATCCTCCATGGAAAAGTCCAGTCATAGAACCCCCTTCCAAGATGTTTGAAATTGATGCTGAGGAGGGTGTACAACCTCCAAGGCATATCACAGTTAAAGACCTGGAAGAGGTTGATCAAGAGATTGAGATTCAAGAAGAAGAAGCACAACCTCCCATGCCCTTGAAAAGTAATGAAGAGGAGATTGAATTGGAAGAAAGCTTCCAAGAGGAAGAGGTTGAAATTGAAGAAGCTTGCAAAGAGGTGGTAATTATCAGAGAAGAGCACAAGGGAGTGGAGCTTGCAATTTCATTAAAAATACCTCCCCCTAAGTTGCCATCATCCTTCACAACATTCAAGTGGGTAAAATTCATAACCCTTAGCTTTCTAATTCCACTTGAATATGGGCTCCTGGAGACGGATGGTCAACTTAGAACTCTTTGTGGCATTAAGAGTAAGAGGAAGATGGTCAGTGGTAAGAACTGTCCTGCAAGGTTCAACATGGTTGCATACTCAAAGTTTAATTGCAAAGGTTGGTGTAAAGCTCAACTGAATGGGTCTAGGAAGTTGGTTGGCCGCTTTAGTGAGAATTCAGATTGCTTGCCACCCGGATGGAATCATGATGATCAACAAGAAGATGGGTGCAATAGCAAGGTTTGGGATCCTGGAATCCGTTCTGACATCCAACATCCCGGGAGCCTAAGAACCTGTTTGAAGCTGCTTAAAGGCTTTACGTGCCTAGTTTGGGACCCCGGAGGCCATTGGAATCACAAACATTGGTGGAGATTCTTGGATGAGTTCAAGCATAAGCCACCATAACAGGGAGCTCACCAAATGTCCAACTTAAGGACTCTAACTAAAAGTGCTAGGTGGGAGACAACCCACCATGATATGATTGTTCCTTTTTCATTTTTTATTTAGTTTTATTTGTTTTCAAGTTTTATTTTATTGAACCTGGAGTTTTGCATCACATTCATATTAACACTGCATTCTGCATTTTCTTTTCAGATTAAAAAAAAAAAGCGAGCACGCGACGCGACCGCATCAACGACACGTCCGCGTCGCAAGGAGATGGGAGACAATATTAATATGAACAGAGAGTTTCGCAGGAGTAGCGCTGGAGGCGTGCCAATGGCACAAATCACCCCACGCGACCGCGTCATATGGGAATAATGGCCTCCCACGCGATCGCATGCCCCACGCGGCCGCGTGATCTGAAAATCGACGTAAAAGGGGTGCATGGCCGAAAGTTGTGCTGGAGTTGGGCTGGACTCGTGCTGGAATCCCAAGCCCTCCCACGTGAACGCGTGCCCCACGCGTCCGCGTCATATTGGAAATAAGGCCACCCGCGCGATCGCGTCGACCACGCGACCGCGTCACCCTGGATTTTGGCAATACCAAGTTTTGAAGAGAGAGTTGTGCGACCGCGAGGCTGCACTCGCGCCACTAGCACAAATCAAGTAACGCGATCGTGTGCCCCACGCGTCCGTGTCACCCAACCTTATCGCGCACCACGCGATCGCATCACCCACGCGACCTCGTCGCCAGCATCGCACAACCTACCCAGATTAGTGCCAATTTTCTTATCTTTTCTTCTCCGAATCCTTATTCTTCTTATCTTTCCTTATTTCTTTCTTCTTCCTTTCTTATTTTCTCTCACTTCCATTCTATTTTATTTAATTTATTTGCATACTTTCATTCATTGCATATTTTTATTTTTCTAAAAATTATTATTGGTGTTCAAATGTTCTTATTCAACTGTTACATCTTTTCTGGTATTTTCTTGGTGCTTAGTGACTTGTTTCATTCTTATTGAGTAATATTATTTATATCAATGCCAATCTTTTATATCTATATTACTCTTGCATTGATATGAATTTATATTATTTCTCCTTCCCCATTCTCTTCTCCATTGTTGCAAATTTTCGCACTATTGGTATTCCATGGCCTCTATTGTTTTCTCACTTACATGTTGAAGCTTCCATGTAAATGAGACCCTTATTATTTGGCATTAACCCACCCATACTTCTTTTACTTTCTTATCTCTATTTCTGGGTTACTCTTCTTCCCTTTTTCTTTCAGGATGGCCACCCGGAAGGGAACCGGAAGACGTTTACATGGGGAGACAAACAAGTCCATCAGCATATTCCTTGATGAGAAAAGCATCAGTTGGAATAACCCGTCCACCTGCACATCTTAGCATGCACCGAGGACGGTGCAATCTTTAAGTGTGGGGAGGTCGATACCGATCTCCATGGGTTAGTATTTTCTTCTCAAACACCAATATTTTATTTTCCTTGTTAGTTGTTGCATTTGCATGTTTGATTGCATGATTATTTGATTTTGTGCATATTTTACCACTTGGTTGAAGTAGTATTTTCTTTTTCAAGAAACCTTTTAAGAGCATTTCACTAATTTGAAAAAAAAAAATTAATGTTACACTTGTTTGAAGTTGTATTTAGAACATGGTTTTTGAGTTAAAGAACACACAACCTGTGAGATTTGAGCTTACTTATATGGTTACATTATTTAACCATAAATATATTATTCCCGTGTGTTTTCTTCTTTATAATTGTAATCTATATTTTGTTCCAATCTATATGTCCATTATTTAGTGTATTTACATGCTTGCATATGATTGAGGCCATTGTTTGATTTTAGCTCACTTATCCCAAATAAGCTTACCCTTTAAATCACCCTTGTCAGCCACTTTGAGCCTTTTAATCCCCATTTATTCTATACTTTACCACATCACTAGCCTTAAGCAGAAAAATAAATTAAAAATCCCAATTGAATCTTTGGTTAGCTTAAGATAGAGATTGTGCATCAACTAAGTGTGGGGAAACTGTGGGAACATGGGTTAATAAGGGAATGTATCATGTTTCTAATTTATTTGAATATTGGGAATTTGGGAACCTTCTCATGAAAAACCAAAATAGAAAAATAATGAAAAATCCATGTGCATTGATAAGTTATGTTTGCTTTTATGTTAAAAAAAAAGAGAAAAAGAGAAAAGAAAAAAAAATATATATAATATAAATAAATAAATAAGGGGACAAAATTACCCCAATGCTAAGTTAATGAAAATATCAATGCACATGTGACAAAAGTAAAGAAATAATATCAAAATTTGGTACATGAGTATGGGAATCATACAAATGTGGGAATTATGGGTAGCTAGGTATGATTTTAAGGTTATATAGAGTGTATGTATGTTAGGTGAGAACTTAGATTAGTCAAAGATTCAAATTATAGCTCACTTAGCCATATATATATATATATATATATATCTTTATCTTTACCTTAGCCCCATTACAACCTTGAAAAGACCTCATGATGTTTGCATTGGTACATTAAATATTTGTTGATTGGTTAGATGAAGAACAAAGTTTAGAAAGCATGACTAGAGAAGAGTAGGGTGATTAACCCTATACACTTGAGAGATTAGAGTGCATATACACTTCCTGTAAGGGTTCAGTGCTTAATTCTATGTTCCCTGCTTTCATGAGCTATCTTCTTACAAGTTTACTTGTTTTTACTGTATAATTTTAATTAGTAAAATCTGATTTATGTTTGTCTTGGGGGAACTTATTTATTTTTATTTTTAACCAAGTAAGTAAAAGCATTTAGCATGTAGTTGCATTCATAGGTTGCATTTTATACCATTCCTCTTCATCTTTATAGCTTCTCTTGAGCTTAACATGAGGACATGCTAGTGTTTAAGTGTGGGGAGGTTGATAAACCACTATTTTATGGTTTATCTTGTGCTCAATTGAGTGGTTTTTATCTACTCTTACCCACTTATTCATACTATTTGCATGGTTTTACATTTGCCTTCCTAATTATGTACTTTGATTGAAAACATGCTTCTTTGATCTTATATTTGCTTATTATTAATCCTCTCTTATTACCATTAGATGTCTTGATATGTGTGTTAAGTGTTTTCAGATATTATAAGGCAGGAATGGCTTGGAGGATGGAAAGGAAGCATGCAAAAGTGGAAGGAATACAAGAAGTTGGAGAAATTGCTAAGCTGTCCAGCCTGACCTCTTCGCACTCAAACGGCTATAACTTTAGCTACAGAGGTCCAAATGACGCGGTTCTAGTTGCGTTGGAAAGCTAACGTCCGGAGCTTCGATTTGATATATAATATGCTATGGTTTCCCTGACACTAGGCGACGCGACCGCGTGATCCATGCGGCCGCATCGCAGTGACTGAAATCAGCGTATTTGAATTCTTCTCCAGTGATTTCTGGGCTGTTTCTGACCCAGTTTGTGGCCCAGAAAACACATATTAGAGGCTATAAAGTGGGGGAATACATCCATTCAGAAAGGAGGCTCTCATATTCACAATTTTAGGGGGTAGATGTAGTTTTTAGAGAGAGAGGTTCTCTCCTCTCTCTTAGGATTTAGGACTTCTCTTAGTTTTAGGAGTGACTCTCAATCCAGGGTTCAATGTTCTTTTATTTATTTTTCCAATTTAATTTATGCATGTCTATGTCAGATTTAAGTTCTTTTGTTAATGCAATTTGAGGTATTTCAGTTTAATATTGCTTTCTTTTATTTACATGATTATTGCTTCCCATCTGAAGACATTTTTATTCCAGTAGATTTACTCTTTTCCTTTTGGCTTTGGTTAAGAAATCCGTAACTCAGGAGTTATCCAACTCAACAGCATAATTGTTAATTGTTATCTTGCCAATTGAATTGAACTTCAATAATCCCAATCTTTTCTTAGGAAATAAATAGGATTCGAAGATCAAACTAATTAACCCCTTGACTTTCCTTTACTTTAGTAAAGGTTGACTAAGTGGAATTAAGATTCAACTTTCATTATCATTGATAAGGATAACTTGGTCTGGACTTCCAATTTCTCCTACCTTGCCAAGAGTTTAGTTTATAGTTATTTATTTATTTTACTTGTCATTTAAATATATCTGTGCCCATTGCCCAAACTCAACATTCCCCAAAAACACACTTTTTCATAATCAATAATAAGAACACCTCCCTGCAATTCCTTGAGAAGACGACCCGAGGTTTAAATACTCGGTTATCAATTTTAAGGGGTTTGTTACTTGTGACAACCAAAACTTTTGTAAGAAAGGTTGATTGCTTGGTTTAGTAACTATACTTACAACGAGAGTTTATTATAACTTCTAAACCATCAATCTTCAATTCTTCACCGGGTTCGTCCCGCTTGTGCTGAGTTGTAGGCATAAGGACTGGGTTTGTCCCGCTTGCGCTGAGTTGTAGGCATAAGGGCCGGGTTTGTCCCGCTTATGTTGAAAGATAGGATATTGTTTGGTAGGCGTAAGGGCTAGGTATGTCCTGCTTATGCTGAGAAATGTGAAGTCGGAGGCAGAGTATCCTGTTCACATCCTTTTGGATCACAGAAGTGTGCAGGCACTGACAGTGGTTGTGCCTTTTTAGGCGTTGAACACCCAGTAAGGACTTCCTTACTGCCGTTCAGTGCCAGTGATGGTGCCTTTGTGGGCGTTGATCCTTATTGGACGTTGAACGCCAGTGATGCTACTGATGAGCAGATATTTTATACGCTTTTTGGCATAGTTTTCATGTAGTTTTTAGTGTTAAATTCATATTTTAGGATTCTACTATGAGTTTGTGTGTTTTTGTAGAATTTCAGGTAATTTCTGGCTGAAATTGTGGAGCTGGAGCAAAAATCTGATTCAGAGACAGAGAAAACACTGCAGATGCTGTCCGGATCTGATCTCCTTGCATTTGGAAGAGCTTTTATGAAGCTACAGAAGTCCAAATGGAGCGTTCTCAACGGCTATGGAAAGCTGACTTCCAGAGATTTCCCGTAATTTATAATAGTCCATACTTTGCTTCAGATTAGAAAGCCCAAAACTGGTGTCCAACGCCAGATTTCTGTCCCTTCCAGGCGTCCAGCGCCCACAAGGAAGAAACCAGCCTCCAAACGCCCAGAGAGGACCCCCTTGCTAATGTTCAACGCCCTAGAGGCCTCCTAGCACGTGGATCTCATTAAAGCTCAGCCTAAACACTCACCAAGTGAGCCCCCTTTATTAGGAAGAAGATCACACTTGTTTAGGATCTCTTCCAGCATATTTTCATTTACCAACATTGTATTTCCTTTCAGTATGAGTTTCTAAACCTCCTAGGTTGAGAGGAGGAGCCCTGCCGAGTCCTATGAATTAATAAAAATTTACTGTTTTCCTTCGATCCGTGTTTGATTTAATTCTAAGATGTATACTCGTTCTTCAACATGGTGAATAGGATGATCTGTGACAATCGGCTCTGTTCATCATACTAGGACCGCGTGACTGACAACCACCCGTGTCTACTTGGGTTCATGTGAATACGTGACTGGAAAGCGTGAACCGCCAGCTTGACTATACATCTCTCAGATGGCTAATCCACGACTTCATTAGGGATTTCTCGAGACACCAGTTCAATCGATTTTCAGGGAGATTAAGGTCTCTGTGGTAGAGGCTAGAACCCAAAGGAGCAGTATTCTCTGATCTGGAAGATTCGACCTTGTCTGTGGCATTTTGAGTAGGATCGCTAGGAGAATGAACTGCTAGAGCTTCACCCTCTATCAGATTGGATGACCACGGCCAATGGCATTTGATCTGAAGCAGAGAAGATTGATGACCATGGCCAATGGCGTTGATCACATACAGCCTGCCATAGAAGAAATCATTCAGAAGCAAAGGAGACAGTAATACCAGAGTTAATTCAGAAAGACAAAAGCAACTCCTTAACTATATTTTTATTACTGATTCCATTTAAATTTATAGAGTATTTTATACACTCTTCATTATTTCTTTTATGCAATTAAAAATAACATACCAACATCTCCTACTCTTGATTTCGCCTGACTAAGACCTACAAGGTAACCATAGCTTGTTTCAAGCCACAATCCTCGTGGGATCGACCCTGACTCGCTCAAGTATTACTTGGACGACCCAGTGCACTTGCTGGTACAGCTGTACCAAGGTGTGGGATTCGTGCACCAAGTTTTTGGTACCGTTGTCGGGGGATTGTTCGAGTTTGGACAACTGACGTATTATCTTGTTCCCTAGATCAGGTATTATCTTTAATTTTGTTAGAGTCTTTTATTTTATTTTATTTTTCTTTTTTTTTGAAAAAAATTAAAACCTTTTTCAAAAAAATTATTTTTCTTCTCTTTGTTTAATCTTTGTTTTTTGTTTGAGTCTTTTGTTTTTGTTCATGTTGAAATTTTCGATTTCTTTGAGTCTTTCTTTCTAAAAATTTTCAAAAATATTTTCTTTGGTTAAATCTTGTGTCAAATCTTTAAGTTTGATGTCTTCTTGTGTTTTTCTTTTAATTTATCGAAAATTAGTGTTTCTAAAAATTTTAAGTTTGGTGTCTTTTACATGTTCTTGTGTTCTTTGAGTTTCTTAAGTCTTGTTCTTAGGGTTCTTCTTAATCTTCAAAGTGTTCTTGAGTTTTCCTTGTGTTTTGATATTAAAATTTTTAAGTTTGGTGTCCCTTTGTGTTTTTACTTCAAATTTTTGAAAAGTTTTGGAAAAATTTTAAGTTTTTTGTCCTTTACTTGTTTTTCTATTTCATCATTAAATTAAAAAAAATTAAAAAAATATCTTTTCTTATCTTTTATTAAATTTTCAAAAATTTTAAATTAAAAATTCAGTTTTTTATTTTAAAATTTTTATCTTATCTTATCTTAGCTTTAAATTTTAAAAATCAAATATTTTCAAAATCATATCTTTTTCAAAAATCATATCCTTTTCAAAATCTTATCTTATCTTTTTCGAATTTCAAAATTTAAAATCCAAATTACAATTTTCAAAATTCAAATTTCAAAATTCAATTTGAAAATCCAAAATTTAAATTTCAAACTTCAATTTTCAAAATTAAACCTTTTCAAAAAAAATAATTTCAAATCTTTATCTTATCTTGTTGACTTTTTCAAAGTTTAAAACTTTAAAATTTCAAAATTTAAAATTTCAATTTCAAATTTCAAAATTCAAATTTCAATTTCAAATTTCAAAAAGTTTAATTTTAATTTTCAAATTTCAAATCTTAAATTCAAATCTTTTCTTAATTAGTTACTTATCTTATCTTCTCTTTCAAAACTTCCTAACTAATCATTCTCTCTCCTAATTTTTGAAAATTATTTTCTTCTTCTCTCTTCTATTTTGGAATTTTATAAATTAATTTTCAATTCTTTTTAAATTATTAATCTTAATTTTGAAATTAATTAATAAATAAAATAAAAACAAAAGTATTTTAATTCTTGTTTATCCTTTCTACTTCTATTTCTTCTTCTATTCCTTCTATCTTCATTCTTCTTTCTCTTCTTCTACCTTTCTTTATCATGAACCCAAATGATAATGAAGAGTTCAGAAGAACTCTAGAATCTTATACAAATCTCACTGCTGACTTCTATGGAAGAAGTATTAGCATACAACACATCAGAGCAAGTAGCTTTGAACTAAACCCTCAACTCATCACCTTAGTGCACTGCTGACAGGAAGAACCTATTGAGTTCCTGGCAGATTTCTTGAAGATTGCTGACACAATACACAATGAGAGAGTAGACCAAGATGTCTACAGACAATTGCTCTTTCCTTTTGCTGTAATGGATCAAGCAAAGAGGTGGTTGGATAACCAGCCTAAAGCTAGCTTGAAAACTTGGAAACAGTTAACAGACAAGTTTTTAAATTAATACTTTCCTCCTAGAAAGATGACCCAGCTGAGGCTGGACATCCAAGGCTTTAAACAAGGAGATAGTGAATCTCTTTATGATGCTTTAGAGAGGTATAACAGGATGCTAAGAAAATGTCCTACTGAAATGTTTTCAGGATGGGTATAATTAGACATCTTTTATTATGGACTTTCAGACATGGCTAAATATCTTTGGACCACTCTGCTGATGGTTCCATACATATGAGAAAGACCATTGAAGAGGCTCGCAAGCTTATTGAGACAATTGCTACTAATCAGCATTTGTACTCAGCTACTGAGACCTCTATGGAAAGAGAGGTTAAGGCAGTATCTACTGAACCTAACCCTCCAGAACAGGATGTCCCATTGACTCAGCAATTGCACGCCCTTGCCCAGCAACTATTGGAATTGCAAGAGACTTTGCGAGAAACTCAGGCTTCTAACAGGAATGTAGAAGTATAGCTGAGTCAAACAAGGCAGCAGTTATCTAAGAAAAAAATTGAGGAATGCCAGACCATTCAACTAAGGAGTGGGAAAACCTTGAATGCCCAACCTCAGAACAACAAGAGGTTAGGAAATAACAACTGACAAAGGATAACCAGGTCTCTGCACAAGATAACTCTGGGCGTTCAAACGCCTAGGGAGGTATCACTCTTGGCATTGAACGCTAGGAAAGGGTAGAGACTGGGCATTGAAACACCCAAGGAGGCAGCACCCTTAGCGTTGAACGCCCACAAGGGGGCAGTGTCCTTAGTGTTGAACGCCAGGAAGGGGGCAGCAACATGGGCGTTGAACAACCAAGCAAGGGAGGACAATCACCTACTGATAACAACCCTCCTAAGCAAGCTAGTAACCCCCCTTCCAATACACAAGGTACTCGGCCTTCACCAATCAAGATTGATGAGTATAAGGCTAAGATGCCATTTCCTTAAAAGCTCTGTCAAGAGGAAAAGGATAAACAGTTTGCCAGCTTTGCGGATTATCTCAGAACATTAGAGATCAAGATCCCTTTTGTAGAGGCTCTTGAACAGATACCTTGTTATGCTAAGTTTATGAAGGACATTCTGAGTCATAAGAATGATTGGAGAGAGACACAAATAGCCCTTCTCACGGAAGAGTGCAGTGCAATAATCCAAAACAGCTCACCAGAGAAACTTAACGATCCTAGAAGCTTTATGATACCATGCACTCTAAGTGAGGCTTGCACAAGGACAGCTTTATGTGACCTTGGAGCAAGCATCAACCTAATACCTGCTTCATTAATAAAGAAGCTTTGCTTGACTGATCAAGTCAAACCAACCCGCATATGTCTTCAACTTACTGATGGCTCTATTAAGATACCATCAGGCGTAATTGAAGATATGATTGTTAGGGTTGGACCCTTTGCTTTTCCCATTGACTTTGTGGTGCTGGATCTAGAAGGGCACAAGAGTGCATCCCTTATCCTAAGAAGACCCTTCCTAGTTACAGGACGGACCCTTATTGATGTTGAAAAAGGGGAAGTAACCCTGAGAGTCAATGAGGAAAAGTTCATACTGAATGTTGTCAAGGCTATGCAGCATCCAGACACCCCTGAGGAATGCATGAGCATTGACCTCATTGAGTCCCTGGTGGAAGAATTCAACATGGCCGAAAGTCTCAAGGAAGAGCTAAATGACATCCTTAATGATGCCCAGCCTGATTCAGAGGAGTCTCTGGAAACCCCTGAGGAAAAAGAGAAGCCTCCAAAGCTTGAGCTTAAGCCAATACCTTCCTCCCTGAAATATGCATTTCTGGGAGGTGGTGATACTTATCCTGTGATCATAATCCCTGCCTTAGAGCCACAGGAAGAAGAAGCACTAATTAAAGTGCTCAAAACACATAGGACCACCCTTGGGTGGACTATAAGTGACCTTAAGGGCATTAGCCCAGCCCGATGCATGCATAAAATCTTGCTGGAGGATAATGCCAAACCAGTGGTGCAACCACAAAGGCGATTGAATCCGGCTATGAAGGAAGTAGTGCAAAAGGAAGTCACTAAGCTTTGGGAGGCTGGGATCATTTATCCCATTTCTGATAGCCCCTAGGTGAGCCTTGTCCAAGTTATTCCCCAGAAGGGAGGCATGACAGTGGTTTATAATGAAAAGAATGGGCTAATCCCAAAAAGGACAGTTACAGGGAGGCGTATGTGCATTGACTATAGAAGACTCAATGATGCCACCAGGAAGGATCATTTTCCTTTACCATTCATTGACCAAATGCTAGAAAGACTAGTAGGGCATGCTTTTTATTATTTACTGGATGGATACTCTAGGTACAATCAAATAGCAGTGGATCCACAGGATCAAGAGAGGACAGCATTCACATGCCCATCTGGCGTGTTTGCCTATAGGCGAATGCCATTTGGCCTGTGTAATGCACCTGCCACCTTTCAGAGATGTATGTTATCCATCTTCTCTGATATGGTAGAGAAGTTCTTTGAAGTGTTCATTGATGACTTCTCTATTTTTGGTGACTTATTTGACTCCTGCCTTGATCATCTAGCCCTAGTTCTGAAAAGATGCCAAGAGACAAACCTAGTTCTAAACTGGGAGAAATGCCACTTCATGGTAACTGAAGGCATTGTTCTTGGGCATCGGATCTTAAACAAGGGGATAGAAGTAGATCAAGCCAAGGTGAAAGTGATTGAAAAATTTCCTCCACCTACTAATGTCAAGGCAATCAGAAGTTTCCTATGACATGCAGGATTGTACAGGAGGTTCATAAAAGATTTTGACCAAGAATGCCTGCATGCTTTTGAAACCCTAAAAGCCAAGCTTGTCACTTCTCCTATCATCTCTGCACCCAATTGGGACTTGCCATTTGAACTAATGTGTGATGCCAGCGATCATGCCATTTGCGCAGTTCTGGGGCAGGGACATGACAAGCTTCTGCATGTCATTTACTATGCCAGTCGTGTACTAATGCGGTGGTTAAGCCAATATGCATATATAGGATTAGGAACTCGATTATCCGAAAAAATGGAATTAGCGTTGTAAGTATAGTCCTAACCCAACAAGTTAGCCACCAATCAAACTAGAGGTTCACAAGATATGTCACAATTCAAAACTAATTTAAAACCGAGAGTATTTGACTCCTGGGTCATCTCCCAAGGAGTACTTTAGAGCAATGAGTGTGCAAATCTGGTTGTAGTGATAAAGGGTTTGTCATTAAAGAAATGAACACATAAAGCAATAAAAGAACATGCAAATTTGTAATGATTGAACTAATAAAGAAATTAAAGAACCGACTATGTAATATAAACAAGTAAAGTATAAAAGAGATTAACATAGGAATGTATGAAAGATTAAAAGCATCAAAAAGAGTCTTGACTTGGAGTGAGCTAAGGGTCCTTTCTTTGCTGGAACGACAACTATGACAATTATGATGGATTAATCTTACTTGATCAACCCTCACATCGGAAGGTAAGTTAAATGAGCATAAGTGTTCCCAACCCACAAATCCTAAATTGCTTGCTAATTGGCTTAGCAACAACTTAGCGTTAGTGGGAACAAGAACAATTAACAATCCAAGAATTGAAACTAAATATTGGACATTCCAACTCTAGAAACCCAATTGCTCACTTTACCCAAGCTAAGAACCAAAAATTTAGCCTAAAACCATGTTTGACATTTTGTCAAACACTTGGTGGGCATAAACCTTAAACATGGAGAAAGAGAGAAAAGGCTTGAAACTAAAAGCAACAATTGATCTCAATCAACAAGAATAACACAAGAAAGCATGAAATAAAGATCAAACATCAAATTCATCAACAAGAAATTAAAATTGCAAGAGAGAAGTAAAATTGAACTATAACTTGAATTAGAAGAAAGAGTAATGACAATGTAACTATAAAGAGTAATAACAAGATAATACTTACAATGAAAGCTAGCAAAATCCAATATCAAAAATAGAAATGGCACTTGAATGTAAAACCCTAATATAAACCCTAATATAGATGATGAAAACTTAGAGAAAAAAACTAACTAAAGCTTCCTACTACTACTCCTAAAACTACACTAATGATATGCTATGTTATGTTGTTCATTCCCCCTCCAATATGAGCTAGAAGACTTTAGAAATGGGCCTCCAAATCCCCTAAATCACAAGTCACGTGCTATTTTAATGAAGTCATGTGCGGACACCTGTGCGGACGGACAGATGCGTGCATCCACACACCTCGCGATAAATCCAGGCCTGTGCGTACGCATAAGGGCTGTGCGCAGCACACTAAGCGATGCTTGGATGGACGTGCGACGCGCTCGAAACACTCCACGTGCTCTGATTGGCCAGCTGTGTGTACACACAGGTATCTGTGCGCACGCACACGTCTCTGAGCTCATATCCTTTGATTCTTCATGTTTCCTCTACTTTGCACGCTCCTCTTCCATTTTCTCCAATCCATTCACACCTTATACACCGGAAATCACTCACACAACATCAAGGCATCGAATGGAAGGCAAATGGAGTAAAAATAGATTAAATAGGCACAAAAGAGCACATTTTCATAATCAAGCACAATTTGGAAGGAAAGTTCAAAAGCATGCTATTCAAGGGAATAAGTGCAAGTTTATATGATGAAAATCCATCCAATTCTAACCAAAAATCATCATCAAATATGGATTCATCAATTCCCCCACACTTAAACACTAGCATGTCCTCATACTTCACACACAAAGGAGATATATGAAAGGGAATGACTTATGCTATTGGTGCACGAAATTGTGATCATCAATGGCGCCAACAACTTGGTACGCACAATTGTAATCTCAACTATTTGTCACAATTCCGCACAACTAACCAGCAAGTGCACTGGGTCATCCAAGTAATAAACCTTACGTGAGTTAGGGTCGATCCCACGGAGATTGTCAGCTTGAAGCAAGCTATGGCTATCTTGTAAATCTCAGTCAGGCGGATTCAAATGGTTATGGAGAATTGATAATTAAAAGATGAATAAAACATAAAATAAGATAGAGGTACTTATGTAATTCATTGTTGAGAATTTCAGATAAGCGCATGAAGATGCTTTCTTCCTCCTGAACTTCTGCTTTCCTATTGCCTTTATCCAATCATTCATACTCCTTTCCATGGCAAGCTGTATGTTGGGTTTCACCGTTGTCAATGGCTACCTCCCGTCCTCTCAGTGAAAATGGTCCAAATGCGCTATCATCGCACAGCTAATCATCTGTCGGTTCTCAATCATGTTGGAATAGGATCCATTGATCCTTTTGCGTCTGTCACTACGCCCAACACTCGCGAGTTTGAAGCTCGTCACAGTCATCCCTTCCCATATCCTACTGGGAATACCACAGACAAGGTTTAGACTTTACGGATCTCAAGAATGGCCACCAATAATTCTAGCCTATACCACGAAGGTTTTAATCTTAGATTAGAAACCCAAGAGATACACATTCAAGCTTGTTTGCATGTAGAACGGATGTGGTTGTCAGACACGCGTTCATAGGAGAGAATGGTGATGAGTGTCACATAATCATCACATTCATCATGCTCTTGTGTGCGAATGAATATCTTGGAGAAGAAATAGGCTTGAGTTGAATAGAAAAACAATAGTACTTTGCAATAATTCATGAAGAATAGCAGAGCTCCACACCTTAATCTATGGGGTGTAGAAACCCCACCGTTGAAAATACATAAGAACAAAAGGTCTAGGCATGGCCAAATGGCCAGCCTCCCAAAGAGGGTTCAATCATCAAAACATGATTAAAAGATGAAAATACAATAGCAAAAGGTCCTATTTATAGAGAACTAGTAGCCTAGGGTTTACAGAAATAAGTAAATGATGCAGAAATCCACTTTCGGGCCCACTTGGTGTGTGCTTGGGCTGATTATTGAAGCTTTCACACGTAGAGACTTTTTTTGGAGTTAAAAACTAGCTTGGGTGCCAATTTGGGGGTTTAACTCCAGCTTTTATGCCAGTTCTGGCGTTTTGATGCCAGAATTTTTATGCTGACTTGGAACGCCGGTTTGGGCTATCAAATCTTGGGCAAAGTATAAACTATTATATATTTCTGGAAAGCCCAGGATGTCTGCTTTCCAACACAATTAAGAGCGCACCAATTGGGCGTCTGTAGCTCTAGAAAATTCAGTTCGAGTGCAGGGAGGTCAGAATCCAACAGCATTTACAGTCCTTTTTCAGCCCCTGAATCAGATTTTTGCTCAGGTCCCTCAATTTCAGCCAGAAAATACCTGAAATCACAGAAAAATAGACAAACTCATAGTAAAGTCCAGAAATGTGATTTTTATTTAAAAACTAATAAAATATAATAAAAACTAACTAAAACATATTAAAAACTACCTAAAAACAATGCCAAAAAGCGTATAAATTATCCGTTCATCACAACACCAAACTTAAATTATTGCTTGTCCCCAAGCAACTGAAAATCAAATAAGATAAAAAGAAGAGAATATAGAATGAATTCCAAAAAATATATATGAAGATTAGTCTTGATTAGATGAGCGGGGCTGTTAGCTTTTTGCTTCTGAACAGTTTTGGCATCTCACTTTATCCTTTGAAGTTCAGAATGATTGGCATCTATAGGAACTCAGAATTCAGATAGTGTTATTGATTCTCCTAGTTCAGTATGTTGATTCTTGAACACAGTTACTTTATGAGTCTTGGCCGTGACCCTAAGCATTTTGTTTTCCAGTATTACCACCGAATACATAAATGTCACAGACACATAACTGGGTGAACCTTTTCAGATTGTGACTCAGCTTTGCTAGAGTCCCCAATTAGAGGTGTCCAGAGCTCTTAAGCACACTCTTTTTGCTTTGGACCACGACTTTAACCGCTCCGTCTCAAGCTTTTCACTTGACACCTTTACGCCACAAGCACATAGTTAGGGACAGCTTGGTTTAGCCGCTTATGCCAGGATTTTATTCCTTTGGGCCCTCCTATCCACTGATGCTCAAAGCCTTGGATCCTTTTTATTTTACCCTTGCCTTTTGGTTTAAAGAGCTATTGGCTTTTCCTGCTTGCTTTTTCTTCCTCTTTTTTCTTTTTTTTCTTTTTCTCTTTTTTTTTTCTTTATTTTTCGCCTTTTTTTTTTTGCATATATTTTTTTGCAAGCTTTTCACTGCTTTTTCTTGCTTCAAGAATCAATTTTATGATTTTTCAGATTATCTGTAGCATTTCTCTTTTTTTCATCATTCTCTCAAGAGCCAACAATTTTAACATTCATGAACAACAAATTCAAAAATATGCACTGTTCAAGCATTCATTCAGAAAAACAAAAAGTATTGCCACCACATCAAAATAATTAAACTATTTTAAAATTCGAAATTCATGTACTTCTTTTTCTTTTTACAATTAAAAACACTTTTTATTTAAGAAAGGTGATGGATTCATAGGACATTCATAGCTCTAAGGCATAGACACTTAGACACTAGTGATCATGTGATAAGACACAAACATAAATAAAACATAAAGCATAATTTTCGAAAAAAAAAACAAAAAAATAAGAACAAGGAAATTAAAGAATGGGTCCACCTTAGTGATGGCGGCTTGTTCTTCCTCTTGAAGATCTTATGGAGTGCTTGAGCTCCTCAATGTCTCTTCCTTGCCTTTGTTGCTCCTCCCTCATGACTTTTTGGCCTTCTCTAATTTCATGGAGGAGGATAGAATGCTCTTGGTGCTCCACCCTTAGTTGTCCCATATTGGAACTTAATTCTCCTAGGGAGGTGTTGATTTGCTCCCAATAGTTTTGCGGAGGAAAATGCATCCCTTGAGGCATCTCAGGGATTTCATGATGAGGAATTTCCTCATGCTCTTGTCCATGAGTGGGCCCTCTTGTTTGCTCCATCCTTTTCTTAGTGATGGGCTTGTCCTCATCAATGAGGATGTCTTCCTCTATGTCAATTCCAACTGAATTGCAGAGGTGACAAATGAGATGAGGGAAGGCTAACCTTGCTAAAGTAGACGACTTGTCCGCCACCTTGTAGAGTTCTAGGGATATAACCTCATGAACTTCTACTTCCTCTCCAATCATGATGCTTTGGATCATGATAGCCCGGTCTATAGTAAGTTCAGACCGGTTGCTAATGGGTATGATTGAGCGTTGGATGAACTCTAACCATCCCCTAGCCACGGGCTTGAGGTAATGCCTTCTTAGTTGAACTGGCTTCCCTCTTGAATCTCTCTTCCATTGAGCGCCCTCTTCATAAATGTCTATGAGGACTTGGTCCAACCTTTGATCAAAGTTGACCCTTCTAGTGTAGGGGCGTGCATCTCCTTGCATTATGGGAAAGTTGAATGCCAACCTTACATTTTCCGGATTGAAATCTAAGCATTTCCTCGGGATCATTGTAAGCCAATTCTTTGGGTCCGGGTTCACACTTTGATCATGGTTCTTGGTGATCCATGCATTGGAATAGAACTCTTGAACCATTAAGATCCCGACTTGTTGAATGTGGTTGGTGAGAATTTCCCAACCTCTTCTTCGAATCTCATGTCGGATTTTTGGATATTCACCCTTTTTGAGTTTGAAAGGGACCTCGGGGATCACCTTCTTCTTGGCCACAACTTCATATAAGTGGTATTGATGCACCTTTGAGATGAATCTCTCCATCTCCCATGACTCGGAGGCAGAAGCTTTTGCCTTTTCTTTCCTCTTTCTAGAGGTTTTTTCGGCCTTAGGTGCCATAAATGGTTATGGAAAAACAAAAAGCAATGCTTTTACCACACCAAACTTAGAAGGTTTGCTCGTCGTCGAGCAAAAGAAGAAATAAAGTAGTAGAAGAAGAAGAAAATGGAGGAGATGGAGGGAGATATGTGGTTCGGCCAAGTATGGGTGGGTTTGGGAGGGAAAGTAGTTTGAATTTGAATGGTGAGGTAGTGGGGTTTTATGATGGATGGATATGGATTGGTGAAGAGATTATGGGGAAGAGGGTAGGATTTGATAGGTGAGGGATTTTAGGGGAAGAGGTATTGAGGTGATTGGTGAAGGGTATTTGGGGAAGGGTGTTATGGGAAGGTGTGAAGAAGAGAGAGAGAGATGAGGTAGGTGGGGATCCTGTGGGGTCCATAGATCCTGAGGTGTCAAGGATTTCTCATCCCTGCACCATGTTGGCGTGTAAACGCCCCTTCCTGTGCCAATCCTGGCATTAAACGCCAGGTTGTTGCCCATTTCTGGCATTTAACGCCAGCTTTTCTCCCCTTTCTGGTGTTTAACGCCAGCTCTGTGCCCTTTTCTGGCGTTAAACGCCAGCTCTGTGCCCATTTCTGGCGTTAAATGCCCAGAATGGTGCCAGACTGGGTGTTTAACGTCCATTCTGCTACCCTTACTGGCGTTTAAACGCCAGTAAGCTTCTCCTCCAGGGTGTGCTATTTTTAACACTATTTTTCATTATGTTTTTGCTTTTTCAGTTGTTTTTGTGACTTCACATGATCATCAACCTATAGAAAACATTAAATAACAATAGAAATTAAATAGACATAATCAAATAAAATTGGGTTGCCTCCCAACAAGCGCTTCTTTAATGTCAATAGCTTGACAGTGGGCTCTCATGGAGCCTCACAGATACTCAAAGCATGATGATGGCCTTCCAACACCAAACTTAGAGTTTGAATGTGGGGGCTCTATTTGACTCTGCATTGAGAGAAGCTTTTCATGCTTCCTTTCCATGACTACAGAGGGAGATCCTTGAGCTTTAAACACAAGGGAGTCCTCATTCACTTGAAGGACCAATTCTCCTCTGTCAACATCAATCACAGCTTTTGCTGTGGCTAGGAAGGGTCTGCCAAGGATGATGGATTCATCCATACACTTCCCAGTATCTAGGATTATGAAATCAGCAGGGATGTAGTGGCCTTCAACCTTTACCAAGACATCCTCTACAAGTCCATAAGCCTGTTTCCTTGAATTGTCTGCCATCTCTAGTGAGATTCTTACAGCTTGTACCTCAAGGTTCCCTAGCTTCTCCATCACAGAGAGTGGCATGAGGTTTATACTTGACCCCAGGTCACACAGAGCCTTCTCAAAGGTCATGGTGCCTACGGTACAAGGTATTGAGAACTTTCCAGGATCCTGTCTCTTTTGAGGTAATCTCTTCCAAGTCAAGTCATCCAGTTCTTTGGTGAGCAAGGGGGGTTCATCCTCCCAAGTCTCATCACCAAATAACTTGTCATTTAGCTTCATGATTGCTCCAAGGTACTTAGCAACTTGCTCTTTGATGAGCGGATAATTTGTACGCTTTTTGGCATTGTTTTTAGTATGTTTTTAGTAGGATCTAGTTACTTTTAGGGATGTTTTCATTAGTTTTTATGTTAAATTCACATTTCTAGACTTTACTATGAGTTTGTGTGTTTTTCTGTAATTTCAGGTATTTTCTGGCTGAAATTGAGGGACTTGAGCAAAAATCAGATTCAGAGGACTACTGATGCTGTTGGATTCTGACCTCCCTGCACTCAAAGTGGATTTTCTGGAGCTACAGAACTCAAAATGGCACGCTTCCAATTGCGTTGGAAAGTAGACATCCAGGACTTTCCAGCAATGTATAATAGTCCTTACTTTGGCCGCGTTTCGACGACGTAAAAGGGCGTTGAACACCAGTTCTACGCTGCTGTCTGGAGTTAAACGCCAGAAACAAGTCACAAACCAGAGTTGAACGCCAGAAATACGTTACAACCTGGCGTTCAACTCCAGAAAGAGCCTTTGCACGTGTAACATTCAAGCTCAGCCCAAGCACACACCAAGTGGGCCCCGGAAGTGGATCTATACATCAATTACTTACTTTTGTAAACCCTAGTAGCTAGTTTATTATAAATAGGACCTTTTACTAATTGTATTAGACATCCTGGATTGTATTCGGATCCTGCGATCACGTTTTGGGGGCTGGCCTCTCGGCCATGCCTGGACCTTTCACTTATGTATTTTCAACGGTAGAGTTTATACACTCCATAGATTAAGGTGTGGAGCTCTGCTGTTCCTCAAAGATTAATGCAAAGTACTACTATTTTCTATTCAATTCAACTTATTCAGTTTCTAAGATATTCATTCGCACTTCAACATGAATGTGATGAACGTGACAATCATCATCATTTCCCATGAACGCGTGCCTGATAACCACTTCCGTTCTACCTTAGATTGAATGAGTGTCTCTTAGATCTCTTAATCGGAATCTTCGTGGTGTAAGCTAGAATGATGGCGGAATTCAAGAGAATTCGGAAAGTCTAAACCTTGTCTGTGGTATTCCGAGTAGGATTCAATGATTGAATGACTGTGACGAGCTTCAAACTCGCGAGTGCTGGGCGTAGTGACAGATGCAAAAGGAGGGAAAATCCTATTCCAGCATGATCGGGAACCTCAGATGATTAGCCGTGCCGTGACAGGGCATCTTGGACCATTTTCACAAGAGGAGGGGATGTAGCCACTGACAACGGTGATGCCCTTGCATAAAGCCAGCCATGGAAAGGAGTAAGACTGATTGGATGAAGACAGCAGGAAAGCAGAGGTTCAGAGGAACAAATGCATCTCTATACGCTTATCTGAAATTCTCACCAAGGAATTACATAAGTATTTCTATCCTTCTTTTATTACTTATTTTCGAAAACTCCATAACCATTTGATATCCGCCTGACTAAGATCTACAAGGTGACTATAGCTTGCTTCATACCAACAATCTCCGTGGGATTCGACCCTTACTCACGTAAGGTATTACTTGGACGACCCAGTGCACTTGCTGGTTAGTTATGCGAAGTTGTGAAGATATGTTTAGACCATGGTTCTGTGCATCCGTTTTTGGTGCCATTGCCAGGGAATCAATTTCGAACAACAATTCACAACCTGAGTAACAATTTCGCATACCAAGTTTTTGCCAAAAACTTGGTGGACGAAATTGTGATTACAACTTTGATTATGTAAAATTTATTGCTCTTTCTTTCCCTGGCAATGGCGCCAAAAACATGATGCCAATACCATGGTTCACAACTTCGCACAACTGACCAGCAAGTGCACTGGGTCGTCCAAGTAATACCTTACGTGAGTAAGGGTCGAATCCCACGGAGATTGTTGGCTTGAAGCAAGCTATGATCATCTTGTAAATCTTAGTCAGGCGGATAATAATTGATTATGTAGTTTTCGAAAATGAAGAAGAAAACAAGGATAGAAATACTTATGTAGATCATTGGTGAGAGTTTCAGATAAGCGTGTAGAGATGCTTTCATTCCTCTGAACCTCTGCTTTCTTGCTGCTTTCATCCAATCAGTCTTACTCCTTTCTATGGCTGGCTTTATGCAAGGGCATCACCGTTGTCAGTGGCTACATCCCCTCCTCTTGTGAAAATGGTCCAAGATGCCCTGTCACGGCACGGCTAATCATCTGAGGTTCCCGATCATGCTGGAATAGGAGTCACCCTCCTTTTGCGTCTGTCACTACGCCCAGCACTCGCGAGTTTGAAGCTCGTCACAGTCATTCAATCATTGAATCCTACTCAGAATACCACAGACAAGGTTTAGACTTTCCGGATTCTCTTGAATGCCGCCATCATTCTAGCTTACACCACGAAGATTCTGATTAAGAGATCTAAGAGATACTCATTCAATCTAATGTAGAACGGAAGTGGTTGTCAGGCACGCGTTCATAGGGAATGATGATGATTGTCACGTTCATCACATTTAGGTTGAAGTACGAATGAATATCTTAGAAGCGAAATAAGATGAATTGAATAGAAAACAGTAGTACTTTGCATTAATCTTTGAGGAACAGTAGAGCTCCACACCTTAATCTATGGAGTGTAGAAACTCTACCGTCCCATGGAGGTCTAGAGATCTAAAAATGATCACTCTTCAGTAACATCTTCATCCTCTTCAGAGGAAAAATACTCATCAGAGCTCATGAATGGCAGAAGGAAATTTAATGGAATCTCTATGGTCTCTGTATGAACCTCAGATTCCCATGGTTCTTCATTAGGGAACTCCTTGGAGGCCAGTGGACGTCCATTGAGGTCTTCCTCATTGGAAATCACTGCCTTTCCCTCCTCTATGCATTTGGCCATGTGGGACGTGTTTATGGCCTTGCACTATCTCTTGGGATTTTCTTCTGTATTGCTTGGGAGAGTACTGGGAGGAGTTTCAGTAATCTTCTTACTCAGCTGACCCACCAGTGCCTCCAAATTTCTAAAGGAGGACCTTGTTTTATTCATGAAACTTAGTGTGGTCTTAGATAGATCAGAGACTATGGTTGCCAGGCCAGAATGGCTCTGTTCAGAATTCTCTGTCTGTTGCTGAGAAGATGATGGAAAAGGCTTGCTATTGCTAAACCTATTTCTTCCACCATTATTGTTGAAGTCTTGTTGAGGCTTCTGTTGGTCCTTCCATGAGAAATTTGGATGATTTCTCCATGAAGGATTATAGGTGTTTCCATAGGGTTCTCCCATGTAATTCACCCCTGCCATTGCAGGGTTCTCAAGATCATAAGCTTCTTCTTCAGAAGATGCTTCTTTAGTACTGTTGGATGTAACTTGCAATCCATTCAGACTCTGAGAAATCATATTGACTTGCTGAGTTAATATTTTGTTCTGAGCCAATATGGCATTCAGAGTATCAATTTCAAGAACTCCCTTCTTCTGAGGCATCCCATTGTTCACAGGACTCCTCTCAAAGGTGTACATGAACTGGTTATTTGCAACCATTTCAATGAGTTCCTGAGCTTCTGCAGGGGTTTTCAGATGAAGAGATCCTCCTGCAGAATGGTCCAATGACATTTTTGACAACTCAGACAGACCATCATAGAATATACATATGATGCTCCATTCTGGAAGCATGTCAGTAAGACACCTTTTGATCAATTGCTTATATCTTTCCCAAGCTTCATAGAGGGACTCACCTTCCTTCTGTCTGAAGGTTTGGATTTCCACTCTAAGCTTGCTCATCTTTTGAGGTGGAAAGAATTTGGCCAAGAAAGCACTGACCAGCTTTTCCCAAGAGTTCAGGCTTTCCTTAGGTTGTGAATCCAACCATGTTCTAGCTCTGTCTCTTACAGCAAAAGGGAAAAGCATAAGCCTATAGACCTCGGGATCAACTCCATTGTTCTTGACAGTGTCACATATTTACAAGAATTCAGCTAAGAACTGATGAGGATCTTCCAATGGAAGTACATGAAACTTGCAATTCTGTTGCATTAGAGAAACTAATTGAGGCTTAAGCTCAAAGTTGTTTGCTCCAATAGCAGGGATTGAGATGCTTCTTCCATAGAAGTCAGAAGAAGGTGCAATGAAGTCACCAAGCATCTTCCTTGTATTTCCACCATTGTTATTGGGTTCGGCCATGTCTCCTTCTTTTTCAAAAATTTCTGTCACGTCCTCTCGAGAGGGTTGTGCTTTAGCTTCTCTTAGTTTCCTCTTAAGAGTCCTTTCAGGTTCAGGATCAGCTTCAATAAGAATGTCTTTATCCCTGTTCCTGCTCATATGAAAAAAAAAGAGAATAGAAAAGAAGAGGAATCCTCTATGTCACAGTATAGAGATTCCTTTATGTGAGTAGAAGAAGAGAAGAATAGAAGAAGGGAAGAGAAAAATTCAAACACAGTGAAGAAGAGGGGGTTCGAATTTTGAGTGGAAGAGGAATGTTAGTAGATAAATAAATAAATAGAGAAATGAGAGAGGGAGAATTTCGAATTTAAAAAGAATAAAAGGAAAATATTTTTGTTTTTATTTTAATTCTTGGTTAGAATTCGAAAATAAAAAAGAGAAACAAAATAAAATTTGAAACTAAATGAATTAATTAAATAAAAAGATTTTTTTTTGAAAAAGTTGTTAGTGATTTTCGAAAATTGGAGAGAGAAAAGTAGTTAGGTGGTTTTGAAAAAGATATGATTGAAATAGAAAACTCTTAAAATCAAACAAAAAGTCAAGTAGTTAATTGAAAAAGGTTTGAAAATCAATTTTTGAAAAGATAAGAAGTTAGAAAAGATTTTGAAATTGATTTTGAAAAAGGTATGATTTGAAATTTAATTTGAAAAAGATTTGAAAAGGAAATTTAAAAAGATTTGATTTTTGAAATTAAAGTTGATTACTTAACTAACAAGAAACTAAAAAGATATGATTCTAGAGTTTAAAGATTGAACCTTTCTTAATAGGCAAGTAACAACTTGGAAATTTTTGAATCAAAATATTAAATGTTAATGAGATTTTCGAAAATATGAAGTAAGAATAAGAAAAAAATTTTGAAAATCAATAAAAAAATTTCAAAAAATATGTAAAAAATAAATGGAAAAGATTTGATTTTTGAAAAAGATTTGAAAAGATAGAATTTTGAAATTGAAATTGATGAGTAAAATAAGGAAAGATATATTTTTGATTTTGGATTTTTAGTAAAGAGGGAGAAAAATACCAAATTGATACAAAGCATAGAAATTATGAATCAAAACAACTAATGCATGCAAGAACACTTTGAATGTCAAGATGAACACCAAGAACACTTTGAAGATCAAGATAAACATCAAGACTTATTTTTGAAAATTTTTAAGAAAAGAAAAACATGCAAGACACCAAACTTAGAAAATTTCAAACTTTAGACACTAATAATTAAAAAATGCATATGAGAAACAAGAAAAGACACAAAACATAAAAATGCAAAGATCAAACAAAGAAGATCATCAATAACAACTTGAAGATCATAAGGAACACCATGCCTGAGTTTTCAAAAATTTTCAGGAAATTAAAAGGATGTAATTGACACCAAACTTTCAATTTGGCACTAGACTCAAACAAGAAACACAAAATTATTTTTTGATTTTATGATTTTATTAACTTTTTTTGTATTTTTCGAAAATTATTTGGAAAAAGAAAAATAAGGATTTCAAAATTTTTAATGAGAATTCCAGGAATCATGCAATGTAAGTCTAAAGCTCCAGTCCAGGAATTAGACATGGCTTACAAGCCAGCCAAGCTTTCAGTGAAAGCTCCGGTCCAAAATGCTAGACATGGCCAATGGCCAGCCAAGCTTTAGCAGATCATTACATACAACAGCTAATTTGCTGAGAAAGACAAAGAAGCTCTTCTAAGGATAGTTGAAACCTCGGTCCAAAAGATCAGACATGGCTTAACAGCCAGCCAGACTTCAACAAATCATCATGAAACTCTAGAATTAATTCTTAAAAATTCTGAAGTGATGGAATAATTTATTTTTTTGAAATTTTTTTCGAAAATAAAAAGAATAAAAACAAAAAGCCTAAAATTAAAATAAAATTACCTAATCTGAGCAATAAGATGAACCGTCAGTTGTCCAAACTCGAAGAATTCCCGGCAACGGCGCCAAAAACTTGGTGCACAAAATTGTGATCATCAATGGCGCCAACAACTTTGTACGCACAATTGTAATCTCAACTCTTTGTCACAATTTCGCACAACTAACCAGCAAGTGCACTAGATCGTCCAAGTAATAAACCTTACGTGAGTAAGGGTCGATCCTACGGAGATTGTCGGCTTGAAGCAAGCTATGGCTATCTTGTAAATCTCAGTCAGGTGGATTCAAATGGTTATGGAGAATTGATAATTAAAAGATGAATAAAACATAAAATAAGATAGAGGTACTTATGTAATTCATCGGTGAGAATTTTAGATAAGCGCATGAAGATGCTTTGTTCCTCCTGAACTTCTGCTTTCCTATTGTCTTCATCCAATCATTCATACTCCTTTCCATGGCAAGCTGTATGTTAGGTTTCACCATTGTCAATGGCTACCTCCCGTCCTCTCAGTGAAAATGGTCCAAATGCACTGTCACCGCGTCGGTTCTCGATCATGTTGGAATAGGATCCATTGATCCTTTTGCGTCTGTCACTACGCTCAACACTCGCGAGTTTGAAGCTCGTCACAGTCATCCCTTCCCAGATCCTACTCGGAATACCACAGACAAGGTTTAGACTTTTCGGATCTCAAGAATGGCCGCCAATAATTCTAGCCTATACCACGAAGGTTTTAATCTTAGATTAGAAACCCAAGAGATACACATTCAAGCTTGTTTGCATGTAGAACGGATGTGATTGTCAGGCACGCGTTCATAGGAGAGAATGGTGATGAGTGTCACATAATCATCACATTCATCATGTTCTTGTGTGCGAATGAATATCTTGGAGAAGAAATAGGCTTGAGTTGAATAGAAAAACAATAGTACTTTGCATTAATTCATGAAGAACAGCAGAGCTCCACACCTTAATCTATGGGGTGTAGAAACTCCACCGTTGAAAATACATAAGAACAAAAGGTCTAGGCATGGCCGAATGGCCAGGCTCCCAAAGAGGGTTCAATCATCAAAACATGATTAAAACATGATTCAAAGTTGAAAATACAATAGCAAAAGGTCCTATTTATAGAGAACTAGTAGCCTAGGGTTTACAGAAATAAGTAAATGATGCAGAAATCCACTTCCGGGCCTACTTGGTGTGTGCTTGGGCTGAGCATTGAAGCTTTCACATGTAGAGACTTTTCTTGGAGTTAAACGCCAGCTTGGGTGCCACTTTGGGCGTTTAACTCCAGCTTTTATGCCAGTTCTGGCGTTTTGACGCCAGAATTTTTATGCTGACTTGGAACGCCGGTTTGGGCCATCAAATCTCAGGCAAAGTATGAACTATTATATATTGCTGGAAAGCCCAGAATGTCTACTTTCCAACACAATTAAGATCATGCCAATTGGGCGTCTGTAGCTCCAGAAAATCCACTTCGAGTGCAGGAAGGTCAGAATCCAACAGCATCTGCAATCCTTTTTCAGCTTCTGAATCAGATTTTTGCTCAGGTCACTCAATTTCTGCTAGAAAATATCTAAAATCACAAAAAAAATACACAAACTCATATTAAAGTCTAGAAATGTGATTTTTATTTAAAAACTAATAAAAATATAATAAAAACTAACTAAAATATTCTAAAAACTACCTAAAAACAATGCCAAAAAGCGTATAAATTATCCGCTCATCAGCTATATACTACTTAAATGCATGAAACTATCCTAAGACTAATCACCAAAATATACTATGCTAAGAGTTGGTAGAAACAAACCATGAAATTCCAATCCATCACAAGAAACTATAAGGCCAATGCAAAGAGTTCATGCATTATGATGAATGTCCAAAGAATTGAATTGAAGTTATCAAAACTATACAATCAAACAACTTGCAAGAAGATGCAATATGCGGCGTAAGAACATAGAATTGAGCAATCGAACCCCTCACCGGATGTGTATCCACTCAATTCGCTCAGTGTTTAGGGTTTAACCACTCAATTCTTCTTTTTTCATGCTTTTAAAGATTTGTAAGTCATCTAACAATCAACTAGTATTTAATACATGAATAACAAGTTCATGAGGTCTTTAGAGGGATATAATGGGGCTAGGGTTAGGTAGGATGAAATATGGTCAAGTGGACTTAAAGAATTAGTTCTTTGATTAGCTTGAATGTCCACCTAATCCTACATCACCTATGTACACATAACAATACAACCTTTTTACCCATTTTCTCTTCCCTATCTCACTTCACTCATGCATTTTCTTTTCAAACATGGCATATGCATCCTTTATTTACTCTTTTTATTCATACTTTGTTATGCACAAGGTTTTTTTTATAATTGAACTATGAATGCATATGTTTCAATTAGTGAGATGCATGACCATTACCTAATTGCCCAAGAGGTTTTTCACAAAGAGTTCGTGCCTTTATCACCAATGCTTCCTAAAATTCTTCCACACTTAGAATTTACACACTAATCCACCCAAGCTAATCAATGAGTAATTCAAGGACATCAATGGTTTTCTGCTTAAGGGGAGTAATGTGCTATCATTAGAACAAACATGGAATTCATAGGCTCAAAGGGGTTCACAAAGGCGAATGCAAGGGTTGGCCATATAGGTTAGTGAGTTTATCATGAAAGATGGCCTCAATCATGCTAAATGCATCCAAACATAAATACAGGACATAAAGAATCATGCAAATCAATGATCACAATAAAAAAGGAGTATAATCACACACAAGAACAACATTATGGTTCAAAAGTGCAACCATTTATTAAAGCTCAAATCTCACAAGGTATGTTGTTCTAGGTCGTTTCCATGTTCTACAAACAAAATACTCCAAGCAAGTTGGTAAACAAATTTTTCTTCAATTTAATCAATGGTATGCCCTTAAAAGGAAAATTTCATGGAAATTCCTTGGTGTTTCCCCAACTTACTCATTCTATCATGAAACATGAAAATATTAACTACTAACTATCCATAAGCGATAAAGAAATATTTACAGCAAACCAACGAGATGCAATAGAAATAAAGCTACTCAAAATAAAGGAAAAGTACTACAAGAAACATTGCAAAGTGTCTTTAAGAGAGAAATTTTTACCCCCTTGAAGTCATCGATCCTCCCCCACAATTAATTTGTGCACGATCCTCCGTGCATGCTCACAATCTGAGAGGATGAAGAGGGGCCACCTTCAGCTGGTGGACTCATGAGTGGGATGGTCAACTGCATCATGCTCCTCCCCAGCTAGCTCGGATGAAGCTCTAGTAATTGGATCGAGGTCTCTTCCTTCTAGCTTTGCCGCTATCCACTCAATACGTTTGCATTCTATGTGTTCCATATGGTGGATATCGTGCAAGATGTCTCGAAATAGATCCGGAAGAGGTCGGAGAAAGGGTAAAGCAGTTGATGAAGTTGGTAGACTTGATGGTGGTGCTATGGGTGTCTTCCTCTTGGAGGGGGTAGTGCTTGTTGATCTTTCCAAATCACCCCTCGGAATGAACTTGTTGCCTCTAGGAGTCCGGAACATAATGTCCATTGGTCGCCTCTCTACCCCCGCTGCTTTGCTAAGCACATCACCATTGACGGAAATGGAATGTTGATATTCTTCTTCTCAACCAATTTCTAAATCGATTTGTACAATAAAGGCAAGATGGCTATATGCTTCCCTTGCATAATAACCCAAAGTAGCAAAGCAGTCCTAAATCTCACATGGGTAGTGTGGGTGCTCGGGATGATATAATCTGCCACAATCTGATGCCATATTTGAGCTTCAACATTCAAATCAGAGTAAGCAATGTTAGTGGAAACAGAATTCCTCCCCTTGCTATACTCCCAACATGCACCAGGACGGCCTATTCTCTCAAGAATGGGAGTCAGAGATACTCTTTCCTTGAATACATCAACTTTTATCTTGGAATATTCATCTTTCTCAATTGGAATAAGGGGGATGTTCAGAATAGCTTTGACGAACCAGATTTCCTGCCAGTAAAGAATTTTATAAAAATAATCACGTTGCAAGTATAGTTTCTAAACTAACAGAAAATCCTTTCGTACAAAAGTTTGGTTGTCACAAGTAACAAAACCCAATAAAATTTATAACCGAAGTATTTAAACCTCGAGTCGACTCTCAAGGAATTGCAGGGTAGTATGATTTATTATTGGTTATGAAAAAGTATCGTTGGATTTTTGAAATAGGAAACAAGTAATTTAAATGGCAAGAAAAGTAAATTAATAATTAAGAAAACTCTTGGCAAGGTATGAGAACTGGAAATCCCATCCTAGTTATCCTTATCAGGTGTGATGAGAATTGTTTGTTGCTCCCACTTAGTTAACCCATACTAAATAAAGGAAATTCAAGTGGACTAATTAACTTGATTCCTCAAGTCCTAGTCAACTCCTATGGAAAAACTAGCTTTAGAGGGATCCAAACTAATCAGCAATTTCCAATTTTCAATCGACAGCTGAGTTTGACAACTCAAGTGTCACCAATTACTTATCCAAAGCCCAAAGGGGAAAATCTACTTGAATAAAAATGCATTTTCATCAATTAAAGCTAAGAATATCATAAATCTGAAATACCTCAAATTGAATTTAAACATAAATTCAAATCTAACATGAAGAGTTAATAAGCCAATTTGGCAACATAAGTAATTAACAAGTGAAAGCATTAGAATAAATAAAAGTAGAAGAGAAACATAAATTAAAGGAACATTGAACATGGAATGAAGAAATAACCATAAACTGAGAGGAATCCTAATCCCAAAAACCTAAGAGAGAGGAGAGAACTTCTCTCTCTAAAAACTAAATCTAAAACCTAAAATTTTGAATTACGAATGTTGTATGAATGTCTCTCTTTGATTTCCCTATTCTCCAGCCTCTATACTGTGTTTCTGGGCTTGAATTTAGGCCGAAAAAAGGCCCAAAAATTGCTGGAAGCATTTTCTGCAATTTCTTGCACGTGGCGTCCGTCACGCGTGCGCGTGGGTCATGCTTGCGCGTCAGTTGGAGATTTTCCTTGTCACGCGTACGCGTCAGTCACGCATATGCGTCGCTTGTGTTTTGCGCTAAGTACACGTCCGCGTCGTCCATGCGTGCGCCTCACTGCCATTTTCTCTAAAACTCCATTTTGTGCGTTCCTTCCATTTTTGTGTGTTTCCTTTCTGTCCTCTAAGCCATTCCTGCCCTATGAAGCCTGAAAATTGACGAGGTTCCTTTGAATGGATGCATTCCTCCACTTTATAACCTCTAATCTATGTGTTCTGTACTTAGATCTGGGCTAAAAGGGCTTCAGAAATCGCTGGGGGCGTATTCTGTGAATTCTGATACGTGGCCTCTGTCACGCGTTCGCGTGGGTCACGCGGTCGCGTCATCTGGAGCTTTTCCTTGCCACGCGGTCGCGTCAGTCACGCGTCCGCGTCGTATGCGTTCTACTTAAGGCGCGCGGTCGCGTCAGTCATGCGGCCGCATCGCTGCTTCTTCGCTTCTGGCACGCGATCGCGTCGTCCATGCGATCGCGTGGATACCAGTTTCTGCAAAACTCTGTTTCGCACTTTCCTTCCATTTTTGTACGTTTCCTTTTCCGTCCTTTAAGTCATTCTGCCATAGAAAATCTGAAACTACTCAACACACTAATCACCGCATCGAATGGAAATAAAGGTAATTAAAATAATTAATTTTAAAGCTTAGGAACATGTTTTTCACATACATCACATAATAAGGAAGTGAAAGTAAAACCATGCAATTAATATGAATAAGTGGGTGAAGGATTGAATAAATCACTCAAACTAAGCACAAAATAACTCATGAAATATGGGTTTATTAACCTCCCCACACTTAAACAATAGCATGTCCTCATGCTAAATCCAAGGTAAAGAATAAGGTAAGGTTAAAGTGGTGGAATGTTATGCAATGCAACCTATTCTAAATGCATTTACCTAAATGAGTTATGCAATTCCAATTTATCCACTCATATATAAAGCTTACATGTAGTCAAATTAATTCACATTCTCAAGGAGTCATATATATATATATATATATATATATATATATATATATATATATATAGCCAACCCTTAAATAATAAAGCATTTTAGCAAACGAGATGGGAAATAAAAAATTGTACAAACTTGCAAAATAATTAGTAAATTAAGCACAGATATATGTTGATGAGTTATTGAACCCTCACTGAAATTTGTGTTTACCCTCTAGTCACTCAGTGTTTATTGGTTTATTCACTCTACTTTTCTTTTTATTCTTACTTTCTATAACTTTGTTCTTCATCTAACCAATCAACAATTATAGAGTACAGTCATACCAAAAGTCATGAGGTCTTTAATTAAGGTTGTAATGGGGCCAAGGTAAAGGTAAGGATATATGTATAAGGCTAAGTGAGCTAATAAGTGAATCCTTAATTAGACTCTAAGATCTCACCTAACATACATATTTAGTAGAACAAACTTCTTTACCAATTTTCCCATATTATCCCACTTGTTATTACATGCTCATGTTTCAATTTTATTTTTATCTCATGTGCATTTTTATTGGGGAATTCTTTTGTATCCCCTTTTATTAAATGCTGAAAAAATAACTTTTCTCTTTTTTTTTTTTAATGCACATGGTAATTGAATCACTTTGATTTCTCATGAGCATGCTTCCCAAATTTTCGGAGTTATTTTATTTCTTTCAACTTTTCTACCTTTTGTTTCTATCATCCATGTTCCCAATAGGTTTCCCATATTTTAATCTATTCATAATTTTCTATCTTAAGCTAACCAAGGATTCAACTTGGGATTTTATTTTGTTTTTCTGCTTAAGGCTAGTAGTGTGGCTAAATAGAATAAAAGGGATTTTAAAGGCTCAAGGGGGCTAACAAGGGTGATGTGAAAGGTAGGTTATTTTGGGGTAAGTGAGCTAAAATCAAATGATGGCCTCAATCATTCTTTTGGTATGTATCTATATTCTATATTCTATAATTGGACATATAGATTAAAGCAAAGTAAAGAACATCAGAATAAAAAGAAGCGAAACACACAGGAATGAAATTATGGTTTGAATGCAACCGTACAATTAAGCTCAAGACTCACAGGCTGTGTGTTCTCTAACTCAAGCATCATATATCATTCATATATGTTATGCAGGTTTAGTTAAAAATTCCCATTATTCTCATAAAAAAATTATTTAGGGTAGCCTTTAAAGTTTTAATGTTCCTCCTTGATGAAATGTTGTCAACTTAACTATATGATGTAATGCTATATATACAAAGTTTATGGATTTAAATCTGTTATGTTCAATTTCCTAGCTTACTTCCTTTTTATATTTTTCAATTTAAACTATACTATCTTATGCTAAAAAGGGTAAATTATACTAATTAATCCACTAATAAGTCAGAATTGCAAACTAAACTAAATAACTAAAAATATGAACTAAAAATGCAAAATGCGGAAATAGAGTAAAAATACATAAAAGTAGCAATGTATAAGTACTCAGAAAATAACAGTAAAAAGAAAAATACAGAAAAATATCCAAAATAAAAGAAAAAAGAGATGTAGTGGTTCACCAAAATAAAACGCCAGAGATGGCGACCTCCCCACACTTAAAATGAAGCATCGTCCCCGATGCTCAGTCAAGCCGGGTGTGAAGGGGTGTCATCACTGGTAGGGATGGTCGCTGGTGGTCTCTCATCGGCATCCTCCCATGGCATGTCAGCTCGACGGCCTAGCTGTGTAACCAGATACGGAAAAGGGAGGGTGCCTCAGACGTGGACCCTGGCCATATAATGCCGGATAAAGCGTGGCAGATAAAGGTCCTTACCCTCCATCACACACCATAGGAGGGTGATCATAGCAGCTGGGATCTCCGTCTCATGAGTACTCGGCATCACATAGTTGCTCAAGATCTGGTGTCATAACCGAGCCTTATCATTTAAGTACGCCCTCTTGATCCCTCTAGGCATGGTGGTGTCCTGACCCATCTCCCAAGGAACTGTCGGGTTGAGAGCTATCCGTGCCTTCACAGTATCCCAATCAAACTGCATCAGGTGCATGTCCTCCTCAGCCTTTGTATAACCATCAGGCTAATCAGACTTGGCTGGGATCCGGAGAATGTCCTCTATGGCCTCCTTAGTGACCAGAATCTGCTTTCCTCTCAGGTTCACTGCATCGAGGGTGGTGATGTAGTAGTTGCAGTAGAATTCCCTGACCCAAGATGCATTGACCTCTGTCAGTGCTCTCTCCAGAAAGAACCAGCCTCTTTGCTTGATTTGCTCAGTGGTGTACTGCTGGAGTGCTTCTGGAATCCTCAGAGTTCTCTCCAGGTATAGATTCCTGGAGTTTGCAAATGCCGGATACTTCAGCTCACAGTATCGGTTTGCAAATTTTATTGAATCATTTGCAGGGAGCAGCTGGTCAGCTTTTTCCTGCTATGTAAAGTTCTTCTCCCGCCATGAGGAATCATGCATTAGGTCAATAATGGACCGGGAGGAATCTCCTCTCTTGCGCTTGCCAGTAGCCTTGCCTTTTCCTTTCCTCTGTGAGGCAGACATCCTGAAAAATAGAAAACCAGGATATGGATAAAAATATGGAAGCAAATAGGCAATTAAACAAAGAAAACTCAAAGCGGGAAAGGAGAATGGGAAATAGGTAAATGAGTTAAGTAATGGTATATTAAGGATTATATAGTAGTTTAAAAATTGGAAAGGAAGAATTTACAATCCAAAATGTATCAAAATTCAAGTTAAACAGAAAAAGTGTCATTATGCCATGGTTAGAAAGTTAGAGGAAAGTGAAAAAAAAATCAGAAAAGAAATTTTTGAAAAGGTTAGTATGGTTAGAATTTGAAAGAGGAGTTAGTAAATTAAAATTGGTGAGTCAGTAAAAAGTGGGTTAAGGTAAGTGGCATAAAGAAATTATTCCATGTAACAAGGATTCACAGGTAGGAACTATAGTGACTCATAACCAAACAAGAAAAACAAGTAGATGCTGATTCAAATAGATATAAAGAAAGCAAAAATTGGAATAAAAAAAATCACAAATGCTGTTTATAAACTAGGAAATCAAAAAGGATAAGAAAGCATGCCCTGGCAATTATGAAATAGTTTGGTTAAAGCAGTGGAAAACAGAGTTCAAATTGCCAAACCGAAATATTGATGAAAACTTTTTATAGAAATTTGGGCAGCATTCCGGCTAAAATTGGATTATCCCAGAAAATAAACAGCAAACAAGGCAGTTCATATGAATTAAAAAGTCAAGCTGTAGGTACATATATATAATATAAATATGAAAATTCAATGTAAAGAGCAGCAATATACAAGAAATACAGCATATGAACAAGATTACAACAACAGCAGATGTGCAAAAATGATAAAACAAAAGCAAGAACAGTGCAAATAAACAGACCTAGAGCCACTAACCACAGCCTAATCTACATAACAACCTAAAATCCACTACAACATGCAAGACTGTCTATCCTAATTATGAACAGAAACGGAAAAAAATAAGAAGAACTACGAACGGATAAAAGGGATTGCGTGTTGCAGAACCTGGAAGGCTGAATAAGGAGAGTAGGCAGGAAGGTGATTGGGTGGTGGTGATAGTGGCGTCCGGTGGTTGGCATGGTGGCTGGCGGTGACGTTAGGGGGTAGGGGCTTTGGGAAGGGTAATGGGTGAAATAGGGGAGGGGGTTGGATAGGGGAGAGGGGGGTGGCACGGCTGGGATGGCCGGCGGTGGTGGGTGGTGGTTCGCGGAGGGCAGTGGTGGGAAAGGGGATGGAGGAGTAAGAAGGAAGAAGAAATAAGGGGATGGGAAGGAAGGGTGTAGGTGGCGGTGGCCTCTGGGGGCGGTGGTGTCAGGCGGTGGTCGGGGCGGCGGCAATGGTGGCTGGGTTGTGGTTGAGAGTAGAAGAAGAAGAGAGGGAGAAGAGGGTTGGGGGCTGCGCGACTGATAGGGTTCGCATGGCTGGGGAGGTTATATTTTCAAATCCACGCGATCGCGTGGGGGACGCGGTCGCGTGGTGGGGGTGATAATGGGGTGACGCGATCGCGTGGGTCGCGCGATCGCATGAAAGGGGTGGAAGAGGGGATGACGGGATCGCCTGGATCGCGCAATCGCGTCGCTGGAAATTGTGCTAAATGCACGACTCTAGCACCGTTTCAGCGCAACTCTCTGTCTCCTTCTAGGGTGATGTGCAATCCATGCGACGCGATCGCGTGGGATTGGTATTGTGCAAGTGACGCGATCGCATGGGGCATGCGATCGCGTGGGCCAATTTGTGCAAAACGCACAAGGGCCGCACGATTCCAGCCTAACTTTCTGGACGTTGGATATTTATGCTGATCTCCAGGTCACGCGGCTGCGTGGATGACGCGGTTGCGTGGATAGTGTTTTCGCAATATGGCGCGATCGCATGGGGCATGCGGTCGCGTCGTGCATCCCTTTTTTTATGTAAGATAAATGCAGAATGCAATGATTAATATGAATGCTATGCATGATTCCAGGTTCAATAAAGTAAAATGAAAAGAAAATAAAAATGAAAGCAATTAACAAGAATTAAATTGAAAAAGAAGCGACCATACCATGGTGGGTTGTCTCCCACTTAGCACTTTTAGTTAAAGTCCTTAAGTTGGACATTGGAGGAGCTTCCTGCTATGGCGGCTTATGTTTAAATTCGTCCAAAAATCTCCACCAGTGCTTGAAATGCCAATAGCCTCTGGGATCCCAAACTAGGCATGCAAAGCTTCTGAACAGCTTTAAACAGATTGTTAGGCTCCCGGGGTGACAAACGTCAGAATAAACTCCAGGATCCCAAGCCTTGCTTTTAAATCCGCCTCCGTCTTGATCTACATATCTCCATCCGGGCGGTTTAAAGAGTAGAATCTCACCATGGTGACCAAACGTTCTCTGTGATCCATGCAATTGAGCATGATACCAATCCGTGTACTTCGAGGTGAAGCGTGGAACCTTATTGAACCTTGTACACCAACTCTGAGTACGAGCCATTTCCCTCTTACTCTTAAAGCTGCAAAGAGCTCTAAGCTGGCCATCTGTTTCAAGCAAACCATATTCAAGTGAATAAGTAAAGTTATAGGTTAAGGAGTGTACCCACTTGAAGCTTGTATTAGGTGGTAATGGCCTTGGGATAGGTGTTTCCGGTGGTTCTGTAAGTTCTACTCCTTTGTGCTCTTCTATGAATTCCTCCACTTCCTTGCAAGGTTCTACAATTGTATCTGTGTCCTAGTCAAAGTCTTCTATGTCTTCCTCATCACTTGAGTCATAGATTGGAGAAGATTCTTCAACCTCAGAGAATTCACTTGTGGATGCCAGTTCGTTTCTAAGAGAATTTGACTTGTGACTATCATCATCAAGGGAATTTGTGTCCTGGGTTATTCCGTTTGATTCTTCATAAACAACTTGCCTTGGAGATTGTACAATATCCTCCTTAGCATCAACTGTAGCATCCTTGATAGAGTTCTCCTCAGTTCTGGATTCCCATGGAGGTTCAGCATCTCCTAGATCTTCAACCAACTCTTCTTCTTGAACAATGACAGCTTCTTCTACTTGTTCTAGTATGAATTCATTCTCTGTCTTGTCCACTGGAGTTTCTGGTATCTCCTTCATGCTACGCTCTTTGTTAGACTATTCACATGGGGCTGTGGCTGATCCTTGTGTATTTGAGCGCCTAGAAACCCATTGAATTACTGCTTGCTTCAATTGTCGAATGATTGTTTGAAGTTTATTTACTGTTTCCTTTAGGCGATCCTCTGCTTCTCGGGTTGCCGGATTTGGACATGATACATAGGAAAGTGGCGGTGATTGGGAGTGATTGGATTGGTACTGGGGTAGGGAAGGATCATATGGTGGCGAATGGTGAAGAGAAGCTTGTGAGTGTGGTGGTTCGAGGTTATGTTGAAAGGATGGTTTATATGCACGGGGTGGGGCTTGTTGGTAGTTACAAGGTTGTCCACCATATCTTTCAGCTGGGTATGCACGGTAGAATGGTCTTTGTCCAGGATATCTCGGAGGGTGTTGCTGCCTAAAGGGTTGATTAGATCCTCTTGGCTCGATCCATCCTTGATTGGTCTGACCTTGATACATATTCCTGCTGTAACTTCTGTTTCCTTTAACAAAGTTAGAACCAAACTCAAAGCGAGAGGGGTGAGAGTTCATGGCAGCAAATAAAGATAAAAAGGAAAAACAAAAATAAATAAACAAGCAAAAGAAAAATATTTACAATAACCAATAATAAGCCACACGTTAGCAGTTCCCCGGCAACAGCGCCATTTTGACGTTAGGATTTTTGCCAGTAAAGAAGTTCATAAAAAATAGTCGCGTTGTAGATATAGTCTCTAAACCGATAGAAATCCCTTCGTACAAACGTTTTGGGCGTCACAAGTAACAAACCCCTTTAAAAATTGTTAACCGAGTATTCAAACCTCGGGTCGTCTTCTCAAGGAACTGCAAGGAAGTATGTTCTTATTATTGGCTATAAAGGTTGTAATCGGGGTTTAGAAGGTGAGAAGCAAGTGATTTAAATGACAAGTAAAGTAGATGGAAATTAAAATAAATAAATACTGTAAAGCAAACTTCTGGCAGGGTAAGAGAAATTGGAAGTCCAACTTAGTTATCTCTCTTAACAATAATGAAAGTTGAATCTAAATTCCACTTAGTTAACCTTTACTAAAGCAAAGGAAAGTCAAGGGACTAATTAGTTTGACCTTCGAATCCTATTTAATTCCTAAGAAAAAGTTGGGATTATTGAAGTTCAGTTCAATTAGCAAGATGGCGATTATCAGTTATGTTGAGTTTGATAATGTTGAGTTACTGATTTCTTAACCAAGACCAAAAAGGGAAAAAGTAAAATTGCTGGAATAAAAAAATATCCTTAGAAGGAAAGCAATGGTAACACAAATTAAAGAGAAAGCAATCAATAACTGAAATACCTCAAATAATCATTAATTCAAATCATAACATGGAATAATTCATAAGCCAAATTGGCAACATTTATAGATACGAATAAAAGCATTAAAGTAAAAGTAGCATGGAAACATAAATTAAAGTAAATACTAAACCTGGATCGAGAGTTACTCTTAAAAACTAAGAGAAGTCCTAAATCCTAATCCTAAGAGAGAGAGGAGAGAACCTCTCTCAAACTAAATCTAAATCATGGAAAGTGAAAATTGATGAGCTCCCTTTGAATGGATGCATTCCTCTACTTTATAACCTCTAATCTGTGTGTTCTGTACTTGGATCTGGGCCAAAAGGGCTTCAGAAATCGCTGGGGGCATATTTTGTGAATTCTGATACGTGGCCTCTGTCACGCGTCCGCGTGGGTCACGCGGTCGCGTCATCTGGAGCTTTTCCTTGCCACGCGGTCGCGTCAGTCACGCATCTGCGTCGTATGCGTTCTACTTAAGGCGCGCGGTCGCGTCAGTCATGCGGTCGCGTCGCTGCTTCTTCGCTTCTGGCACGCGATCGCGTCGTCCATGCGATCGCGTGGATACTAGTTTCTGCAAAACTCCGTTTCGCACTTTCCTTCCATTTTTGTACGTTTCCTTTTCCGTCCTTTAAGTCATTCTGCCTTAGAAAATCTGAAACTACTCAACACACTAATCACGGCATCGAATGGAAGTAAAAGTAATTAAAATAATTAATTTTAAAGCTTAGGAACATGTTTTTCACATACATCACATAATAAGGAAGGGAAAGTAAAACCATGCAATTAATATGAATAAGTGAGTGAAGAATTGAATAAATCACTCAAACTAAGCACAAAATAACTCATGAAATATGGGTTTATCAACCACCCCAATTCAACCCCCAATACCCTCAAGAACCACCACCTCACTATTCTTACCAAGATGAATCACCTCCCATGTATGATAACTTTCAACCACAAAATGAATTCCTCTTTCCACCACAACCCTCTATGGAAGAATACCCATATCCATCAATCCAAGAGCAATATGATCCTATTTATACTAGCCAAGTGGAACAAGAGCCAATGGATCGTCTCAAGGAAGCAATGGATCGACTTCAAGTAATAATCCGTCAAAAAGAGCAAGAGGAAGCCCAAAAGAGACACGAAACTATTGAGGCTAACCTTGCCAAAATTAAAGCCAACTTGGACACATGGGATTCATACCGTAGACAAAACATCTCCACGGATGAATACGGAGAACCAACCAAAGAGCGGAGCATGGAGTGTGTCGTGCAACAAGTGGAAAGGATGGAGAGTGTTAATGAAGAAGAAGTGGTTGAAGAGCTAGGCGAAGTTGAGCAAGAGGTGGATTCCAAGTTTAGGAACACTTCCACACCAAGTGACATTGTTGATGATTTTATGGAAGTTGTTGGAGCTTCTTCCATTGAGCTTGAAGGCGATGTTAAGGAGGGTGCACAACCTCCTACGCATATAATAAATGATGAAGAATTGGAAGAAGGTGAGTAAATAACAAATCTTCCTCTTGGAGATAAGCCCACACTAACACATGAGCCTTTGGTATTTGGGGAATCTTCTCCAATTGAAATTGAGGTAGATGTTGAGACAAGTCCCACATTACCTCCAAGTTGTGACGTGAAGAGTGGAGAAGAGCTAGAAGAATTTGGTGAAGCAATGGTTGAATGTGAAGAACTTTGTCAAGAAGAACATGATCAAGAGACAACCTCCACCAATGAAGAATGTGTAGAAGAAGTTGGTGGGCAAGGAATTGAAGTTGAAGAAGCTTGCAAGGAGGTGGAGGTAATCAAGAAAGAGCACAAGGGAGTAGACCTCGCATTGTCTAAGTGTGGGGAGGTTCCCCTTCCTAAGTCACCACCATCCAACACAACATTCAAGTGGGTAAAATTCTTATCCCTAAGCTTTGCTTTCTCACTTGAATATGGTTTGATTGAAAATGATGGTCAACTTAGATCTCTTTGTGGAGTTAAGAGTAAAAGAGAATTGTGTAGTGGTTGGAAATATCACCCTAAGTTCATGATGGTTGCATGCTCAAAGTTAAATAGCAATGGTTGGTGTAGAGCTAAATTTTATGGGTCCAGGAGAATGTTTAGATGCTTAATTGAGAATTCACAAGCCTTGTCACCCAAATTTAACTATGGTAGTTGGTGCACGAAATTGTGATCATCATTGGCGCCAACAACTTGGTATGCACAATTGTAATCTCAACTCTTTATCACAACTTTGCACAACTAACCAGCAAGTGCACTGGGTCGTCCAAGTAATAAACCTTACGTGAGTAAGGGTCGATCCCACGGAGACTGTCGGCCTGAAGCAAGCTATGGTCACCTTGTAAATCTCAGTCAGGCAGATTCAAATGGTTATGGTGAATTGATAATAAAAACATAAATAAAATATAAACTGGGATAGAGATACTTATGAAATTCATTGGTGAGAATTTCAGATAAGCGTATAGAGGTTCTTTCATTCCTCCTAAACCTTTGCTTTCCTGCTGTCTTCATCCAATCATTCCTACTCCTTTCCATGGCAAGCTTTATGTTGGGCATCACCATTGTCAATGGCTACATCCCGTCCTCTCTGTGAAAATGGTCCAATGCACTGTCACTGCATGGCTAATCATCTGTTAGTTCTCAATCATACTAGAATAGGATTTACTATCCTTTTGCGTCTGTCACTACGTCCAGCACTCGCGAGTTTGAAGCTCGTCACAGCCATCCCTTCCAAGATCCTACTCGGAATACCACAGACAAGGTTTAGACTTTTCGGATCTCGGGAATGGCCATCCATGGGTTCTAACTTATACCACGAAGACTCTAATATCTCAGACTCGGTCCTCTGTATTAGATATCTAAGAGATATTCATTCTAGCTTGTTTGCATGTAGAACGGAAGTGTTTGTCAGGCACGCGTTCATAAGTGAGAATGATGATGAGCGTCACATAATCATCACATTCATCATGTTCTTGAGTGTGAATGAACATCTTAGAATAGGAATAAGCTTGAATTAAATAGAAAAACAAAAGTACTTTGCATTAATTCATGAGGAACAGCAGGGCTCCACACCTTAATCTATGGTGTGTAGAAACTCTACCGTTGAAAATACATAAGTGATGAAGGTCCAAGCATGGCCGAATGGCCAGCCCCCATAAAGGTCTAAGATAGCATAAAACTGATCAAAGATCTGATTCGAAGATGTAAATACAATAGTAAAAAGTTCTATTTATACTAAACTAGTTACTAGGGTTTACAGAAATGAGTAAATGATGCAGAAATCCACTTCTGGGCCCACTTGGTGTGTGCTTGGGTTGAGCATTGAGCTTTACACGTGTAGAGGCTTCTCTTGGAGTTGAACGCCAGTTTGTAACCTGTTTCTGGCGTTTAACTCCACTTTGCAACATGTTTCTGGCGTTTAACTCCAGAATACAGCATGGAACTGGCATTGAACGCCAGTTTGCAGCGTCTAAACTCGAACAAAGTATGGACTATTATATATTTCTGGAAAGCCCCGGATGTGTACTTTCCAACACAATTGGGAGCGCGCCATTTGAAGTTCTGTAGCTCCAGAAAATCTACTTTGAGTGCAGGGAGGTCAGAATCTAACAGCATCTGCAGTCCTACTTCAACCTCTAAATCTGATTTTTGCTCAAGTCCCTCAATTTCAGCCAGAAAATACCTGAAATCACAGAAAAACACACAAACTCATAGCAAAGTCCAGAAATGTGAATTTTAATTATAAACTAATAAAAATATACTAAAAACTAATTAAATTATACTGAAAATTATGTAAAAACAATGCCAAAAAGCATATAAATTATCCACTCATCACAACACCAAACTTAAATTATTGCTTGTCCCCAAGCAACTAAAAATCATATAGGATAAAAAAAAGAGAATATACTATAAATTCCAAAATATCAATAAAACTTAGCCCCAATCAGATGAGCGGGACTTGTAGCTTTTTGCCTCTTGAATAGTTTTGGCATCTCACTTTATCCATTGAAGTTCAGAATGATTGGCATCTATAGGAACATAGAATTCAGATAGTGTTACTGATTCTCCTAGTTCAGTATGTTGATTCTTGAACACAGCTACTTTATGAGTCTTGGCCGTGGCCCTAAGCACTTTGTTTTCCAGTATTACCACCGGATACATAAATGCCACAGACACATAACTGGGTGAACCTTTTCAGATTGTGTCTCAGCTTTGCTAAAATCCCCAATTAGAGGTGTCCAGGGTTCTTAAGCACACTCTGTTTTTGCTTTGGACCTCGACTTTAACCGCTCAGTCTCAAGTTTTCACTTGACACCTTCACGCCACAAGCACATGGTTAGGGACAGCTTGGTTAAGCCGCTTAGGCCATGATTTTATTCCTTTAGGCCCTCCTATCCACTGATGCTCAAAGCCTTGGATCCTTTTTATTTACCCTTGCCTTTTGGTTTTAAGGGCTATTGGCTTTTTCTGCTTGCTTTTTCTTTTTCTTTTTCTCTTTTTTTTTTTCTGCAAGCTTTTGTATTCACTGCTTTTTCTTGCTTCAAGAATCATTTTTATGATTTTTCAGATTATCAAATAACATGTCTCCTTTTTCCTTATTCTTCAAGAGCCGACATATTTAACATTCATAAACATCAACTTCAAAAGACAGATGCACTGTTCAAGCATTCATTCAGAAAACAAAAAGTATTGTCACCACATCAAAATAATTAAACTAGTTTCAAGGATGAATTCGAAACCATGTACTTCTTGTTCTTTTGCAATTAAAACATTTTTCATTCAAGAGAGGTGATGGATTCATATTCATAACTTTAAGGCATAGACACTTAGACACTAATGATCATGTAGTAAAGGCACAAACATAAATAACACAAAAGGCTCAAAAACCGAAAAACAGAAAATAAATAGACAAGGAGATTAAGGAATGAGTCCACCTTAGTGAGGGTGGCGTCTTCCTCTCCTTGAATAACCAATGGTGCTCTTGAGCTCCTTTATGTCTCTTCCTTGTCTTTCTTGCTCCTCCCTCATAGCTCTTTGATCTTCTCTAATTTCATGGAGGATGATGGAGTGCTCTTGATGCTCCACCCTTAGTTGTCCCATGTTGGAACTTAATTCTCCTAGGGAAGTGTTGATTTGCTCCCAATAATTCTGTCGAGGAAAGTGCATCCCCTGAGGCATCTCAGGGATTTCATGGTGAGGAATTTCCTCATGCTCATGTTGAGGTCCATGATCTCTTATTTGCCCCATCCTTTTCTTAGTGATGGGCTTGTCCTCTTCAATGAGGATGTCTCCCTCTATGTCAATTTCAGCCGAATTGCAGAGGTGGCAAATGAGGTGAGGAAAGGCTAACCTTGCCAAAGTAGAGGACTTATCAGCCACCTTGTAGAGTTCTTGAGGTATAATCCCATGAACTTCCACTTCCTCCCCAATCATGATACTATGGATCATGATGGCTCGGTCTATAGTAATTTCAGACCGGTTGCTAGTAGGAATGATTGAGCGTTGAATGAACTCTAACCATCCCCTAGCCACTGGTTTGAGGTCAAGTCTTCTCAGTTGAACCGGCTTGCCTCTTGAGTCAATTTTCCATTGAGCTCCTTCCACACATATGTCCATGAGGACTTGGTCCCACCTTTGATCAAAGTTGACCCTTCTAGTGTAGGGGCGTGCGTTTTCTTCCATCATTGGCAAGTTGAACGCCAGCCTTACATTTTCTGGACTGAAATCTAAGTATTTCCCCCGAACCATGGTAAGCCAATGCTTTGGATTCGGGTTCACACTTTGATCATGGTTCCTAGTGATCCATGCGTTTGCATAGAACTCTTGAACCATTAGGGTCCCGACTTGTTGAATGGGGTTGGTGAGAACTTCCCAACCTCTTCTTTGGATCTCAAGTCGGATCTCTGGATACTCATTCTTTTTGAGCTTGAAAGGAACCTCAGGGATCATTTTCTTCTTGGCCACAACTTTATAGAAGTGGTCTTGATGGACCTTTGAGATGAATCTCTCCATCTCCCATGACTCAGAGGTGGAAGCAATTGCCTTCCCTTTCCTCTTTCTAGAGGTTTCTCTGGCCTTAGGTGCCATTAATGGATATGGAAAAACAAAAGGCAATGCTTTTACCACACCAAACTTAAAATATTTGCTCGTCCCCGAGCAAAAGAAGAAAGAAATAAGGAGAAGAAGAAGAGAAATAGAGGAGAGGGAGAGAAGGGTGTATTCGGCCAAGGGGGAGAAGAGAGGGTTGTGTTATGTGAAAAAGAAGAAGGAATAAGGGGTTTATATAGGAGTGGGGGAGGGTTAAGGGTTCGGCCATTAAGGTTGGGTTTGGGAGGGAAGATATTTTTTGAATTTGAAGGTAGGTGGGGTTTTTGGGGAAGAGAGGAAGGATGTGAGTGGTGAAGAGGTGATGGGGAAGAGTGATTGAGTTGGGTATTTGGGGAAGAGAGTTATGAAAAGGTGTGAAGAGGAGAGAAGAAGTGGTGGGGATCCTGTGGGGTCCACAGATCCAGTGGGGCCAAGGACTTAACATCCCTGCTCCAATTAGGCGTGTAAAATGCCCTTAGTGTGCAATCCTGGCATTTAACACCAGATTGCTTCCTGTTTCTGGCGTTAAACGCCCAAATGTAGCTTGTTTCTGGCGTTTAACGCCAAGTTGATGCTTGTTTCTGGCGTTTAAACTCCAGAATACTCCTCCTCCAGGGTGTGCTATTTTTAATGCTGTTTTTCATTCTGTTTTGATTTTTTAGTAGTTTTTGTGACTTTTACATTATCATCAACCTAATAAAATACAAAATAACAAAGAGAAAATAAAATAGATATGATTAAATAACATTGGGTTGCCTCCTAACAAGCGCTTCTTTAATGTTAGTAGCTTGACAGTGAGCTCTCATGGAGCCTCACAGATAATCAGAGCATTGTTGGAACCTCCCAACACCAAACTTAGAGTTTGAATGTCGGGATTCAACACCAAACTTAGAGTTTGGTTGTGGCCTCCCAACACCAAACTTAGAGTTTGACAGTGGGGGCTTTGGTTGACTCTGTAGTAAGAGAAGCTTTTCCTGCTTCCTCTCCATGGGTACAGCAGGAGATCCTTGAGTTTTAAACACAAGGTTGTCCTCATTCAGCTGAAGGATCAATTCTCCTATGTCCACATCAATCAAAGCTCTTGCTGTGGCTAGGAAGGGTCTTCCAAGGATGATGGATTCATCCTCATCCTTCCCAGTGTCTAGGATTATGAAATCAGCAGGGATGTAAAGGCCTTCAACCTTTACTAACACATCCTCTACTACTCCATAAGCCTGTTTTCTGGAGTTATCTGCCATCTCTAATGAGATTCTGGCAGCTTGCACCTCAAGGATCCCAAGTTTCTCCATTACAGAGAGTGGCATTAAGTTTACTCCTGACCCTAGGTCACACAGAGCCTTCTCAAAGGTCATGGTGCCTATGTTACAGGGAATTAAGAATTTACCAGGATCCTATTTCTTTTGAGGTAATTTCTGCCTATCCAATGCATTCAGTTCATTGGTGAGCAAGGGAGGTTCATCTTCCCAAGTCTCATTACCAAATAATTTGGCATTCAACTTCATGATTGCACCAAGGTACTTAGCAACTTGCTCTTCAGTAATGTCTTCATCCTCTTCAGAGAAAGAATACTCATTAGAGCTCATGAAGGGCAGAAGTAGGTTTAATGGAATCTCTATGGTCTCAAGATGAGCCTCAGATTCCTTTGGTTCCTCAAAGCAAAACTCCTTATTGATCACTGAATGTCCAGGAGGTCTTCCTCACTGGGATTCACGTCCTCTCCATCCCTTGTAGGTTCGGCCATGATGGTTAAATCAATGGCCTTGCACTCTCTTTTTGGGTTCTCTTCTATATTGCTTGGGATAGTACTAGGAGGGGTTTCAGTGACTCTTTTACTCAGCTGGCCCACTTGTGCCTCCAGATTTCTAATGGAGGACCTTGTTTCATTCATGAAACTTAAAGTGGCCTTAGATAGATCAGAGACTATATTTGCTAAGCTAGATGGATTCTGCTCAGAAGTCTCTGTCTGTTGCTGAGTGGATGATGGAAAAGGCTTGCTATTGCTAAACCTGTTTCTTCTATCATTATTAAAGCCTTATTGAGGCTTTTGTTGATCCTTCCATGAGAAATTTGGATGATTTCTCCATGAGGGATTATAGGTGTTTCCATAGGGTTCCCCTATGTAATTCACCTCTGCTATTGCAGGGTTCTCAGGATCATAAGCTTCTTCTTCAGAAGATGCCTCTTTAGTACTGTTGGATGATTCCTTCAATCCATTCAGACTCTGAGAGATCATATTGACTTGCTGAGTCAATATTTTATTCTGAGCCAATATGGCCTTCAGAGTATCAATTTCAAGAACTCCCTTCCTCTGAGGCGTCCCATTACTCACAGGATTCCTTTCAGAAGTGTACATGAACTGGTTATTTGCAACCATGTCAATGAGTTCTTGAGCTTCTACAGGCGTTTTCTTTAGGTGAATGGATCCACTTGCAGAATGGTCCAGTGACATCTTTGATAGCTCAGACAGACCATCATAGAATATATCCAGGATGGTCCATTCTGAAAGCATGTCAGAAGGATACTTTTTGGTCAGTTCCTTGTATCTCTCCCAAGCTTCATAGAGGGATTCACCTTCCTTTTGTTTGAAGGTTTGAACATCCACTCTAAGCTTACTAAGCTTTTGAGGAGGAAAGAACTTGGCTAAGAAAGCCGTGACCAGCTTATCCCAAGAGTTCAGGCTATCTTTAGGTTGAGAGTCTAACCATACTCTAGCTCTGTCTCTTACAGCAAATAGGAAAAGCATAAGCCTGTAGACCTCGGAATCAACCCCATTGGTCTTAACAGTATCACAGATTTGCAAGAATTCAGTTAAGAACTGAAAAGGATCTTCTGATGGAAGTCCATGAAACTTGCAATTCTGTTGCATCAGAGAAACTAATTAAGGTTTAAGCTCAAAATTGTTTACCCTAATGGCAGGGATTGAGATGCTTCTTCCATGTAAATTGGAATTTGGTGCAGTAAAGTCACCAAGCATCTTCCTTGCATTGTTATTGTTTTCAGCCATGACTCCTTCTTTTTCGAAAATTTATGTCAGATTTTCTCCAGAGAGTTGTGCCTTGGTTTCCCTTAGCTTCCTCTTCAGAGTTCTTTCAGGTTCAGGATCAGTTTCAACAAGAATTTTCTTATCCTTGTTCCTGCTCATATGAAAAAGAACAAAACAGAAAAGAAAATATGGAATCCTCTATGTCACAGTATAGAGATTCCTTTATGTGAGTAGAAGAAGAAGAATCCAAACACAAGGGTGAGGAGTGGGTTCGAATTCTTAGATGAAGAGGAGTGTTAGTAAATAAATAAATAAATAATTAGAAGGAGATGAGGGAGAAGAATTTTCGAAAATCATTGAAAAGAAAAGAAAAATATTTTTGTTTTTAATTTAAATTTAAAGTTAAAATTTGAAAAAAATTTTAAAAAAGAAAATTGAAATTAAATTAAAATGTAATTCAATTAGTTAAAAAAAAAAAAAGATTTGAAAAAGAAATTTAAAAAGATTTTATTTTGAAAATTAAAGTTGATTACTTGACTAACAAGAAACTAAAAAGATATGATTCTAGAGTTTAAAGATTGAACCTTTCTTACTAGACAAGTAACAAACTAAAAATTTTTGAATCAATCACATTAATTGTTAGTAAAGATTTTGAAATTATGAAACAAAATAAGAAAAAAATTTTAGAAAATCAATTTGGAATTTTCGAAAATTATGAAAGAAAAATGAGAAAGATTTGATTTTTGAAAAAGATTTGAAAAAGATAGAATTTTTAAATTGAAAATTTGATTTGACTCATAAGAAACAACTAGATTTTAAAAATTTTTGAAAAAGTCAACTCAAATTTTCGAATTTTATCATTGAAAAAGGGAAAGATATTTTTTTTGATTTTTGAATTTTTTAATGATGAAAGAGAAAAATATAAAAAAGACTCAATGCATGAAAATATTGGATCAAAACAAATGATGCATGCAAGAACACTATGAGTGTCAAGATGAACACCAAGAACACTTTGAATATCAAGATGAACACGAAGAAGTTATTTTTGAAAAATTTTCAAGAAAAGAAAACATGCAAGACACCAAACTTAGAAATTTTTAATTTTTAGACACTAACAAATTGAAAATGCATATGAAAAACAAGAAAGGATGCAAATCATGAAAATACAAAGATCAAACAAGGAAATTCTTCAAGAATGACTTGAAGATCATGAAGAATGCAATGCATGAATTTTCGAAAAATGCAACAAAGAGATAAACATGCAATTGACACCAAACTTATGACTTGACTCTAGACTCAAACAAAAAACACAAAATATTTTTTTTTGATTTTATGATTTTAAAATTTTTTTGGATTTTTCGAAAATTAATTGGAAAAATAAAAATAAGGATTTCAAAATTTTTAATAGGAATTCCAGGAATCTTGCAATGTTAGTCTAAAGCTCCAGTCCAGGAATTAGACATGGCTTACTAGCCAGCCAAGCTTTCAATGAAAGCTCCGGTCCAAAACACTAGACATGGCCAATGGCCAGCCAAGCTTCAGCAGAACATTACATTCAACAGCTAATTTGCTAAGAAAGACAAAGAAGCTCTTCTCTTGAGTATAAGTGAAACCTCGGTCCAAAAGAATTTAGACATGGCTTTACAGCCAGCCAGGATTCAATATATCCCATGAAATTCTAGAATTCTTTCTTAAAAATTCTGAAGAAAAATATATTTTTGAAAAGATTTATTTTTATTTTTTTCGAAAATAAAGGAAAAATTATTGAAAGATTTTTTTTTGAAAATTTTTGAAAATAAAATAAAAAGAAGATTACCTAATCTGAGCAACAAGATGAACAGTCAGTTGTCCAAACTCGAACAATCCCCGGCAACGGTGCCAAAAACTTGGTGCACGAAATTGTGATCATCAATGGTGCCAAAAACTTGGTACGCACAATTGTAATCTCAACTCTTTATCACAACTTCGCACAACTAACCAGCAAGTGCACTGGGTCGTCCAAGTAATAAACCTTACGTCAGTAAGGGTCAATTCCACGGAGACTGTCGGCCTGAAGCAAGCTATGGTCACCTTGTAAATTTCAGTCAGGCGGATTCAAATGGTTATGGTGAATTGATAATAAAAACATAAATAAAATATAAACTGGGATAGAGATACTTATGTAATTCATTGGTGAGAATTTTAGATAAGCGTATAGAGGTGCTTTCATTCCTCCTGAACCTCTGCTTTCCTGCTGTCTTCATCCAATTATTCCTACTCCTTTCCATGGCAAGCTTTATGTTGGGCATCACCGTTGTCAATGGCTACATCCCGTCCTCTCTGTGAAAATGGTCCAATGCGCTGTCACTGCATGGCTAATCATCTGTCGGTTTTCGATCATACTGGAATAGGATTTACTATCCTTTTGCGTTTGTCACTACGCCCAGCACTCACGAGTTTAAAGCTCGTCACAGCCATCCCTTCCCAGATCCTACTCGGAATACCACAGACAAGGTTTAGACTTTCCGGATCTCAGGAATGGCCATCCATGGGTTCTAACTTATACCACGAAGACTCTAATATCTTGGACTCAGTCCTCTGTATTAGATATCTAAGAGATATTCATTCTAGCTTGTTTGCATGTAGAACGGAAATGTTTGTCAAGCACGCGTTCATAAGTTAGCATGATGATGAGCGTCACATAATCATCACATTCATCATGTTCTTGAATAGAAAAACAATAGTACTTTGCATTAATTCATGAGGAACAGCAGAGCTCCACACCTTAATCTATGGTGTGTAGAAACTCTACCGTTGAAAATACATAAGTGATGAAGGTCCAGTTATGGCCGAATGGCCAGCCCCCATAAAGTTCTAAGATAGCATAAAACTGATCAAAGATCTGATCCGAAGATGTAAATACAATAGTAAAAAGTCCTATTTATACTAAACTAGTTACTAGGGTTTACAGAAATGAGTAAATGATGCAGAAATCCACTTCTGGGGCCCACTTGGTGTGTGCTTGGGCTGAGCATTGAGCTTTACACGTGTAGAGGCTTCTCTTGGAGTTGAACGCCAGTTTGTAACCTGTTTCTGGCGTTTAACTCCACTTTGCAACCTGTTTCTGGCGTTTAACTCCAGAATGCAGCATGGATCTGGCGTTGAACGCCAGTTTGCGTCATCTAAACTCATGCAAAGTATGGACTATTATATATTGCTGGAAAGCCCTAGATGTCTACTTTCAAACGCAATTGAGAGCGCGCCATTTGGAGTTCTGTAGCTCTAGAAAATCCACTTTGAGTGCAGGGAGGTCAGAATCCAACAGCATCTGCAGTCCTTCTTCAACCTCTGAATATGATTTTTGCTCAAGTCCCTCAATTTCAGCCAGAAAATACCTGAAATCATAGAAAAACACACAAACTCATAGTAAAGTCCAGAAATGTGAATTTTAATTAAAAATTAATAAAAATATACTAAAAACTAATTAAATTATACTGAAAACTATGTAAAAATAATGCCAAAAAGCGTATAAATTATCCGCTCATCAGTAGTCAACAAAAAGATGGGTGCAAGAACAAGGTTTAGGACCCCGGAATTCATCTCAACAATCAAAACTCTTGGGGCCTTGTCATCTACCTAAGCTTACTTGAAGGCCTTGTGTGCCTAATTTGGGATCCCGGTGGACATTAGAGATACAAACATTGGTGGGGATTCAAAGATGAATTCAAGCATAAACCACCCTAGCAAGGACCCTGATGAGCGGATAATTTATACGCTTTCTGGCATTATTTTTAGTACGTTTTTAGTATATTTTAGTTAGTTTTTATTATGTTTTTATTAGTTTTTATTCAAAAATCACATTTCTGGGCTTTACTATGAGTTTGTGTGTTTTTCTGTGATTTCAGGTATTTTTTGACTGAAATTGAAGGACCTGAGAAAAAATCTGATTCAGAGGCTGAAAAAAGACTGCAGATGCTGTTGGATTCTGACCTCCCTGCACTCAAAGTGGATTTTATGGAGCTACAGAAGCACCATTGGCGCGCCCTCAATTGCGTTGGAAAGTAGACATCCTGGGCTTTCTAGAAATATATAATAGTCTATAGTTTGCTCGAGATTTGATAGCCCAAACCGACATTCCAAGTCAGCATAGAAATTCTAGCGTCAAAACGCCAGAACTGGCATGAAAGCTGGAGTTAAACGCCCAAACTGGCACAAAAACTGGCGTTTAACTCCAAGAAAGGTCTCTACACATGAAAGTTTTAATGCTCAGCCCAAGCACACATCAAGTTGGCCCCGAAAGTGGATTTCTACACTAACTGTTCTAGCTTACTCATTTTCTGTAACTCTAGGTCACTAGTTTATTATAAAAACTACTTTTAGTGATTCATCTTGTACCTCATGACACTCTACACATTTTATATTGTATCTTCTATGGCATGAGTCTCTAAACCCCATGGTTGGGGGTGAGGAGCTCTCATGTGTTTTGATGAATTAATGCAATTACTACTGTTTTCCATTCAATCACGCTTGCTTCTATTCTAAGATATTCACTTGTACTTCAACTTGATGAATGTGATGATCTGTGACACTCATCATCATTTTCAACCTATGAACGCGTGCCTGACAACCACCTCTGTTCTACCTTAGACTGAGTGATTATCTCTTAGCCTCCTGGTTCAGATCAGAGTCTTCGTGGTATAAGCTAGAATCAATTGGCAGCATTCTTGAGATCTGGAACGTCTAAACCTTGTCTGTGGTATTCTGAGTAGGATCTAGGATAGGATGAATGTGACGAGCTTCAAACTCGCGAGTGCTGGGCATAGTGACAGACGCAAAGGGATCAATGGATCCTATTCCAGCATGAAAGATAACCGACAGATGATTAGCCGTGCGGTGATAGCGCATTTGGACCATTTTCACTGAGAGGAGGGATGGTAGCCATTGACAACGGTGATCCACCAACATACAGCTTGCCATGGAAGGAGCCTTGCGTGCATGAAGAAGAAGACAGTAGGAAAGCAGAAATTCAGAAGACAAAGCATCTCCAAAACCTCAACCCGTTCTCCATTACTGCATAACAAGTATTTATTTCATGTTCTTTTACTTTTTACAATTAAATATGAGAATTATTGATATCCTGATTAAGAGTTACAAGATAACCATAGCTTGCTTCAAGCCGATAATCTCCGTGGGATCGACCCTTACTCACGTAAGGTATTACTTGGACGACCTAGTGCACTTGCTGGTTAGTTGTGCGGAATTGCAAAGGTGTGATTGTGATTTCGTGCACCAAGTTTTTGGCGCCGTTTCTGGGGATTGTTCGAGTTTGGACAACTGACGGTCTATCTTGTTGCTTAGATTAGGAACAATTTATTTTTTTGTTGGTTTAGAGTCACTAAAATTGAGTCTTTTATTTGAGTTAGTTTCATATTTCAAGTTTGGTGTCAATTGCATGCTTTTATTTTCTTTTAATTTTTCGAATTTTCATGTTCTTACTTCTTTCTTGATCTTTAAAAATTCTAAGTTTGGTGTCTTATTTGTGTTTTCCTTTAAATTTTCGAAAATTTGTGTTTGATTTTCTAAAAATTTTAAGTTTGGTGTCCCTTGTGCTTTTATTTACTTAAAAATTTTTCAAAAATTTGTTCTTGGTGTTCATCTTGATCTTCAAAGTGTTCTTGGTGTTCATCTTGACATTCAAAGTTTTCTTGTTTGCTCTCTCTGTTTTGATCTAAAATTTCTAAGTTTAGTGTCATTTTGTTGTTTTTCTCTTTCCTCATTAAAATTCAAAATCAAAAAATATCTTTTCCTTATTTTAGTCATAATTTTCAAAATTTTGCATTAAATTAGTCAAAGATTTTCAAAATCATATCCTTTTTTTTAGTCAAGTCAAAATTATAATTTCAAAAATTGATCTTTTCAAATCTTTTTCAAAAAGCAAATCTTTTTAATTTCTTCAATCATATCTTTTCAATCATATCTTTTTAATATATTGCAATCATATCTTCTCAATCATATCTTTTTCAAAATAATTTTCAATCATATCTTTTTGATTGCTAATTCCAAAATCTTTTTGATTAATTAATTAATTTAGTTTTCAATTTGCTTTTATTTCATTTTCTTCTAATTTTTGAAAGTTTTATTTTATCTTCCTTTTATTTTGTTTTATTTTCGGTTTTTTTAATTAAATAAAATAAAAAAATATAATTAAAAAATATAACTTATTTGCAATTCATATCAATTCCCTTTTTTCCATCATGGACATAAGTGGAAACGAACAGTTCAAAAGGACTCTGGGGTCATATGCTAATCTCATTACAGCTGCATATGGGAGTAGCATCTGTATACCTCCCATCAAAGCAAGCAATTTTGAGCTAAATCCTCAGCTCATTATCATGGTGCAGCAAAATTGCCAGTATTCCGGTCTTCTACAGAAAGAACCTACTGAGTGTCTGGCACAGTTCTTACAAGTTGCTGACACAGTACGTGATAAAGAAGTGGATCAGGATGTCTACAGCTTATTACTGTTTCCATTTGCTATAAAAGATCAAGCTAAGAGGTGGTTAAACAACCAACCCACAACAAGCATAAAAATATGGAGACAGTTATCAGACAAATTCCTGAATCAATTTTACCCTCCAAAAAGGATGACACAACTGAGGCTGGACATCCAAGGCTTTAAACAAGAGGATCATCAATCCCATTATAATGCCTAGGAGAGGTACAGAGGGATGCTAAGGAAATGCCCCTCTGAAATGTTTTCAGAGTGGGTATAGTTAGACATCTTCTACTATGGACTTACAGAAAGAGCTCAAATGTCTCTAGACCACTCAGCTGGTGGATATATACGCATGAGAAAGACGATTGAAGAAGCTCAAGAACTTATAGATACGGTTGGTAGAAATCAGCATCTGTACTCAAGCAGTGAGTCCTCTATAAAAGAAGAGGCTAGGGCAGTAACTACTGATCCTAATCCTCAAGAACAGATTGTTGAACTTAATCAGCAATTACTCCTTATGACAAAACAATTAGCAGAATTTAAAGAGATGCTCCAGGACACTAAAAATGCTAACAAGAATATGGAAGCACAATTGAATCAGACAAGACAGCAGTTATCTAAACAGATAACAGAAGAATGCCAAGCTGTCCAACTAAGGAGCGGGAAGACATTGAATAATTCAGCTCAAAGTAGCAAAAAGCCAAGAAAGGAAAAACTGACAGAGGATGAACAAAACACTGCCCAAACTCTCTTTGAGGACAGCAAGAGCCCAGAGAGAAATAATTCTGGCGTTGAAACACCAGAAAAGGGTGAAAGACTGGCGTCAAACGCCCAGTGGATGCCCACTTCTGGCGTTCAAATGCCAGAAAAGGGAGGAAAGCTGGCGTTGAACGCCCATTCCTTGCCCAGTTCTGGCATTCAAACGCCAGAAAAAGGTGGGAAGCTGGCGTTAAACGCCCATCCAACACCCAATCCTGGCGTTCAAACGCCAATGAGGGATCAGACACCTGCAAGTGCTGATAGTAACCCCTCTAAGAAGGCTTCTCCAACCACCTCTGTAGGGAATAAACCTGCATCAACTAAGGTTGAAGAATATAAAGCCAAGATGCCTTATCCTCAGAAACTCCGCCAAGCGGAGCAGGATAAACAATTTGCCTGCTTTGTAGACTATCTCAGGACTCTTGAGATAAAGATCCCATTTGCAGAGGCACTTGAGCAAATACCCTCTTATGCTAAGTTCATGAAAGAGATCTTAAGTCATAAGAAGGATTGGAGAGAAACTAAAAAGGTGTTTCTCACTGAAGAATGTAGTGCAGTCACTCTGAAAAGCTTACCAGAGAAGCTTAAAGATCCAGGATGCTTTATGATACCATGCACATTAGAGGGTGCTTGTACTAAGACAGCTCTATGTTATCTTGGAGCAAGTATCAACCTAATACCTGCATCTACTATCCGAATGCTTGGCTTGACTGAAGAAGTCAAACCAACCTGGATATGTCTTCAACTTACTGATGGCTCTATTAAATATCCATCAGGCATAATTGAGGACATGATTGTCAAGATTGGGCCATTTGCCTTTCCCACTGACTTTGTAGTGCTGAAAATGGAGGAGCACAAGAGTGCAACTCTCATTCTAGGAAGACCTTGCCTAGCAACTAGATGAACTCTTATTGATGTACAAAAAGGGGAAGTGACCCTGAGAGTCAATGAATATGAGTTCAAGTTAAATGCTGTCAAAGCTATGCAGCATCCAGAACATCAAATGACTGCATAAGCACTGATATTATTGACTCTTTGGTGGAAGAGATCAATATAACTGAAAGTCTTGAATCAGAGCTAGAGAACATCTTTAAAGATGTTCAGCTTGATCTGGAGGAATCAGAGGAAATAAAGGAACCTCTGAAAATTCCTCAGGAAGAGGATAAGCCTCCTAAACCTGAGCTCAAACTCCTACCACCATCCCTGAAATATGCATTTCTGGAAGAAGGTAACACTTTTCCAATGATCATAAGCTCTACTTTAAATCCACAGGAAGAGAAAGCACTAATTCAAGTGCTAAGGACACACAAGACAGCTCTTGGGTGGTCCATAAGTGATCTTAAAGGCATTAGCCCAGCAAGATGCATGCACAAGATCCTATTGGAGGATGATGCTAAGCTAGTGGTTCAACCACAGAGGCGGCTAAATCTAACCATGAAGGAGGTGGTGCAGAAATAGGTCACTAAGTTACTAGAGGTTGGGATTATTTATCCTCTTTCTGATAGCCCCTGGGTAAGCCCTGTCCAAGTTGTACCCAAAAAAGGAGGCATGACAGTGGTTCACAATGAAAAGAATGAACTGGTTCCTACAAGAACAGTTACTGGGCGGCGTATGTGTATTGACTACAGAAGGCTCAATATAGCAACCAGAAAGGATCATTTTCCTTTACCATTCATAGACCAGATGCTAGAGAGACTAGCAGGTCATGATTATTACTGCTTTTTGGATGGCTATTTAGGTTACAACCAAATTGCAGTAGATCCTCAAGACCAAGAGAAAACAACATTCACATGTCCATCTGGAGTATTTGCATACAGAAGGATGCCTTTTGGTCTGTGCAATGCACTTGCAACCTTTCAGAGATGCATGCTCTCTATTTTCTCTGATATGGTGGAAAAATTTCTGGAAGTCTTCATAGATGACTTCTCAGTATTTGGGGACTCATTCAGCTCTTGTCTTGATCATCTAGCACTTGTTCTGAAAAGGTGCTAAGAGACTAACCTGGTTTTAAACTGGGAAAAATGTCACTTTATAGTGACTGAAGGAATTGTCCTTGGGCATAAAATTTCGAACAAAGGAATAGAGGTGGATCAAGCAAAGGTAGAGGTAATTGAAAAATTACCACCACCTGCCAATGTAAAGGCAATCAGAAGCTTTCTGGGACATGCAGGATTCTACAGGAGGTTTATAAAGGATTTTTTGAAAATTACAAAACCTCTGAACAATCTGCTAGCTGCTGACACACCATTTTTGTTTGACACAGAGTGTCTGCAGGTGTTTGAGACCCTGAAAGCTAAGCTGGTCACAGCACCAGTCATCTCTACACCAGACTGGATATTACCATTCGAACTAATGTGTGATGCAAGTGACCATGCCATTGGTGCAGTGTTGGGACAGAGGCATAACAAGCTTCTACACGTCATTTACTATGCTAGCCGTGTTTTAAATGATGCACAGAAGAATTACACAACCACACAAAAAGAGTTACTTACAGTGGTTTATGCTATTGACAAGTTTAGATCTTATTTAGTAGGTTAAAAAGTGATTGTGTATACTGATGCTGCTCTTAAATACCTACTCACAAAGCAAGATTCAAAACCCAGGCTCATAAGATGGGTGTTGCTTCTGCAAGAGTTTGATATAGAAATAAGAGACAAAAAAGGGACAGAGAACCAGGTACCTGATCACCTGTCCCGGATAGAACCAGTAGCAGGGGCGTCCCTCCCTCCTACTGAGATATCTGAGACCTTTCCGGATGAGCAACTTTTCGCCATTCAGGAAGCACCATGGTTTGCAGACATTGCAAATTATAAAGCTGTGAGGTTTATACCCAAGGAGTACAGCAGAGTGCAAACGAAAAAACTAATTTTCGATGCAAAGTACTACTTATGGGATGAACCATATCTCTTTAAGAGATGTACAGACGGAATGATCCGCAGATGCGTACCCAGAGAAGAAGCACAACAGATCCTATGGCACTGCCATGGATCACAGTATGGAGGACATTTCTGAGGTGAGCGAACAACCACTAAGGTCCTCCAATGTGGCTTCTACTGGCCTACTCTCTATAGAGATGCTCGAGAGTTTGTGCGTAACTGTGATAGTTGCCAAAGAGCTGGCAACTTGCCTCATGGTTATGCCATGCCTCAACAAGGGATCTTAGAGATTGAGTTGTTTGATGTATGGGGTATTGACTTAATGGGTCCCTTCCCACCATCATACTCAAACACTTACATTCTGGTGGCAGTAGACTATGTATCTAAATGGGTAGAAGCAATTGTCACACCCACTAATGATACTAAGACCATATTGAAATTCCTCCAAAAACATATCTTAAATAGATTTGGCGTCCCTAGAGTACTAATCAGTGACGGGGGCACTCATTTCTGCAATAAACAGCTATACTCTGCTATGGTCTAATATGGAATTAGCCACAAAGTAGCAACTCCATATTACCCACAGACAAATGGGCAAGCTGAAGTCTTTAATAGAGAACTAAAAAGAATCCTGGAATGGACTATAATTGCCCGTAGAAAGGATTGGGCAAAAAGCTTGGATGATGCTCTGTGGGCATACAAAACAGCATTCAAGACTCCTATATGAACCTCTCCATACCAGCTTGTGTATGGCAAAGCCTGTCATCTGCCTGATGGCCTACTGGGCAACCAGATTCCAAAACCTGGATGCTAAGTTAGCTGGAGAGAAAAGATTGCTCCATCTGAATGAGCTAGAGGAATTCAGACTCAATGCTTTTGAAAATGCTAAAATTTATAAGGAGAAAGCAAAAAAGTGGCATGAATTGCAGCATCCTGGGCGTTCAGAAAAACGCCCAGTAACAAAGGATTTCTGGCGTTTAATGCCAGCCAGGGTACCTGGCTGGGCGTTAAACGCCCACAATGGCCAACTTATGGGCGTTTAACGCCAGAAAGACAGGGGGAGAGGATTTTGTTTTCCACTTCAAAATTTTTCAAGTTTTCATGTTTTGACTCATAATTTTCTGCATAAACATGTTTCAAACTTTCATCATTCATCCTCAATTTTCAAAAATTCAACAATTTTCTAAATCTCTTTTCAACTTTCTTTCCAATCCTTCCCAAATCTACTTTAAAAACTCAAGTATCTTTTCAATTTCTTTTCAAATCTTTTCCAAACTCATCATATCATCTCTTAATTCTTAGATGCATAAACAAATTTTCAGATTTAACCTCTTTATATCTTTTCCATTTAAAAATCTCATCTTTTCATATCATGGTTCTATTTTCTTCCACCAATCATATCTTTATGTCATATCTTTTTCAAAATTTTCGAAATCCCTCCCCTCCACTTATAGATACATATTTGGCCATCCCCCCTCTCCACCATTCGAATTTGCTTCTCCTACTCTCTCTCCCCTTTCCTTTCTTTTGCTTGAGGGCAAGCAAACCTCTAAGTTTGGTGTGTTTTTTTGTGATCACTGAGCTAAGACTCATCAAGATCATGGCTCCTAAAGGAAAACAAACCAATTCAAGAGGCAAGAAAGAGAATACTCCAAAGAGTCTTTGGAATCAAGAGAGGTTCTTCACCAAAGAGCATGTAGACCATTACCATAAAATAATGGGTCTAAGATCAGTGATCCCAAAAGTTAAATTCGATATGAAAGAAGATGAATATCCGGAGATCCAAGAGCAAATTCAAAACAGAGGATGGGAAATTCTAGCTAATCCTGAAACAAGGGTTGGAAGAAACATGGTTCAGGAATTCTATTCAAATTTGTGGCTGACAGATAAGCAGAGAATAACTGGAACCGCCTTTCATACCTACCGAACCATGGTCAAAGGGAGGATTATTTACCTCCATCTGGACAAAATAAGAGAGGTCTTCAAATTGTCTCAACTACAAGATGATCCAGAATCCTTTAATAGGAGAATGGTGAGAGAAGATAAGGGGTTGGACCAAGTTCTAGAGGACATATGCCTCCCTGGAACTAAGTGGATAACCAATTCAAAAGGTGTCCCAAACAAACTCAAGAGAGGAGATCTCAAACCAGTTACAAGAGGCTGGTTGGACTTCATTGGGCGTTCCATACTGCCCACTAGCAACCGCTCTGAGGTCACTGTCAAAAGAGCAGTGATGATTCATTGTATTATGCTGGAAAACGAAGTGGAGATTCATCATCTAATTTCTTTTGAGATTTACACAATTGCAAACAAGAACTCCACTGAAGCCAAACTGGCATACCCAAGCTTAATTTTTCTGCTATGTAAAGATGCTGGGGTGAGGATGGGAGTAGATGAATTCATTCCAATCGAACACCCAATCACCAAGAAGTCAATGGAAGGACAACAAGTGCAAGACAACTCCATCAAAAGGAGGGCGCAGGAGTTCCTCCCAGAAATCCCTGAAACTGACTACTGGACCCGCCTAGAAGCATCTGTCACTAAGCTGCAAGAAGCTGTGGATCAACTCAAGGATGAACAGCAGAATCAAAACTGCATGCTCTACAAGCTGCTGAAGGAATAGGAGAAGCAGGGGCGTGAGCTACAGGAGTTGAAGCACCAGAAGCTCTCCTTTGAAGGACCAAATACCCCACCGATTGAAGGAGCATCCATTGCTCAAAATCAAGGTTGTTGAGTCCTAACTTTGTGATAACCTCTATTATTAGGAATCTATTTTAAGACTCATTTATTTTTCTTTTTTTAATTTTCTGTCTTCTATTATTATTGGTTTGCTCTTATATTTATTTTTGAGTCTTATTTTCATTTCATGATTAATAAAATTTAAAGTTTATGTCTTAAAGCTATGAATATCCTATGAATCCATCACCTTTCTTAAAAGAAAAATGTTTTAATCACAAAAGAACAAGAAGTACATGATTTCGAATTCATCCTTGAAATTAGTTTAATTATTTTGATGTGGTGACAATACTTTTAATTTTCTGAATGAATGCTTGAACAGTGCATATATCTTTTGAATTTGTTGTTTATGAATGTTAAAATTGTTAGCTCTTGAAAGAATGATGGAAAAGGAAAAATGTTATTGATAATCTGAAAAATCATAAAAAAATTTAATTCTTGAAGCAAGAAAAAGCAGTGAAAAAAAAAACATATTTGGCGAAAAGAAAAAGAAAGAAAAAGAAAAAGCCAATAACCCTTTAAACCAAAAGGCAAGGGTAATAAAAAGGATCCAAGGCTTTGAGCATCAGTAGATAGGAGGGCCTACAGGAATAAAATCCTCGCCTAAGCGGCTAAACCAAGCTATCCCTAATCATGTGCTTGTCGCGTGAAGGTGTCAAGTAAAAACTTGAGACTGAGCGGTTAAAGTCGTGGTCCAAAGCAAAAAAAGTGTGCTTAAGAGCTCTGGACACCTCTAATTGGGGACTTTAGCAAAGCTGAGTCACAATCTGAAAAGGTTCACCCAGTTATGTGTCTGTGGCATTTATGTATCCGGTGGTAATACTGGAAAACAAAATGCTTAGGGTCACGGCCAAGACTCACAAAGAAACTGTGTTCAAGAATCAACAATACTGAACTAAGAGAATCAATAACACTATCTAAATTCTGAGTTCCTAGAGATGCCAATCATTCTAAACTTCAAGGGATAAAGTGAGATGCCAAAACTGTTCAGAGGCAAAAAGCTACTAGTCCTGCTCATCTAATTGGAGCTAAGTTTCATTGATAATTTGGAATTTATAGTATATTCTCTTCTTTTTATCCTATTTGATTTTCAGTTGCTTGTGGACAAGCAACAATTTAAGTTTGGTGTTGTGATGAGCGGATAATTTATACGCTTTTTGGCATTGTTTTTAGTACGTTTTTAGTATATTTTAGTTAGTTTTTATTATGTTTTTATTAGTTTTTATTTAAAAATCACATTTCTAGGCTTTACTATGAGTTTGTGTGTTTTTCTATGATTTCAGGTATTTTCTGGCTGAAATTGAAGGACCTGAGCAAAAATCTGATTCAGAGGCTGAAAAAGGACTGCAGATGCTGTTGGATTCTGACCTCCCTTCACTCAAAGTGAATTTTCTGGAACTAGAGAAGCCCAATTGGCGCTCTCTCAATTGCGTTGGAAAGTAGACATTCTGGGCTTTCCAGAAATATATAATAGTTTATACTTTTCCCGAGATTTAATAGCCCAAACTGGCATTCTAAGTTAGCATAGAAATTCTGGCGTCAAAACGCCAGAACTGGCATGAAAGCTAGAGTTAAACGCCCAAACTGGCACAAAAGCTGGTGTTTAACTCCAAGAAAGGTCTCTACACATGAAAGCTTCAATGCTCAGCCCAAGCACACACCAAGTGGGCTCCGGAAATGGATTTCTACACTAACTATTCTAGCTTACTCATTTTCTGTAACCCTAGGTCGCTAGTTTATTATAAAAACTACATTTAGTGGTTCATCTTGTACCTCATGACACTCTACACATTTCATATTTTATCTTCTACGGCATGAGTCTCTAAACCTCATGGTTGGGGGTGAGGAGCTCTGTTGTGTTCTGATGAATTAATGCAATTACTACCGTTTTCTATTCAATCACGCTTGCTTCTATTCTAAGATATTCACTCGTACTTCAACTTGATGAATATGATGATCTGTGACACTCATCATCATTCTCAACCTATCAACGCGTGCCTGACAACCACCTCCGTTCTACCTTAGACTGAGTGATTATCTCTTAGCCTCCTGGTTCAGATCAGAGTCTTCGTGGTATAAGCTAGAATCAATTAGTAGCATTCTTGAGATCGGGAACGTCTAAACCTTGTCTGTGGTATTCTGAGTAGGATCTAGGATAGGATGACTGTGACGAGCTTCAAACTCGCGAGTGCTGGGCGTAGTGACAGACGCAAAAGGATCAATGGATCCTATTCCAGTATGAGTGAGAACCGACAGATGATTAGTCATGCGGTGACAGTGCATTTGGACCATTTTCACTGAGAGGAGGGATGGTAGCCATTGACAACGGTGATCCACCAACATACAGCTTGCCATGGAAGGAGCCTTGCGTGCATGAAGAAGAAGACAGTAGGAAAGCAGAAATTCAGAAGACAAAGCATCTCGAAAACCTCAACCCGTTGTCCATTACTGCATAACAAGTATTTATTTCATGTTCTTTTACTTTTTACAATTAAATATGAGAATTATTGATATCCTAACTAAGAGTTACAAGATAACCATAGCTTGCTTCAAGCCGACAATCTCCGTGGGATCGACGCGTAAGGTATTATTTGGACAACCCAGTGCATTTGCTGCTTAGTTGTGTGGAATTGCAAAAGTGTGATTGTGATTTCGTGTACCAGACCCCCACTGGTGCACGAAATTGTGATCATCAACAATGGCGCCAAAGACTTGGAGCTCTCAAACGTGAATCACACTTTGTCACAATTTCGCACAACTAACCAGCAAGTGCACTGGGTCGTCCAAGTAATACCTTACGTGAGTAAGGGTCGATCCCACGGAGACTGTCGGCTTGAAGCAAGCTATGGTCACCTTGTAAATCTCAGTCAGGCTAATTCAGATGGTGATGGAGAATTGATAATTAAAAGATAAAATAAACATAAAATAAAGATAGAGATACTTATGTAATTCCTTGGTTGGAATTTCAGATAAGCGTATGAAGATGCTTTGTTCCTCCTGAACCTCTGCTTTTCTATTGCCTTCTTCCAATCATTCATACACCTTTCCATGGCAAGCTTTATGTTGGGCATCACTGTTGTGAATGGCTACTTCCTGTCCTCTCAGTGAAAACGTTCCAAATGCGCTGTCACCGCACGGCTAATCATCTGTCGGTTCTCGATAATGTCGGAATAGGATCCATTGATCCTTTTGCGTCTGTCACACGCCCAACAATCGCGAGTTTGAAGCTCATCACAGTCATCCCTTCCCAGATCCTACTCAGAATACCACAGACAACGTTTAGACGTTCCGGATCTCAGGAATGGCAGCCAATAATTCTAGCCTATACCACGAAGGATCCAATCTTAGATTAAAAACCCAAGAGATACGCATTCAAGCCATTGCTAGTAGAACAGAGGTGGTTGTCAAGCACATGTTCATAGGTGAGAATGATGATGAGTGTCACGGATCATCACATTCATCAAGTTAAAGAACGAATGAATATCTTGGAGAAAAAATAGACTTGAGTTGAATAGAAAAACAATAGTACTTTATATTAATTCATGAAGAACAATAGAGCTCCACACCTTAATCTATAGTGTGTAGAAACTCCACCGTGGAAAATACAAAAGTGATAATGGTGTAAGCATGGCCGAATGGCCAGCCTCCAAGGTCTAGGGACTAAACGTCCAAAGATTGATGAAAATACAATAGCAAAAGGTCCTATTTATAGAGAACTAGTAGCCTAGGTTTTACAGAAATAAGTAATTAATGCAGAAATCTTCTTCTGGGCCCACTTGGTGTGTGCTTGGGCTGAGCATTGAAGCTTCCATGTGTAGAGACTTTTCTTGGAATTAAACGCCAGCTCTTGTGCCAGTTTGGGCGTTTAACTGCAGCTTTTGTGCCAGTTTTGGAGTTAAACGCCAGAATTCTTAAGCTGACTTGGAACGCCTGTTTGGGCCATCAAATCTCGGGAAAAGTATGAACTATTATATATTGTTGGAAAGCCCAGGATGTCGACTTTCCAACGCAATTGAGAGCACACCAATTGGGTTTCCGTAGCTCCAGAAAATCTACTTTGAGTGCAGGGAGGTCAGAATCCAACAACATCTGCGGTCCTTTTCAGCCTCTGAATCAGATTTTTGCTCAGGTCCCTCAATTTCAGCCAAAAAATACCTGAAATCACAGAAAAACACACAAACTCCGAGTAAAGTCCAGAAAATTGAATTTTAAATAAAAACTAATAAAAACATAATAAAAACTAACTAAAATATATTAAAAACATACTAAAAACAATGCCAAAAAGCGTATAAATTATCCGCTCATCACAACATCAAACTTAAATTGTTGCTTGTCCCCAAGCAACTAAAAATCAAATAGGCTAAATAGAAGAGAGTATACAATGAATTCCAAAAACATCTATGAAGATCAGTATTAATTAGATGAGCGGGGCTTTTAGCTTTTTGCTTCTGAACAGTTTTGGCATCTCACTTTATCCTTTGAAGTTCAGAATGATTGGCATCTATAGGAACTCAGAATCCAGATAGTGTTATTGATTCTCCTAGTTAAGTATGTTGATTCTTGAACACAGCTACTTTATGAGTCTTGGCCGTGGCCCTAAGCACTTTGTTTTCCAGCATTACCACCGGATACATAAATGCCACAGACACATAACTGGGTGAACCTTTTCAGATTGTGACTCAACTTTGCTAGAGTCCCCAATTAGAGGTGTCCAGGGTTCTTAAGCACACTCTTCTTTTTGCTTTGGACCTCGACTTTAACCGCTCAGTCTCAAGTTTTCACTTGACACCTTCACGCCACAAGCACATGGTTAGGGACAGCTTGGTTGAGCCGCTTAGGCCAGGATTTTATTCCTGTTGGCCCTCCTATCTACTGATGCTCAAAACCTTGGATCCCTTTTATCACCCTTGCCTTTTGGTTTAAAGGGGTATTGGCTTTTTCTGCTTGCGTTTCTTTTTCTTTCTTTTTCTTTTTCTCTTTTTTTTTGCATATATCCTTTTTTTCTGCAAGCTTTTCACTGCTTTATCTTGCTTCAAGAATCAATTTTGTGCACTGTTTTAACATTCTTTAAACAACAAATTCAAAAATATGCACTGTTCAAGCATTCATTCAGAAAATAATAGTATTTCCACCACATCAAAATAACTAAACTGTTTTAAAATTTGAAATTCATGCACTTCTTTTTCTTTTTCAATTAAAAACATTTTTCTTTTAAGAAAGGTGATGGATTCATTTTCATAGCTTTAAGGCATAGACACTTAGACACTAATGATCATGTAATAAAGACACAAACATAAATAACATAAGCATAAAAATTCGAAAAACAGGAAAATAAAGAACAAGGAAATTAAAGAACGGGTCCACCTTTAGTGATGGCAGCTTGTTCTTCCTCTTGAAGATCTTATGGAGTGCTTGAGCTCCTCAATGTCTCTTCCTTGCCTTTGTTGCTCCTCTCTCATGGTTCTTTGGTCTTCTCTAATTTCATGGAGGAGGATGGAATGCTCTTGGTGCTCCACCCTTAGTTGTCCCATGTTGGAACTTAATTCTCCTAGGGAGGTGTTGATTTGCTCCCAATAGTTTTGTGGAGGAAAATGCATCCCTTGAGGTATCTCAGGGATTTCATGATGAGGAGTTTCCTCATGCTCTTGTCCATGAGTGGGATCTCTTGTTTGCTCCATCCTTTTCTTAGTGATGTGCTTGTCCTCATCAATGAGGATGTCTTCCTCTATGTCAATTCCAGCTGAATTGCAGAGGTGACAAATGAGATGAGGGAAGGCTAACCTTGCCATAGTGGAGGACTTGTCCGCCACCTTGTAGAGTTTTTGGGATATAACCTCATGAACTTCTACTTCCTCTCCAATCATGATGCTATGAATCATGATAGCCCGGTCTATAGTAACTTCAGACTGGTTGCTAGTAGGAATGACTGAGCGTTGGATGAACTCCAACCATCCCCTAGCCACGGGCTTGAGGTCATCTTAGTTGAATCGGCTTTCCTCTTGAATCACTCTTCCATTGAGCGCCCTCTTCACAGATGTCCATGAGGACTTGGTCCAACCTTTGATCAAAGTTGACCCTTCTAGTGTATGAGTGTGCATCTCCTTGCATCATAGGCAAATTGAATGCCAACCTTACATTTCTCGGACTAAAGTCTAAGTATTTCCCTCGGACCATTGTAAGCCAATTATTAGGATCCGGGTTCACACTTTGATCATGGTTCTTGGTGATCCATGCATTGGCATAGAACTCTTGAACCATTAAGATTCCGACTTATTGAATGGGGTTGGTGAGAACTTCCCAACCTTTTCTTCGGATCTAATGTCGGATCTCCGGATATTCGCCCTTTTTGAGCTTAAAAGGGACCTCGGGGATCACCTTCTTCTTGGCCACAACTTCATAGAAATGGTCTTGATGCACCTTTGAGAGGAATCTCTCCATCTCCCATGACTCGGAGGTGGAAGCTTTTGCCTTTCCTTTCCTCTTTCTAGAGGTTTCTCTGGCCTTTGGTGCCATTAATGGTTATGGAAAAACAAAAAAGCTTTAGCTTTTACCACACCAAACTTAGATGGTTGCTCGTCCTCGAGAAAAAGAAGAAAGAAGAGAGTAGAAGAAGAAGAAATAGAGGTGATGGAGGGGGCTTTATGTTTCGGCCAAGGGGGATGGGTAGTGTTTAGGTTGTGTGAAAATGAAGTAGTGAAGATGGGTTTATATAGGAGTGGAGAGAGGGGTGTGGTTCGGCCATTATGGGTGGGTTTGGGTGGGAAAATGGTTTGAATTTGAATGGTGAGGTAGGTGGAGTGTTATAAAAGATGGATGTGAGTGGTGAAGAGAATGGTGGGATTTGATAGGTGAGGGGTTTTTGGGGAAGAGGTATTGAGGTGATTGGTGAATGGGTGAAGAAAAGAGAGAGAGGTGGGGTAGGTGGGGATCCTGTGGGGTCCACAGATCCTGAGGTGTCAAGGATTTCTCATTCCTGCACCATGTGGCGTGCAAAACGTCCCTTGCTGCCAATCCTGGCATTAAACGCCAGGCTGCTGCCCATTCCTGGCATTAAACGCCAGTCTGGTGCCCATTTCTGGCGTTAAACACCCAGAATGGTGCCAGACTGGGTATTTAATGCCCATTCTGCTACCCTTACTGGCGTTTAAACGCCAGTAAGTTTCTCCTCCAGGGTGTTCCATTTCTTATAATGTTTTTCCTTCTATTTTTGCTTTTTTAATTATTTTTGTGACTTCTCATGATCATCAACCTACAGAAAACATAAAATAACAAAAGAAAATAGAAATTTAACATAGATAAGTAAAAATTGGGTTGCTTCCCAACAAGAGCTTCCTTAATGTCAATAGCTTGACAGTGGCTCTCATGGAGCCTCACAGATGTTTAGAGCAATGTTGGAACCTCCCAACACTAAACTTAGAGTTTGAATGTGGGGGTTCAACACCAAAGTTAAAGTTTGGTTGTGGCCTCCCAACACCAAACTTAGAGTTTGGCTGTGGGGGCTCTGTTTGACTCTGTATTGAGAGAAGCTCTTCATGCTTCCTCCCCATGGTGACAGAGGGATATCCTTGAGCTTTAAACACAAGGGAGTCTCCATTCACTTGAATGATCAATTCTCCTCTGTCAACATCAATCACAGCTTTACTGTGGCTAGGAAGGGTCTGCCAAGGATGATGGATTCATCCATACACTTTCCAGTCTCTAGGATTATGAAATCAGCAGGGATGTAATGGTCTTCAACCTTTACCAAGACATCCTCTACAAGTCCATAAGCCTGTTTCTTTGAATTGTCTGCCATCTCCAGTGAGATTCTTGCAGCTTGTACCTCAATGATCCCTAGCTTCTCCATTACAGAGAAAGGCATGAGGTTTATGCTTGACCCTAGGTCACATAGAGCGTTCTCAAAGGTCATGGTGCCTATGGTACAAGGGATTAAGAATTTCCCAGGGTCTTGTCTCTTAAGAGGTAATCTCTGCCTAGTCAAGTCATCCAATTCTTTGATGAGCAATGGAGGTTCATCCTCCCAAGTCTCATTACCAAACAACTTGGCATTTAGCTTCATGATTGCTCCAAGGTACTTAGCAACTTGCTCTTCAGTAACATCTTCATCCTCTTCAGAGGAAGAATACTCATCAGAGCTCATGAATGGCAGAAGTAAATTTAATGGAATCTCTATGGTCTCTGTGTGAGCCTCAGATTCCCATGGTTCCTCATCAGGGAACTCCATGGAGGTCAGTGGACATCCATTGAGGTCTTCCTCAGTGGAGATCACTGCCTCTTCCTCCTCTCCAAGTTCGGCCATGTGAGACATGTTTATGGCCTTGCACTCCCTTTTTGGATTTTCTTCTGTATTGCTTGGGAGAGTACTAGGAGGGAGTTCATTAATTTTCTTACTCAGCTGACCCACTTGTGCCTCCAAATTTCTAATAGAGGACCTTGTTTCAGTCATGAAACTTTGAGTGGTTTTAATTAGATCAGAGACAATGGTTGCTAACTCAGAGTGGCTTTGCTTTGAGTTCTTTATCTGTTGCTGAGAAGATGATGGAAAAGGCTTGCTATTGCTAAACCTGTTTCTTCCACCATTATTGTTGTTGAAACCTTATTGAGGCCTCTGTTGATCCTTCCATGAGAGATTTGGATGATTTTTCCATGAAGGATTATAGGTGTTTCCATAGGGTTCTCCCATGTAATTCACCTCTTCCATTGCTGGGTTCTCAGGATCATAAGCTTCTTCTTCAGAGGAAGCTTCCTTAGTACTGCCTGTTGCTGCTTGCATTCCAAACAGACTCTGAGAAATCATAGTGGAACTCCTTTCTTCTAAGCTATCCCATTATTCACAGGATTCCTTTCAGAAGTGTACATGAATTGGTTATTTGCAACCATTTCAATGAGTTCCTGAGCTTCTGCAGGCGTCTTCTTCAGATGAAGAGATCCTCCAACAGAGCTATCCAATGACATCTTGGATAGTTTAGACAGACCATCATAGAAAATACCTATGATGCTCCATTCTGAAAGCATGTCAGAAGGGCATCTTCTGATCAATTGCTTGTATCTTTCCCAAGCTTCATAGAGGGATTCTCCTTCCTTCTGTCTGAAGGTTTGGACTTCCACTCTAAGCTTGCTCAATTTTTGAGGTGGAAAGAACTTTGCCAAGAAGGCATTGACTAGCTTTTCCCAAGAGTTCATGCTTTCTTTAGGTTGTGAATCCAACCATGTCCTAGCTCTGTCTCTTACAGCAAAAGGAAAAAGCATCAGTCTGTAGACTTCAGGGTCAACCCCATTGGTCTTGAAAGTGTCACAGATTTGCAAGAATTCAGCTAAGAACTGATGAGGATCTTCCAATGGAAGTCCATGAAACTTGCAATTCTGTTAGATTAGAGAAACTAATTGAGGCTTAAGCTCAAAGTTCTTTGCTCCAATGGTAGGGATTGAGATGCTTCTCCCATAGAAGTCGGGAGTAGGTGCAGTAAAGTCACCAAGCACCTTCCTTGCATTGTTGGCATTGTTGTTTTCGGCTGCCATGGTTTCTTCTTCCTTGAAAAGCTCTGTTAGGCCCTCTAAAGAGAATTGTTCTTTAGCTTCTCTTAGCTTTCTCTTCAAGGTCCTTTTAGGTTCAGGATCAGCTTGAACAAGTATGCCTTTATCTTTGTTCTTGCTCATGTGAAAGAGAAGAGAACAAGAAAGTAGGAAATCCTCTATGTCATAGTATAGAGATTCTTTGAGGTGTCAGAGGAAAAGAAGAATAGAAGGAGGAGGAGGTAGATGGAAGAGAATTCGAACATATAAAGAAGGAGGGAGTTCGAATTGCACCTTGAGGAAGAGTGTTAGTCCTTTAAATAGAAGGATGTGAGAAGAGGGGAAGAATTTTCGAAAATAAAGTAAAAGATTTTGAAATAATTAAAAGAAATTTTGAAAAATTGATTGATGATTTTCGAAAACTAAAATTGGGAAAGAAATTAAGTTATTTTTGAAAAAGATTTTGAAATTAGAAATCAAAAAGATATGATTGAGAGTTAATTTTGAAAAAGATGTGATTGAGAAGATATGATTGAGAAGATATGATTGAAAATCAATTTAGAAAAAGAAAGTTTTTAAAATTAAAGTTGATTACTTGACTAACAAGAAATTAAAAGATATGATTCTAAAATTTAAAGTTTAATCCTTTCTTAATAGGCAAGTAACAACTTGAAAATTTTGAAGTAAATCTTTAATTATAACAAGGATTTTTGAAAATTAAAAAAATTGAAAGAGATTGATTTTGAAGAGATATGATTAAAAAGATATGATTTGAAAAAGATTTGATTTTGAAAAATTATGAAGATTTGAAAAAAATTTGAATTAAAAACAAAATATTCCCTCTAGTGTCCTTTTGGCGTTAAACGCCAAGAATGGCATCCATTCTGGCATTTAACGCCCAAAATCCTACCTTTTTGGGCATTAAACGCCCAGCCAGGTACCCTGATTGGCGTTTAAACGCCAGTTTTCCTTCTTCACTGGGCGTTTTGAACGCCCAGCTTTTTCTGTTTGATTCCTCTGCTGAATGTTCTGAATCTTCAATTCTCTATATTATTTACTTGAAAAGACATAGTTTTGAAAATATTTTTGAATTTTTAATGATGAAAAATAAAAAAATACAACTAAGATCAAATAAACAATGCATGTAGGACACCAAACTTAAAAATTTTGTATTTAGAGGCTTTAACAAATTGAGAATGCATAAGAAAAACAACAAAACACACAAAACAAGAGAATTTAAAGATCAGAGCACTGAAATCATCAAGAACAACTTGAAGATCAATGAAGAACATAATGCATATATTCGAAAAATGCAAGAAGAATAAAAACATGCAATTGACACCAAACTTAAAAATTGATACTAGACTCAAAGATAAAATATTTTTTTATTTTTATGGTTTTATAAATTTTTTTTTTGTGATTTTCGAAACTTATATGGAAAAGAAAATAAAGAGAATCAAAACTTTTAATAAGAATTCCAAGAATCATGCAATGTTAGTCTAAAACTTCAGTCTAAAAAAATTAGACATGTTTGGCCAAGCTTCAGCAGGACATTACATTCAACAGCTAAATTGATGAGAATCAATCAGCTTTTGTGATGATAAGAACATCACCTTGAAACTCTAGAATTCATTCTTAAAAATTCTGAAAAGTACCTAATCTAAGCAACAAGATGAACCGTCAGTTGTCCAAACTCGAACAATCCCCGGCAACGGCGCCAAAAACTTGGTGCACGAAATTGTGATCATCAACAATGGTGCCAAAGACTTGGAGCTCTCAAACGTGAATCACACTTTGTCACAATTCCGCACAACTAACCAGCAAGTGCACTGGGTCGTCCAAGTAATACCTTACGTGAGTAATGGTCGATCCCACGGAGATTGTCGGCTTGAAACAAGCTATGGTCACCTTGTAAATCTCAGTCAGGCTAATTCAGATGGTGATGGAGAATTGATAATTAAAAGATAAAATAAACATAAAATAAAGATAGAGATACTTATGTAATTCCTTGGTTGGAATTTCAGATAAGCGTATGAAGATGCTTTGTTCCTCCTGAACCTCTGCTTTCCTATTGCCTTCTTCCAATCATTCATACTCCTTTCCATGGCAAGCTTTATGTTGGGCATCACCGCTGTGAATGGCTACTTCCCGTCCTCTCAGTAAAAACGTTCGAAATGCGCTGTCACCGCACGGGTAATCATCTGTTGGTTCTCGATCATGTCGGAATAGGATCCATTGATCCTTTTGCGTCTGTCACACGCCCAACAATCGCGAGTTTGAAGCTCGTCACAGTCATCCCTTCCCAGATCCTACTTAGAATACCACAGACAAAGTTTAGATGTTCCGGATCTCAGGAATGGCCGCCAATAATTCTAGACTATACCACGAAGGTTCCAATCTTAGATTAAAAACCCAAGAGATACGCATTCAAGCTATTGCTAGTAGAACAGAGGTGGTTGTCAAGCTCATGTTCATAGCTGAGAATGATGATGAGTGTCATGGATCATCACATTCATCAAGTTGAAAAACGAATGAATATCTTGGAGAAGAAATAGACTTGAGTTGAATAGAAAAACAATAATACTTTGTATTAATTCATGAAGAACAGCAGAGCTCCACACCTTAATCTATGGTGTGTAGAAACTCCACCGTGGAAAATACAAAAGTGATAATGGTGTAAGCATGGCCGAATGGCCAGCCTCCAAGGTCTAGGGACTAAATGTCCAAAGATTGATGAAAATACAATAGCAAAAGGTCCTATTTATAGAGAACTAGTAGCCTAGGATTTACAGAAATAAGTAATTAATGCAGAAATCTTCTTCCGGGCCCACTTGATGTGTGCTTGGGCTGAGCATTGAAGCTTCCATGTGTAGAGACTTTTCTTGGAGTTAAACACCAACTTTTGTGCCAGTTTGGGTGTTTAACTCCAGCTTTTGTGCCAGTTTTGGAGTTAAACGCCAGAATTCTTGAGCTGACTTGGAACGCCTGTTTGGGCCATCAAATCTCAGGCAAAGTATGGATTATTATATATTGCTGGAAAGCCCAGGATGTCTACTTTCCAACCCATTTGAGAGCGCGCCAATTGGGTGTCTATAGCTCCAGAAAATCCACTTTGAGTGCAGGGAGGTCAGAATCCAACAGCATCTGCGGTCCTTTTCAGCCTCTGAATCAGATTTTTGCTCAGGTCCATCAATTTCAGCCCGAAAATACCTGAAATCATAGAAAAACATACAAACTCATAGTAAAGTCCAGAAAAGTGAATTTTAAATAAAAACTAATAAAAATATAATAAAAACTAACTAAAATATATTAAAAACATACTAAAAACAATGCCAAAAATCGTATAAATTATCCGCTCATCACCCACCAAATTTCCAACTGAAGGACTTGAACTAAAAGTGCTAGGTAGGAGACACCCCACCATGGTAAAATCTTTTCATTTTTCTCCCTTTTGTACATATTAATAGAATTAGTTTAATTATATGTTTTGTTTTGTTTGTTGAGTTTATTTGGAAGTTTGATTTGTTAAATAAGGTTTTAGGGTGTTTTGGTAGCTGTTCGGAGGTTCGGAAGGCTTGGTTTGGTGCAAGAACTTGGAAAAATTTTGAAAAATAGAGCACCAACCCGCACGTGCGCGCACCTGGCGCGTACGCGCGCCTCAGGCATTTTCAACCATCCACGCGGACGCGCCATATACGCGTACGTATGGATATAAAAATTCCACCCCCAGCCAAAAACCCGAGAGTTAGGCCTGCACTGTTCGAACATTGGGCCTAAGGCACAAACCAACCCCCGCGTACGCACACCTGACGCATACGCCCCGTTGACTCTAATTGCGCAATGCACGCGTATGCACGCTTTGCGCGCGCGTGCCGATAGCGCCACCTACCCTCCTGGTGCATGTTCCAAAGAGTTGGGCCAACCTTGGGCTGACACTGTGCCCCACGCATAATCTCACTCACGCGTGCACGCTCCTGCCGCGTACGCACCCTTCAGCCAAACTGCGCATCGGCGCGTAAGCGAGTATGACACGTCCGCGCTGGTAAAAAAATGTAGAAAAAAAAATATACATAAAATATAAAAAAATGCAATAAAAAGGGGACAAAGATGCCCCAAAGTAAATTTCAATAAAAAAAATCAATGCATATGGAATATGAATTAAAAAGAATGCATGAGTATGTGAAAAAGTGGGAATCATGGGTAGCTAAGTTGTGTATTAGAATTGTATAGGTTGTTATATGTGTTAGGTGAGAGCTTAGGCTAATCAAAGATGCAAATTTCAAGCTCACTTGACCATATACATCCCTACCTTTATCCTAGCCTGATTACAACCTATGAATAAGTCCTCATGATGAATGTATGCATGCATTGAATAAGTGTTGATTGTTAGATGAAAAACAAATCTTGGAAAGCATGATTAGAAGAGAATTGAGTGATTGACCCTATACACTTGAGCGACTAGAGCGGATACACTTCCGGTGAGGGTTCGATGCTCAATTCCTTGTTCCCGGCTTTCATGAGCGTTCTTCTTGCAAGTCTATTTGAACTTCATTTTAATATTTGAATTGGTAGGATTCATGAATCATCGTACGATCTTAGCCCTACTTGTTCATACATGTTCTTGGAGATTGATTTGCTTTTGAACAAGTAGGTAGAATCATTTTGCATTTAGTTGCATTCATATAGATAGGTGCATATAGTTTATTTGCATTGAATAAATGTTCATACTCCGTTTCTTATCCTTCTTTATTCTTAGCATGAGGACATGCTTAGTTTAAGTGTGGGGAGATTTGATAAACACCGATTTCGTGGTTTATCTTGTGCTTATTTTAGGGGATTTTATAACCTTTTCCCACATTTATTCAATGAAATAGCATGGTTTTACAATTCTCCCTTGATTTGTGCTTGAGTGTGAAAACATACTTTTTTGCCTTAAAATAGCTAAATTTAATTCACTTTAATTGCATTCGATGCCTTGATTTGTTTGTTGAGTGATTTCAGGTTCATAAGGCAAGTATCAGATGGAAGAAGTGAGGAGAAAAGCATGCAAAGTGGGAGAACTCATGAATAAATGAAGGAACTGTAAAGTTGTCAAGCCTAACCTCTTCACACTCAATCGATCATAACTTGAGCTACAGAGGTCCAAATGAGGCGGTTCTAGTTGCATTGGAAAGCTAACAACCTGGGCTTTAAAATGATATAAAATTTACCAAAGTTTCCTGACGTCTAGCAACGCGCACATGCACTGTACGCGTGTGCGCCGATGCTGCACATGGCCCACTAAAGATGAAATCGCTGGGGGCAATTTCTGAAGCACTTTGGGCCCAACCAAACTCATTTCTGATGCTATTTCATGCAGAATTCAAGCTTGGGAAAGGGAGAGCAATTGTTTGTAGTTTTGGTATCATGTAGGTTAGTTTCTAGAGAGAGAAGTGATGCACAAAATTGTTACTCTCTTACAATTTCGCACACATGACCAGCAAGTGCACTGGGTCGTCCAAGTAATACCTTACGTGAGTAAGGGTCGAATCCCACGGAGATTTTTGGTTTGAAGCAATCTATGGTTATCTTGTAAATCTTAGTCAAAAAGTCAATTATGTTTATCAGTTTAAATAGTGGAAAATAAAGGAGTGCGAATTAAATACTTGTTGTGCAGTATTGGAGAATATGTTGGAGTTTTGGAGATGCTTTGCCCTTTGAATCTCTGCTTTCTCCCTTTCTTCTTCTTCATGCACGCACGTCCCTCCTATGGCAAGCTGTGTGTTGGAGGATCACCGTTGTCAATGGCTACCATCCTTCCTTTCAGTGAAAATAGTCCAGGTGCGCTGTCACCGCACGGCTAATCATCTGTAGGTTCTCGATCATACCGGAATAGGATTCGCTATCCTTTTGCATCTGTCACTACGCCCAGCACTCACGAGTTTGAAGCTCGTCACAGATCTAAAATGTCATGAGATACAAAATAAATCTCTAAAAGTTGTTTTAAATACTAAACTGGTAACCTAGGTTTACAGAAAATGAGTAGACTATGACAGATAGTGCAGAAATCCACTTCTGGGGCCCACTTGGTGTGTGCTGGGGCTGAGACTAAAGCTTCTCACGTACCTGGGCTGTTTTGGGCGTTCAACGCCAGGTTGTAACCTGTTTCTGGCGTTGAACTCCACTTTGTAACTTGTTTCTGGCGCTGGACGCCAGACAGCAGCATAGAACTGGCGTTGAACGCCAGTTTACGTCATCTATACTTGAGCAAAGTATGGACTATTATATATTGCTGGAAAGCCCTGGATGTCTACTTTCCAAAGCAATTGGAAGCGCGCCATTTAAACTTTTTTAGCTCCAGAAATTCTATTTTGAGTGCAGAGAGGTCAGAATCCAACAGCATCAGCAGTCCTTTTTCAGCCTGAATCAGATTTTTGCTCAGCTCCCTCAATTTCAGCCAGAAAATACCTGAAATTACAGAAAAACACACAAACTCATAGTAAAGTCCAGAAATATGAATTTTGCCTAGAAACTAATGAGAATAAACTAAAAACTAACTAAAATATACTAAAATCTATGTGAAATTAACCCCAAAAGCGTATAAAATATCCGCTCATCACAACACCAAACTTGAACTGTTGCTTGTCCTCAAGCAACTAGACAAATAAAATAGAAGACTAATAAGTCAAGAAGCAATAATATCTCAGAGTTTTTGAGTGAAGCTCAGATTCTAATTAGATGAGCGGGACTAGTAGCTTTTTGCTTCCGAACAGTTTTGGCATCTCACTTTATCCATTGAAGCTCAGAGTGGTTGGCATCTACAGGAACTTAGAATTCAGATAGTGTTATTGATTCTCCTATTTCAGTATGATGATTCTTGAACACAGCTACTTTATGAGTCTTGGCCGTGGCCCTAAGCACTTTGTTTTCCAGTATTACCACCGGATACATAAATGCCACATACACATAATTGGGTGAACCCTTTTAGATTGTGACTCAGCTTTGCTAAAGTCCCCAATTAGAGGTGTCCAGGGTTCTTAAGCACACTCTTCTTTTTGCTTTGGACCTTGACTTTAACCGCTCAGTCTCAAGTTTTCACTTGACACCTTCACGCCACAAGCACATGGCTAGGGACAGCCTGGTTTAGCCGCTTAGGCCAGGATTTTATTCCTTTAGGCCCTCCTATCCACTGATGCTCAAAGCCTTGGGATCCTTTTTATTTACCCTTTCCTTTTGGTTTTAAGAGCTTTTGGCTTTTTCTGCTTGCTTTTCTTTTTCTTTCTATATATATATATATTTGTTTTTTGCAAGCTTTGTTCTTTGCTGCTTTTTCTTGCTTCAGGAAACATTTTTATGATTTTTCAGATTATCAATAACATGCCTCATGTTCATCATTCTTTCAAGAGTCAACATATTTAATAGTCTTAAACAACAAATTGAAAAGATATATGCACTGTTCAAGCATTCATTCAGAAGATAGAAAATATTGCCACCACATGTTACTAATTAGAATTTTTTTTTCTTATTAGAACTCGAATTTTATTGCCTCTTATTCAAAAGATCTGCTATTTTATTCATATTTGCTGATGATGAGAAGAATAGTCTATAACTTAATTGGAGATAAAATCAAAATAGACACTAATTACTATTATATGACTCCTAAGGTAAACTCCTATAACGACAACTATCACAGAGTTAAAGCAGAAATTGGAATTTAACAACCTTTGTTCTGGGAAGTGGATGTTCCTCGGATCTGTGGGGTGCTTGGTCCTTCAAGAGATAACTTCTGGCGCTTTAATTCCCTCAAGTCACGCCCTTGCTCTTCCTGTTCTTTAATCAAGTAGCAAAGAATTTGACTTTATTCCTTCTGTTCCTTTATTATTTGTTCCATAGCTTCTTGCATCTTGGTAACTGATGTTTCAAGATACTCCCAATATTCAGATTGAGAGATTTCTGGGAGAAATTCCTGTGTTTTCTTCTTGATGGGGTCATCCTATGCTTGTTGTTTTTCCATTGATGCTTTGGTGATTGGTTTCTCAATTGAGATATACTTAGTTATTTCCATCCTTACTCCAGCGTCCTTGCAGAGCAGAGAAATCAAGCTTGGGTAAGTCAACCTGGCCTCTTTAGAATTTTTGTTAGCAATTTTGTAGAATTCAGTTGAAATCAGTTGATGAACTTCCACTTCTTTTCTCATCATGATGCAATGGATCATCACTGCTCTTTTAACAGTGACTTCAGAATGGTTGCTAGTGGGCAGCAGAGAATGCCCAATAAAGTCCAGCCAGCCTCTGGCCACTGGTTTGAGATCTTCTCTTTTGAGTTGATTAGGAACACCCTTCGTGCTGGTGGTCTACCTGGCTCCAGGGATGCATATGTCTTCTAGAATCTTATCCAGGCTCTTGTTTGTTCTCATCATTCTCCTATTGAAGGAGTCTGGATCATCTTTCAGCTGAGGTAGCTTTAAGATCTCTCTGATCTTGTCAGAGTGGGTATGAATAATCTTTTCTCTGACCACGGTTCGATAGTCATAGATATCAGATCCAGATAGTCTTTGCCTGTCTGTATGCCACATATTAGCATAGAACTCCTGGACCATATTCCTTCCCACTTTCGTTTCAGGATTAGCTAGGACCTCCCAGTTCCTGATTCGAATTTGCTCCTGGATCTCCGGATATTCGTCTTCTTTCAGATCGAATCTAACTTCCGGGATCACTGATCTTAGACCTATTATTTTATAATAATGGTCTGAATGTTCTTTAGATAAGAACTTCCCTTGATTCCAAAGTGGTTTTGGAACTGATGAGCGGATATTTTATACACTTTTTGGGGTTAATTTCATATAGTTTTGAGTATGTTTTAGTTAGTTTTTAGTCTATTTTCATTAGTTTTTAGGAAAAATTCATATTTCTGGACTTTACTATGAGTTGTGTGTTTTTCTGTAATTTCAGGTATTTTTCTTGCTGAAATTGAAGGAGCTGAGCAAAAATCTGATTCAGGCTGAAAAAGGACTGCTGATGTTGTTGGATTCTGACCTTCCTGCACTCAAAGTGGATTTTCTGGAGCTACAGAACTCGAAATGGCATGCTTCCAATTGCGTTGAAAAGTAAACATCTAGGGCTTTCCAGCAATATATAATAGTTCATACTTTGCACAAGGATAGATGACGTAAACTGGCGTTCAACGCCAGTTCTCTGCCCAATTTTGGCGTCCAGCGCCAGAAAAGGATCAAAAGCTGGAGTTGAACGCCCAAACTGGCACAAAAACTGGCGTTCAACTCCACAAATGGCCTCTGCACGTGGATTGCTTAATTCTCAGCCCCAGCACACACCAAGTGGGCCCCAGAAGTGGATCTCTGCATCATCCATCATAGTTTACTCATTTGTTGTAAACCTAGGCTACTAGTTTAGTATTTAAACAACTTTTAGAGACTTATTTTGTATCTCATGACATTTTAGATCTGAACTTTGTACTCTTTGACGGCATGAGTCTCTAAACTCCATTGTTGGGGGTGAGGAGCTCTGCTGTGTCTCGATGAATTAATGCAAGTATTTCTGTTTTCTATTCAAACACGCTTGTTCCTATCTAAGATGTTCATTCGCGCTTAACTGTGATGAAGGTGATGATTCGTGACACTCATCACCATTCTCAACCCATGAACGTGTGCTTGACAACCACCTCCGTTCTATATCAGATTGAATGAGTATCTCTTAGATCTCTTAATCAGAATCTTTGTGGTATAAGCTAGAATTGATGGCGGCATTCATGAGAATCCGGAGAGTCTAAACCTTGTCTGTGGTATTCCGAGTAGGATTCAAGGATTAAATGACTGTGACGAGCTTCAAACTCCTGAAGGATGGGCGTTAGTGACAAACGCAAAGGAATCAATGGACTCTATTCCAACCGGATCGAGAACCAACCGGTGATTAGCCGTGCTGTGACAGAGCGCGTGAGCGTAGTTTTCACTGGAAGGATGGAAGGTAGCCATTGACAACGGTGATCCACCAACACACAGCTTGCCATAGGAGGACGTGCGTGCGTGAACAAGAAGACAGAGGAAAGCAGAGATTCAGAAGACAAAGCATCTCCAAAACTCCAACATATTCTCCATTACTGCACAACAAGTAACCTTTAATCCATGCTCTCTTGTTTATTTGCAATTCAACTGATAAACATAATTGACTTCCTGACTAAGATTTACAAGATAACCATAGATTACTTCAAACCAACAATCTCCGTGGGATTCGACCCTTACTCACGTGAGGTATTACTTGGATGACCCAGTGCACTTGCTGGTCAGTGGTACGAGTTGTGAAAAGTGTGATTCACAATTTGTGCACCAAGTTTTTGGCGCCGTTGCCGGGGATTGTTCGAGTTTGGACAACTAACGGTTTATTTTGTTGCTTAGATTAGGAAAAAATTCTCTTTTTGTTTAGAGTCTCTTTTTATTGTTGTGTTAGAATCTTAGAATCCTTATTTTCTTTTTAAAATCTTTTTCAAAAAAATAATTTTTCTATTAAATCCTATGCCAAACTTTAAGTTTGGTGTTTTCTTGTTGATTTTTCTGTGTTCTTCGAAAATTTATTTTGGTTTTCTAAAAATTTTAAGTTTGGTGTTCCTTGGTGTTCCCCCCCCCCAAAATTTTCGAAAATAAGAAACCTCAGATCTAAAAATTTTAAATCCTGTGTTGTCTTATTGTTTTTCTCTCTCCTTTAAAAATTCAGATTTTTATTTCAAAATTTAAAACCTTTTTCAAAAATCATCATCTCTTTTTCAAAATCTCCAAACCACTTTCTCTCTCCTCACTTTTTCGAAAATCTTTTACTCATTTTTATTTATTTTATTTTGATTTATTTCATTTCGAAATAAATTAATAAATAAATAAATAAAAATATTTTCTCTATTTTACATCATCTCCCCTTTCTCCATCATGGACCTAAGTGGAAATGAACAGTCCAGGAGGACTCTGGGGTCATATTCTAACCCTTCTACTGCTTCATATGGGAGTAGTATCTGCATACCCTCCATTGGAGTCAGTAGCTTTGAGTTGAATCCTCAGCTCATTATCATGGTGCAGCAAAGCTGCCAGTATTCCGGTCTTCCACAGGAAGAACCTACAGAGTTTTTGGCACAATTTTTACAAATTGTTGACACAGTACATGATAAGGAAATAGATTAGGATGTCTACAGACTACTACTGTTTCCATTTGCTGTAAAAGATCAAGCTAAGAGGTGGTTAAATAACCAACCTAAGGCCAGCATAAAGACATGGAAACAGCTGACAAAAAAATTCCTGAATCAATATTTCCCTCCAAAAAGGATGACACAGCTAAGGCTGGACATTCAAGGCTTTAAACAAGGAGATAATGAATCTCTTTATGATGCCTGGGAGAGATACAGAGAGATGCTACGAAAATGTCCCTCTGAAATGTTTTTAGAGTGGGGTCAGTTAGACATCTTCTACTATGGGCTTGCAGAAGGAGCTCAGATGTCTCTAGATTACTCAGCTGGTGGATCTATCCACATGAGAAAGACAATTGAAGAGGCTCAAGAGCTCATTGATACAGTTGCCAGGAATCAGCATCTGTACCTAAGCAGCAACCCTTCCATGAATGAAGAGGTTAAAACAGTAACTGCTGAACTCAGTCCTGTAAAACAAGCTGCTAAATTCAATCAGCAATTGGACTTTCAAACAAAGCAGCTAGCCGAATTTAAAGACAGGTTACAAGAGACAAGGATGGCTAATATACATATGGACGAACAGTTTAAGCAAACAAAGTAGCAGCTGTCAAGGCAAATAGCAGAAGAATGCTAAGCAGTTCAACTAAGAAGTGGGAAAACATTAAATACCCCACCTCAAGGCAGCAAAAAGCTAAGAAATGAGCAAACCACCCAAAATTCACCTGAGGACAGTAAGAGCCCAAGGAAAAGTAATTCTGGAACTGAAATGCCAGAAAATTGGTGGAAGGCTGGCGCTGAACGCCCAGACCATGCTCAGGACTGGCGTTCAATGCCAGAAACAAGGCAGGACTGGCGTTCAACGCCAGAAATGGGCAAGGATCTGGCGTTGAACGCCCAAAATGGGCAAGATCTGGCGCTGAACGCCCAAAATGGGCACAGTTCTGGCGTTCAGACGCCAGGAGCAGACAAGGAGCTGGCGTCCAGTTTCACTCCAGCTTCTAACTCTGGCACTCAATTGCCAGTGAGGGATCAGACACACACAAATGCTGATAACAACCCCTCTAAAAAGGCTTCTTCAACCACTTCTGTAGGCAATAAACCTGCAGCAACTAAGGTTGAAGAATATAAAGCCAAGATACCTTATCCTCAAAAACTCCGGAAAGAGGAGCAGGATAAGCAATTTGCTCGCTTTGCAGATTATCTCAGGACTCTTGAAATAAAGATTCCATTTGCAGAAGAACTTGAGCAAATACCTTCTTATGCCAAGTTCATGAAAGAGATCTTGAGTCATAAAAAGGATTGGAGAGAAACAGAAAGAGTTCTCCTCACTGAAGAATGCAGTGCAGTCATTCTGAAGAGCTTTCCTGATAAGCTTAAAGACCCTGGGAGTTTTCTGATACCATGCATATTAGAAGGTAATTGCACCAAGACAGCTTTATGCGATCTTGGGGCAAGCATCAACCTAATACCTGCATCCACTATCAGGAAGCTTGCTTAACTGAAGAAGTTAAACCAACCCGGATATGTCTCCAACTTGCTGATGGTTCCACTAAATACCCATCAGGCGTGATTGAGGACATGATTGTCAGAGTTGGGCCATTCGCCTTTCCCACTGACTTTGTTGTGCTGGAAATGGAGGAGCACAAGAGTGCTACTCTCATTCTAGGAAGACCCTTCCTAGCAACTGGACGATCCCTCATTGACGTCCAACAGGGGGAAATAACCCTGAGAGTCAATGATGATGAGTTCAAGTTGAACGCTGTCAAAGCCATGCAGCATCTAGATACATCAACAGACTGCATGAAAGTTGATCTTATTGACTCTTTGGTAGAAGAGATCAACATGGCTGAGAGTCTCAAATCAGAGTTGGAAGACATCTTTACAGATGTTCAGCCTGATTTGGAGGATTCAGAGGACATGAAAGAGCCTCTGAACTTTCTTCTGAAAGAGGAAAAACCTCCTAAACCCGAGCTCAAGCCATTACCACCATCCTTGAAATATGCGTTTCTGGGAGAAGGTGACACTTTTCCAGTGATCATAAGCTCTGCTTTAAATTCACAGGAAGAGGAGGCACTTATTCAAGTGCTAAGGACACACAAGACAGCTCTTGGGTGGTCCATAGGTGACCTTAAGGGCATAAGCCCAGCTAGATGCATGCACAAAATCTTATTGGAGGATAATGCCAAACCAGTGGTGCAACCACAGAGGCGGCTAAATCCAGCCATGAAAGAAGTGGTGTAGAAAGAGGTCACCAAATTACTGGAGGCTGGGATTATTTATCCTATTTCTGATAGCCCCTGGGTGAGCCCTGTTCAAGTCGTCCCAAAAAAGGAGGCATGACAGTGATTCATAATGAAAAAAATGAACTGGTTCCTACAAGAACAGTTACAGGGTGGCGCATATGTATTGACTACAGAAGGCTCAATACAGCCACCAGAAAGGATCATTTTCCTTTACCATTCATAGACCAGATGCTAGAAAGACTAGCAGGTCATGATTATTACTGCTTTTTGGATGGCTACTCAGGCTATAACCAGATTGCAGTAGATCCCCAGGATCAAGAGAAAACAGCATTCAAATGTCCATCCGGAGTGTTTGCTTATAGAAGGATGCCATTTGGGCTATGTAATGCACCTGCAACCTTCCAGAGATTCATGCTCTCTATTTTCTCTGATATGGTGGAAAAATTTCTGGAAGTCTTCATGGATGACTTCTCAGTATATGGAGACTCATTCAGCTCCTGCCTTGATCACCTGAAACTTGTTCTGAAAAGATGCCAAGAGACCAATCTAGTTTTAAACTGGGAAAAGTGTCACTTCATGGTGACTGAAGGAATTGTTCTTGGGTATAAAATCTCAAACAAGGGATAGAGGTGGATCAAGCAAAAATAGAGGTAATTGAAAAATTACCACCACCTGCCAATGTTAAGGCAATCAGAAGCTTTCTGGGGCATGCAGGATTCTATAGGAGGTTTATAAAGGATTTTTCAAAAATCGCAAAACCTCTAAGCAATCTGCTAGCTGCTGACATGCCATTTGTGTTTGACACAGAGTGCCTGCAGGCATTTGAAACGCTGAAAGCTAAGCTAGTCACAGCACCAGTCATTTCTGCACCAGACTGGATGTTACCATTTGAGCTAATGTGTGATGCCAGTGATCACGCCATTAGTGCAGTATTGGGACAGAGGCATGACAAGCTTCTGCACGTCATTTATTATGCTAGTCGCGTTCTAAATGATGCCCAGAAAAACTACACAACCACAGAAAAAGAATTACTTGCAGTGGTTTACGCCATTGACAAGTTCAGATCATACTTAGTAGGATCAAAAGTGATTGTGTATACTGACCATGCTGCTCTTAAATATCTACTCACAAAGCAGGATTCAAAACCCAGGCTCATCAGATGGGTATTGCTTCTACAAGAGTTTGATATAGAAATAAGAGACAAAAAAGGGACAGAGAACCAAGTGGCTGATCATCTATCACGGATAGAGCCAGTAGAAGGGACGCCCCTCCCCTCTCTTGAGATCTCTGAGACGTTTCCAGATGAGCATTTGTTTGCCATTTAGGAAACACCATGGTTTGCCAATATTGCAAACTATAAAGCTGCAAGGTTCATACCCAAGGAGTACAATAGGATACAGAAGAAAAAATTAATTACTGATGCAAAGTACTACTTGTGGGATGAACCTTATCTCTTTAAGAGATGTGCAGACGGAATTATCCGTAGGTGTGTGCCTAGAGAAGAAGCACAGAGGATCCTGTGGCATTGCCACGGATCTCAATATGGAGGCCATTTTGGAGGTGAGCGAACAGCCACCAAGGTCCTCCAATGTGGCTTCTATTGGCCCACACTCTATAAAGATTCCCGAGAGTTTGTACGTAACTGTGACAGCTGCCAAAGAGCTGGCAATCTGCCTCATGGTTACGCCATGCCTCAACAAGGAATCTTGGAAATTGAGTTGTTCGACGTATGGGGAATTGACTTCATGGGACCTTTCCCACCATCATACTCAAACACTTATATTCTGGTGGCAGTTGACTATGTATCAAAATGGGTTGAGGCTATTGCCACACCCAACAATGATACTAAAACAGTGCTGAAGTTCCTCCAGAAACATATCTTTAGCAGATTTGGTGTCCCTAGAGTACTAATCAGTGATGGGGGCACTCATTTCTGCAATAAACAACTTTACTCTGCCATGGTTCGGTATGGAATTCGCCACAAGGTGGCCACTACATATCATCCACAAACCAATGGGCAAGCTGAAGTCTCTAATAGAGAATTAAAGAGAATCCTGGAACGGACAGTAAATACCCGTAGAAAGGATTGGGCACGGAGCTTGGATGGTGCTCTGTGGGCTTACAGGACATCATTCAAGACTCCTATAGGGACCTCTCCATACCAACTCGTGTATGGTAAGGCATGTCACCTGCCCGTGGAACTGGAACATAAGGCCTACTGGGCAACCAGATTCCTAAACTTTGATGCCAAACTAGCAGGAGAAAAACGATTACTCCAGCTAAATGAGCTAGAGGAATTCAGATTCACAGCTTTCGAAAACGCCAAGCTTTATAAAGAAAAATAAAAAAAGTGGCATGACAGAAAGCTGTCATCTAGAATCTTTGAACCAGGACAGAAGGTTCTGTTGTTTAACTCTAGACTCAGGCTATTCCCCGGGAAACTGAAATCCCGGTGGAGGGGACCATACGTGATTACAAGTGTATCACCATATGGTTATGTGGAGCTTCAAGATATTGATTCTGATAAGAAGTTCATTGTCAATGGACAGAGAATCAAGCATTATCTTGAAGGCAACATTGAGCAAGAATGCTCAAGGCTGAAGCTAGATTAAAAGCTCAGCAAGGTCCAGCTAAAGACAATAAAGAAGCGCTTGCTGGGAGGCAACCCAGCCATGGGGCAACAACCCTCTAAGCATTTTGCCCTATTTTTATTTTTATTTGTTTATATAAAGTTCACTGACACTAAGGTGAGGAATCATTTACAGAAGACCTCGGCACACAAAACAGAGAAAAAGAGCTCACTGGCAAGAAAACGCCAGTAAAAGTGTATTTTGGGCGTTGAACGCCAGTAAAGGTAGCAATCTGGGCATTCAACGCCAGAAATGGGCACCCACTGGGCGTTGAATGCCAGTAATGGCAGCAGCTGGGCGTTGAACGCCCAGGAGAGCAGCATTTGGGCGCTGAACGCCCAAAACAGGCAGTGTTTGGGCGTTCAAACGCCAGGATAGCAAGGAGGAGCCAAATTCATTTTTCCACACGTATTTCCATTCTAATTTCAAATTTTATATTTCAATGCATGATTTTTACATGAACATGTTAAGAACCCTGATTTCTAAAATCCTTAATTTCTAAAAATCCCTCTTTCCAAATTCAATCCAACTCTTTTCAAATATTTTCTGAAAACAAATCTATCTTTTTCACTCTAAAATCTTTTCAACTAATCCATATCTTTTTCAAATCTCCATATTATCTTTTTCAAAATTTAGATTTATCTTTTTCAAAAATCTATCATATCTCTTCAAAATTAAACTATATCTTCTATCTTATCTTTTTCAACTCAATCTTTTTATCTTATCTTTTCCAATTTTTCGAAAACCCACCCCCCATCCCTTTAAATTTGGGTTCGGCCTCCCTCCTCCTCCATCAACAATTGCACCTAGCTCTCCTTCTATCCCTCTCCTTTCTTTTCTTTTGCTTGAGGACAAGCAAACCTCTAAGTTTGGTGTGTTTATCCGAGATCACTAAGATCATGGCTCCTAAAGGAAAACAACCCACTCCAAGAGGCAAGAAAGAGAGCGTTCCAAAACCACTTTGGAATCAAGGGAGGTTCTTATCTAAAGAACATTCAGACCATTATCTTAAAATAATGGGTCTGAGATCAGTGATCCCGGAAGTTAGATTCGATCTGAAAGAAGATGAATATCCAGAGATCCAGGAGCAAATTCGAATCAGGAACTGGGAAGTCCTAGCTAATCCTGAAACGAAAGTGGGAAGGAACATGGTCCAGGAGTTCTATGCTAATATGTGGCAAACTGACAAGCAGAAACTATCTGGAACTGCCTTCTATGACTATCGGACCATGGTCAGAGGAAAGATTGTTCATACCCACCCTGACAGAATCAGGGAGATCTTAAAGCTACCTCAGCTAAAGGATGATCCAGATTCCTTCAACAGGAGGATGATGAGAGCAGACATTGGCCTGGATAAGATTCTAGAGGACATATGTATCCCTGGAGCCAGGTGGACCACCAACACAAAGGGTGTCCCAAATCAACTCAAGAGAGAGGATCTCAAACCAGTCGCCAGAGGATGGCTAGACTTCATTGGGCATTCTCTGTTGCCTACTAGCAACCGTTCTGAAGTCACAGTTAAAAGAGCAGTGATGATCCATTGCATCATGATAGGAAAGGAAATGGAGATTCATCAACTGATTTCAGCTGAACTCTACAAAATTGCTAACAAAAATTCTAAAGAAGCCAGGTTGGCTTATCCAAGCGTGATTTCTCTGCTCTGCAAGGACGCTGGAGTAAGGATGGGAATAACTGAGTATATCTCAATTGAGAAGCCAATCACCAAAGCATCAATGGAAAAACAACAAGCACAGGATGATCCCATCAAGAAGAGAGCACAGGAATTCCTCCCAGAGATCCCTCAATCTGAATACTGGGAGTATCTTGAGACGTCTGTTACCAAGATACGGGAAGCTATGGAGCAAACAATAAAAGAACAGAAGGAACACAGTCAAATGCTGACCTATATGTTTAAAGAACAAGAGGAGCAAGGGCGTGACTTAAGGGAATTGAAGCGCCAAAAGTCTTCTCTTGTAGGACCAAGCACCCCAAGGATCAGAGGAACCCCCGTGCCCCCAGAATAAAGGTTGTTAATTTCCAATTTCTGCCTTAACTCTGTGACAGTGTCCTTATAGAAGTTTACCTTAGGAGTCATATAATAGTAATTAGTATCTATTTTGATTTTATCTCCAATTAAGCTATAGTTTATTTTTTCTCATCATCAGCAAACATGAATAAAGTAGTAGATCTTTTGAATAAGAGGCAATAAAATTTCGAGTTTTAATAAGAGAAATTCTAATTAGTTAAATGTGGTGGCAATGCTTTCTGTCTTCTGAATGAATGCTTGAACAGTGCATATGTCTTTTGAATTTGTTGTTTAAGACTGTTAAATATGTTGGCTCTTGAAAGAATGATGAACATGAGACATGTTATTGATAATCTAAAAAATCATAAAAATGATTCTTGAAGCAAGAAAAAGCACCAAAGAACAAAGCTTGCAGAAAAAAAAAAAGAGAGAAAAAGCAAGCAGAAAAAGCCAAAAGCTCTTAAAACCAAAAGGCAAGGGCAAATAAAAAGGATCCCAAGGCTTTGAGCATCAGTGGATAGGAGGGCCTAAAGGACTAAAATCCTGGTCTAAGCGGCTAAACCAAGCTGTCCCAAACAATGTGCTTGTGGCGTGAAGGTGTCAAGTGAAAACTTGAGACTGAGCGGTTAAAGTCAAGGTCCAAGGCAAAAAGAAGAGTGTGCTTAAGAACCCTGGACACCTCTAATTGGGGGCTTTAGCAAAGCTGAGGCACAATCTGAAAAGGTTCACCCAATTATGTGTCTGTGGCATTTATGTATCCGGTGGTAATACTGGAAAACAAAGTGCTTAGGGCCACGGCCAAGACTCATAAAATATCTGTGTTCAAGAATCATCACACTGAAATAGGAGAATCAATAACACTATCTGAATTCTAAGTTCCTATAGATGCCAATCACTCTGAGCTTCAATGGATAAAGTGAGATGCCAAAACTGTTCAAAAGCAAAAAGCTACTAGTCCCGCTCATCTAATTAGAATCTGAGCTTCAATCAAAAACTCTTAGATATTATTGCTTCTCAACCTATTAGTCTTCTATTTTATTTGTCTAGTTGCTTGAGGACAAGCAACAATTTAAGTTTGGTGTTGTGATGAGCGGATATTTTATACGCTTTTTGGGGTTAATTTCATATAGTTTTGAGTATGTTTTAGTTAGTTTTTAGTCTATTTTCATTATTTTTTAGGAAAAATTCATATTTCTGGACTTTGCTATGAGTTGTGTGTTTTTCTGTAATTTCAGGTATTTTTCTGGCTGAAATTGAAGGAGCTGAGCAATAATCTGATTCAGGCTGAAAAAGTACTACTGATACTGTTGGATTCTGACCTCCCTGCACTCAAAGTAAATTTTCTGGAGCTACAGAACTCAAAATGGCACGCTTTTAATTGCGTTGGAAAGTAGACATCCAGGGCTTTCCAGAAATATATAATAGTCCATACCTTGCACAAGGATGGACGATGTAAACTGGCGTTCAACGCCAGTTCTCTGCCCAATTCTGGCGTTCAGCGCCAGAAAAGGATCAAAAGCTGGAGTTGAACGCCCAAACTGGCACAAAAACTGGCGTTCAACTCCACAAATGGCCTCTGCACGTGGATTGCTTAATTCTCAGCCCCATCACACACCAAGTGGGCCCCAAAAGTGGATCTCTGCATCATCCATCATAGTTTACTCATTTGTTGTAAACCTAGGCTACTAGTTTAGTATTTAAACAACTTTTAGAGACTTATTTTGTATCTCATGACATTTTAGATCTGAACTTTGTACTCTTTGACGGCATGAGTCTCTAAACTCCATTGTTGGGGGTGAGGAGCTCTGCTGTGTCTCGATGAATTAATGCAAGTATTTCTGTTTTCTATTCAAACACGCTTGTTCCTATCTAAGATGTTCATTCGCGCTTAACTGTGATGAAGGTGATGATCCGTGACACTCATCACCATTCTCAACCCATGAACGTGTGCCTGACAACCACCTCCGTTCTATATCAGATTGAATGAGTATCTCTTAGATCTCTTAATCAGAATCTTCGTGGTATAAGCTAGAATTGATGGCGGCATTCATGAGAATCCGGAAAGTCTAAACCTTGTCTGTGGTATTCCGAGTAGGATTCAAGGATTGAATGACTGTGACGAGCTTCAAACTCCTGAAGGCTGGGCGTTAGTGACAAACGCAAAGGAATCAAGGGACTCTATTCCAACCGGATCGAGAACCAACCGGTGATTAGCCGTGCTGTGATAGAGCGCGTGAGCGTAGTTTTCACTGGAAGGATGGAAGGTAGCCATTGACAATGGTGATCCACCAACACACAGCTTGCCATAGGAGGACGTGCGTGCGTGAACAAGAAGACAGAGGAAAGCAGAGATTCAGAAGACAAAGCATCTCCAAAACTCCAACATATTCTCCATTACTGCACAACAAGTAACCTTTAATCCATGCTCTCTTGTTTATTTGCAATTCAACTGATAAACATAATTGACTTCCTGACTAAGATTTACAAGATAACCATAGATTGCTTCAAACCAACAATCTCCGTGGGATTCGACCCTTACTCACGTGAGGTATTACTTGGACGACCCAGTGCACTTGCTGGTCAGTGGTACGAGTTGTGAAAAGTGTGATTCACAATTTGTGCACCAGGAACGCTCTCTTTCTTGCCTCTTGAAGTGGGTTGTTTTCCCTTAGGAGCCATGCTCTTAGTGATCATGGATAAACACACCAAACTTAGAGGTTTGCTTGTCCTCAAGCAAAAGAAAAGAAAGGAGAGGGATAGAAGGAGAGCTAGGTGCAATTGTTGATGGAGGAGGGTGGAGGCCGAACCCATATATAAAGGGAGGGGGGTGGGTTCGAAAATTTTGAAAAGATATGATAAAAAGATTGATTTGGAAAAGATAAGATAGAAGATATGATAAGAGAGGATATAGTTTAAAATTGAAAAGATATGAAAAATTTTTGAAAAAGATAAATCTAGATTTTGAAAAAGATAATGTAGAGATTTGAAAAAGATATTAGTTGAAAAAAATATATTTGTTTTGAAAATTTGAAAAAGAGTTGGATTGAATTTGAAAAGGAGGGTTTGTGCTTATGGATTAAGATACATTTGATATTTTTAAGGTAGGGTTTTTAGAAATTAGGGATTTTAGAAATCAGGGTTCTTAACATGTTTATGCAAGAAATCATGAATTGAAGCATGAAAATTAAGATTAAAATGAAAAATATGAAGAAAAAATGAATTTACCTCCTCCCCACCATCCTGGCGTTTGAACGCCCAAACGCTGCATGTTTTGGGCGTTCAACGCCCAAATGCTGCCTCTCCTGGGCGTTCAACGCCCAGCTGCTGCTTCTTTCTGGCGTTGAACGCTAGGAAGTCCTTTGTTACTGGGCGTTTTTCTGAAAGCCCAGAATGCTGTAGATCTGGCGTTAAACGCCCAGAAAGAGCTTCTTTCTGGCGTTTAACACCCAGATGGCTATCCTCACTGGCGTTCAACGCCCAGTGGATGCTTCTGTTGGGCGTTGAACGCCCAAAACAGACTTTTACTGGCGTTTTCTTGCCAGTGAGCTCTTTTTCTCTATTTTGTGTGCAAATTCCTTCTGTAACCCTGTGAACTTATGCAATTGATTCTTTACCTTGTTATCAATGAACTTTATATAAACAAATAAAAATAAAAATAGGGCAAAATGCTTAGAGGATTGATGCCCCATGGCTGGGTTGCCTCCCAGCAAGCGCTTCTTTATTGTCTTTAGCTGGACCTTGCTGAACTTTTAGTCTAGCTTCAGCCTTGAGCACTCTTGCTCAACATTGCCTTCAAGATAGTGCTTGATTCTCTGTCCATTGACAATGAACTTCTTATCAGAATCAATATCTTGAAGCTCCACATAACCATATGGTGATACACTTGTAATCACATATGGTCCCCTCCACCGGGACTTCAGTTTCCCGGGGAATAGCCTGAGCCTAGAGTTGAACAACAGAACCTTTTGTCCTGGTTCAAAGATTCTAGATGACAGCTTTCTGTCATGCCACTTTTTTGATTTTTTTTTATAAAGCTTGGCATTTTCGAAAGCAGTGAATCTGAATTCCTCTAGCTCATTTAGCTGGAGCAATCTTTTTTCTTCAGCTAATTTGGCATCAAAGTTCAGGAATCTGGTTGCCCAGTAGGCTTTATGTTCCAGTTCCACGGGCAGGTGACATGCCTTACCATAGACCAGTTGGTATGGAGAGGTCCCTATAGGAGTCTTGAATGCTGTTCTGTATGCCCACAGAGCATCATCCAAGCTTCTTGCCCAATCCTTTCTACGGGTATTTATAGTCCGTTCTAGGATTCGGTTTAGCTCTCTATTAGAGACTTCAGCTTGTCCATTAGTCTGTGGATGATATGGAGTCGCCACCTTGTGGCGAATCCCATATCGGACCATGGCAGAGTAAAGCTGTTTGTTGCAGAAGTGAGTGCCCCCATCACAGATTAGTACTCTAGGGACCCCAAACCTGCTGAAGATATTTTTCTGGAGGAACTTCAGCACTGTTTTAGTATCGTTGGTGGGTGTGGCAATGGCCTCAACCCATTTTGATACATAGTCAACTACCACCAGAATATAAGTGTTTGAGAATGATGGTGGGAAAGGTCCCATGAAGTCAATTCCCCATACGTCAAACAACTCAATCTCCAAGATTCCTTGTTGGGGCATGGCGTAACCTTGAGGCAGATTACCAGCTCTTTGGCAACTGTCACAGTTACGTACAAACTCTCGGGAATCTTTATAGAGTGTGGGCCAATAGAAGCCACATTGGAGGACCTTGGTGGCTGTTCGCTCACCTCCGAAATGGCCTCCATATTGAGATTCATGGCAATGCCATAGGATCCTTTGTGCTTCTTCTCTAGGAACACACCTACGGATTATTCCGTCTGCACATCTTTTAAAGAGATAGGGTTCATCCCACAAGTAGAACTTTGCATCAGTGATTAATTTTTTCTTTTGTTGCCTGTTGTACTCTTTGGGTATGAACCTTGCAGCTTTATAGTTTGCAATATCGGCAAACCATGGTGTTTTCTGAATGGCAAATAAATGCTCATCTGGAAAAGTCTCAGAGATCTCAAGAAAGGGGAGGGACGTCCCTTCTACTGGCTCTATCCGGGACAGATGATCAGCCACTTGGTTCTCTGTCCCTTTTCTGTCTCTTATTTCTATATCAAACTCTTGCAGAAGCAACACCCATCTGATGAGACTGGGTTTTGAATCATGCTTTGTGAGTAGATATTTAAGAGCAGCATGGTCAGTATACACAATCACTTTTGATCCTACTAAGTATGATCTGAACTTGTCAATGGCATAAACCACTGCAAGAAATTCTTTTTCTCTGGTTGTGTCATTTTTTTGGGCATCATTTAATACGCGACTAGCATAATAAATGACGTGCAGAAGCTTGTCATGCCTCTGTCCCAATACTGCACCAATGGCGTGATCACTGGCATCACACATTAGCTCAAATGGTAATGTCCAGTCTGGTGCAGAAATAACTGGTGCTGTGACCAGCTTAGCTTTCAGCATTTCAAACGCCTGCAGACACTCTGTGTCAAACACAAATGGCGTGTCAGCAGCTAGCAGATTGCTTAGAGGTTTTGCGATTTTTGAAAAATCCTTTATAAACCTCCTATAGAATCCTGCATGCCCCAGAAAGCTTCTGATTGCCTTAACATTGGCAGGTGGTGGTAATTTTTCAATTACCTCTATTTTTGCTTGATCCACCTCTATCCCCTTGTTTGAGATTTTATGCCCAAGGACAATCCCTTCAGTCACCATGAAGTGACATTTTACCCAGTTTAAAACTAGGTTGGTCTCTTGGCATCTCTTCAAAACAAGTTTCAGGTGATCAAGACAGGAGCCGAATGAGTCTCCATATACTGAGAAGTCATCCATGAATACTTCCAGAAAATTTTCCACCATATTAGAGAAAATAGAGAGCATGCATCTCTAGAAGGTTGCAGGCGCATTACACAGCCCAAATGGCATCCTTCTATAAGCAAACACTCCAGATGGACATGTGAATGCTGTTTTCTCTTGATCCTGGGGATCTACTGCAATCTGGTTATAGCCTGAGTAGCCTTCCAGAAAGCAGTAATAATCATGACCTGCCAGTCTTTCTAGCATCTGGTCTATGAATGGTAAAGGAAAATGATCCTTTCTGGTGGCTGTATTGAGCCTTCTGTAGTCAATACACATGCGCCACCTTATAACTGTTCTTGTAGGAACCAGTTCATTTTTTTCATTATGAATCACTGTCATGCCTCCCTTTTTTGGGACGACTTGGACAGGGCTCACCCAGGGGCTATCAGAAATAGGATAAATAATCCCAGCCTCTAGTAATTTGGTGACCTCTTTCTGCACCACTTCCTTCATGGCTGGATTTAGCCGCCTCTGTGGTTGAACCACTGGTTTAGCATTATCCTCCAATAAGATTTTGTGCATGCATCTAGCTGGGCTTATGCCCTTAAGGTCACCTATGGACCACCCAAGAACTGTCTTGTGTGTCCTTAGCACTTGAATAAGTGCTTCCTCTTCCTGTGGGTTTAAAGCAAAGCTTATGATCACTGGAAAAGTATCAACTTCTCCCAGAAATACATATTTCAGGGATGGTGGTAATGGTTTGAGCTCGGGTTTAGGAGGTTTTTCCTCTTCCAGGGAAAATTTCAGAGGCTCTTTAATCTCCTCTGAATCCTCCAAATCAGGCTGAGCATCTTTAAAGATGTCTTCCAACTCTGATTCGAGACTCTCAGCCATGTTGATCTCTTCTACCAAAGAGTCGATAAGATCAACTTTCATGCAGTCTTTTGGTGTGTCTGGATGTTGCATGGCTTTGACAGCATTCAACTTAAACTCATCATCATTGACTCTCAGGGTTATTTCCCCCTGTTGGACATCAATGAGGGTTCGTCCAGTTGCTAGGAAGGGTCTTCCTAGAATGAGAGTAGCACTCTTGTGCTCCTCCATTTCCAGCACTACAAAGTCAGTGGGAAAGGTGAATGGCCCAACTCTGACGATCATGTCTTCAATCACGCCTGATGGGTATTTAACGGAGCCATCAGAAAGTTGGAGACATATCCGGGTTGGTTTAACTTCTTCAGTTAAACTAAGCTTTCTGATAGTGGATGCAGGTATTAGGTTGATGCTTGCCCCAAGATCACATAAAGGTGTCTTGGTGCAATTACCTTCTAATGTGCATGGTATCAGAAAACTCCCAGGGTCTTTAAGCTTTTCAGGAAAGCTTTTCGGAATGACTGCACTGCATTCTTCAGTGAGGAGAACTCTTTCAGTTTCTCTCCAATCCTTCTTATGACTCAAGATCTCTTTCATGAACTTGGCATAAGAAGGTATTTGCTCAAGTGCCTCTGTAAATGGAATCTTTATTTCAAGAGTCCTGAGATAATCTGTAAAGCGAGCAAATTGCTTATCCTGCTCCTCTTTCCAGAGTTTTTGAGGATAAGGTATCTTGGCTTTATATTCCTCAACCTTAGTTGCTGTAGGTTTATTGCCTACAGAAGTGGTTGAAGAAGCCTTTTTAGAGGGGTTGTCATCAGCACTTGTGTGTGTCTGATCCCTCACTGGCAATGGAGTGCCAGAGTTAGAAGCTGGAGTGATGTTAGACGCCAGCTCCTCATCTGTTCCTGGCATTTGAACGCCAGAACTGTGCCTCTTTTGGGCGTTCAACGCCAGATCCTTGCTTGTTTTTGGCGTTGAACACCAGTCTTGAGCATGGTCTGGGCGTTCAGCGCCAGCCTTCCACCCAACTTCTGGCGTTTTAGCGCCAGAATTATTTTTCCCTGGGCTCTTACTATCCTCAGATGGATTTTGGGTGGTTTGCTCATTTCTTGGTTTCCTGCTGCCTTGAAGTGGGGCATTTAGTGCTTTCCAACTTCTTAATTGAACTGCTTGGCATTCTTCTATTATTTGTTTTGATTGCTGCTGCTTTGTTTGCTTTAATTGTACTTCCATGTTTATATTAGCCATCCTTGTCTCTTGTAGTTTATCCTTGAATTCGGCTAACTGCTTTGTTAGAAAGTCTAATTGCTGATTGAATTCAGCAGCTTGTTTTACAGGGCTGAGTTCAGTAGTTATTGTTTGAACCTCTTCTTTCATGGAAGGGTCACTGCTTAGGTACAGATTCTGATTCCTGGCAACTGTATCAATGAGCTCTTGAGCCTCTTCAATTGTCTTTCTCATGTGGATAGATCCACCAGCTGAGTAATCTAGAGAAATCTGAGCTCCTTCTGCAAGCCCATAATAGAAGATGTCTAACTGAACCCACTCTGAAAACATTTCAGAGGGGCATTTTCGTAGCATCTCTCTGTATCTCTCCCAGGCATCATAAAGAGATTCATTATCTCCTTGTTTGAAGCCTTGGATGTCCAGCCTTAGCTGTGTCATCCGTTTTGGGGGAAAGTATTGATTCAGGAATTTTTCTGTCAGCTGTTTCCATGTCCTTATGCTGGCCTTAGGTTAATTATTTAACCACCTCTTAGCTTGATCTTTTACAGCAAACGAAAACAGTAATAGTCTGTAGACATCCTGATCTATTTCCTTATCATGTACTGTGTCAGCAATTTGTAAAAATTGTGCCAGAAACTCTGTAGGTTCTTCCTGTGGAAGACCAGAATACTGGCAGCTTTGCTGCACCATGATAATGAGCTGAGGATTCAACTCAAAGCTACTGACTCCAATGGAGGGTATGCAGATACTACTCCCATATGAAGCAGTAGAGGGGTTAGCATATGACCCCAGAGTCCTCCTGGACTGTTCATTTCCACTTAGATCCATGATGGAAAAAGGGAGATGATGTCAAATAAAAAATTTATTTTTATTTATTTATTTATTTATTTACTTATTTAGAAAATAAATAAATTAAAATAAAGTAAAAAAAATAGGTGAATATTTTCGAAAAAATTGTGGAGAGAGAAAGTGGTTAGGAAGTTTTGAAAAAGATATGATTTGGAAAAGATTTTAAATTTTGAAAAAAAAATCTGAATTTTTAGAAAATAATTTTCGAAAATTTGTTTTAGAAATAGAGAGAAAAGATATATTTGAATTTAGTGAGGAAAGAGAAAAACAATAACATAGCACAAGATTTAAAATTTTTTAGATCTAATGCTCCTAGTTTTCAAAAATTTTGGAGGGAAAACACCAAGGAACACCAAACTTAAAAATTTTAAGATCAAGACACAAGGAAAACTCAAGAACACTTTGAAGATTCACAAGAACACAAGAACATGAAGGAAGAACACCAAACTTAAAATTTTTTAGAAAACCAAACTAAAATTTTCGAAAAAACACAGAAAAATCAACAAGAAAACACCAAACTTAAAGTTTGGCACAGAATTTAATAGAAAATTTATTTTTTTGAAAAAGATTTTTAATAAAACTGGTGCCCAATCATCAAGAATATAAACCAACACTCTAGCCGATTGGGCAATAAATGTAACACTTGTTTTAAAGAAGGATATTTTTTTTTGAAAAGAAAATAAAGGACTCTGACCCAAAAGACAAAAATTTCCTAATCTAAGCAATAAAATTCACCGTCAGTTGTTCAAACTCAAACAATCCCCGGCAACGGCGCCAAAAACTTGGTGCACAAAATTGTTACTCTCTTACAATTTCGCACACATGACCAGCAAGTGCACTGGGTCGTCCAAGTAATACCTTACGTGAGTAAGGGTCGAATCCCATGGAGATTGTTGGTTTGAAGCAATCTATGGTTATCTTATAAATCTTAGTCAGAAAGTCAATTATGTTTATCAGTTTAAATAGTGGAAAATAAAGGAGTGCGAATTAAATACATGTTGTGTAGTATTGGAGAATATGTTGGAGTTTTGGAGATGCTTTGTCCTTTGAATCTCTACTTTCTCCCTATCTTCTTCTTCACGCATGCACGTCCCTCCTATTGCAAGCTGTGTGTTGGAGGATCACCGTTGTCAATGGCTACCATCCTTCCAGACAGCAGCATGGAACTGGCATTGAACGCCAGTTTACGTCGTCTATCCTTAAGTAAAGTATGGACTATTATATATTGCTGGAAAGCCCTGGATGTCTACTTTCCAACGCAATTGAAAGCGCGCCATTTGGACTCCTGTAGCTCCAGAAATTCCATTTTGAGTGCAGAGAGGTCAGAATCCAACAACATCAACAGTCCTTTTTCAGCCTGAATCAGATTTTTGCTCAGCTCCCTCAATTTCAGCCAGAAAATACCTGAAATTACAGAAAAACACACAAACTCATAGTAAAGTCCAGAAATATGAATTTTGCCTAGAAACTAATGAGAATAAACTAAAAACTAACTAAAATATACTAAAATCTATGTGAAATTAACCCCAAAAAGCGTATAAAATATCCGCTCATCAAGAAGCTCCCTCTTCTCTCTAGAATTAGGGTTCCTAGGGTATTTCCATCTTAGATCTAGGCATGATTTCTTGAATTCATCTTGTTTCCTTTACAATTTCTTTCTTCTACTACTCTATTCTTCTTAGTTCTCTTGTCAATTTTACTTTTATGTCTCTTTTATGTTTATGAATGCTCATGTTGGATTTTGTTTACATTTAATGAAATTTAATGTTTGATGTTTTTTTATTGATGATTTGAGTTGTTGATATACTTTTCTTGCAATTGGTAGTTGGTAGATTTATTATTTTTGCACATTTACTATGCTTTCCTTTTATTCCTTCGAAGTGTTTGACAAAATGCTTGGTTGGGCTTTAGAGTAGATTTTGAGCATTCTTGGCTTGGGAAGAGTAATTGGGTAATCTTGAGTCATTAATACCCAATTTAGATTAGTGATCTAGAGTTGTTAGTTAGTATCATTTTCAATGACTCTAATCTCTTGATAATTTAATTAGTGAGTTGATTAGGACTTTTGATTTGAGATTAACTAGTCTTGGTTGACTTTCTCTAATGGAAGATAACTTATACCTTCTTCCAACATTGGGGATGACGAAATAAGATAAATTCTTGTTAAGTGTTGTTATGATTAATAATTAGGATAGAAAGCCTATGATCTCAAACCTTGTCATGAATGTCTCTCTTTATTGATTTCTTTCTTTAATTGCTCTCTTTACTCTTCTTGTCATTTATTTTATTGCCCCTTCTATCAACTAAACCCCTTTTGTTCCTTCATAGCCAATAATTGACCACTTCATTGCAATTCTTCGTGAGATGACCCGGAGTCTAAATACTTCGGTTAATTCTTATTTGGGGTTTGTTCTTTGTGACAACCAAAATTTTTGACGTGAGAATTGTTTGTTGGTTTGGAGCTATGCTTACAACAAAGTAATTCTTTTCTATAAGAAGAAAATATAGACCATCGAGCAAATCTCATTTTCAAAATGGTGCCGTTGCCGGGGATTCATTATTAGGAGAACTTGATTCATGATCATCATTACCAAGGAAAATTGCTTTTTGATCTGTTTCGTTCAATTCTTCAGAAGATACATGCCTTGGGGTTGTGCACTATCCTCCTTAGCATCAACTGTAAATTTCTGGGCGAAATTCTCCACAACTCTTGATTCCCATGGAGGTTCAGCGTCTCCTAAGTCTTCAACCAATTCTCCTTCTTCGATAATTGTAGCTCCCTCTACTTGTTCCAGTACAAAGTCATGTTCTTTACTGTCTACCGGAGCTTCTAGTGTCTCCTTTGTACTGGGGGTTAATCGATTTATCGCTTGCTCCAATTGATGAAGGGTTGCATGAAATTTATCCACAGTTTCCTTAAGACAATCCTGTGATTCTTGGGTCGACGGATATGGACATGGTACATATGGAAGTGGTGGCTCTTGGGAGTAAGTGGATTGGAATTGGGGTGGGTAGAGGTTAGGGTCATATGGAGATGAATGGTTGTTGGTGGCTTGTGAGTATGGTGGTTCGAAGCTATGTTGAGGAGGTGGTTTATGGGCATATGATGGGGCTTGTTGGTAACTACAAGGGGGTTCACCATATCTATCATCTTGGTATGCACCTCAGAATGGCTCTTGACCATAGTAATTTGGTGGAGGTGGTTTGTCACGAGGGGGTCCACCATAACTATTGTCTTGGCATGCATTGTAGAATGGTCGTTGTCCATGGTATCTTGGAAAGTGTTGTTGCCGAAAGGGTTGATCAGATCCTCGTGGCTCCTTCCATCCGTGATTATTTCGACCTTGATGCATGTTCCTGTTATAGCTCCCATTCCTTCAACAACATTAGAACCAAACTCAAAGCGACGGGGGTGAGAACTCATAGAAACTAATAAAAATTAAAAACAAAAATAAAAATAAGTAAATAAGAAAAATAAAATATTTACAATAACCAACAATAAACAATTGCAAGTCCCCGGCAACGGTGCCATTTTGACGAACCGGATTTCCTGCTAGTAAAGAATTTTATAAAAATAATCACATTGCAAGTATAGTTTCTAAACCAACAGAAAATCCTTTCGTACAAAATTTGTGTTGTCACAAGTAACAAAACCCAATAAAATTTATATCTGAAGTATTTAAACCTCGGGTCATCTCTCAAGGAATTGCAAGGTAGTATGATTTATTATTGGTTATGGAAAAGTATCGTTGGGTTTTTGAAATAGGAAACAAGTAATTTAAATGGCAAGAAAAGTAAATTAATAATTAAGAAAACTCTTGGCAAGGTATGAGAACTGGAAATCCCATCCTAGTTATGCTTATCAGGTGTGATGAGAATTGTTTATTACTCCCACTCAGTTAACCCTTACTAAATAAAGGAAATTCAAGTGGACTAATTAACTTGATTCCTCATGTCCTAGTCAACTCCTATGGAAAGACTAGCTTTAGAGGGATCCAAACTAATCAGAAATTTCCAATTTTCAATCAACAGCTGAGTTTGACAACTCAAGTGTCACCAATTACTTATCAAAGCCAAAAGGGGAAAATCTACTTGAATAAAAATGCCTTTTTATCAATTAAAGCTAAGAATATCATAAATCTGAAATACCTCAAATTGTATTTAAACATAAATTTAAATCTAACATGAAGAGTTCATAAGCCAATTTGGCAACATAAGTAATTAACAAGTAAAAGTATTAGAATAAATAAAAGTAGAAGAGAAACATAAATTAAAGGAACATTGAACCTGGAATGAAGAAATAACCATAAACTGAGAGGAATCCTAATCCTAAAAATCTAAGAGAGATGAGAGAACCTCTCTCTCTAAAAACTACATCTAAAACCTAAAATTGTGAATTATGAATGTTGTATGAATGTCTCTCTTTGATTCCCCCATTCTCCAGCGACTATACTGTGTTTCTGGGCTTGGATTTAGGCCGAAAAAAGGCCCAGAAATCGTTGGGAGCGTTTTCTGCAATTTCCTGCACGTGGCGTTCGTCATGCGTGCGCGTGGGTCACGCGTGTGCGTCATTTAGAGATTTTCCTTGTCACGCGTACGCATCAGTCACGCGTACGCGTCGCTTGTGTTTTGCGCTAGGCACGCGTCCGCGTTGTCCATGCGTGCGCGTCACTGCCATTTTCTCCAAAACTCCATTTTGTGCGTTCCTTCTATTTTTGCGTGTTTCCTTTCTGTCCTCTAAGCCATTCCTACCCTATGAAGTCTGAAAATACTTAACACACAGATCACGGCATCGGATGGTAATAAAGGATAATTAAAATTAACATTTTTAAGGCATTGGAAACATGTTTTCACATATATCATAGATTAAGGAAGGAATTGTAAAACCATGCAATTCTTATGAATAAGTGGGTGAAGAATTGATAAAAACACTCAATTGAGCACAAGATAAATCATAAAATTGTGGTTTATCAAGCTTCGAGAGTTTGATTGGATGTATCCAACATCTTTCCCCGGAGGAAGACTGAATTCGCTTCCCAAGCTTGGTAGTTTGCATAAAATTCCCGCTCCAAAGTCTCATTGACTTCAATGGGTTCTCGCTCGAGAAACTTCCAATGAAGCGAGGCAAACCTTTGGTGGATAGTCACCTTGTATTGGCTTGGAACCTTCAACGGCCACTCCCAATGGATCGTACGCTTCTTAATAGCCTTGTATTGAGAGTCGGCTCTCTGGTTAACCAAGGTATCCGGTCTATGACCTTGGCGATGCCACCAAACATCAGGAAAGGGAGCGGGAGTTTGGTCAACCGGTGAAGTAACTGGTGTCTTACCCTTCTTCCTCATCTTGAAAATACAAATAAAAGAATTTCGAGATCATAGGGCAACAATAAAGTAAAATTATTGAGGAAGCACTAACAATGTTAAAAGAGCTTATCGAAGTAGTGTGATTTACAAAACACACGGTGTGTATATTTCAATGTTGCGCGCGGTTGGAACACACACACCGGTCAGATATCATGGCAATCACACCCTTAAGGCAATTCACAACTCAAAGCTTCACGATTTAGTGCTCAAGTTGCATGTATAAAACAGAGAAATGCAAACAACTTCAAGCAAGCACCAAAAAGGGAATTGTCCATTGTTCATCTTCAAAAAGTGGTAATCACACATACAATGTTCTTAATTGGAACTCGAAAGATGTTTGATCAAGACATCATTAAAAGTTGAACATTTGTAAAGTGGCTACTCATTTTAAATTCCAAGATGAACAATGAAACTTGCATTGCACCAACACAATGCATTTATAACCAAAACTTCACATCAACAAAAAGGAAATGCATTGGTGATTTCAATTTTCTACCACCAAAAGTCATAATAGAAGTTGCATCATTCATACAATATGCCTAACAAGAGATAAATTGAACACATATGATGGCCAAGTCATATAAATCAAACAAAATATTCATTGAGGCATTTTATCGAGTATGTGGTATGCAATGTGCAAGTTCATCACAATTAAGCCCAAATTTGATCATAAATATCCCAACAGTCAAGCAACAACACTTTGTAATAGAAAGAAACAATAAAGAAAGCGACTAATGAAATCTAAGCAACATAAAAGAAATGAAAGCAAGTGCAAAATATTAACATAAAAAGAAAGGAGAAACAAGAACCTAAGATATGAAGGTTGAGCAGGACAAAAATGAGGGAGGAACAATGGCACTCCTTATAGCCGCTACGAAATCACGGCATTGGGTTCACTGGAAAAAGAAGCACCGGAAGAGGGAACTCACCGATGGTGTAAAGAGAAAGGAGAGGGAAATGAAAGAAAGAAAGAAAAGAGAAGAGGAATAAGAGAAAGGGAGAAAGAGAGAAGGGTTGCCGGCGGTGGGATGACAGCGGCAGTGGCTGGTGGCAGGGACCGGCGGAGCTGGTTTCAGAAGAGAGAAAGAGAGCAGCGAAGGAGAAGAAAGAAAAGAAGAAAGCTGCCTCTTCACAAAGCAGGTTGCCCTATTATTGCCCAGAACGCGTCGTGTGCGAACGCACAAGGGCCTGTGCGAATGCATAGAGATGAAAACTTAGAAGGGTGCGAACGCACACAGCGTGCGATCGCTGCGACCAGAGAGGTTGCAAAAGGGCGTGCGGACGCACAAGGACGTGCGACCGCACAGAGAAGCTCCCTCTTTTTTTTATATATACTTGGGGACAAAGGCATGTGTGCGTGTGCACACAGGTCCGTGTGCACGCACAAGGGTTAGAAATGGGGGAGGTTGTTCAGGCGCACAAGCTGTTCCCTCGCTCCCACCAGAGGGGCTATCAAGCTGTGTGCGAGCGCACACGTCTGTGCGGCCGCACAGATGAAGTATGAGAGGGGTTGTATGCGTACGAACGAAGACGTGCGCTTGCACAGATCAAAGAAGAATGGGCAGTGCGCACGCACAGGCTGTGCTGGCGCTGCAACCAGAGGGCATATAAGGGCGTGTGCAGATGCACAAATGTGTGCGACTGCACAGGTGGCGAAAAACACGGTTTTGTGTGCACGCACAGGTGGGTGCGGACGCACAGATGCCCTGTTTCAGAAAATTCTTTTCTCTTCAAAACTAAGGTTTCTACCCTTAGTATATCAACATACCAACCCCAAATCATTCAAACAAGCACAAATGCACAGTCCAGAAGTAAATCAACTTATACAACTCAAAATTCATCAAACCAAACCTAAACTAACCATTATATCACAAGAAAGCAAATAATTCAAAAGGCTATAAACAAGAGATAAAATTGGAACAAAGTTACCATGGTGGGGTGTCTCCCACCGAGCACTTTGGTTTAGAGTCCTAAGTTGGACTTGCATGGCATCATTTGTCGCTTGGAAACTTCACCAAGGAGGAAAATCACCAACTCCTTGGCATTCTTGGGTTGAGTGTGATAAAGCTTCACCCTATGACCATTAACTTTAAACTAAACTCCATTGGTGGGGTGAATCACTTCCACCACCCCATAAGACTTGACATCTACCACCTTAAACGGCCCATCCCATGTTGACCTCAACTTTCTGGGCATCAATCGTAATCTTGAATTATACACAAGTACTTCATCACCAATCTTGAAGTTCTTCCTCCTGATATTCTGGTCATGGAAAGCCTTAGCTTCTTCCTTGTAGAACTGAGCATTCTCATACGCTTCCAACCTAAGGCATTCTAATTCCTCCAATTGAAGCTTGATGAGCGGATAATTTATACGCTTTTTGGCATTGTTTTTAGTATGTTTTTAGTATATTTTAATTAGTTTTTATTTAAAATTCACTTTTCTGGGCTTTACTATGAGTTTGTGTGTTTTTCTGTGATTTCAGGTATTTTCTGGCTGAAATTGAGGGACCTGAGCAAAAATCTGATTCAGAGGCTGAAAAAGGACTGCAGATGCTGTTGGATTCTGACCTCCCTGCACTCAAAGTGGCTTTTCTGGAGTTACAGAAGCCCAATTGGCGCGTTCTCAATTGTGTTGGAAAGTAGACATTCTGGGATTTCCAGCAATATATAATAGTCCATACTTTGCCCGACATTTAATGGCCCAAACAGGCGTTCCAAGTCAGCTTAAGAATTCTGGCGTTTAACGCCAGAAATGGCATAAAAACTGGAGTTAAACGCCCAAACTGGCACAAAAGCTGGCGTTTAACTCCAAGAAAAGTCTCTACACATGAAAGCTTCAATGCTCAGCCCAAGCACACACCAAGTGGGCCCCGGAAGTGGATTTTTACACTAAACACCCTAGCTTACTCATTTTCTGTAACCCTAGCAGTTTACTATAAAAACTACTTTTAGTGATTCATCTTGTACCTCATGACACTTTACACGTTTCCTATTGTATTCTCTACGGCATGAGTCGAGAAGCTCTGCTGTTCTTTATGAATTAATGCAATTACTACTGTTTTCCATTCTATCACGCTTGCTTTTATTCTAAGATATTCATTCGCACTTCAACCTGATGAATTTAATGATCCGTGACACTCATCATCATTCTCATCTATGAACGCGTGCCTGACAACCACCTCCGTTCTACCTTAGACTGAATGCATATCTCTTAGCCTCATGATTCAGATCAGAGTCTTCGTGGTATAAGCTAGAATCATTGGCGGCCATTTCTGAGATCCAGAACGTCTAAACCTTGTCTGTGGTATTCTGAGTAGGATCTGGGAAGGGATGACTGTGACGAGCTTCAAACTCGCGAGTGTTGGGCGTAGTGACAGACGCAAAAGGATCAACGGATCCCATTCCGACATGATCGAGAACCGACAGATGATTAGCCGTGCAGTGACAGCGCATTCGGAACATTTTCACCGAGAGGACGAGAAGTAGCCATTGACAACGGTGATGCCCAACTTAAAGCTTGCCATGGAAGGAGCCTTGCGTGCATGAAGAAGAAGATAGTAGGAAAGCAGAGATTCAGAAGACAAAGCATCTCCAAAGCCTCAACCTGTTCGTCATTACTACATAACAAGTATTTGTTTCATGTTCTTTTACTTTTTACAATTAAATCTGAGAATTATTGATATCCTGACTAAGAGTTACAAGATAACCATAGTTGCTTCAAGCCGACAATCTCCGTGGGATCGACCCTTACTCACGTAAGGTATTACTTGGATGACCCAGTGCACTTGCTGGTTAGTTGTGCGGAGTTGCAAAAGTGTGATTGTAATTTTGTGCACCATGTTTTTGGCGCTATTGCCAGGGATTGTTCGAGTTTGGACAACTGACGGTTTATCTTGTTTCTTAGATTAGGAATAATTTATTTTTGTTGGTTTAGAGTCTTTTATTTGAGTTTAGTTTCATATTTTAAGTTTGGTGTCAATTGCATGCTTTTATTTTCTTTTAAATTTTCGAATTTGCATGTTCTTAGTTCTTTCTTGATCTTTAAAAATTCTAAGTTTGGTGTCTTCTTTGTGTTTTCCTTCAATTTTTCGAAAATTTATGTTTGATTTTCCAAAAATTTTAAGTTTGGTGTGTTTTTGTGCTTTTATTTACTTAAAAATTTTTCAAAAATTTGTTCTTGGTGTTCATCTTGATCTTCAAAGTGTTCTTGGTGTTCATCTTGACATTCAAAGTTTTCTTGTTTGTTCTCCGTGTTTTGATCCAAAATTCCAAAGTTTGGTGTCATTTTGTTGTTTTTCTCTTTCCGCATTAAAATTCAAAAATCAAAAAAATATCATTTCCTTATTTTACTCATAAATTTCGAAATTTTGCATTAATTTAGTCAAAGATTTTCAAAATCATATCTTTTTTTTTTAGTCAAGTCAAAATTCTAATTTCAAAAATTGATCTTTTCAAATGTTTTTTAAAAATAAAATCTTTTTAATTTCTTCAATCATATCCTTTTAATCATATCTTTTTTTTTTAAATTGCAATCATATCTTCTCAATCATATCTTTTTCAAAATAATTTTCAATCATATCTTTTTTTTAATAAATTGCAATCATATCTTCTAAATCATATCTTTTTCAAAATAATTTTCAATCATATCTTTTTGATTACTTTTTCCAAAATCTTTTTAATTAATTAATTAATTTAGTCTTCAATTTGCTTTTATTTTATTTTCTTTTTTTCAAAATTTTATTTTATTTTCCATTTATTTTAGTTTATTCTATTTTAATTTCTGTTACTTTTAATTAAAAAATAATAAATATATAATTGCAATTCATATCAATTTCCTTTTCTCCATCATGGACATAAGTGGAAATGAACAGTCCAGAAGGACTCTAGGGTCATATGCTAACCCCATTACAGCTGCATATGGGAGTAGCATCTGTATACCTCCCATCAAAGCAAGCAGCTTTGAGCTAAATCCTTAGCTCATTATCATGGTGCAGCAAAATTGCCAGTATTCCGGTCTTCCATAGGAAGAACCTACTGAGTTTCTAGCATAGTTCTTACAAATTGCTGACACAGTACGTGATAAAGAAGTGGATCAGGATGTCTACAGATTATTATTGTTTCCATTTGCTGTAAAAGATCAAGCTAAGAGGTGGTTAAATAACTAATCCACAGCAAGCATAAGAACATGGAGACAATTATCAGACAAATTCCTGAATCAATTTTACCCTCCAAAAAGGATGACACAGCTAAGGCTGGACATCCAAGGCTTTAAACAAGAGGATCATGAATCCCTTTATAATGCCTTGGAGAGGTATAGAGGGATGCTAAGGAAATGCCCCTCTGAAATGTTTTCAGAGTGGGTACAGTTAGACATCTTCTACTATGGACTTACAGAAAGAGCTCAGATGTCTCTAGACCACTCAGCTGGTGGATCTATACACATAAGAAAAACAATTGAAGAGGCTCAAGAACTCATAGATACAGTTGCTAGAAATTAACATCTGTACTCAAACAGTGAGTCCTCCATAAAAGAAGAGGCTATGGCAGTAACTACTGATCCTAATCCTCAAGAACAGATTGTTGAACTTAATCAGCAATTACTCCTGATGGGAAAATTTGTGGAAAACGGAAAACGAATTCCAAACACACAAAACTAATCGGCAAGTGCACCGGGTCGTATCAAGTAATAAAACTCACGGGAGTGAGGTCGATCCCACAGGGATTGAAGGATTGAGCAATTTTAGTTTAGTGGTTGATTTAGTCAAGCGAATCAAGAGTTGATTTGAGTGGTTTGTATTCGACAGAAGCTAAATTGCATGAAATTAAAAGGGAGAAGGGTAGATTGCAGAAAATTAAAGAGCAAAGAAAGTAAATAAGCTGAATCTTAAAGAACAAGTAATGTAAATTTCAGAAACTTAGATTGCAAGAAATGTAAGTTGCAGAATCTTAAAGTGCAAGAAATGTAAATGGCTTGAATGGTAAAGGGAATTGGGAAGTGGATTTGCAGAAATTAAACAAGGAACAATAAATTGCAACAAACAGGAATGTAGAATATGGATTCAATTGAACCGGATCTTGACAAAAATGGAAATCAGCTTGGTGTAGCAACAAAACAGGGAAATTGAAATTTAAAGCTGTAGATCTCAGGATCCAAGAGACTAGATAACCAAGTCTAGATCTCACTGCCTTCCTAGATCCAGCAAGAACAATTGCAAGGGAAATGTAAATTGCAGAGAGAAGAAGAAGAAGCAATGAACAGAAATTTAAATTTGATTATGCAGAAAATTAAACAAGATCCAAAGGTGAGATTGAAACAGAAGTTCTTCAATTCTCCACCTAAGATCCCAAGCAAGAGAAGTAAAGAATGCTCAATAAGAACCAGGAAGAAGAGAGATCAATTCTCCTCCCCAATTCTCTAGAATTCTAAAACAACAATTCAAAAATGTAAAGTGAATTCTCTACTGTAAGTGTTACAAAAATCCTAAAAGGAAGCTCCCCTAAAACTTAAATCCTAAGCTATTTATACACTTTCTTCAAATGATCTTCAAGCCTTGAATTGGGCCTTTGTTCCTGATGGAATTGGGTTGATAAAGGCCTTGGTTGATTGCTCTTGGAGTTGGAGAAAGATCCATTGTGAACCGGGTTGAAAAACATAAAAGCTTGAGTAAAAGTTTGAGTAAAAGTTTGAGGCAAACTTTTACTCAAACTTTTTATACCAGATTGCTTAAACTTGCTGCTACCAACGTTTGAGCCAAAGTTTGAGGTCAAACTTTTGCTCAAACGTTGGCCCCCTTGTAAATGTGTGTGTCGCCAACGTTTGAGCAAAAGTTTGACCTCAAACGTTGGCGCAAGCTTTTTCCTCCAGGGTGTGCATGTGTGGCGCCAACGTTTGAGCAAAAGTTTGACCTCAAACGTTGGCGCAAGCTTTTCTCTCCAGGGTATTGAGTTTGTGATGCCAACGTTTGCCAAAAAGTTTGAGGCAAACGTTGGCTCAAGCTTTTTTCCTCTGGAGTGTTTTTCAATTTTTCCAAAAGTTTGAGCTAAAGTTTGAGGCAAACTTTTGCTCAAGCTTTTTGTTCTCTCTTGCTCCTAGCCATTCCTTCTTCCTTCAACCTTCTTCAAAACTCTTTTCACCTATCATCAATCAACCAAACACATCAAAGCTTTGCTCAAAATCACGAGTTTGTTATTTTTTCATAATATATGACAATTATAGCATAGAATCTCATGAAATTGCATTAATTCATCCATGGTTGATTAAATCAAAGGAAACATGGAAATCTACCCAATTGGCTTGCTTATGGCTCAAGAAAGTGCATAAATCAATTGAAAACAAAAGAAAAAGGCTAGTGAAACTAGGCTAAGATGACTTGTCATCACAACACCAAACTTAAAACTTGCTTGTCCCCAAGCAAGAAAAGAATTATTGAGAAGAAAGAATGAAATGGAAGAGGATGTTCATGCTAGCAGAGTATTATTAGTAGTTCATGGGGTTTTCTGTGGATATGTAAGCACTCACTTCTTATTGACTTTTAGGCCTAGAAAACCCCCTTCAAGCATCAAGCAACACACTGCTATGACCTCTCATTATTCCCTTGTCCTTGACTATTTTTTTCTCTAAAAGATTTAGTTCAGTGTCATGTGTAACAAGTTCTTTTCTTTCTTTATACTTGACACATTATTCACTATAGACACTTGGCTCACATTCCTTCTTAAAACATTGATGCCCAGCACCTCTTTGGGTTACTAAATGCCTTGTAGTTAGGTTGCTCTTGATAGTGAACTTTCAGCTGATGATCCCGGGTTAGTTAACCCAAGTCACCAAGTGTTGATGCACTCCAAAGAACTTAATAATCCAAGCAGATCCCAGTACAAAGACACCACAGGCATATATTCTAAGGTTCAAGCTATTGGTGTCTAGCTTTGTTTCTTTTTTTTATTTTATTCTATTTCCCATTTTTGGCTTTTTCTTTTCTCTGTTTGTTTTTCTTTTTAACCAAGGACTTTTATTTGATTGAGATTCATAGACAGTGAACTACTTTCTGCTTAAAAGGAGACATCCTAGTTCTCTTATTCACTAAAAGTGAGCTATCATACAATCACACATACATACCACCACTTACTTTTATTGCACTTCTATCTAACAGAGAACTATCTCACTTCACATTCAAACATTTCTTTTATTGAATTGAAAATTGCAGGGGACAAAGCATGCTTTTTGTTAAGTGAAAGTAAACACACAAGCACACATTTAGACTAGCTTACTTATTTTGAGGGAAACAAACATAATGCAAAGACCATTTTAAACAAATAAGATGCATGCTTTTTTTTTTCTTTGTAGTGATGAACAAGGAGCAAGTCCACCTTTCATTTGTCATGCTTTTTCTTTCTTCTTTCATACACTTGGTTGTTGGTGTTCCCTGTGTCCATGTCTGTTGTCTGTTGATCCCGCCAGAACCCAGCTCTATTCATCGCCTCCTCTACTCTATCTTCAAGCTTCATAGCATTGCTTACTTCTATCTCACTTCTCCTTTTGAAGAATTCATCGAAAGTTGGAAATGCTGGATCCATGTTGTGCAGATGCTCTCCAATATAGTTCAGTTTGATTTGACTATTTATGTTGTAGTCGGCTTGGACTTCATATCTTGCATCTTGGAGAGTTGTGAACTCTTTGAGAGCCCTCAGATTTTCAGCTTGCATTTGTACCAACTTTCCAAACGATTCGTGAGATTGAAAAGCATGCTCCTCTTGCATCGCGAAGAATTTTGACTCAAACTCACTTTGTTTGTTCATCATTCTTAGCTCCCGTTCTTCTTGCTCTTGTTGGTTTTTCATGTATAGTGAATGGTATTCCTCTTGCCTTTTTTGAATTCTCATGTACTGTTGTGATAATCTTCCAATTGCTTCCTGCATCTGAGTCATGTCCAGAGTGTTGTGTGATGGACTGTGTTGCTGTTCCTCTTCCTCTTGTGGTTCTTCTTCCTCTTCTAACTCTTCTTCCTCCATTGGTTCTTCTCTTTGTCTTCTTCCATGTGGTCTTCGGCCCTGATGTGCTTCAGTAGCCATCATCATTCTTTCAATGGTTATAGGCATACCCGGATTCAACCATGTTGGATTCTCATCCTCCATTGGTACTTTAGCTTTTGTGCACAACCTCATTATGGTGCTTGGGTAGTACAACCAAGACCCGGCCGAATTCTTCTCTGCAAGTTTTTGAATGTCTTTTGCAAGGATTTCATGAACCTTCACCTCTCCTCCCACAATAACGCAATGCAACATAACAGCTCTCTTCCTGTTGACTTCTGAGGTGTTTACTGTGCCCAAAATTGATCTTTTCAATAGCTCATACCATCCCTTTGCTTCCGGGGTAAGGTTTCCTCTCCTCAGATACTTGTATTTGTTCTTGGCATCTCCTTCCCACTCTGAGTTCTCCATACAAATATCTCTAGAAATTCTATCATAATCCGGATCTCCATTTACCCTTTGGTGGTATCCAGGTTCACTAAAACGGACTGATTTTAGTCCCAAGACTTTCTTGATGGCGTCTGACCTAAAGTCTACTTCCATCCCCCGTACATAACTCTTGTACGTTGGGGCTTCACCCGTGTTAAGTCTTGGGATATTGGCATAGAACTCTCTTATGATATTTGCATTGACTCGAGTGATAGGTGAGACGAGTTCTTCCCATTTCCTCTTTCTAATCTTGTCCTTCATTTCTTGGCACCCTTCATCTGGTAGCATGAAAGGAACCTCTGGATATATCTTCTTCTCATTCATCCATTGAAGTTGTAATTGATGGAACCAAGATCTAAATCTCCATCGGTCATATTCAGGTGTACTCTCCTCCATCATGGGATCTTTCCCTTTTCTTCGTTTGGTTCTTGAGGAAGAGGCCATGATCACTTGGTTGTTTGATCTCCTTGGGGTTAAAGGGAGTGTGAAGAAAGTTGGAGATTTTGACAAGAAAAGTGATTGAGGCTGAGCTTATATGATGAAGAATAATGATGGGAATGGAGTTTGAATGGTTGGAGTGCAGAGGTATGCAACTATTCAGTTATGTGCATGGCTTTAAGGTGGTGTGTTACTTAAATGAATAATGGAAGGTTGGGATGCAATTGGATACTATGTGAATCAAAGGTGTGCATGTGATGGTGAATGAAGACAAAACTTGCTTCTTCAATGGTCTATACCGTGATCATTCCAAGGAGTGGCAGATTCACTTTTTGAGACATGTGATGGGATTTTGTCCTCATGCTATGCTCTCCCTTTGTCTTGTCTCTTTCATTGAATGTTCTTTGACCACCTAGTCATCACAACAAGACATCAAGGATCAACATTATCAAACCGTGCCAAGAGTGCTTCCTTTATTCACAACTATATGAACTTTCATTCCTTATATCCATTGTAACCGTGACTTTTCTTGGAGGACACCAAACTTAATGTTTGGTTATATAGTTTAAAAAAAATTTTCTTCCTCCAACTAGTGTTCTTGAAATTCCAATGTCACTCTTGGTTAAATGTTTGTCAGGATTGCTTTCATCATAATTTTTTTCTTTTTCTCTTTTTTTTTTTCATGAAGGATCAATTGTGTCCCTTAATCAGTGCGTCAAGGTTTGATGAACACCAAACTTGTTTCTTGTCAAGGGGTAAATGTGAGATGCCAGCAGTAAATCACAATTGATGCCTTCATCACAGAATATGATTTCTTTTCAATTAGAGAGTCTCAAAAAGTGACAACGTATGATCATTGATGCATGATTTTTAATTTTCATGAAAAGAAAAACACCAAACTTAGTGTTTGGTCATATGCTTCATTAGGATAATTAAACATATAGTATGAAAATGTTTGTAACACTGGTTTGGTGTGCTTGAAGGTACACCAAACTTTAGAAGTATTAGCATATGTTTCAAAAATAATTCATGCATTCATTGAGTATGTTCATGAAAAGAAGAAAAATTCATGCTTAGATGATCATAGCTTATTGAATTTAAAATGACATAAATCTTAAATCATGGGCTGCTTCCCATGGAGCGCTCTTTTATTGTCACTAGCTTGACACTGGGGCTTTCTTTTATGGTGGTTGATGATTGTAGTGCCTCAACTTGTCTCCCCTGACTATGATCCTCCTCTTTGTTCCTTGGTGTTCAATTTCAGCATGCTCTAATGAGAGTATATTGCTGATAGTGTAGTAATCATCAGTCTGTTGGCTTGCTCCTAGTTGTTGATAAATTAATTGCACTTGATCACCTTTGGAAAGCCCTTCTGTTGGAATCTTTCTGTTCTTCCAACCTCTTTTTGTTTTGTTTTTCTGTGTTTCTTCCCATTTTTTGTTGATCTTTCTTCTCTGGCTGTAGACTTACTTTGGAGATCTCTCTTCTTAGTGGCTAATATTCCAGTATCCTCTTGAACTTCTTAATCCTTCTGCACAATCTTTTGCCTTGGGATGTTGTTGTGAATCACCTTGTTGCTTTCTTCCTTTAACTGTGATTCTTCCTTGTCGAATTCCATGTAATCTTTCTTCTCATCATTGAACTGCGCTTCTGGTAATACTTTCAGAGTGACACTCTTATCATGCATTCTGAGAGTTAATTCTCCTTGTTCTACGTTTATGATAGCCCTGGCAGTAGCCAAGAACGGTCTCCCAAGTATGATAGAGTCACTTTCATCCTCGTCTGAATCTAGAACCACAAACTCTGCAGGGAATATGAATTTTTCCACCTTGACTAGAAGGTTTTCAATTACACCCCTGGGGTATACCATTGACTTATCTACCAGCTCTAGAGACATCTGTACCGGTTTAACTTCCTCTATATGCAGTTTTTTTATCAAAGAGGAGGGAATTAAGTTAATACTTGCTCCTAGATCGCACATTGCCTTAGTGATAGTTAATTCCCCAATGGTGCAAGGCAGCAAAAAGCTCCCAGGGTCTTTAAGCTTGGGAGGGAGCCCTTTTTGAATCAAAGCCCTGCATTCCTCAGTAAGCAGTATGGTCTCTTTTTCGTCCCAACTTCTTTTCTTGTTGATAAGCTCCTTCAAAAACTTGGCATACAGAGGCATTTGCTCAAGTGCTTCAACAAAGGGAATATTGATTTCCAGCTTTTTGAAAGTCTCAACGAACTTATGAAAATGTTGGTCCTTAGTCTCTTTGCTGAATCTCTGGGGATATGGCAGTGGAGGTGTGATGCTTTTTCCTGCTTGCTGCTTTTGATTTTTGGTTGGCTCTTCAATTGCTTCATTCCCCTTTTTTCGAATTTTTGATTATTCCTCCTTTTCTTGAGTTTGCTTTGAAGCTTGCTTACTTGCCATTGCATCATCATCATTGGCTTCCTCTGTGTGTGTTGGCTGTTCCTCTTCTATTGGTCTTTTGCTGCTCTCTACTTGCTTCTTTGTAGTGTTATTGTTGCTCATCAATGTTCTCCCACTCCTTAATTGTATTGCCTTGCATTCTTCCTTAGGATTTGGGATTGTGTCACTCGGCAGTGAGCTTGAAGGTCTCTCAACAGAAATCTGTTTGGAGATTTGCCCAATTTGCCTCTCTAGGCTCTTCATGGAGGCTTCATGGTTCTTGGTTGTCATTTCTTGTTGTTTCCACATTTTGTCTATCAAGGTTTCCAAGTTGGTGAGTCTTTGAGATTCAGGTGATGCTTGTGGTGGGTTGTGAGATGTGGATGGTGGATGGTGGGTATTTTGGTTGGTGGGTTGGTTATTAGATTGGTAATGGTTGGGGTTGGGGTAGTTGTTTTGAGGTTTTCTGTAGGGGTTTTGGTTAGTTTGCTGCTGGTTGTGGTTTTGGTTGTTTCTTGAAGTGTTTTGGTTTGAGTTCCTCTGCCATGGTTGTTGGTTTTGGGTGTGATTATCTCCCCATCTGAGGTTTGGGTGGTTCTTCCAGGATGGATTGTATGTATCACCATACACTTCATTTGGTCCTTGGTTGTGCATGTACTGGACTTGTTCTTGCTGCTGCTCCTCTTGAGTTTCTTCATTTTGCCCCCATGTGGATGATGGTTGGCTTGTGTTAATTGCTGCAACTTAGGAGGCTATCAATCCTCTTGGCCATTTGCTCAAATTGTTGTTGAATTTGCTGCTGCATCATCTTGTTTTGAGCCAAGATTGAATCCACTCCTTCTAGCTCCATTACTCCTCTCCTTTGTGATGGTTGGCGATTTCTTTGATGAGCAAAGAAATATTGATTGTTGGCCACCATGTCAATAAGATTTTGAGCTTCTTCTGCTGTTTTCATCAGTTGCAATGATCCTCCAGCTGAGTGGTCAAGTGATTCTTGAGCCTTTAGAGTGAGTCCTTCATAGAAGTTCTGTAGCTTATCCCACTCAGTGAACATTTCTGGTGGACATTTCCTCAGCAAAGCCTTGTATCTCTCCCATGCTTCATACAGATTTTTAGCATCCAATTGCGTGAATGTTTGCACTTCAGTCTTCAGCCTGATGACTCTTTGAGGTGGATAGAATTTGGCTAGAAATTTAGTCACCTAGTCATCCCATCTAGTGATGCTTCCTTGGGGAAAAGTTTCAAGCCATTGTGCGGCCTTGTCCCTTAATGAGAACGGGAACAGCAGAAGCTTGTAAGTTTCAGGATTCACGCTATTGGACTTGACAGTGTCACAAATCCTTAAGAAGGTAGATAGATGTTGATTTGGATCCTCCAATGGTCCTCCCCCAAACGAGCAGTTGTTTTGGACCAATGTAATGAGTTGTGGCTTCAGTTCAAAGTTATTTGCATTGACATTAGGGGTGAGAATGCTGCTTCCACAATGTCTAGCATTTGCAAAGGTATAGGAGGCCAATACTCTCCTCTGCTGTGGGTTATTGTTAACCCCTCCTCCTGGATTAGATGGATCTCCTTCCATCTCGTGATATTCTTCCTCAGATTCTTCCTCTCCAACAATATTTTTCCCTCTTTCAGTTCTTCTCAACCTTCTAAGAGTTCTCTGGTCATTTTCAGATAAAAGAGGAATGGGTCTCCCTGTACCTGACATGCAAACAAAACAAAAGAAACACCACCAGTAACTCTTCAATCTATTGCTAGAATGAAGTTTAGTTTAAGCAAAATTTCAAACAGTTAGCGTGTTAGTCAAAAGTTAGAGAAACAGAAAAGAAAAAGTGCTTGATCTAGATCTCCACTTCACGTAATCATTGTCAATCTATTTCAATCCCCGGCAACGGCGCCAAAAACTTGATGGGAAAATTTGTGGAAAACGGAAAACGAATTCCAAACACACAAAACTAACCGGCAAGTGCACCGGGTCGTATTAAGTAATAAAACTCACGGGAGTGAGGTCGATGATGACAAGTCATCTTAGCCTATTTTAATTAGTCTTTCTTTTTTGTTTTCATTAGAATTATGCACTTTCTTGAGCTACAAACAAGCCAATTAGGTAGATTTTCATGTTTCCTTTGATTTAATCAACCATGTATGAATTCATGCTATTTCATGAGGTTTTATACTATAATTGTTACATATTATGAAAGAATGAATATCTCATGATTTTAAGCATAGCTTTGATGTGTTTGGTTGATTAATGATAGTGAAGAAAGCTTCGAGAAAGGTTGAAGCAAGAAGGAATAGCTAGGAGTAAAGAGAAGACAATGGAATAGGTGAAATTGAACCAGGAAGCAAAAAGCTGGACCTAAAGTTAGCCTCAAACTTTTGCACAAACTTTTGGGTGAAAAGTTAGCCCCAACGTTAGCCCCTAACTTTTGGGCTAACGTTGGAACTTGAAAATCACTCCCTGGGTACCAAAAGTTTGCGCCAACGTTAGCCCCTAACTTTGAGGCTAACGTTGGCACATGAAAATCACCCCTGGGCACCAAAAGTTTGCGCCAACGTTAGCCCCTAACTTTGAGGCTAACGTTGGCATGAAGAAAACCTCCCTGGGCACCAAAAGTTTGCGCCAACGTTAGCCCCCTAACTTGGTGGCTAACGTTGGCACATGAAAATCACAAGGGGAGGAGCAAAAGTTTGCGCCAACGTTAGCCCCTAACTTGGTGGCTAACGTTGGCGCCACAAGTGCACAAGGTAAGGCCAACGTTAGGCCCAAAGTTAGACCCCTAACTTTGGCACCAACGTTGGTATCAGATGGATTTGGGTGCTGATATGAAAAGTTTGGGCAAAAGTTAGCCCCCTAACTTTTGCTCAAACTTTTGGTCCAACTTTTGCAAAACTCAAACCCGGTTCAATTGGTTCGTTTTGGTTCCTCTTCAAACTCCAAGAGCAATCAACCAAGGCCTCTTTCAACCCAATTCCACCAAGAGCAAAGGCCCAACTCAAGGCTTGAAGATCATTGGAAGAAAGTGTATAAATAGGATAGAATTCAAGTTCTTCGGGGAGCTTTCTTTTGGAATTTTCATAATAGTTTTCGGAGAGCTTTTGATATTGAGTGATCTTTAATTTCTTTGTCTTGGGGAAGGAGAATTCACTTCTCTTCCTCTCAGTTTTATTGCTTTCAATTTCAATTACAATTGTCTTGGATTTTTGGGTTGGAGAATTGAAGAAATTCTGTTTCAATCTCAACCTTGGATCTCACTGCTTTATTTACTGCTTGATTGAATTTAATTTCTGTTAATTGCTCTTCATCTATTTTCCTTGCAATTTACAATTCCCTTGCAATTGTTCTTGTTGGATCTAGGAAGGCATTGAGATCTAGACTTGGTTTTCTAGTCTCTGGGTCCTGAGATCTAATTTCCCAATTTTACATTTTCTGTTTACTGTTTTCATGTTCATTTACTTTTCTGCTTCAAGATCCAATCTAACCCAAACCTTCTTCTACTTCTCTGCTTGATGCAATTTACTTTTCCTTGTTTAAATTCTGCAAATCCAATCCCCAATTCCCTTTACAATTCCAGCCGTTTACATTTCTTGCACTTTAAGATTCCGCAATTTACATTTCTTACATTCTAAGTTTCTGCTATTTAATTTCTTGTTCTTTAAGATTCAGCACTTTGATTCCATGTTCTCTTTACTTCCATGCAATTTAATTTCTGCAAATCACAAAACACTCAACCAAATCTTGATTCGCTTGACTAAATTAACCACTAAGCTAAAATTGCTCAATCCTTCAATCCCTGTGGGATCGACCTCACTCCCGTGAGTTTTTATTACTTGATACGACCCGGTACACTTGTCGGTTAGATTTGGGTGTTTTGGGAGAAATTCGTTTCTCCGCGAAAATATCCCATCAAGTTTTTGGCGCCGTTGCCGGGGATTGAATAGATTGACAATGATTAAGTGAGGTGGCAATTTAGATCAAGCACTTTTTCTTTAATTTTTGACTGGCACACTAACTGTTTGAATTTTTGCCTGAGCTAATTGAAACCTCACTTTAGCAATAGAGTGAAGTTTTCTTGGTTTATCTTGCTGAATATGATTCTCATAGCTTGATAAATAAATGAGAGAAGTGATTTACGTTCATTAATCTCTCAAGTTTACCAACTGTTTGACACATGGTGTCAACTAATCCTCTTACTACATTCTGGCATGAGAATATCCAATTTTCATTTGGATTGTTTGTGATTGTGCAGGTCATAGAGGAAAGGAATCCTACAGCAAGAGGAGAAAAACTGAAGCATTATGATTTCCAGCCTCCATAATCAAAGAGCAAGATGTCAAGCTAGTGACAATAAAAGAGCGCTTGTTGGGAGGCAACCCAACCGGAGGTAACTATCTTTTCATATCTATTTCAATAAAAAGGTTAATTAGTTTTATCTATATTGCAAGAAGCTAAGTTTGGTGTTGCACACCAAAACAATCTAAGGGAGAATGAAGGATTCTAAGTTTGGTGTTCCACCAAAATCCCATCATAAAACACATTCTCACTTTCTGCATAATGCTGGCTTCAAGCATGTTGGATGAACTAGTTAACTATTCTGCTGTTTCCTAGTTTTCAGTTTTATTGCTTTTAAAAAAAAAGAGAGAAAAAATTATCACACATGGTTAATTTGATGTATGAAAACCATTGGCAAGGTACTAAGTTTGGTGTTCCCACACCAAAGTAAGTTCAAAGACCTACAAATAAATCATGCAGACTAACCATTGTCTCTAAGTGCTTGGGGAACAAGCAACTTTCAATATCACTGCAGGGTACCATACAAACTTTTGGAAAGATTTAGCATCATCTATCAAAAGGAAGAGAGAGGAATGTAAAGATCGGCAATGATGATGAGGAAGAGGAAAGCAAGCGAACTCCAAAAGGTTGTATTGTTAAGTGATTATCTTACATCAAACACTGCTATGATTGAGAGTGGTTTAGTTTCCCTAATTATCTTTCTGTTTAGCATAGTTTTTTTTGCAATTCAATAAGCAAGATGCTTGATCATTTACAACATCATACTCTCCAAGACTTGTTTGCACTCAATTTTTCAAAAATGCATCACATGAAAGTTCTTTGAAAAGAAGGATTGAGGAATTAAACAATTTTGAGGCAAGCAAAAGATTAGGAGAAGTGGTGGTTCTAGTTGTATGATTATGTATTGAGGTGTACAAGTGTGGCGCCAACGTTTGAGCAAAAGTTTGACCTCAAACGTTGGCGCAAGCTTTTCTCTCCAGGGTATTGAGTTTGTGATGCCAACGTTTGCCAAAAAGTTTGAGGCAAACGTTGGCTCAAGCTTTTCTCCCAAAAGTTTGAGCTAAAGTTTGAGGTCAAACTTTTGCTCAAGCTTTTTTCCTCTGGAGTGTTTTTCAATTCTTCCAAAAGTTTGAGCTAAAGTTTGAGGCAAACTTTTGCTCAAGCTTTTTGTTCTCTCTTGCTCCTAGCCATTCCTTCTTCCTTCAACCTTCTTCAAAACTCTTTTCACCTATCATCAATCAACCAAACACATCAAAGCTTTGCTCAAAATCATGAGTTTGTTATTTTTTCATAATATATGACAATTATAGCATAGAATCTCATGAAATTGCATTAATTCATCCATGGTTGATTAAATCAAAGGAAACATGGAAATCTACCCAATTGGCTTGCTTATGGCTCAAGAAAGTGCATAAATCAATTGAAAACAAAAGAAAAAGGCTAGTGAAACTAGGCTAAGATGACTTGTCATCAACTCCTTATGACAAAACAATTAGCAGAATTCAAAGAGATGCTCCAAGACACTAAAAATGCTAACAAGAATATAGAAGCACAATTGAATCAGATAAGACAGCAGCTATCTAAACAGATAACAGAAGAATGCCAAGCTGTCCAACTAAGGAGTGGGAAGACATTGAATAACTCAGCTCAAAATAGCAAAAAGTCAAGAAAGGAACAAATAACAGAGGATGACCAAACCACTACCCAAGATCCCTCTGATGACATCAAGAGCCCAGAGAGGAATAACTCTGGAGTTCAATCGCCAGAAAAGGGGGAAAAGTTGGTGTTAAACACCCATTCCTTGCCCAGTTCCGGCGTTCAAACACCAGAAAAGGGTGGGAAGCTGGCGTTAAACACCCATCCAGCACCTAATCCTGGCGTTCAAACGCCAATGAGGGATCAGACACCTGCAAGTGCTGATAGTAACCCCTCTAAGAAGGCTTCTCCAACCACTTCTCTAGGGAATAAACCTGCAGCAACTAAGGTTGAAGAATATAAAGCCAAGATGCCTTATCCTCAGAAGCTCTGCCAAGCAGAACAGGATAAACAATTTGCCCGCTTTGCAGACTATCTTAGGACTCTTGAAATAAAGATCCCGTTTGTAGAGGCACTTGAGCAAATACCCTCTTATGCTAAGTTCATGAAAGAGATCTTAAGTCATAAGAAGGATTGGAGAGAAACTGAAAGAGTGTTTCTCACTGAAGAATTCAGTGCAGTCATTCTAAAAAGCTTACCAGAAAAGCTTCAAGATCCAGGAAGCTTTATGATACCATGCACACTAGAGGGTGCTTGCACCAAGACAGCTCTATGTGACCTTGGAGCAAGTATCAACCTAATACCTGCATCCACTATCAGAAAGCTTGGGTTGACTGAAGAAGTCAAACCAACCCGGATATGTCATTAACTTGCTGATGGCTCCATTAAATATCCATCAGGCATCATTGAGGACATGATTGTCAAGGTTGGGCCATTTGCCTTTCCCACTGACATTGTAGTGCTGGAAATGGAGGAGCACAAGAGTGCAACTCTCATTCTAGGAAGACCTTTCCTAGCAACTGGACGAACTCTTATTGATGTACAAAAAGGGGAAGTGACCCTGAGAGTCAATGAGGATGAGTTCAAGTTAAATGCTGTCAAAGTTATGCAGCATCCAAACACAGCAAATGACTGCATGAGCACTGATATTATTGACTCTTTGGTGGAAGAAATCAATATGACTGAGAGTCTTGAGTCAGAGCTAGAGGACATCTTTAAAGATGTTCAGCCTGATTTGGAGGAACCAGAGGAAATAAAAGAACCTCTAAAAATCCCTCAAGAAGAGGAGAAACCTCCTAAACCAGAGCTCAAACCACTATCACCATCCCTGAAATATGCATTTCTGGGAGAGGGTGACACTTTTCCAAGGATCATAAGCTCTGCTTTAAATCCACAGGAAGAGAAAGCACTAATTCAAGTGCTAAGGACACACAAGATAGCTCTTGGGTGGTTCATAAGTGACCTTAAGGGCATTAGCCCAGCAAGATGCATGCACAAAATCCTATTGGAGGATGATGCCAAGCCAGTGGTTCAACCATAGAGGCAGCTAAATCCAGCCATGAAGGAAGTGGTGCAGAAAGAGGTCACTAAGTTACTAGAGGCTGGGATTATTTATCCTATTTCTGATAGCCCCTGGGTGAGCCCTGTCTAAGTTGTCCCCAAGAAGGGAGGCATGACAGTGGTCCATAATGAAAAGAATGAACTGGTTCCCACAAGAACAGTTACAGGGTGGCGTATGTTTATTGACTACAAAAGGCTCAATACAGCCACCAGAAAGGATCATTTTCTTTTACCATTCATAGACCAGATGCTAGAGAGACTAGCAGGCCATGAATAATACTGCTTTTTGGATGGCTATTCAGGCTACAACCAAATTGCAGTAGATCCTCAAGACCAAGAGAAAACAGCATTCACATGTCCATCTGGAGTATTTGCTTACATAAGAATGCCTTTTGGTCTGTGCAATGCACCTGCAACCTTTCAGAGGTGCATGCTCTCTATCTTCTCTGATATGGTAGAGAAGTTCCTGGAAGTCTTCATGGATGACTTCTCAATATTTGTAGACTCATTCAGCTCCTGTCTTGATCATCTAGCACTTGTCTTGAAAAGGTGCCAAGAGACTAACCTGGTCTTAAACTGGGAAAAATGTCACTTTATGGTGACTGAAGGAATTGTCCTTGGGCACAAAATTTCAAGCAAGGGAATAGAGGTGGATCAAGCCAAGGTAGACGTAATTGAGAAATTACCACCACCTGCCAATGTTAAGGCAATCAGAAGCTTTTTGGGGCATGCAGGATTCTATAGGAGGTTCATAAAGGATTTTTCAAAAATTGCAAAACCTCTAAGCAACCTGCTAGCTGCTGACACTCCATTTGTATTTGACACAGAGTGTCTGAAGGCGTTTGAGACCCTGAAAGCCAAGCTGGTCACAGCACCAGTCATCTCTGCACCTGACTGGACATTACCATTTGGATTAATGTGTGATGCCAGTGACCATGCCATTGGTGCAGTGTTAGGACAAAGGCACAATAAGCTTTTGTACGTCATTTACTATGCCAGTCATGTTCTAAATGACGCATAGAAGAATTACACAACCATAGAAAAGGAGTTACTTGCAGTGGTTTATGCCATTGACAAATTTAGATCCTATTTAGTAGGATCAAAAGTGATTATGTACACTGACCATGCTGCTCTTAAATATCTACTCACAAAGCAGGATTCAAAACACAGGCTCATAAGATGGGTGTTGCTTCTGCAAGAGTTTGAAATAGAAATAAGAGACAGAAAAGGGACAAAGAACTAGGTAGCTGATCACCTGTCCTGGATAGAACCAGTAGTGGGGGCGTCCCTCCCTTCTACTAAGATCTCTGAAACCTTTCCGGATGAGCAACTCTTTGCCATTCAGGAAGCACCATGGTTTGCAGACATTGCAAATTATAAAGCTGTGAGGTTCATACCCCAGGAGTACAGCAAGGTGCAAAAGAAAAAACTAATTTCTAATGCAAAGTACTACTTATGGGATGAACCATATCTCTTTAAGAGATGCGCAGACAGAATGATCCGCAGATGTGTCCCTAGAGAGGAGGCACAGGAGATCCTGTGGCATTACCATGGATCATAGTATGGAGGACATTTCGGAAGTGAGCGAACATCCACTAAAGTCCTCAAATGTGGCTTCTATTGGCCTACTCTCTACAGAGATGCCCGAGAGTTTGTGCGTAACTGTGATAGTTGCCAAAGAGTTGGTAACTTGCCTCATGGTTATGCCATGCCTCAACAAGGGATCTTAGAGATTGAGTTGTTTGATGTATGGGGTATTGACTTCATGGGTCCTTTCCCACCATCATACTCAAACACTTACATTCTGGTGGCAGTAGACTACGTATCTAAATGGGTGGAGGCAATTGCCACACCCACTAATGTTACCAAGACCATGCTAAAGTTCCTCCAGAAACATATTTTCAGCAGATTTGGTATTCCCAGATTACTAATCAGTGATGGGGGCTTCCATTTCTGCAATAAACAGCTTTACTCTACTATGGTTCGATATAGAATTAGCCACAAAGTAGCAACTCCGTATCATCTACAGACAAATGGGCAGGCTGAAGTCTCTAACAGAGAACTAAAGAGAATCTTGGAATGGACTGTAATTACCCGTAGAAAGAATTGGGCAAAGAGCTTGGATGATGCTCTGTGGGCATACAGAACAGCATTCAAGACTCCTATAGGAACCTCTCTATACCAGCTTGTGTATGGCAAGGCCTGTCATCTGCCCGTGGAACTGGAACATAAAGCCTACTGGGCAACCAGATTCCTAAACATGGATGCTAAGTTAGCTGGTGAGAAAAGATTGCTCCAGCTAAATGAGCTAGAGGAGTTCAGACTCAATGCTTTTGAAAATGCAAAAATTTATAAGGAAAAAGGAAAAAAGTGGCATGACAAGAAATTGTCATCCAGAGTCTTTGAGCCAGGACAAAAGGTTCTGCTTTTTAACTCTAGGCTCAGATTATTCCCCGGGAAATTAAAATCCCGGTGGAGGGGACCAAATGTGATCACAGGAGTGTCACAATATGGTTATGTTGAGCTTCAAGATATTGATTCTAACAAAAAGTTCATTGTTAATGGACAGAGAATCAAACATTATCTTGAAAGCAATTTTGAGCAAGAATGCTCAAAACTGAGGCTTGAATGAAGCTCAGTAAAAGTCCAGCTAAAGACAATAAAGAAGTGCTTGCTGGGAGGCAACCCAGCCATTAGCAAGTTATTTGTTTTAATTAATACTTGTAGAAGTTTGATGTACATTTTTCTTCAAAGGTTAATCACCAAAATTGAAGGAATTCACAGAGTTACAGAAGGATTCAGTGCAAAAAGCAGAGAAAAGGAGCTTGCTGACAAGAAAACGCCAGAATGGGTACCATTCTGGGTTTTTAACACTAGTAAAGGTGCCATTTTGGGCGTTAAACGCCAGAATGGATACCATTCTAGGCGTTTAACGCCAGAATTGCAGCATCCTGGGCGTTCACCAAAACGGCCAGTGATAAAGGGGTTTCTGGCGTTTAACGCCAGCCAGGGTACCTGGCTAGGCGTTAAACGCCCATAATGGCCAACAATTGGGCGTTAAATGCCAGAAAGGCAGGGGGAGGAGATTTTGTTTCCAACTTCAAATTTTTTAAATTTTCTTGTTTTGATTCATACTTTTCTGCATAAACATGTTTCAAACTTTCATCATTCACCCTCAATTTTCAGAAATTCAAACATTTTCTAAATCTCTTTTCAATTTTCTTTCAAATCCTTCCCAAATCTTCTTCAAAAACTCAATTATCTTCTTAATTTCTTTCCAAATCTTTTTCAACTCATCATATCATCTCTTAATTCTTAGATGCATAACAAAATTTTCAGATTTAACATCTTTATATCTTTTTCAATTACAAATCTCATCTTTTTCATATCATGATTTTATTTTCTTCCATCAATCATATCTCTATGTCATATCTCTTTCAAATTTTTTGAAATCCCTCCCCTCCTCCTATAAATATACATTCGGCCATCCCCTCCTCTCCACCATTCGAATTTGCCTCTTCACCTCTCTCTCCCCTTTCCTTTCTTTTGCTTGAGGGCAAGCAAACCTCTAAGTTTGGTGTGTTTTTTCGTGATCATTGAGCTAAGACTCATCAAGATCATGGCACCTAAGGGAAAACAAACCAAATCAAGAGGCAAGAAAGAGAACACTCCAGAGTCTTTGGAATCAAGAGAGGTTGATGAGAGAACTTTTGCGTGGTCTAGAAATTTGCGGATAAATCCTCGTTGCAAGTATAGTTTCTAAACCTTCAAAAGTCCTTTCATACAAATGTTTTGGTTGTCACAAGTAACAAACCCCTAAATAAATTGTTAACCGAAGTATTCAAACCTCGGGTCGTCTTCTCAAGGAACTGCAGGGAAGTATGTTCTTATTATTGGTTATGGAGATTGTAAATTCGGGGTTTCAAGAATGAGGAGCAAATGTGACAAATAATTTAAATAGTAATTAAAATAAATAAATAACTGTAAAATAAACTTTTGGCAAGGGATGAGAAATTAGAAGTCCAGATTAGTTACCCTTCTCAATAATAAAGAAGATTGAATCTTAATTCCACTTAGTAGACCTTTACTAAAAGAAAGGAAAGTCAAGGGACTAATTAGCTTGATCTTCGAATCCTATTTATTTCCTAAGAAAAGGTTGGGATTATTGAAGTTCAGTTCAATTAGCAAAGATAACAGTTATCAATTATATTGAGCAAAGATAACTCCTGAGTTACTGATTTCTTAACCAAGACCAAAAGGGGAAAAGTAAATCTATTGGAATAAAGATTTCTTCAGAGTAAAAGCAATAATAGCATAAATAAAAGAAAGTAATATTAAACTGAAATACCTCAAATAACATTAATTCAAATAATCTGGAACATAGAAGAATTCATAAATTAAATGGCAAAGTAAATAATCAACTAAAGTAATAGAATGAATAAAAGTGAAGGGGAAGCTTAAAATAAAGGAACATTAAACCTGGGATTGAGAGTCACTCCTAAAACAAAGAGAAGTCCTAAATCCTAAGAGAGAGAGGAGAGAACCTCTTTCAAGACTAACCTAAATCATGAGAAATTAGCGAGCTCCCTTTGAATGGATGCATTCCCACACTTTATAACCTCTGGTCTATGCCTTTTGGACTTGGATTTGGGCCAAAAAGGGCTTCAGAAATCGCTGGAAACGTTTTCTGCAATTTCTGGTGCGTGGCCTCTGTCACGCGTCCGCGTGGGTCACGCAGTCGCGTCATTCGGAGCTTTTCTTGTCACGCGGTCGCGTCAGTTATGCGGCCACATCATATGTATTTTGCTTAAGGTGCACGGTCGCGTCAGTCATGCGGCCGCGTCGCTGTTGATTCGCGCTTGGCATGCGTCCGCATCACCCATGCGATCGCGTGGATGCCAGTTTCTTCAGAAACTCCGTTTTGTGCTTTTCTTCCATTTTTGTATATTTCCTTTTCCATCCTTTAAGTCATTCCTGCCTTAGAAGATCTGAAACTACTCAACACACTAATCACGACATCGAATGTAAATAAAGGTAATTAAAATAATTAATTTTAAAGCATAGGAAACATGTTTTTCACATACATCACATAATAAGGAAGGGAAAGTAAAACCATGCAATTAATATGAATAAGTGGGTGAAGGATTGAATAAATTACTCAAATTAAGCACAAAATATATCATAAAATATGGGTTTATCAACCTCCCCACACTTAAACAATAGCATGTCCTCATGCTAAATCCAAAGTAAAAAGTAAGGTTAAAGTAAAACCATGCAATTAATATGAATAAGTGGGTGAAGGATTGAATAAATTACTCAAATTAAGCACAAAATATATCATAAAATATGGGTTTATCAACCTCCCCACACTTAAACAATAGCATGTCCTCATGCTAAATCCAAAGTAAAAAGTAAGGTTAAAGTGGTGGAATGTCATACAATGCAATCTAATCTAAATGTAACTACCTAGATGAATGATGCATCATACAATTCTAATTTTTATTCACTTGTATATAAAGCTTGCATATAGCTAAATTAATTCACATTCTCAAGGAGTCATGTATATATATAGCCAAGCCTTAGATAGTGATAAATTGCCTTTACAATTGAGATTGGAGAGAAAAACATTTTAAAAACTTGCAAGACAACTAACAATTTAAATAGAGATAAATGTTAATGAGCTATTGAACCCTCACTGGATTTTGTGTTTACTCTCTAATCACTCAGTGTTTATTGGGTTAATCACTCTATTCTTCTTTTTATTCTCTCTTTCTATAACTTTGTTCTTCATCTAACCAATCAACAATTATAGAATATAGACATACCAAAAATCATGAGGTCTTAAGTAAGGTTGTAATGGGGCCAAGGTAAAGGTAAGGGTATATGTATAAGGCTAAGTGAGCTAATAAGTGAATCCTTAATTAGACTAAGATCTCACCTAACATACATACTTTCTAAATCAAAGCTGCTTTACCTATTTTCCATATTTTCTCACTTTCGATGCTACATGCTCATATCTCAATATTTATTTTTATCCCATGTGCATTGCTTTATTTCATAATTGGGGAATTCTTTTTGTGTCCCCTTTATTCGTAACACTTTTTTTTTATTGCACATGGTAATTCAATTATTTTGATTTTACCTGAGCATGCTTCCCAAAACTTTTTATTTGAGTTATTTTATTCCTTTCAACTTTTCTACCTTTTTTTTTTATCATCCATGTTCCCAATAGGTTTTCCCACATTTAAACTATACATAATTTTCTATCTTAAGCTAACCAAGGATTCAACTTGGGATTTTATTTTGTTTTTCTGCTTAAGGCTAGTAATGTGGCTAATAGAATAAAAGGGGATTTAAAGGCTCAAGGGGGCTAACAAGGGTGATGTAAAAGGTAGGCTATTTTGGGATTAAGTGTGCTAAAATCAAATAATGGCCTCAATCACTCTCTTGGTATGTATCTACATTCTATAATCGGACATATAGATTAAAACAAAGTAAAGAACACCAGAATATAAAAGAAGGGCAGAACACACAGGAATAAAATTTATGGTTTGAATGTAACCATACAATTAAGCTCAAAACTCACAGGCTATGTGTTCTCTAGCTCAAAAATCATTTATCACTTATGTATGTCATGCAGGTTTAGTTAAAAATTCCTATTATTCTCAATGTAAAACTTATATTGAATGGCTTTAAAGTTCTAGTGTTTTTCCTTGATGAAGTGTTGTTAACTAACATGTAATGCTATATATACAAGGTGTGGGTTGTTTTGATTCTGTTAAAGTCTCTAGTGTACTTCCTTTTTCTTTTCAATCTATTCTGAGTTATCTTATGCTAAAAAGGGTAAACTATACTAATCAATCCACAATTTCTATAACTAATAAGTTAGAATTGCAACTAAACTAAGTGGCTAAAATATGAACTAAAAATGCAAAATACAGAAATAGAGTAAAAATACATGAAAGTAGCAATGTATAAGTACTCAGAAAATAAAAATAAAATTAAAGAGAAAAATACAGAAAAATATCTAAAATAAAAGAAAAAGAGTCTGTTGTGGTTCACCAAAATAATACACCAGAGATGGCGACCTCCCCACACTTAAAATGTAGCATCATCCCCGATGCTCACTCAAGCAGGGTGTGAAGGAGTGTCATCACTGGAAGGGATGGTAGCTGGAGTCTCTGAGGTGGTGATCTGAAGGTCTGACTGTTGTAGAGGAGGGGCTGTCTGAAGAGGGATCTCAGGGTCTACAGCCTGAATTTGGGGTAGAGCCTTCTGATGGTGTACTACCTGCTGGGTGCCTGCCTGCTCTGCCTCCTGCTGTGGGTGGGTCTTTGCCTCGGGCACATCCGTCTCCTCCTCAGATGCCTCGGATGGTGTGTCAGGCTCGGAGGGGATGTCGCCAGATCGTATCATCAGCTTCAGGTGCTCATAGTGTCGCTTGTTGCGACGCTCCATCTGGTCAAGCCATCGAAACAGGCGGTGCACTAGATGATAGATGGGCTCTGGGGCAGGTGGAGGTGCAGTGGTGGTGGCAGGTGTAGCTGTAGAGGAAGAGGGGCCGGCAGATGGTGTGGCAGTGTCACCAGGAGCAGTGAGGACTGGAGGTCTGTAGCCTAAGGCCAGAAAGTTCCTGCTGTGCGGGATAATCTTCTTGCATTCTGCAGCAGGTGGCCTCTCATCAGCATCCTCCCAAGGCACGTCAGCTCGACGGCCCAGCTGTGTAACCAAATAGGGAAAGGGAAGAGTGCCTCGGACGTGGACCCTAGCCATGTAGAACCGGATAAAGTGTGGCAGGTACAGGTCCTTACCCTCCATCACACACCATAGGATGGTGATCATAGCGGCAGGTATATCGGTCTCGTGAGTACTCGGCATAATGGAGTTGCTAAGTATCTGATGCCACAGCCGAGCCTCATCATTCAAGTATACCTGCTTGATTCCCTTGGGCATGGTGGTGTTCTGACCCATAATCCAAGGAATGGTCGGGTCAAGGGCTATCCGGGCCTTGACTGCATCCCAATCAAACTTCAGAAAGCGCATGTCTTCCTCAGCTTTCTGATAACCATCTGGCTGATCAGATTTAGGCAGAAGCTTTAGAACATCTTCAATTGCCTCTTCAGTAACTAGAATCTGCTTCCCCCTAAGGTTCACTGCATCTAGTGAGGTCTTGAAGTAATTGCAGTAGAATTCTCTTACCCAAGATGCATTGACCTCAGACAGGTTTCTCTCCAGAAAGAACCAGCCTCTTTGTTTGATCTGATCAGAGGTGTATTGCTGGAGTTCTTCTGGGATCTTCAGAGTCCTCTCTAGGTATAGGTTCCTGGAGTTTGAAAACACCGTATACTTCAGCTCACAGTATCGGTTTGCAAACTTTACTGGGTCATTAGCAGGGAGCAGCTGGTCGGCCTTCTCCTACGGGGTGAAGTTTTTCTCCTGCCAGGAGGCATCATGCATGAGATCTATAATAGACATAGAAGATTCTCCTCTTTTACGTTTGCCAGTGGTAGCCTTTCCTTTTCCCTTTCCCTGGGAATCCGGCATCCTGAAAAACAGAGAACCAGGATATAATAAAAATAGGAAAACAAATAGGCAAACAGTCAAAAGAAACACACAGTGGAAAAGGAGAATTAAAATGAGGTAAATGAGTTAAGGAAATATGCATTAAGGATTGTATAGCAGTTAAAAGTTCGAAAGGAAAAATTTACAATCCAAAATGTAATAGAAGGCATGTTAAGTAGGAAAAATTATCAGTTTGCCATGGTTAGAGGGTTAAAAGAAAGTGAAAAACCAGAAAAAAGATTTTAAAAGGTTAGTTTGGTTAGAATTAAAAAAGAGTTTAGGAAATTAGAATTATTGAGTTAATGAAAAATGGGTTAAGGTAAGTGGCATAAAGATAAGTTTCTAATTAACAAGCATTCATATATAGAAGCTATAGGTAACTCATAACCAACAAGGAAAACAGGTTGATGATGATTCAAATAGATATAGGAATAGCAAAAATTGGAATCAAACATCAAAAATGCAATATATGAACCAGGAAATCAAAGAGAATAAGAATGTGTGCCGGGCATTCATGAATGGGTTTGGGTAAAGCAGAGGCAAGCAGATTTCAAAATGCCAAAACCAAAACATGAAGGAAAAATTTTTACAGAAATTTGGGCAGCATTCCGGCTAAAATTGGATTGTTCCGGAAAATAAACAGCAATCAAATAGTTCATATGAATTAAAATTAAAGCTTGCAATTACATATAAGGAATATAAACATGAAAATTCAGTGTAAAGAGCAGCATGAAATAAGAAATCACAGCATATGAACATTACAAACATCACAGCAACAGCAGAATTTCAAATTGGATAAAATAAAAACAAGAACAGTGCAAGTAAACAGGCCTAAATCCACTAACCACATCCTAGGCTACCTAACAACCTAAAATCTACTACAACATGCATATCTAACTAGCCTAAACATGAACATAAATAGAAAAAAAATTGAAATAACGACTAAGGATAGAAGGGTGGCGTTCATCAGAACCTGGTAGGCCGGATAAGGAGAGTGGGCAGAAAGGTTGCTGGGGGTGGTGGTGACGGCGGATGGCGCGGCGGCTGGCGGTGGTGGCACGGCTGTTCGGGGAAGGGGGAAGAAGGAGAAAGAAGAAGAAAGAAGAGGGAGGAGGAAGGGGGGTCGGTGGCGGCGGCGTCTGGAAGGTCGGCGGCGTCTGGGGGTGGCGGTGATGGTGGCTGGATGGTGATGGTTGGATTGGAGGGGAAGAGAGGGAGGAGAGGGTTTCACGGGGGGGGGGGGCGACTGATAGGGTTCGCATGGTTGGGGGGTTATAAATTTGAATCGACGCGGTCGCGTGGCTGGAGCGAAATGGGGGGTGACACGATCGCGTGGGTGAGGCGATCGCATGGAGGGCAAAAAGATTGAATGACGCGATCGCCTAGGGCATGCGATCGCGTTGCTGGAATTTGTGCGAAACGCACGAATCCAGCGTCGTTTCCGCGCAACTCTCTGTCTCGTTCTGGGGCGTTGTGCAATCTGTGCGACGCGATCGTGTTGCTCACGCGGTCGCATGGGATTGGTTGTGTGCAAGGGACGCGATCGCATGGGCCATGCGATCGCGTGGGCATTTTGTGCAAAACGCACAATGGCCGCACGATTCCAGCGCAACTTTCTGGATGTTGGATCCTTACGCCGATTTCCATATCACGCGGCCGCATGGATGACACGGTCGCGTGGGTAGTGTTTTTTGCAATATGACGCGATCGCATGAGTGATGCAGTCGCGTCGCGCACCCTTTTGTTTTTGCAGTATGCAGAATGCAATGAGTAATATTAATGCAATGCAAAATTCCAGGTTCAATACTATAAAATAAAATAAAACTTTAAAACAAATAAAACGAAATAGGAATTGAAAAAAATGAACGATCATACCATGGTGGGTTGTCTCCCACCTAGCACTTTTAGTTAAAGCCCTTAAGTTGGACAATTGAGGGGCTTCCTATTATGGCGGCTTATGTTTAAATTCATCCAAAAATCTCCACCAATGCTTGGAATGCCAATAGCCTCCGGGGTCCCAAACTCGGCATGTAAAGCTCCTGAGCAGCTTCAAACAAATTTTTAGGTTCCCGGAATGACGAATGTCAGAATAGATTCCAGGATCCCAAACTTTGCGTTTAAATCCGCCTCTGTATTGATCTATATTTTTCCATCCGGGCGGTTTAGAAAGTAGATTCTTACCATGGTGACCAAACGTTTTCCGAGATCTATTCAATTGAGCATGATACCAATCCGTGCACTTCAAGTTGAAGCGTGGAACCTTATTGAACCTTGTGCACCAGCTCTGAGCACGAGCCATTTCCCTCTTACTCTTAAAGCCGCAGAGAGCTCTAAGCTGGCCATCTGTTTCAAGAAAACCGTATTCAAGTGAAAAAGTAAAGTTAAAAGTTAAGGATTGTACGCACTTGAAGCTTGTATTGGGTGGTAATGGCCTTGGGGAAGGTGTTTTCGGTGGTTCTGTAAGTTCTACTCCCTTGTGCTCTTCTGTGAATTCCTCCACTTCTTTGCAAGATTCTTCAAATGCATCTGTGTCCTGGTCAAAGTCTTCTGTGTCTTCCTCATCACTCGAGTCATAGATTGGAGGTTGAGAGAAATCTACCTCTGCATCATCTACGTATTCATTTGGGGAAGATTCTTCGATCTCAGAGAATTCACTTGCGGATGCAAGTTCATTACTAAGAGAGCTTGACTTGTGACTATCATCATTAAGGGAATTTGTGTCCTGGGTTATTTCGTCTAGTTCTTCATAAACGACTTGCCTTGGGGATTGTGTACTGTCCTCCTTAGCATCAACTGTAACGTTCTTGACGGAGTTCTCCTCAGCTCTGAATTCCCATGGAGGTTCAGCGTCTCCTAGATCTTCAACCAACTCTTCTTCTTGCGTAATGACAGCTTCTTCTACTTGTTCTAGTACGAATTCATTCTCTGTCTTGTCCACTGAAGTTTCTAGTAATTCCTTCATGCTACGCTCTTTGTTAGATTGTTCATATGGGGCTGTGGTTGGTCCTTAAATGTTCGAACGTCTAGAAGCTAATTGAATTACTGCTTGCTCCAGTTGTCGAATAGTTGTTTGAAGTTTATTTACTGTTTCCTTGAGGCGAACCTCTGATTCTCGGGGTGATGGATTTGGACATGAAACATGGGGAAGTGGTGGTGCTTGGGAGTGATTGGATTGGAACTGGGGTAAATAGGGATCATGTGGTGGCGAATGGTGAAGAGAAGCTTGTGAGTGTGGTGGTTCGAGGTTATGTTGAGAGGATGGTCTATAGGCACGGGGTGGGGCTTGTTGGTAGTTACAAGGTTGTCCACCATATCTATCAGCTGGGTATGCATTGTAGAATGGTCGTTGTCCATGATATCTTGGAGGGTGTTGTTGCTTAAAGGGTTGATAAGATCCTCATGGCTCCATCCATCTTTGATTGGTCTGACCTTGATGCATATTCCTGCTGTGGCTTCTATTTCCTTCAACAAAGTTAGAGCCAAACTCAAAGCGAGAGCGGTGAGAGTTCATAGTAGCAAATAAAATTAAAAAGGAAAAACAGAAATAAATAAACAAGTAAAAGAAAAATATTTATAATAACTAATAATAAGGCACACGTTAGCAGTTTCCCGGCAACGGCGCCATTTTGATGAGATAACTTTTGCGTGGTCTAGAAATTTGCGGATAAATCCTCGTTGCAAGTATAGTTTCTAAACCTTCAAAAGTCCTTTCATACAAACGTTTTGGTTGTCACAAGTAACAAACCCCTAAATAAATTGTTAACCGAAGTATTCAAACCTTGGGTCGTCTTCTCAAGGAAATGCAGGGAAGTATGTTCTTATTATTGGTTATGGAGATTGTAAATTCGGGGTTTCAAGAATGATGAGCAAATGTGACAAATAATTTAAATAGCAATTAAAATAAATAAATAACTGTAAAATAAACTTTTGGCAAGGGCTGAGAAATTGGAAGTCCAGATTAGTTACCCTTCTCAATAATAAAGAAGATTGAATCCTAATTCCACTTAGTTGACCTTTACTAAAGCAAAGGAAAGTCAAAGGACTAATTAGCTTGATCTTCGAATCCTATTTATTTCCTAAGAAAAGGTTGGGATTATTGAAGTTCAGTTCAATTAGCAAAGATAACAGTTATCAATTATATTGAGCTAAGATAACTCCTGAGTTACTGATTTCTTAACCAAGACCAAAAGGGGAAAAGTAAATCTATTGGAATAAAGATGTCTTCAGAGTAAAAGCAATAATAGCATAAATAAAAGAAAGCAATATTAAACTGAAATACCTCAAATAACATTAATTCAAATAATCTGGAACATAGAAGAAGTCATAAATTAAATGGCAAAGTAAATAATCAACTAAAGTAATGGAATGAATAAAAGTGAAGGGGAAGCTTAAAATAAAGGAACATTAAACCTGGGATTGAGAGTCACTCCTAAAACTAAGAGAAGTCCTAAATCCTAAGAGAGAGAGGAGAGAACCCCTCTCAAGACTAACCTAAATCATGAGAAGTAACTAAATTAGCGAGCTCCTTTGAATGGATGCATTCCCACACTTTATAACCTCTGGTCTATGCCTTCTGGACTTGGATTTGGGCCAAAAAGGGCTTCAGAAATTGCTGGGAACATTTTTTGCAATTTCTGGTGCGTGGCCTCTGTCACGCGTCCGCGTGGGTCATGCGGTCGCATCATATGTGTTTTGCTTAAGGTGCGCGGTCACGTCAGTCATGCGGCCGCGTCGCTGTTGATTCGCGCTTGGCATGCGTCCACATTGCCCATGCGATCGCGTCGATGCCAATTTCTTTAGAAACTCCGTTTTGTGCTTTCCTTCCATTTTTGTATGTTTCCTTTTCCATCCTTTAAGTCATTCCTACCTTAGAAGATCTGAAACTACTCAACACACTAATAACGGCATCGAATGGAAATAAAGGTAATTAAAATAATTAATTTTAAAGCATAGGAAACATGTTTTTCACATACATCACATAATAAGGAAGGGAAAGTAAAACCATACAATTAATATGAATAAGTGGGTGAAGGATTGAATAAATTACTCAAATTAAGCACAAAATATATCATAAAATATGGGTTTATTAGAGGTTCCTAACCAAAGAACATGCAGACCATTACCACAAAATAATGGGTTTGAGGTCAGTGATCCCAGAAGTTAAATTCAATCTGAAAGAAGATGAATATCCGGAGATCCAAGAGCAAATTCGAAACAGAGGATGGGAAATTCTAGCTAATCCTAAAACAAAGGTTGGAAGAAACATGGTCAGAGGGAGGCTTATTTACTTCCATCTGGACTAAATAAGAGAGGTCTTCAAATTGCCTCAACTACAAGATGACCCAAAATCCTTTAATAGGAGAATGGTGAGAGTAGATAAGGGGCTGGATTATGTTCTAGAGGACATATGCCTCCCTGGAACTAAGTGGATAACCAATTCAAAAGGTGTCCCAAACGAACTCAAGCAGGGAGATCTCAAACCAGTTGCAAGAGGCTGGTTTGACTTCATTGGGCGTTCTATATTGCCCACTAGCAATTGCTCTGAGGTCACTGTCAAAAGAGCAGTGATGATTTATTGTATTATGCTTGGAAAAGAAGTGGAGATTCATCATCTGATTTCTTGTGAGATTTACACAATTTCAAACAAGAACTCCACTGAAGCCAAACTAGCCTACCCAAGCTTAATTTTTCTGCTATGTAAAGATGCTGGGGTAAGGATGGGAGTAGATGAATTCATCCCAATCGAACACCCAATCACCAAGAAGTCAATGGAAGGAAAAGTTCAAGACAACTCCATAAAAAGGAGGGCACAGGAGTTCCTCCCAGAAATTCCTGAAATTGACTACTGGATCCGCCTAGAAGCATCTGTTACCAAACTGCAAGAAGCTATAGAACAACTTAAGGAAAAACAGCAGAATCAAAACTGCATGCTTTGCAAACTGCTGAAGGAACAGGAGAAGCAGGGGCGTGAGCTAAAGGAGCTGAAGCGCCAGAAGCTCTCCCTTGAAGGACCAAGCACCCCACAGATTGAGGGAGCATCCACTTCTCAAAATTAAGGTTGTTGAGTCCTAACTCTGTGATAACCTTTATTATTAAGAGTCTATTTTAAAAGTCATTTATTTTTCTATTTTTTTATTTTCTGTCTTCTATTATTATTGGTTTGCTCCTATATTTATTTTTGAGTCTTATTGTCATTCCATGATTAAAAAAATTTAAAGTTTATGTCTTAAAGCTATGAATGTCCCATGAATCCATCACCTTCTTAAATAAAAAGTGTTTTTAATTGAAAAAGAAAAAGAAGTACATGAATTTCAAATTTTAAAACAATTTAATTATTTTGATGTGGTGGCAATACTCTTGTTTTCTGAATGAATGCTTGAACAGTGCATATTTTTGAATTTGATTGTTTATGAATGTTAAAATTGTTGGCTCTTGAAAGAATGATGGAAAAGGAGAAATGTTATTGATAATCTAAAAAATCATGAAATTGATTCTTGAAGTAAGAAAAAGTAGTGAATAGAAAAAAAAAGAGAGGATGATATGCGAAAAAAAAAAGCAGAAAAAGCCGATAGCCCTTCAAACCAAAAGGCAAGGGTAATAAAAAGGATCCAAGGCTTTGAGCATCAATGGATAGGAGGGCCCACAGGAATAAAATCCTGGCCTAAGCGGCTAAACCAAGCTGTCCCTAACCATGTACTTGTGGCGTGAAGGTGTCAAGTGAAGACTTAAGACTGAGCGGTTAAAGTCGTGCTCCAAAAGCAAAAAGAGTGTGCTTAAGAGCTCTGGACACCTCTAATTGGGGACTCTAGCAAAGCTGAGTCACAATCTGAAAAGGTTCATCCAGTTATGTGTCTGTGGCATTTATGTATCCGGTGGTAATATTGGAAAACAAAATGCTTTGGGTCACGGCCAAGACTCATAAAGCAGCTATGTTCAAGAATCAACATACTTAACTAGGAGAATCGATAACACTATCTGGATTCTGAGTTCCTATAGAAGCCAATCATTCTGAACTTCAAAGGATAAAGGGGTATGCCAAAATTGTTTAGAAGCAAAAAGCTAAAAGCCCCGCTCATCTAATTAATACTGATCTTCATAGATGTTTTTGGAATTCAATGTATATTCTATTCTTTTTATCCTATATGATTTTCAGTTGCTTGGGGACAAGCAACAATTTAAGTTTGGTGTTGTGATGAGCGGATAATTTATACGCTTTTTAGCATTATTTTTAGTATGTTTTTAGTATATTTTAATTAGTTTTTATTATATTTTTATTAGTTTTTATTTAAAATTTACTTTTCTGGACTTTACTATGAGTTTGTGTATTTTTCTATGATTTCAGGTATTTTCTGGCTGAAATTGAGGGACCTGAGTAAAAATCTGATTCAGAGGCTGAAAAAGGACTGCAGATGCTGTTGGATTCTGACCTCCCTGCACTCAAAGTGAATTTTCTGGAGCTATAAAAGCTCAATTGGCTCGCTCTCAATTTCGTTGGAAAGTAGACATCTTGGGCTTTCCAGCAATATATAATAATCCATACTTTGCCTGAGATTTGATGGCCCAAACAGGCGTTCCAATTCAGCTCAAGAATTCTGGCGTTTAACACCAGAACTGGCATAAAAACTGGAGTTAAACGCCCAAACTGGCACAAAAGCTGGCGTTTAACTCCAAGAAAAGTCTCTACACATGAAAGCTTGAATGCTCAGCCCAAGCATACACCAAGTAGGCCCCGGAAGTGGATTTTTACACTAAACACCCTAGCTTACTCATTTTCTGTAACCCTAGGTCACCAGTTTACTATAAAAACTACTTTTAGTGATTCATCTTGTATCTCATGACACTTTACACGTTTTCTATTGTATTCTCTATGGCATGAGTCTCTAAACCCATTGTTGGGGGTGAAGAGCTCTGCTGTTCTTCATGAATTAATGTAATTACTACTGTTTTCCATTCTATCACGCTTGCTTCTATTCTAAGATATTCATTCGCACTTCAACCTGATGAATGTGATGATCCGTGACACTCATCATCATTCTCATCTATGAACGCGTGCCTGACAACCACCTCCGTTCTACCTTAGACTGATTGCATATCTCTTAGCCTCATGATTCAGATCAGAGTCTTCGTGGTATAAGCTAGAATCATTGGCGGCCATTCCTGAGATCCGGAATGTCTAAACCTTGTCTGTGGTATTCTGAGTAGGATCTGGGAAGGGATGACTGTGACGAGCTTCAAACTCGCGAGTGTTGGGCGTATTGACAGACACCAAAGGATCAATGGATCCTATTCCGACATGATCGAGAACCGACAGATGATTAGCCGTGCGGTGACAGCGCATTTGGAACATTTTCACTGAGAGGACGGGAAGTAGCCATCGACAATGGTGATGCCCAACTTAAAGCTTGCCATGGAAGGAGCCTTGCGTGCATGAAGAAGAAGATAGTAGGAAAGTAGAGATTCAGAAGACAAAGCATCTCCAAAGCCTCAACCTGTTCGTCATTACTGCATAACAAGTATTTGTTTCATGTTCTTTTACTTTTTACAATTAAATTTGAGAATTATTGATATCCTGACTAAGAGTTACAAGATAACCATAGCTTGCTTCAAGCCGACAATTTCCGTGGGATCGACCCTTACTCATGTAAGGTATTACTTGGACGACCCAGTGCACTTGCTAGTTAGTTGTGCGGAGTTGCAAAAGTGTGATTGTAATTTCGTGCACCAAAGCTTATGTTCCGTTCCTGCCCCCTTTATGTCTGGATTGCAATTCTTCACCGCCCAATAGGCTCTATGTTGGATCTCAACCGGAAGGTGACAAGGCTTCTCAAAAACAATACGGAAGGGGCTCATTCCAATTGGGGTCTTGTAAGTGGTCCTATAGGCCCATAATGCATCTCCCAATCTAGAACTCCAATCCTTCCTCTGTGGATTAACCACCTTCTCTAAGATTCTTTTGATCTCCCTGTTGGATACTTCCGCTTGTCCATTGGTTTAGGGGTGATAGGCTGTAGAAACTTTGTGAATGACCCCATACTTTTTCATCAATGCCTCAATTTTCCTGTTACAGAAGTGGGTTCCTTGGTCGCTCACGATTGCTCGTGGTGACCCAAATCTACAAATAATGTTATTTTTCAAATATGAAACAACGGTATTAGCGTCATCGCAATGGGTAGGAATTGCTTCCACCCATTTAGAGACATAATCCACTGCTAACAATATATACACAAACCCATTGGAATTTGGAAATGGCCCCATGAAATTCATGCCCCAAACATAAAAAATCTCACAAAAAATCATTGGTTGTTGGGGCATCTCATCTCTTTGAGAGGTATTTCCAGATTTCTAGCATTGGTGACAAGATTTGCAAAATTGGTTGGCATCCCTAAATAAAGTAGGCCACCAGAATCCACAGTCTAAAACCTTCCTTGTTGTTCGCTGCGGGCGAAAATGACCCCACTCTCAGATGAGTGGCAAAATTGAAGGATAGACTGGAATTCAGATTCTGGCACACATTTTCTAATTACTTGATCCACTCCATACCTCCACAGATGTGGATCATCCCAAAGATAATACTTAGCATCGCTTCTCAATTTATCTTTTTGATGCTTTGAAAATTGTGGGGGAAAAACGTGAGCGACTAAGTAATTAGCTATCGGGGCAAACCAAGGGGTACTTTGGGATATTGCTTGCAAGGTATCTAAGGGAAATGAGTCATTGATAGGAGTGGGATCCGGAGTTAAATGTTCTAGCCGACTCAAATGGTCCGCTACTAGATTTTGGGATCCACTTCTATCTTTGATCTCCAAGTCAAATTCTTGCAAAATTAATATCCACCTAATGAGCCTAGGCTTTGACTATTTCTTTTTTAGCAAATATTTCAATGCGGCATGGTCCGAATACACCACCACTTTAGAGCCTAGCAAATAAGGTCGAAACTTGTCTAGAGCAAAAATAATGGCTAGAAGCTATTTTTCGGTGGTGGTGTAATTCGACTGAGCCGAATCTAAAATTTTTGATGCATAAGCTATAGTGTAGGGAGCATTACCATTGCGCTGTGCTAGCGCGGCACCTACGGTGTGATTCAAGGCATCGCACATGATTTCAAAAGATTGACTCCAATTTGGGCCTCGCACGATAGGGGCCGTGGTTAACGCTTCCTTCAACTTGTCAAAAGCCTTTTTGCAATCTTCACGGAAATGGAATTCCACATCCTTTTGTAGTAGGCGGGAGAGAAGTAAGGCGACTTTGCTAAAGTCCTTGATGAACCGATGATAAAAGCCTGCGTAACCAAGGAAGGAACGGATCTCCCTCACCGAGGATGGGTAAGGTAAACTCAAAATGACATCGATCTTAGCCGGGTCAACGGAGACTCCGTCTTTAGAGACAGTATGACCCAATACTATACCTTGCTTTACCATGAAGTGGCATTTTTCAAAATTCAAAACAAGGTTAGTATTGGTGCATCGCTCTAGTACCTGATAAATCCCATATTTAGGGTTTATCTTGTATTGAATTTAGAGGGTTTTGTCAACCTTTCTCCCATTTATCCAATGAAATAGCATAGTTTTGTAAATTCTCCTTTAATTGTGCTTAAGAATAAAAACATGCTTTTTAGGTCCTTAATTGTTTAATCTTGATTTACCTTTGATTCCATTAGATGCCTTGATATGTTTGTTAAGTGATTTCAGATTTAGGAGGCAAAGATTGGATCAAGGGAATGAATGAAAAGCATGTAAAAATGGAGAACTCATGAAGAAATGAAGGAATCGCAAAAGCTGTCAAGCTGACCTCTTCGTACTTAATCGGCCATAACTTGAGCTACAGAGGTTCAAATGATGCGATTTTAGTTGGGTTGGAAAGCTAACATCCGGGGCTTCAAAACAATATAAGATTTGCTATAGTTGCTATAGGTATGGTGACACGTACGCACACTGTACACGCACATATCGTTGCTGCCATATGATCCACTTAAAGCAATATGTGGCCAGCAAATTCTAAAGCCTTGTGGGCCCAATCCAACTCATTTCTGATGCTATTTAAGCCAAAGATTGAAGGGGAATCAACATAATTTAGATACTTTCACACATTAGTTTAGTTTAGTTTAATTTTTGTAGGGAAAGTTAGTTTTAGAGAGAGAAGATCTCACTTCTCTCTAGGATTAAAATTAGGATTAGGCTTAGTTCAATAGTCTAGATCTAGGTTTTAATTCATGCTTTCTTCTCTTCTACCTCTCAATTCTATGTTGTTACATTCATGATTCATCTATTCTTTTGTTGTAATTTCCTTTATGTTGCTTCTATATTTTGTTGTAGATCTACTCTTGTTCCTTCCATTTTCTTTCAATTCAATATGAGTTAATTCATAATAATTGTGTTTCATTTGATTGTTGTTGTTGATTTCTTACATTCTATTGTTGTTAGATTCTATTTTTGTTATCAATTTACTATGCTTCTTTTTATGCCTTCCAAGCGTTTGATGAAATGCTTGGTTGGATTTTAGTGTAGATTTTGTTCCTCTTGGCTTTGGTAGAGTAATTGGTGACGCTTGAGTTATCTAAATCCTTTGTAGATTGATAATTAGAAGTTGCTAATTGATTTGGATACCACTAAAGCTAGTCTTTCCCTTGGGAGTTGGCTAGGACTTGTGGAATCAAGTTGGTTCATCCACTTGATTTTTCTCCATGGTTAGAGGTTAACTAAGTGGTAGCAATGGACAATTGTGGTCATAATTGAGGAGTATAATGAGGATAGGACTTCCAATTCTCATAACCTTGCCAAGAGCTTTTCATAGTTGTTAGTTTATTTTCATTGCATTTTACATTACTTGTCTCCTATCTTAAAAACCCCCAAAGATACTTCATAACCAATAACAAGGACACTTTATTGCAATTCCTAGGGAGAACAACCCGAGGTTTTAATACTTCGTTTTATAGATTTTAGGGGTTTTTACTTGTGACAAACAAATTCTTGTATGAAAGGATTAGTGTCGGTTTAGAAACTATATTACAAGGGGATTTCATTTGTGAAATTCTAAACCGTGAAAAGTCCAATCATCAAAATGGCGCCGTTGTCGGGGAGTTGCAATGGTGTTGTGTTATTGGTTAGTGTATATATGTGAATATTGTGAATAGCTTGATTTTTGGATTGTTTGCTAGTCTTTGCTAGTTTAGGACTTTGTTTCATTATGAATTCTCACTTTGGCTATGAGTTTGGTTCTAACTATGTTGTAGGAAATGAGGGCTACAATGAGGATGTGTATCAAGGATGGGACAATCAAAGGTGGGAGGAGTGGTGCACGAATTATAAATCACACTTTTTACAACTCGTACCACTAACCAGCAAGTGCACTGGGTCGTCCAAGTAATACCTTACGTGAGTAAGGGTCGATCCCACGGAGATTGTTGGCTTGAAGCAATCTATGGTTACTTTGTAACTCTTAGTCAGGAAAACAATAAAATAATTCACTTATCAAATTTGATTGCAAGGAATAAAAGAGCATGAAACAAATACTTGTTACTCAATAATGGGGAATATGTTGGGGTTTTGGAGATGCTTTGTCTTCTTTATTTCAGTTTTTCTCTTGTACTCCTCTTCACACACGCAAGGCTCCTTCCATGGCAAGCTGTATGTAAGGTGTCACCGTTGTCAATGGCTACTTCCCGTCCTCTCAGTGAAAATGGTCCAAATGCTCTGTCACAGCACGGCTAATCATCTGTTGGTTCTCAATCATGTCGGAATAGAATCCCTTGATTCTTTTGCGTCTATCACTACGCCCAACAATCACGAGTTTGAAGCTCGTCACAGCTATTCAATCCTTGAATCCTACTTGGAATACCACAGACAAGGTTTAGACTTTCCGGATTCTCATGAATGCCGCCATCAATTCTAGCTTATACCACGAAGATTCTGATTAAGAAATCTAAGAGATACTCATTCAATCTGATGTAGAACGGAGGTGGTTGTCAGGCACACATTCATGGATTGAGGAAGGTGATGAGTGTCACGGATCATCACCTTCTTCATAGTGAAGCGCGAATGAACAACTTAGATAGGAACAAACATGTTTGAATGGAAAACAGAGATAATTGCATTAATTCATCAAGACGCTGCAGAGCTCCTCACCCCCAACAATGGAGTTTAGAGACTCATGCCGTCAAAGAGTACAAAGTTCAGAACTAAAAATGTCATGAGGTACAAAATAAATCTCAAAAAGTTGTTTAAATACTAAACTAGTAACCTAGGTTTACAGAAAATGAGTAAACTATGATAGATAGTGCAGAAATCCATTTCTGGGGCCCACTTGGTGTGTGCTGGGGCTGAGACTTAAGCTTCTCACATGCCTGGGCTGTTTTGGGCGTTCAACGCCAGGTTGTAACATGTTTCTGGCGTTGAACTCCAACTTGTAACTTGTTTCTAGCGTTGTACGCCAAACTGCAATATGAAACTGGCGTTGAACGCCAGTTTACGTCGTCTATCCTTGAGCAAAGTATGGACTATTATATATTTCTGGAAAGCCCTAGATGTCTACTTTCTAACGAAATTGAGAGCGTGCCATTTGGAGTTCTGTAGCTCCAGAAAATCCACTTTGAGTGCAGGGAGGTCAAAATCCAACAACATCAGCAGTCCTTTTTCAGCCTGAATCAGATTTTTGCTCAGCTCCCTCAATTTCAGCCAGAAAATACCTGAAATCACAGAAAAACACACAAAATCATAGTAAAGTCCAGAAATGTGATTTTTAATTAAAAACTAATAAAAATATACTAAAAACCAACTAAATCATACTAAAAACTAAGTAAAAACAATGCCAAAAAGCGTATAAATTATCCGCTCATCACAACACCAAACTTAAATTGTTGCTTGTCCCCAAGCAACTAAAAAAAAGTAGGATAAAAAGAAGAGAATATACAATGAATTCCAAAAACATCTATGAAGATCGGTGTTAATTAGATGAGCGGGGCTATTAGCTTTTTGCTTCTGAACAGTTTTGGCATCTCACTTTATCCTTTGAAGTTCAGAATGATTGGCATCTATAGGAACTCAGAATTTAGATAGTGTTATTGATTCTCCTAGTTCAGTATGTTGATTCTTGAACACAGCTACTTTATGAGTCTTGGCCGTGGCCCTAAGCACTTTGTTTTCCAGTATTACCACCGGATACATAAATGCCACAGACACATAACTGGGTGAACCTTTTCAGATTGTGACTCAGCTTTGCTAGAGCCCCCAATTAGAGGTGTCCAGGGTTCTTAAGCACACTCTTCTTTTTGCTTTGGACCTCAACTTTAACCGCTTAGTCTCAAGTTTTCACTTGACACCTTCACGCCACAAGCACATGGTTAGGGACAGCTTGGTTTAGCCGCTAAGGCCAGGATTTTATTCCTTTAGGCCCTCCTATCCACTGATGCTCAAAGCCTTGGATCCTTTTTATTACCCTTGCCTTTTGGTTTTAAGAGTTACTGGCTTTTTGCTCTTGCCTTTTGGTTTAAAGAGTTTTTGGCTTTTTCTGCTTGCTTTTTCTTTTTCTTGCTCTCTTTTTTTTCGCATTTTTTTTTCTGCAAGCTTTGTTCTTCACTGCTTTTTCTTGCTTCAAGAATCATTTTTATGATTTTTCAGATTATCAAATAATATTTCTCCTTTTTAATCATTCTTTCAAGAGCCAACAATTTTAACATTCATAAACAACAAATTCAAAAGACATATGCACTGTTCAAGCGTTCATTCAGAAAACAAAAAGTATTGCTACCACATCAAAATAATTAAACTATTTTAAAATTCGAAATTCATGTACTTCTTTTTCTTTTTCAGAAAACAATTTTCATTTAAGAAAGGTGATGGATTCATAGGACATTCATATCTTTAAGACATAGATACTTAGATACTAGTGATCATATAGTAAAGACACAAACATAATTAAACATGAAGCATAGTAAACGAAAAATAGAAAAATAAGAACAAGAAGATTAAGGAATGGGTCCACCTTAATGAGGGTGGCGTCTTCCTCTTCTTGAAGAACCAATGGTGCTCTTGAGCTCCTCTATGTCTCTTCCTTGCCTTTGTTGCTCTTTCCTCATAGCTCTTTGATCTGCAGTCAATTGCTCTACCACTGCATTATGGAAAAATAAAAGTAATGCTTTTACCACACCAAACTTAAAAGGTTTGCTCGTCCTCGAGCAAAAGAAGAAAGAAGTGGAGAAGATGGAGGAGATGGAAGTGTGTGAATGGGTGGGTTTGGGAGGGAAATGGTTTGATTTGAATGGTGAGGTAGGTGGGGATCCTGTGGGGTCCACAGATCCAGTGGGGTCAAGGATTTAGCATTCCTGCTCCAGTTAGGCGTACAAAATGCCCTTACTGTGCAATCCTGGCGTTTAACGCCAGACTGCTGCCTGTTTCTGGCATTAAACACCCAAATGTAGCCTGTTTCTGGCGTTTAACGCCAGACTGTTGCTTGTTTCTGGCGTTAAACGCCAGCTTGGTGCTTGTTTCTGGCGTTAAACGCCAGACAGATGCTTGTATCTGGCGTTTAAACGCCAGAATGATCTTCCTCCAGGGTGTGCTATTTTTCCTGCTATTTTTCATTCTGTTTTTGATTTTCCATTTGTTTTTGTGACTTCACATAATCATCAACCTAAAGAAAACATAAAATAGCAATGGAAAATAAATAGATATAACTAAATAACATTGGGTTTCCTCCCAACAAGCGGTTCTTTAATGTCAATAGCTTGACAGTGAGCTCTCATGGAGCCTCACAGATAATCAGAGCAAGGTTGGGACCTCCCAACACCAAACTTAGAGTTTGGTTGTGGCCTCCCAACACCAAACTTATAGTTTGACTGTGGGGGCTTTGGTTGACTCTACAGTGAGAGAACCTTTTCATGCGTCCTCTCCATGTTACAGAAGAAGAACCTTGTGTCTTATAGTTTGCAATGTCTGCAAACCACAGAGCTTCCTGAATAGCAAACAATTGCTCATCCGGAAAGGTTTCAGAGATCTCAGTAGGAGGGAGGGATGCTCCTGCTACTGGTTCTATCCGGGACAGGTGATCAGCTACTTGATTCTCTGTCCCTTTTCTGTCTCTTATTTCTATATCAAACTCTTGCAGAAGCAACACCCATCTTATGAGCCTGGGCTTTGAATCCTGCTTTGTGAGTAGATATTTAAGAGCAGCATGGTCAGTGTACACAATCACTTTTGATCCTACAAAGTAGGATCTAAACTTGTCAATGGCATAAACTACTGCAAGTAATTCTTTTTCTGTGGTTGTGTAATTTTTCTGGGCATCATTAAAACACTGCTAGTATAATAAATGACATGCAAAAGCTTGTTATGCCTCTGTCCCAATACTGCACCAATGGTATGGTCACTGGCATCACACATTAGTTCGAATGGTAATGTCCAGTCTGGTGCAGAAATAACTGGTGCTGTGACTAGCTTAGCTTTCAGGGTCTCAAACGCCTGCAGACACTTTGTGTCAAACACAAATGGCATGTCAGCAGCTAGCAGATTGCTCAGAGGTTTTGCAATTTTTGAAAAATCCTTTATAAACCTCCTATAGAATCCTGCATGCCCCAGAAAGCTTCTGATTGCCTTAACATTGGCAGGTGGTGGTAATTTTTCAATTACTTCAACTTTAGCTTGATCCACCTCTATTCCCTTGTTTGAAATTCTATGCCTAAGGACAATCCCTTCAGTCACCATAAAGTGACATTTTTCCCAGTTTAAAACTAGGTTGGTCTCTTGGCATCTTTTCAGAACAAGTGCTAAATGGTTAAGGCAGGAGCTGAATGAGTCTCCAAATACTGAAAAGTCATCCATGAAGACTTCCAGAAACTTCTCTACCATATCAGAGAAGATAGAGAGCATGCACCTCTGAAAGGTTGCAGGTGCATTACACAGACCAAAAGGCATCCTTCTGTAGGCAAACACTCTAGAAGAACATGTGAATGCTCTTTTCTCTTGGTCCTGAGGATCTACTGCAATTTGGTTGTAACCTGAATAGCCATCCAAAAAGCAGTAATATTCATGACCTGCTAGTCTCTCTAGCATCTGGTCTATGAATGGTAAAGGAAAATGATCCTTCCTGGTGGCTGTATTGAGCCTTCTGTAGTCAATACACATACGCCACCCTGTAACTGTTCTTGTAGGAACCAGTTCATTCTTTTCATTATGAACCACTGTCATTCCTCCCTTCTTAGGGACAATATGGACAGGGCTCACCCAGGGGCTATCAGAAATAGGATAGATAATCCTAGCCTCTAGTAACTTAGTGACCTCTTTCTGCACCACCTCCTTCATGGCGGGATTTAGCTGCCTCTGTCGTTGAACCACTGGCTTAGCATCATCCTCCAATAGGATCTTGTGCATGCATCTGGCTGGGCTAATGCCCTTAAGATCACTTATAGACCACCCAAGAGCTGTCTTGTGCGTCCTTAGCACCTGAATTAGTGCTTTCTCTTCCTGTGGCCCTAAAGCAGAGCTTATGATTACAGGAAAAGTGTCACCTTCTCCCAGAAATGCATATTTCAGGAATGGTGGTAGTGGTTTGAGCTCAGGTTTAGGGGGTTTCTCCTCTTCCTGAGGAGTTTTCAGAGGTTCTTTTATTTCCTCTGGTTCCTCCAGATCAGGTTGAACATCTTTAAAAATGTCCTCCAGCTCTGATTCGAGACTCTCAGTCATATAGACCTCTTCAACCAGGGAGTCAATAATATCAACGCCCAAGCAGTCGTCTGATGTGTCTGGATGTTGCATAGCTTTGACAACATTCAACTTAAACTCATCCTCATTGACTCTCAGGGTTATCTCCCCTTTTTGGACGTCAATGAGGGTTCGTCCAGTTGCTAGGAATGGTCTTCCTAGAATGAGAGTTGCACTCTTGTGCTCCTCCATTTCCAGCACTACAAAGTCAGTAGGGAAGGCAAATGGCCCAACCTTGACAATCATGTCCTCAATTATGCCTGATGGGTATTTAATGGAGCCATCAGCAAGTTGAAGACAGATCCGGGTTGGTTTGACCTCTTCAGTCAAGCCAAGCTTTCTGATAGTGGATGCAGGGATTAGGTTGATGCTTGCCCCAAGATCACATAGAGCTGTCTTGGTGCAGTTACCCTCTAAAATGCATGGTATTATAAAGCTCCCGGGATCTTTAAGCTTTTCTGGGAAGCTTTTCAGAATGACTGCACTGCATTCTTCAGTGAGTAGAACTCTTTCAGTTTCTCTCCAATCCTTCTTATGACTCAAGATATCTTTCATGAACTTGGCATAAGAGGGTATTTGCTCAAGTACCTCTGCAAACGGAATCTTTATTTCAAGAGTCCTGAGATAGTCTGCAAAGCGGGCAAACTGCTTATCCTGCTCCTCTTTGCGGAGTTTTTGAGGATAAGGCATCTTGGCTTTGTATTCCTCAACCTTAGTTGCTGCAGGTTTATTTCCTACAGTGGTGGTTGAAGAAGCCTTTTTAGAGGGGTTGTCATCAGCACTTGTGTGTGTCTGATCCCCCACTGGCAATTGAGTGCCAGAGTTAGAAGCTGGAGTGACGTTAGACGCCAATTCCTCCTCTATTCCTGGCGTCTGAACGCCAGAACTGTGCTTCTTTTGGGCGTTCAACGCCAGTTCCTTGCTTGTTTCTGGCATTGAACGCTAGTCCTGAGCATGGTCTGGGCGTTCAGCGCCAGCCTTCCACCCAATTTCTGGCGTTTTAACACCAGAATTATTTTTCCCCGGGCTCTTACTGTCCTCAGATGGATTTTGGGTGGTTTGCTCATTTCTTGGCTTCCTGCTGCCTAGAGGTGGGATATTTAATATTTTCCCACTTCTTAATTGAACTGCTTGGCATTCTTCTGTTATTTGTTTTGACAGCTGCTGCTTTGTTTGCTTCAATTGTTCTTCCATATTTATATTAGCCATCCTTGTCTCTTGTAGTCTATTTTTGAATTCGGCTAACTGCTGTGTTAGAAAATCCAATTGCTGATTGAATTCAGCAGCTTGTTCTACAGAACTGAATTTAGCAGTTATTGTTTTGGCCTCTTCTTTCATGGAAGGGTCACTGTTTAGGTACAGATTATGATTTCTGGCAACTGTATCAATGAGCTCTTGAGCTTCTTCAATTGTCTTTCTCATGTGGATAGATCCACCAGCTGAGTAATCTAGAGACATCTGAGCTCTTTCTGCAAGCCCATAATAGAAGATGTCTAACTGAACCCACTCTGAAAACATTTCAGAGGGGCATTTTCGTAGCATCTCTCTGTATCTCTCCCAGGCATCATAAAGAGATTCATTATCTCCTTGTTTAAAGCCTTGGATGTCCAGCCTTAGCTGTGTCATCATTTTTGGAGGAAAGTATTGATTCAGGAATTTTTCTGTCAGCTGTTTTCATGTCCTTATGCTAGCCTTAGGTTGGTTATTTAACCACCTCTTGGCTTGGTCTTTTACAGCAAATGGAAATAGTAATAATCTGTAAACATCCTGATCTACTTCCTTATCATGTACTGTGTCAGCAATTTGTAAAAACTGTGCCAGAAACTCTGTAGGTTCTTCATGTGGAAGACCGGAATACTGGCAGGTTTGCTGCACCATGATAATGAGCTGAGGATTCAACTCAAAGCTACTAACTCCAATGGAGGGTATGCAGATACTACTCCCATATGAAGCAGTAGAGGGGTTAGCATATGACCCCAGAGTCCTTCTGGACTGTTCATTTCCACTTAGATCCATGATGGAGAAAGGGAAATGATGTAAAATAAAAAAAATTATTTTTATTTATTTATTTATTTCAAAAATAAAATAAATTAAAATAAAATAAATAAAAAATGGGTGAAGATTTTCGAAAAAAATGAGGAGAGAGAAAGTGGTTAGGAAGTTTTGAAAAAGATATGATTTTTTTTTTGAAAAGGGTTTTAAATTTTGAAATAAAAAATCTGAATTTTAAAATTGATTTTCGAAAAATTGCTTTAAAATAGAGGGAAAAGATATTTTTGAATTTAATGAGGGAAGAGAAAAATAATAAAATAACACAAGATCTAAAATTTTTAGATCTAATGCTCCTTGTTTTCGAAAATTTTGGAAGGAAAACACCAAGGAACACCAAACTTAAAAATTTTAAGATCAAGACACAAGGAAAACTCAAGAACGCCTTGAAGACTCACAAGAACAACAAGAACATGAAGAAGGAACACCAAACTTAAAATTTTTAGAAAACCAAGCTAAAATTTTCAAAAAACAAAGAAAAATCAACAAGAAAACACCAAACTTAAAGTTTGGTACAAGATTTAATAGAAAAAATTATTTTTTGAAAAAGAAGATTTTGAAAAGAAAATACCCAATTACCAAGACATAGACCAACGCTCTAGCCAACTGAGTTATGGATATAACAATTGTTTTGAAGGAGTAAATTTTTTTTTTTATAACTAAGAACAAAAATTTTTTTGAAAATTAATGTTTTGAAAAGGCACAAGAAAAACAAGAAAAGAAATAGAACAAGAAAAATTAAAGATCAAACAAGAAAAATAATATTTTTTTAAAAAAATTTTGAAAAGAAAATAAAAGACTCTGACCCAAAAGACAAAAATTTCCTAATCTAAGCAACAAGATTCACCGTCAGTTGTTCAAACTCAAACAATCCCCGGCAACGGCACCAAAAACTTGGTGCACAAATTGTAAATCACACTTTTTACAACTCGTACCACTAACCAGCAAGTGCACTGGGTCGTCCAAGTAATACCTTACGTGAGTAAGGGTCGATCCCAAGGAGATTGTTGGCTTGAAGAAATCTATGGTTACCTTGTAACTCTTAGTCAGGAAAACAATAAAACAATTCACTTATCAAATTTGATTGCATGGAATAAAACAGCATGAAACAAATACTTGTTACTCAATAATGGAGAATATGTTGGGGTTTTGGAGATGCTTTGTCTTCTTTATTTCAGTTTTTCTCTTGTACTCCTCTTCACACACGCAAGGCTCCTTCCATGGCAAGCTGTATGTAAGGTGTCACCGTTGTCAATGGCTACTTTCCGTCCTCTCAGTGAAAATGGTCCAAATGCTCTGTCACAGCACGGCTAATCATCTGTTGGTTCTCGATCATGTCGGAATAGAATCCCTTGATTCTTTTGCGTCTGTCACTACGCCCAACAATCGCGAGTTTGAAGCTCGTCACAGCCATTCAATCCTTGAATCCTACTCGGAATACCACATACAAGGTTTAGACTTTCCGGATTCTCATGAATGCCGCCATCAATTCTAGCTTATACCACGAAGATTCTGATTAAGAAATCTAAGAGATACTCATTCAATCTGATGTAAAACGGAGGTGGTTGTCAGGCACACGTTCATGGATTGAGGAAGGTGATGAGTGTCACGGATCATCACCTTCTTCATAGTGAAGCGCGAATGAACATCTTAGATAGGAACAAGCGTGTTTGAATGGAAAACAGAGATAATTGCATTAATTCATCAAGACGCTGCAGAGCTCCTCACCCCCCAACAATGGAGTTTAGAGACTCATGCCATCAAAGAGTACAAAGTTCAGATCTAAAAATGTCATGAGGTACAAAATAAATCTCTAAAAGTTGTTTAAATACTAAACTAGTAACCTAGGTTTATAGAAAATGAGTAAACTACGATAGATAGGGCAGAAATCCATTTCTGGGGCCCACTTGGTGTGTGCTAGGGCTGAAGCTTAAGCTTCTCACGTGCTTGGGCTGTTTTGGACGTTCAACGCCAGGTTGTAACCTGTTTCTGGCGTTGAACTCCAACTTGTAACTTGTTTCTGGCGCTGGACGCCAGACTGCAACATGGTACTGGCGTTGAACGCCAGTTTCCGTCGTCTATCCTTGAGCAAAGTATGGACTATTATATATTGCTGGAAAACCCTGGATGTCTACTGTCCAACACAATTGAGAGTGCGCCATTTGGAGTTTTTTAGCTCCAGAAAATCCACTTTGAGTGCAGGGAGGTCAGAATCCAACAGCATCAGCAGTCCTTTTTCAGCCTGAATCAGATTTTTGCTCAGCACCCTCAATTTCAGCCAGAAAATACCTGAAATCACAGAAAAACACACAAACTCATAGTAAAGTCCAGAAATGTGATTTTTAATTAAAAACTAATAAAAATATACTAAAAACCAACTAAATCATACTAAAAACTAAGTAAAAACAATGCCAAAAAGCGTATAAATTATCCGCTCATCAAGGAGCCATATGCATATGATCAATCCTCTTGGCAACAACTTCAACCAATGCACTATGAACAAGAGCCATTCAATGATGCATACCAATCCAATGGTTTTGGTGAGTCCCTTTGTGACTTCCAAGAACCACCACCATACACCTATGAGCCATATCCTCAAGATAGTCATCAACCATACTCACAAGCCCCTTTGTACCAAACATCTTCATGTGACCCTAATCCATATCCAACCTACTAACAACCATATGAGCCATATAAAACACATATAGAGCCACCACCATCCCAACATCAATATTTTCAAGAGCCACCCACTCCATATTATTACCAAGATGAACCACCTTCAATGTATGAAAATTTTCAACCACAAGATGAATACTACTTTCCACCACAACCTCCCATGGAAGAATACTTATGTCCATTGATCCAAGAGCCACATGATCCTAATCATATTATCCAAGGAGAACAAGAGTCAAGGGATCGTCTCAAGGAAACATTGGATCAACTTTAAGTAACAATGGAGCGTGTTATGCAACAAGTGGAAAGAGTGTAAAGTAGTGAACCACCACAACTCTACCAAGAAGAACCACCTTCCTACTATGGATCCTTCCACCAAATTGATGAACCCTTCCATCCATCCCAACCTCCAATGGATGAAATCCTTGATGTTCTTGTTCAAGGACAAGAGGAGATGAAAAGGGATGTGCAACAATTCACGGCCACCTTGGATGAGGTGGTAAACCGGTTAGCATCCCAATGCTTGAATACTCAAGGAACTCCCATGGTTACATATGGAGAAACAAATGAAGAGCATAACATGAAGGAGAGATTGGTGGAGAATGAGGGAAGTTGCTTTGTATTGGAACAATTGGAGGACGCTACAATTGTTGAAGAAGAGGAAGAAGTGGTTGAAGACTTAGGAGATGCGGAACCACCTTGGGAGTCTAGAATTGAAGAAAACCCCTCCAAGATGATTGAATTTGATGATAAGGAGGAATGTGAGCAACCTCCAAGGCATATCCCTTATAAAGACTTGGATGGGATAGAGCAAGAATTGTGTTCCCTTGGTGATGAAGATCAAGCATCAAGTCTTAGTGATGAAGAATCCTTTGAGCATGAAGAACCTTCTCCCGGTGAATTTGAAAGTAATGTGGAGGTAAAAATCTTTCACCCTCCCATTTATGATTTGAGTAAGGGAAAAGGCTTAGATAAAATTGTTGAACAAAGGATTGAAATTAAGAAATTTTGTGAAGTGGTGGAAGTCCTTAGAAAGAGAAGAACAGGGGTTGGTTACGCTTTGTCAAGACCCCTAGAAGCTTCTTTACCTAGGTTGCCATCTACTCCTTCACTTGAGTGGGTGAAATTCATTTCTATTAGCTTTATTGTCCCACTTGAGTATGGCTTACTTGAAACGGATGGTCAACTTAGGATGCTTTGTGGGATGAAGCGTAAAAGAAAGATGTTTCGTGGTTGGCGTTGCAAATCAAGGCTCATTATAGTTGATACTTCAAGAGTAGAATACAAAGGTTGGAATAGTGCTCAATTAGATGGGTCTAGGAGGATTGTTGGGCACTTCATAGAGAATTCATCTTGTTCACCACCCGAATGGACTAATAATGACGATCAACTTCAAGACGGGTGTGAAAACAAAGTGTGGGATCTCGGATCGCACAAAGAGGATCAACTTTGGGAGCCCCAAGCTTGTGAAGAACTCCACCAACACTTGGCTCAATCCATGAGTAATCTTGGGGCACAATGGAGAACCAAGCATTGGTGAGAGTTCTAATATGAATTCAAGCACAAGCCACCTTGAGAGGAGCTCCCCATAAGACCAACTTAAGGACAATAAACAAAAGTGCTAGGTGGGAGACACCCCATCATGGTAAACTCTTTCCATTTTCTTGTAAATTTGATTAATAAGTGATTTGAGTTACCATTGTAAGTAGTTTTTCCTCTTCATGGAGTTTTCTCTTAATATCTTGGTTGTTAGTTGCTTAAAGTGCAAGTTATATTTGTTTGCACTTGAAATTTTTTGTTAATTTTGGATTTTAGTTAATCTTGAGTTGTAGGTAGTGTTAGGGAGATTTTTAGCTGTTTATAGTATTTTTGAAAAAAAAAAAGAGTCAAGGACGCGTACGCACGCTGTGCGCGTGCGCGTCCATATGCATATTCCGGCCCATACTTTTTCCAGAGAGTTGGGCCAATCTTGCGCAATAGCTGGGCCAGTTGCACAACTGCGTGTACGCGTGCGCGCACTGTGCGCTTACGCTTTGATGTCCTTATTTTGCATATGCGCGCGCCCGCGCACATGCCACGTGCGCGCCGATTCGCTAAAGTGGTTCCCAGGCCAATGATCCGAGAGTTGTGCTAGCTCTGGGCCAGCATTTTGCGTTTGGCCCAACCTCACCCACGCGTGCGCGCACCTGTCGCGTATGCGCCCTTCGGCCAAAATGCACATCGGTGCGTAAGCGTGCATGACGCATCCGCGCCGGTAAAAAAAAAGTTTTTTTTTCCTCTTCCATTTTCTTTTGTTCATCGCATTCGTATACTTCTATTCTTTACATTTCAATTTTATTTCTATAGCCTGTTTTCAATTTTTTTTCTAAGTCTCTTCTTTCAATAATGGTGTTGCATTTTCCTACTCAATTGTTGAGAATTTCTTTCATTATTTTGATGCTTCATGACTTGTTTGATATTATTGAGTGATGAAACTTCTAAAATCAATGCTCAATCTTTTATGACACTTATGTCTTTGTGCATTGATATGACCTCATATCGTCTTTCATTACCCACTCTTTCTTATTTGATTTTGATGCCCAATATCATCTTTATGCTTTAATTTTACTCTTGCATCAAGCTTAATGATATGCCTTAGCTTACATTGTTTTCTCACACACATGTTGTAGCTACCATGTTGTAAGGACCCTATTCTTACTTGGCATTAGCCCCCACCTATGTTCTATTTGTTTTGATATCTTTGTTATAGGCTTAAATTTTCTTTCCTTTTCTTGCCTTTTAGGTTGGCCACCAAGAAAGGAGAAAAAGGGAAAGCTTTTAAATGGGGCAACAAACAAGTCATCCGCATAACTTTTTGAAGAAGCTCATCAATTGTAGCAACCCATCCACCTTGTTCTTCTTTGCATGAACCGAGGACGGTTAAATCTTCAAGTGTGGGGAGGTCGTTCGACCGATCCTATGGGTAACAATTTCCTTTTCAACACCAATTTCTTAGTTTTCTTTGTTAGATTAGTTGTTGCATTACATGATAGATTGCATGTTAGTTAGAATTTGTATATATTTTTACCACTTCTTTCCTATTAGGACTACTTGGTTAGGGTGATGATTTTTTTTCCAAGAAATTGTTTTTAGGGCACCCTACCAATTTGAAAACATTTTTTGTTGAACTTGCTTGAAAGAATTTATTTTGGAACATGGTTTTGATCTAAGAACACAAGCAAGTGAGATTTGAGCCTAATTGTGTGGTTACATTTTATAACCACTTATTTTTCCTTCTTGTGTGCATTATTTTCTTTCTGTGATTGTGATCTTTGATTTGTTTGATTCTTTATGTCCATTATTTTGTGTATTCATGCATTTATATGATTGAGGCCATCATTTCATTTAGCTCACTTACCCAAATAGCCTACCACTTATCTTCCATTGTTAGCCAATTTGAGCCTATGCTTAACCCACTTTGTTCATAATTTTAGCACATTACAAACCTTGAAGCGGAAAACAATAAATGTCCTTAATTTGGATCTTTGATTAGCTTAGGCTAGTATGTGTGTAACATTCAAGTGTGGGAGACATTGGGTGAATAAAACGGTAGTTTTGTATTTTTATTGTAAATATTTGGGAATTGGGTGCATGCTCATGTATTAATCAAATGTAAAACCATACGCATTGATACCCTTGTATATACCTTATTGAAAAATAAAAAAAATGAGAAAAATGAAAAAAAGAAAAAAAAAGAAAAAAAATGAAAAGAAAAGAAAAAAATATAGAAAAAGAAAGAAAAAAAGAAGAAAAGAAAGAAATAAAAAGGGGACAAAATGCCACAAAGCAAAGTAAAGTTCAATAAAGATCAATGCATATGAGTTGTGAAATGAAAAGAAAATGCATGAGTATGTTAAAAAGTGAAAATGGGTAGTTAGGTTAGTTTTGAATTGTACAGGATGTCATAGGTTAGGTGGGAAGTTTAAGCTTATCAAAGATTCAAATTTTAAGCTCATTTGACCATATATGCATCCTACCTTGACCCTAGCCCCATTACAACCTATGAAAAGACCTCATGATACTTGTATGCATGCATGAAATAAATGTTGGTTGTTAGAAGAAAAACAAATCTTGGAAAGCATGATTAGGGGAGAATTGAGTGAATCAACCCTAAACACTTGAGCGACTAGAGTGCAAACACATCCAGTGAGGGTTTGATGCTCAATTACATGTTTTCACCTATGATCATCATTCTTCATGCAAGTTTATAAAAATACTTAATAGCTGAATTCGATTGTGGGTTGGCACGGTTGTTAATACCTTTGGCCCTTGTGCATATATGTATCCTTGGGAATTGATTTATTTTGACCAAGCAATTGCATTCATGTAGATAGTTGCATATAGGTAGGGTGCATTTAGTTAGATTTCATTGAATAAATGTTGATACCCTTAGCTCTCTCTTGGTTTAAGCATGAGGACATGCTTGGTTTAAGTGTGAGGAGGTTGATAAATCCCATATTTAGGGTTTATCTTGTATTGAATTTAGAGGGTTTTATCAACTTTTCTCCCATTTATCCAATGAAATAGCATGATTTTGTAAATTCTCCTTTAATTGTGCTTAAGAGTAAAAACATACTTTTTAGGTCCTTAATTGTTTAATTTTGATTTATCTTTGATTCCATTAGATGTCTTGATATGTTTGTTAAGTGATTTCAGATTTAGGAGGCAAAGATTGGATCAAGGGAATGAAGGAAAAGCATGTAAAAATGGAGAACTCACGAAGAAATGAAGGAATCGCAAAAGCTGTCAAGCCGACCTCTTCGCACTTAATTGGCCATAACTTGAGCTACAGAGGTCAAAATGATGCAGTCCCAGTTGCGTTGGAAAGCTAACATCCGGGGCTTCGAAGTGATATAAGATTTGCTATAGTTTCTACACGTATGGTGATGCGTACGTGCACTGTACGTGTACGCATCGTTGCTGCCATATGATCCACTTAAAGCAATACGTGGCCAGCGAATTCTAAAGCCTTGTGGGCCCAATCCAACTCATTTCTGATGCTATTTAAGCCAAGGATTGAAGGAGAATTAACATACTTTAGATACTTTCTCACATTAGTTTAGTTTAGTTTAATTTTTGGAGAGAAAGTTAGTTTTAGAGAGAGAAGCATTCACTTCTCTTTAGGATTAGAATTAGGATTAGGCTTAGTTCAATAGTCTAGATCTAGGTTTCAATTCATGCTTTCTTCTCTTCTACCTCTCAATTCTATGTTGTTACATTCATGATTCCTCTATTCTTTTGTTGTAATTTCCTTTATGTTGCTTCTATATTTTGTTGTAGATCTACTCTTGTTCCTTCCATTTTCTTTCAATTCAATATGAGGTAATTCATAATAATTGTGTTTCCTTTGATTGTTGTTGTTGATTTCTTACATTCTATTGTTGTTAGATTCTATTTTTGTTATCAATTTACTATGCTTCTTTTTATGCCTTCCAAGTGTTTGATGAAATGCTTGGTTGGATTTTAGTGTAGATTTTGTTCCTCTTGGCTTTGGTAGAGTAATTAGTGATGCTTGAGTTATCTAAATCCTTTGTAGATTGATAATTAGAAGTTGCTAATTGATTTGGATACCACTAAAGCTAGTCTTTCCCTTGGGAGTTAGCTAGGACTTGTGGAATCAAGTTGGTTCATCCGCTTGACTTTCCTCCATGGTTAGAGGTTAACTAAGTGGTAGCAATGGACAATTGTGGTCACAATTGAGGAGGATAATGAGGATAGGACTTCCAATTCTCATAACCTTGCTAAGAGCTTTTCATGGTTGTTAGTTTATTTTCATTGCATTTTACATTACTTGTCTCCTATCTCAAAAACCCCCAAAGATACTTCATAACTAATAACAAGGACACTTTATTATAATTCCTAGGGAGAATGACCCGAGGTTTTAATACTTTGGTTTATAGATTTTAGTGGTTTGTACTTGTGACAAACAAATTTTTGTATGAAAGGATTAGTGTCGGTTTAGAAACTATATTGCAAGGAGATTTCATTTCTGAAATTCTAAACCGTCAAAAGTCCAATCATCAGTACCCTAGCTAAGTTCCCTAAACAAGCATCAAACGAGCTACCATACACACTGAAATTGTCCATGAAGACTTCTATACAATCTTCCAAAAGATCCGAGAAAATACTTGTCATGCATCTTTGAAACGTTGCCGGTGCATTGCATAAGCCAAACGGCATTTTCTTATACGTAAACTTTCCAAAGGGGGCAAGTAAAAGTAGTTTTCTCTTGATCCTCAAGAGCTATGTGAATTTGAAAGTACCCTGTGTATCCATCTAAAAAGCAATAATGGGATTTACCTGCTAAGCGATCCAACATTTAGTCAATGAACGACAACGGGTAGTGGTCCTTTCTCGTTGCTTGATTCAGCCGGCGGTAATCACTGCACACTTGCCAAGTATTCTGGACTCGGGTGGCCACGAGCTCTCCGCTCTCCGTCTTCACCATGGTTACCCCGGACTTCTTCGGCACTACTTGGACCGGACTCACCCATTCACTGTCGGAAATGGGGTAAATGATGTCCGTTTCCAAGAGGCGAGTTACTTCCTTCTTGACCACATCAAGGATTGTAGGATTTAGCCATCTTTGCGGTTGTCAGACTGGCTTAGCGCCTTCTTCCAAGAAAATCCTATGGAGGCACACTTGAGAACTTATTCCCACAATGTCACTTAGACTCCATCCAATTGCCTTTTTATACTTCCGGATAACCTTAAGGAGTTGTTGCTCTTCTTGATCGGAGAGATCGGTTGCCACTATCACCGGAAACTTATGTTCCTCGTCAAGGAACGCATATTTAACATGAGGTGGTAGTGGTTTCAAATCTTCTCTTGCTTCTTGGTGGGGTAACTTATCCTCTTGGTTATGGGGACTTGGTGGGTCACTTTCATCGTCTTCGTCACATAAACCTTTTTGAAGCTCATGGTGGCTATCTACCTCAAGGTCATCCTCTCTCCCATTTTCAATGAAATTCTTGCCCCCATCAATAGATTCTTCCTTCGGAAGAGTGGGTTGAGGGTTTTCTCATTAAGCGGCTCACTTCCTTCCGGAGTTATAGCATCAATGCTGGTTTTCGGGTTTAATGGATGTGCCAAGGGTGGAGGAACAAGGTTACTAGGGGTGGAGTGAGAGGGTGCTAGACGTGACAAAGCCTTAGCAAAAGTTGCCATGCAATTCCCTTGCTTACTTTGAAATTCCTTTTGCTCTTGGATGATGGCTTGAAAGCTAGGCTCTCCATAAGGGAAGTTAATGGGGATGGAATGGTGATGGAAGCTAGGTTGTCCCAAGTGAGGTGGTAGATAGATGGATGGGGGAGGGAATCGGTGGTGGAAAAGGTAAAGGAGCTTGCGGGTATGATGGTTGTATTTCATGTTGAGGGCATGGAGCATAAGCATATGGATGGGCAAAATTGTAGTGAGGACGTGTTCCACTAGGTATGAGAGGTTGATAGACATTAAGATCGTAGGGCCCTCACAACGGTCCTTGTTGCCAAGAGTTGATTGCTTGTGACCCTTCCTCAAATTGACATCCCAGACCTTGAGGTGCACTAACATCGGAATTGCTACCCCCTGCAACATGATAACAACTAGACTTCAAGCCAAAAGGGTGATAGTTCATGATGAATAAGAAAAAAAAATAAAATGTAACGATATCAACAAAACTAATGAACAAATGAGTATATATGTTCTAGTTATATCCACTTGTGTAGGGCTAAACAACAAAAAGTGTTAGTTGCTATCAATACTAAGATAGATGCACCTCCTACTAAAGAGAAAAGCAATATCTACAATTAATGCTAGGTAGCAAAACAAAAGTCAAATATTCACACTATTCACATATCTACACAACCAAAATTGTAGCACTCATTGCACTTAAAGTGAACTCCCCGGCAACGGCACCAAAATTTAATGCGGTGGTTAAGCCAATATGCATATATAGGATTTGGAACTCGGTTATCCAAAAAAATGGAATTAGCATTGTAAGTATAGTCCTAACCCAACAAGTTAGCCACAGATCTAATTAGAGGTTCACAAGATGTGTCGCAATTCAAAACTAATTTAAAAACGAGAGTATTTGACTCCCGGGTCGTCTCTCAAGGAGTACTTTAGAGCAATGAGTGTGCAAACCTGGCTGTAGTGATCAAGGATTTGTCATTAAAGAAATGAACATATAAAGCAATAAAAGAACATGTAAAATTGTAATGATTGAACTAATAAAGAAATTAAAGAACCGAGTATGTAATATAAACAAGTAAAGTATAAAAGAGATTAACATAGGAATGTATGAAAGATTAAAAGCATCAAAAAGAGTCTTGACTTGGAGTGAGCTAAGGGTCCTTTCCTTGTTGGAACCACAACTATGACAATTATGATGGATTAATCTTACTTGATCAACCCTCACATCGGAAGGTAAGTTAAATAAGCATAAGTGTTCCCAACCCACAAATCCTGAATTGCTTGCTAATTGGCTTAGCAACAACTTAGCGTTAGTGGGAACAAGAACAATTAACAATCCAAGAATTGAAACTAAATGTTGGACATTCCAACTCTAGAAACCCAATTCCTCACTTTACCCAAGCCAAGAACCAAAAATTTATCCTAAAACCATGTTTGACATTTTGTCAAACACTTGGTGGGCATAAACCTTAAACATGGAGAAAGAGAGAAAAGGCTTAAAACTAAAAGCAACAATTGATCTCAATCAACAAGAATAACACAAGGAAGTATGAAATAAACATCAAACATCAAATTCATCAACAAAAAATTAAAATTGAAAGAGAGAAGCAAAATTGAACTATAACTTGAATTAGAAGAAAGAGTAATGACAATGTAACTATAAAGAGTAATAACAAGAGAATACTTACAATGAAAGTTAGCAAAATCCAAGATCAAAAATGGAATGGCACTTGAATGTAAAACCCTAATATAAACCCTAATAGAGATGATTAAATCTTAGAGAAAAAAACTAACTAAAGCTTCCTACTACTACTCCTAAAACTACACTAATGATATGCTATGTTATGTTGTTCATTCCCCCTCCAATATGAGCTAGAATACTTCAGAAATGGGCCTCCAAAGCCCCCAAATTGCGAGTCACGTGTTATTTTAATGAAGTCATGTGCGGACACCTGTGCGGACGAACAGATACGTGCGTCCGCACACCCCGCGATAAATCCAGGCCTGTGTGTACGCACAAGGGCTGTGCGCACGCACACTAAGCGATGCTTGGCTGGACGCACGACGCACTCGAAACACTCCACGCGCTCTGATTGGCCGGCTGTGCGTGCACAGGTAGCTGTGCGCACGCACACGTCTCCGAGCTTATCTCCTTTGATTCTTCATGTTTCCTCAACTTTGCATGCTCTTCTTCCATTTTCTCCAATCCATTCCTACCTTATACACCTGAAATCACTAACAAAAATCATCAAGGCATCGAATGGAAGGCAAATAGAATAAAAATAGATTAAATAGGCACAAAAGAGCAAATTTTCATAATCAAGCGCAATTTGGAAGGAAAGTTCAAAAGCATGCTATTCAAGGGAATAAGTGCAAGTTTATATGATGAAAATCCATCCAATTCTAACCGAAAATCATCATCAAATATGGATTCATCATGTACTAAATAATGCGCAGAATAACTACACTACTATAGAAAAGGAGCTACTTGCAGTGGTTTATGCCATTGACAAGTTCAGATCCTACCTAGTAGGATCTAAGGTCATTATCTATACTGACCATGCTGCTCTAAAGTATCTCCTCACTAAGCAGGACTCAGCCTATACTCATAAGATGGGTATTACTTCTGCAAGAGTTTGATATAGAAATTAGAGCCAAAAAAGGCACAGAAAATCAAGTGGTTGACCACTTGTCTATGATTGAACCAGTAGCAAGGACTCCTTCTCCCTCCACAGACATATCCGAATCCTTTTGATGGGGATAATATTATTGTTAATCTAGAATTTCATCAATAGAAAAGCAACGTCATTGTCATAGTATAGTCCTAGACCAACATTTAATCCTACCAATCAAATTTTAGAATTTTGGTTGTCACAAAGTCAACCCCAATATAAAGTAACCGAGAGTATCAGTCTCGGGTCATCCTCAAGAGAATAGGCAAACATGTGCATCAATATTGGTTAGAAGTCCAGGGTTGGGAGTCATAAAGAAGAATTTAAAGTGATAAACTTAACATGCAAGGAATCTTAATGTGCAATAAACTAAATCAAAGCAACTACAACTAAGTATAAGCAATTTCAATTCTAAGACTAAGTAAACAACTAAGCTAACTATAACAAGAATTAAACAATTGGGATTTTTGGGTTTCAAATATGAATAATAAAAGGAACTCTTGGCTAGGCATAGGAATTGGGGTCACTATCCTCGTCTAATAACCATATTTTGACAATTATGAGGAACTAATGAGCGGATAATTTATACGCTTTTTGGCATTGTTTTTAGTATGTTTTTAGTAAGATCTAGTTACTTTTAGAGATGTTTTTATTAGTTTTTATGTTAAATTCACATTTCTGGACTTTACTATGAGTTTGTGTGTTTTTCTGTGATTTCAGGTATTTTCTGGCTGAAATTGTGGGACTTGAGCAAAAATCAGATTCAGAGGTTGAAGAAGGACTGATGATGCTGTTGGATTCTGACCTCCCTGCACTCAAAGTAGATTTTCTAGAGTTACAGAACTCAAAATGGCGCGCTTCTAATTGCGTTGGAAACTAGACATCCAGGGCTTTCCAGCAATATATAATGGTCCATACTTTGGCCAAGTTTAGATGATGCAAAAGGGCGTTAAACGCCAGTTCTACGCTGCAGTCTGGAGTTAAACGCCAGAAACACGTCACGAACCAGAGTTGAACGCCAAAAACACGTTACAACTTGGCGTTCAACTCCAGAAGAAGCCTCTGCATGTGTAAACTTCAAGCTCAGCCCAAGCACATACCAAGTGGGCCCCGGAAGTGGATTTATGCATCAATTACTTATTTCTGTAAACCCTAGTAACTAGTTTAGTATAAATAGAACTTTTTACTAGTCTTTTAGACATCTTATGATTTTTAGTTCATCTTTGAATCATATTGATCACGTTTGGGGGCTGGCCTCTCGGCCATGCCTGAACCTTCATCACTTATGTATTTTCAACGGTAGAGTTTCTACACTCCATAGATTAAGGTATGGAGCTCTGCTATTCCTCACGAATTAATGCAAAGTACTACTGTTTCTTTATTCAATTCAACTTATTCCGCTTCTAAGATATTCATTCGTACTCCAACATGAATGTGATGAACGTGACAATCATCATCATTCCCCCATGAATGCGTGCCTGACAACCACTTCCGTTCTACCTTAGATTGAATGAATATCTCTTGGATCTCTTAATCAGAATCTTCGTGGTATAAGCTAGATTGATGGCGGCATTCATGAGAGTCCAGAAAGTCTAAACCTTGTCTGTGGTATTCCGAGTAGGATTCAGAGATTGAATGACTATGACGAACTTCAAACTCGCGAGTGCTGGGCGTAGTGACAGACGCAAAAGGAGGGTGAATCCTATTCCAGTATGATCGAGAACCTCAGATGATTAGCCGTGCTGTGACAGAGCATTTGGACCTTTTTCACAAGAGGATGGGATGTAACCATTGACAACGGTGATGCCCTTACATAAAGCTTACCATGGAAAGGAGTAGGACTGATTGGATGAAGACAGCAAGAAAGTAGAAGTTCAGAAGAACGAAAGCACCTCTATACGCTTATTTGAAATTCTCACCAATGAATTACATAAGTATTTCTATCTTTATTTTCTATTTATTTAATATTATTATTCGAAAACTCCATAACCATTTGATATCCGCCTGACTGAGATTTACAAGATGACTATAGCTTGCTTCATACCAATAATCTCCGTGGGATCGACCCTTACTCACGTAAGGTTTTATTACTTGGACGACCCAGTGCACTTGCTGGTTAGTTGTGCGAAGTTGTGAAGTTATGTTTGGACCATGGTATTGTGCACCAGTTATTGGTGCCATTGCCAGGGAGAGAACGAACAACAAATTTTACAACCTCAGAGTAACAATTTCGCATATCAAGTTTTTGGCGCCGTTGCTAGGGATTGTTCGAGTTTGGACAACTGACGGTTCATCTTGTTGCTTAGATTAAGTAATTTTCTTTTTGTTTTATTTTCGAAAATTTTTCAAAAAATCTTTCAAAAAAAAATATTTTTATTTATGTTCTTCAGAATTTTTAAGAATGAATTCTAGTGTTTCATGAAGCCTGGCTGTAAAGCCTTGTCTAAATTCTTTTGGACTGGGGTTTCCAACCCAACATTATCAAGAGCAAGCTAGTTGTTGCTAATCCATCAGCTGCTGTATGCTTGATTTGTCACTTAAAGCTTGGCTGGCCATTGGCCATGTCTAGTGTTTTGAACCGGAATTTTCATTGAAAGCTTGGCTGGCTAGTGAGCCATGTCTAATTCCTGGACTGAAGCTTTAGACTAAGAATGCAAGATTCCTGGAATTCATATTAAAAATTTTGGAATCCTTATTTTTCTTTTTCAAATTAATTTTCGAAAAATACCAAAAAAAATTAGAAAATCATAAAAATAAAAAAAATATTTCATGTTTCTTGTTTGAGTCTTGAGTCAATTTTAAGTTTGGTGTCAATTGCATGTTTTAAAGTTTGCATAAAATTTTCGAAAAATTCATGCATTCATAGTGTTCTTCATGATCTTCAAGTTGTTCTTGGTAAGTCTTCTTGTTTGATCTTGATGTTTTCTTGTTTTGTGTCTTTTCTTGTTTTTCATGTGCATTTTGCATTCATAGTGTCTGAACATGAAAGATTTCTAAGTTTGGTGTCTTGCATGTTTTCTTTGCATATAAAATTTTCAAAAATAAGTTCTTGATGTTCATCATGATCTTCAAAGTGTTCTTGGTGTTCATCTTGACATTCATAGCATTCTTGCATGCATTCATTGTTTTGATCCAAAATTTTCATGCATTGCATCATTTTCATGTTTTTCTCTTTCATCATTAAAAATTCAAAAATCAAAAAAATACCTTTCCCTTTTTCACTCATAAATTTTGAAAATTTGAGTTGACGTCTTCAAAACTTTTTAAAACTTAGTTGTTTCTTATGAGTCAAATCAAATTTTCAATTTAAAAATCTTATCTTTTTCAAAATCTTTTTCAAAAATCAAATCTTTTTCATTTTTCTTATTTTTCGAAAATTTTAAAAATATTTTTCAAAAATCTTTTTCTTAATTTTATATCATATTTTCGAAAATATCTTCAACAATTAATGTTTTGATTCAAAAATTTCAAGTTTTTTACTTACTTGTTAAGAAAGATTCAAACTTTAAGTTCTAGAATCATATCTTGTGATTTCTTGTGAGTCAAGTCATTAATTATGATTTTAAAAATCAAATCTTTTTCAAAACTAATTCTAATCATATCTTCCTATCATATCTTTTTTTTTTTTAAAAATCTTATCTTTTTTCAAAAATTTGATTTTCAAATATCTTTTCTAACTTCTTATCTTCTTATCTTTTCAAAATTGATTTTCAAATATTTTTCAACTAACTAATTGACTTTTTGTTTGTTTCTTATCTTTTTCAAAACTACCTAACTAACTCTCTCTATCTAATTTTCGAAAATCACTAACCCCTTTTCAAAATTTTATTTTCGAAAATCCTCTTTCTCTCTCATCTCCTTCTATTTATTTATTCATCTACTAACACTTCATCTCACCCAAATTCGAACCTCTTCCATCTGTGTTCGAATTTTCTCCTCTTTTCTTCTTTACATTACATTCTTTTCTTCTTCTACTCACACAGGGGAACCTCTATACCTGGGTAAAAAGGATCCCTATTATTATTATTTTTCTGTTCCCTCTTTTTCATATGAGCAGGAGCAAGGACAAGAACATTCTTGTTGAAGCAGACCCTGAACCTGAAAGGACTCTGAAGAGGAAACTAAGAGAAGCTAAAATACAACAATCCAGAGATAACCTTACAGAAATTTTCGAACAGGAAGAGGAGATGGCAGCCGAAAATAATAATAATGCAAGGAGGATGCTTGGTGACTTTACTGCACCTAATTCCAATTTACATGGAAGAAGCATCTCCATCCCTACCATTGGAGCAAACAATTTTGAGCTAAAACCTCAATTAGTTTCTCTGATGCAGTAAAACTGCAAGTTTCATGGACTTCCATCTGAAGATCCTTTTCAATTCTTAACTGAATTCTTGCAGATCTGTGACATTGTTAAGACCAATGGAGTAGATCCTGAAGTCTACAGGCTCATGCCTTTCCCGTTTGCTGTAAGAGACAGAGCTAGAATATGGTTGGACTCTCAACCTAAGGATAGCCTGAACTCTTGGGATAAGCTGGTCAAGGCTTTCTTAGCCAAGTTCTTTCCTCCTCAAAAGCTGAGTAAGCTTAGAGTGGATGTTCAAACCTTCAGACAGAAAGAAGGTGAATCCCTCTATGAAGCTTGGGAGAGATACAAGGAACTGACCAAAAAGTGTCCTTCTAACATGCTTTCAGAATGGACCATCCTGGATATATTCTATGATGGTCTGTCTGAATTAGCTAAGATGTCATTGGATATTTCTGCAGGTGGATGTATTCACCTAAAGAAAACGCCTGCAGAAGCTTAAGAACTCATTGATATGGTTGCTAATAACCAGTTTATGTACACTTCTGAGAGGAATCCTGTGAGTAATGGGACGCCTCATAAGAAGGGAGTTCTTGAGATTGATACTCTGAATTCCATATTGGCTCAGAACAAAATATTGACTCAGCAAGTCAATATGATTTCTCAGAGTCTGAATGGAATGCAAGCTGCATCCAACAGTACTCAAGAGGCATCTTCTGAAGAAGAAGCTTATGATCCTGAAAACCCTGCAATAGCAGAGGTGAATTACATGGGTGAACCATATGGAAACACCTATAATCCCTCATGGAGAAATCACCCAAATCTCTCATGGAAGGATCAACAAAAGCCTCAACAAGGATTTAATAATGGTGGAAGAAGCAGGTTTAGCAATAGCAAGCCTTTTCCATCATCCACTCAGCAACAGACAGAGAACTCTGAACAAAATACCTCTAATTTAGCAAACTTAGTCTCTGACCTATTTAAGGCCACTGTGAGTTTCATGAATAAAACAAGGTCCTCCATTAGAAATTTGGAAGCACAAGTGGGCCAGCTGAGTAAAAGAATCACTGAAACCCCTCCTAGTACTCTCCCAAGCAATACAGAAGAGAATCCAAAAGGAGAGTGCAAGGCTATTGAATTGACCATCATGGCCGAACCCACAATAGAGGAGAAGGACGTGAATCCCAAGGAGGAAGACCTCCTGGGACGTCCAGTGATCAATAAGGAGTTTCCCTCTGAGGAACCAAAGGACTCTGAGGCTCATCTAGAGACCATAGAGATTCCATTAAACCTCCTTACGTCTTTTATGAGCTCTGATGAGTATTCTTCTTCTGAAGAGAATGAGGATGTTACTGAAGAGCAAGTTGCCAAGTTCCTTGGTGCAATCATAAAGCTGAATGCCAATTTATTTGGTAAAGAGACTTGGGGAGATGAACCTCCCCTGTTCACCAATGAACTAAATGCATTGGATCAACTGAGATTGCCTCAGAAGAAACAGGATCCTGGAAAGTTCCTAATACCTTGTACCATAGGCACCATGACCTTTGAGAAGGCTCTATGTGATCTTGGGTCAGGAATAAACCTCATGCCACTCTCTGTAATAGAGAAACTGGAAATCTTTGAGGTACAAACTGCTAAAATCTCATTAGAGATGGCAGACAATTCTAGAAAACAGGCTTATGGACAAGTAGAGGACATATTAGTAAAGGTTGAAGGCCTTTACATCCCTGCTGATTTCATAACCCTAGATACTGGAAAGGATGAGGATGAATCCATCATCCTTGGAAGACCCTTCCTAGCCACAGCAAGAGCTGTGATTGATGTTAACAGAGGTGAACTAGTCCTTCAATTGAATGAGGACTCCCTTGAGTTTAAAACTCAAGGACATCCTTCTTTAAACATGGAAAAGAGGCACAGTAAGCTTCTCTCAAAACAGAGTCAACCAGAGCCCCCACAGTCAAACTCTAAATTTGGTGTTGGGAGGCCACAACCAAACTCTAAGTTTGGTGTTGAACTCCCATATCCAAACTCTAAGTTTGGTGTTGGGAAGTTTCAACAATGCTCTGAACATCTGTGAGGCTCCATGAGAGCCCACTATCAAGCTATTGACATTAAAGAAGCACTTGTTGGGAGGCAACCCAATTTTTATTTATTTAATTTTAATTTATTTTTATTATTATTTCATATTTTATTAGGTTCATGATCATGTGGAGTCACAAAATAAATATAAAAATTGAAAACAGAATCAAAAATAGCAGAAGAAAAATCACACCCTGGAGGAGGATCTTACTGGCGTTTAAACGCCAGTAAGAAGCATCTGGCTGGCGTTCAACGCCAGAACAGAGCATGGATCTGGCATTTAACGCCAGAAACAAGCAGCATCCTGGCGAAAATTTCAAAAATTTCTGTTAGGTCCTTGATAAATCACTATTTTATGGTTTATATTGTGTTTAATTGTGTGGTTTTATCATGATCCCGACCCACTTATTCATTAAAATATCATGTAATTATATTTCCTTCCTAAAATTATTACATGAGTGAAAACTGCTTCCTAGAGACTTTTAATTGTACATTTTACTTCTCCTTTATTCCATTCGATGCCGTGATCTGTGTGTTAAGCGTTTCAGGCTTTATAGGGCATGAATGAGTTGGAGATTGGAAAGGAAGCTAGCAAAAATGGAAGGAAAACAAGAAATTGAGGAGATGACCAGCGAGAAGCGACGCGGCCGCATGGGCAACGCGACCACGCGGAGAAGATCAAATCGCAGTGACGCGGCCACATGGATGATGCAACCGCGCGAAATGGAAAAGTACGAGCGACGCGGAGGCGTGGACGACGCGTCCGCGTGGCAAAGCAAAAATGCGAATGACGCGTCCGCATGAGCGACGCGATCGCGTGACCTGCGCAATCTGCATAGTTTACAAATTCGCTGGGGGTTATTTCGGGCCCTATTTTGACCTAGTTTTCGGCCAGGAACAACAGACTAATGCCAGAGAACATGCAGGAACCAAAGACAACATTCATTCTACACAGTTTTTAGTTTTAGATCTAGTTTTGCTCCTCGTCTAGGTTTTCTCTCTACACATTCATAGTTCTTAGGATTTTAGTTTTCTCTTACTTTTTTGGCATTGGAACACTGAGAAGAGTTATTACCTCATCAAGACTTCGTCATTCTAGTTCGTTTTCTTTACTTGGTTTAATCTTCCATGTTCCTTGCTTTGTTTAATTTTACCATTGGAATATTCTTAGGATTATTTAATACAAGGATCACTTTTATTTTTAATTGACTATTTTAACTTTATTTACAATGTCTTTCTTTAATTCCTTTTTATATGCTATGAATTTTACATTCACAATGAGCGAGTAGTTCCCTAACTTGATGGGGAATTGATTGAAAGGAACCCTTGAGTTGGAAGGCTTGAAAGAAAAATTGCAATTGGGTTTATGGTTGGATTGCCTCCTAATCACTAACACCAATCCCTTTTTATTAAGTGGATTGCAACTTGTGAACGGACATAGCATTCCAACTTGTTTGACTTTCCTTCACCTAGCGAAGGATAACTAAACAGGATAACCTTTAATTGTCAGTTAATCCTGAAATTCATTCCAACAATAATAGGGATTCCAACTAATCAATTCCCAGTCAAGGCTTTTATTTACATTATTCAAATTTACCAATTTAATTTCCTATTTTCCCAATTCAAACCTTTTTTGAAAACCTCTGATTAATAAAATAGCACACTTTTCTGCGACTCGTTGGGAGACGACCTGGGATTCATACTCCTAGTATTTTAAATTCAATTTTCTGTGACACCTTTCTAAATTGAGGAGCAGATTTCTGGCAAGTTAAGAACTATACTTACAACGTAAATGTTTTAACAATTTTTAATTTGCCAATTTCTGCACACCATCAATTTTTGGCGCCATTGCCGGGGAGTTGCAATAGAGTGCTAAAGTTATTAATTAGAATTTATTTATTTGCATTTTATTTTATTTTGCTACTATGAGCTACCTGTTTCTTTCATCAAATGACGTGTTCACTTCCTGATCCGCGCTTGCTAGTATTCGATCCTGAAATTGAAAGGACTATTTCACGAATAAGGCGAGCTCGGCGTCGGTTAGTCCGCTCTGAGGGCGGATTTGAAAATGAACTTGAGGAAGAAACCAACTCCCGTTCTACTGATTCGATTGATTCACGTGCAGACGACATGGCAGCTAGGAGAGTTACCATCCAGGAGGAAGGAGCCCTTGATTTTACAATGCAACCGTTTCAAGCGCATCACCCAGCGGTGGCTACAAATTTTGAAATAAAGACCGCACTGCTCAATTTGATGCCCAAGTTTCATGGCTTACCTGCTCAAGAGCCCATCAAGCACCTGAGAGATTTCCACGCAGCCTGTTCTACTGTCAGGCGAGATGGTACAGATGAAACTTCAATTCTGCTGAAAGCTTTCCCGTTTTCTCTTGAGGGAAAGGCAAGAGAGTGGTACTACACTCAACCCCTAGCAAATGTATCCAACTGGGATACGCTCAGAAAAGAGTTTTTAGAGAAATTCTTTCCATCTGAAGTTACTGATAAACTGAGGAAAGACATTTCCACAATTTTTCAAGATGACAACGAGACTCTCTTTGAATATCGGGAGCGCTTCAATAATCTTCTGGAAGCATACCCCCACCACATGATTGATAAGATAGTGTTGCTCAGCTACATCACACAGGGTATGAGGCCCCAAGATAAGACCACATTGGAAAGTGTTAGCAATGGGTCTATGAAATAGTACAAGACCACTGATGAGGCATGGCAATTGATCAGTGACTTAGCTGAATCTACTAGGAACCACAGACAGAAGCAAGGCCGTTCAAAAGCCGTTGCAGAAGTATCTTCTAGCAGAGAGACTGCTGCTCTAACTCAGAGTATCTGTGAAATGACCAACTTGCTGAAGCAAATGCAATTGAATCAACAACAAGTTCAGCAAGCTCAACCTCCTTCACCACAGCAAGGCCAACAATTAGTCCCACAGGGAGTCTGCGAAATCTGTGCAGATTATAGCCATTATACTGATGAGTGTCCGCAGCTCCAGCAGGAAGATAACACCGTGGCAGCCACTCATAATTTCTACGACCGCCCCAACCAAGGGTACAATCAAGGTGGCAACTACAGCCATGGATGGCAGGTGATGCCAAGGCATCTTAGGCTAGTTTCACTAGCCTTTTTCTTTTATTTTTAGTTGTTTTATGCATTTTCTTGAGCCTTAAGTAATCATTTGGGCCAAATAATCATGCTTGTCTTAAATCATTCAACATGAAGATTTTGATGCAAATTCCATGAGTTTTTAGTTATATTACTTGAATGCTATGAATGGAAGATTTCTCATGAAATTTTGCAAGACTTTGATGCAATTGTTTGGATGATTTCAGGGAAGAAGAGGCTAGGCAAGGAAGCAACAAAATCAATAAAGGAAGCTTGAATATCACATGTGGAGTTTAAGTTCCAGTTTAAGCTTAAACTGGAACTTAAACTACCAAGCCATATAATGCTGGAATTGAAGTTTAACCTCCAGTTTAACCTTAAACTGGAGGTTAAACGCCAGAAGTGAGAATCTCACCAGGGGAGCATTTCCACGTTTAACCTCCAGTTTAACCTTAAACTGGAGGTTAAACGCCAGAAGTATGAAAGGCACCAGGAGCATTCCACGTTTAAGCTCCAGTTTAACCTTAAACTGGAGCTTAAACGTGTTCGACTATTTTTCTCCTCCAGGGTTGCTTTCTCATTTCCACGTTTAAGCTTCAGTTTAACCTTAAACTGAAGCTTAAACGTGCTCGAGCTTGTGCCTCCAGGGAGTGCCAGCGTTTAAGCTCCAGTTTAAGCTTAAACTGGAGCTTAAACGTGTTATATGGAACAGCTTGACCATGCCTTCTTCAAACATAAATAACTTGAACTACAAAACTCCAAATGAGGTGATTCAAAATGCATTGGAAAGAAGACATCTAGAGCTTTCCAAGCATATATGGCATGCATGGTGGATACTAAAAATTGAGGGAGAAAACAGCCCCGTAATGTGCATAGAAGAGCATAGTACCAACATGCAATCAGGCCAGCTGACCTCTTCACCTTCCATGGAGTATAACTCGAGTTGTAGAACTCCAAATGATGCGCTTCCAGTTGCATTGGAAAGTAGACATCCAGAGCTTTCCAACGATGTATAGAAGTATGGGGTGGACAATGCAACTGAGCTCCCAAAATTGGCATTTTCGAGCACGTTTAAGTGACTTAAACGTTGGCTTAAACGCTGTCAAACCAACCAGCAACCTTGTCACCTTCAATCAAGCATAACTTGAGCTATAGAGATCCAATTGAGGTGCTTCCAGTTGCGTTAGAAAGCTGACATCCATAGCTTTCCAACGAGGTATAATAGTCTATATTTGGCATCAAATTGGCAAGGTTGACAAGAGAACAAAGTGACGACTCAAGAAAGGGGGGTGCAACGTTTGAGTGTAGTTTAATGGATCATTATCCTTTTTGGATCAATTATGTCACTCTACCCTTCAAACAAGCAAGGCCCATCAACAACACCAAATCAAGGCCACAAGAATCATCTAGAATAGTTTATTTTCATTTGATTGTAATTTGCTTTGAATTTCATTTTCATTTTGTAATTTAGGGAGCCTATTTAAAGGCCTTAGTTTCTGCATTTGACGGGGGGATTGAAGGGGAATCCAGCCCCTGAGGGGGATCATCGGGAGAGAACTTTGGATCATTTTCTTTTAGTTTTGTAATTGAATTCAGAGCTATGACTCACTAAACCCCTTTCATTGGGTTAGGGAGCTCTATTGTAATTCAATGAATCAATAATAGTTTTATCTTCTTCTTCAATCTTTTCTCTTGAATTTTGTTAGAAAGCTTCTCGATCTAATTCCATTGGGTAGTTGTCTTGGGAAAGAAACTACCCATAATTGGAATCCTTCAGAACCTTGGGAAAGGAATGGAGGATTCATGCTAGAGAAGCTTTCTCACAGTGAATTGGATTGGGGTTTGGATGGATATTGTGACATGTAATCCTACCAAATTGTGGTTCATGAAACTGTGTGGTATAATCAGTGATCGAGCATCATCTCTTCTTATGAACATTTAAACCAAGGGATTGGGAATTTGTTCGTTTTTAGAGAGAATTGGTGAGCCAAGGGATTGGGATCCAATCATATAAGATTGCCAAGCAAAATTCAATGAATGCATTGGTTGAGGAAGGAATAAAAATGTTTTGATTCGGAGATCTCAATATCTCCTAACACCCAATGAATTCCCCATTTCTGATCTACCACTTTCTCTTTACATTCTGCAATTAAATTCATGCAATCACCCCATCCCTTTTAATTTCAGCAATTTAGCTTCTCGCTCTTTAATTCATGCAATTTTACATTCCGCAATTCTCATCTAAATTTTGATTCCGCTCAACTAGAACATACTTCTAATCCGAATTGCTCACTCAACCAATCCTTGTGGGATTCGACCTCACTCTATTGTGAGTTTTTACTTGACGATAACCGGTGCACTTGCCGGAAGGAATTTTGCCGATCGTGCAATTTCCTAAATCGTAGCATAACAAGTTTATGCGCATCAAGTTTATGGCGCCGTTGCCGGGGATTGGCTTTCGATTGACAATTCTCCAATTGGAAGTTAACTAGATTGAGCATTTTTTCTTTTCTTTTGTTAATAGTTTTTGTTTCAGTTTATTACTGCTAATTTCTGCAAATTTTAATTTGTTTTCTTTGCTTATTCACTTGTTAGCATACTAACCACTAGCTGTTTGTGATATTGCCTCACTATGGAATTTCCACTATCTTTGGATGAGTATTGTTTGAGACTGAGCACATTGCAAAAAAGAAAGGAGTATCCATCATCTTTTGGTCAATCAAAATTCATGAGAAACTCTCCACCACCACAGAATGATTCATGTTATTATGCTCATGGTGGGTGGGAGTATCAGGAACAGGAAACGGGGTACTTCCCAGAGCCACAAAATGGTCCATGTTTTGGTGAATTTGATCACTACTCAAGTTGTGGCTGGGAAGATCAAAACCAAAGAGATTTCACTTATTCACACCCCATTCATCAAGAGCCATCACCTCTGAATTATCCAACCTCACCTCCTTGTTTTACATATCCAAATTCTTCATCACTTGAGCATTTCTCAGCACAAAATTCCTTCTCAAATTCATACAATTCATTTCACTATCCACAAGACTCATTCCACTACACACAAGAGTCATACCACTACCAACACTCCAACCAAAGACTCTATCATACCACACAAAACACATACTCCCAGCCACCATATCACAGCCAAGATAATCAACCTCATCAACCCAATCCGAACCAACAATTTCAAGATCAATTAAACAGGATAGAAGGAATGATTGCAACTATGGGCAGAGATGTGGCCGATTTGAAAAGCTTTAAGGAAGAAGTGATATCCAACTTACAAAATCATGGTGCTGCCATTCAAAAGCTAGAAGCACAAATTGGATATCTATCAAAGCAAATCCCTACCCACAATTCTTCTAGTGATACCATGGCAAACCCAAGGGAGGAATCAGAAGAACAAGAAAGGGAGAAAGTCAATCAAGGGAGATCACACTCCAATGACACAGAGAGTTGCAAAGAGGAAGGGTTCATTGAACCACAAATTCAGGAAGCTTTTGATGAACAGGATACTCCAACTGTCCAACAACAACCAAGTTCTGAGATCAAGGATGTGAAGGCAGTAGAAACAAGCACCAAAATGAGGATTGTGACCGAGAAACAAAGAATCATATCCATGAAGAAGAGAAGGTCGAAGAACAATCCAACTCCTGAGCCAACAAGCAAGTTCACTCAAGCCAATCACAAGGGAAAGCTTGCTGGAAAGAAGCATTCACAACAAGGGGCACTAACTAGCTCCTTTATCCACTTGAAGTCATTCCTCTTAACAAACTGGAAGAAGAGGAAGAAAGTCAGGAACAGCATGTCAAGCTAATGACGTTAAAGAAGCGCTTGTTGGGAGGCAACCCAACCAAAGGTAGTTTTTCTTTTCTAGTTATTTCAATAAAAGAGTTAAGTAGATTTATCTGTATTGCAAGGAGCTAAGTTTGGTGTTGCACACCAAAACAATTCAAGGGTGAATGTGAGATTCTAAGTTTGGTGTTCCACCAAAAAACTTCATTAAAAGCACATTTCTACCTCAGCATGACTAGTCACTAGCTCCAACCAATCAGGGAAACTACTTAAACAATAGTTTAATTTCTAGTTCATAGTTTCTTTTTCTAGTTCATAGTTATTTTCTTAATAAAAGCACATGAGGTTTTCTGCATATGATCCCAATTGCTGCATATGGCAAGGAACTAAGTTTCGTGTTCACACACCAATCTAAGTTCAGAGGCCTACAAACATCCATGCATGCTAACCAATTCTCAAAGTGCTTGGGGAACAAGCAACTTCTAATAGCTTTGCAGGAAGACAATCAATCTCATGGAAGGAATATACATCATCATCAAAGAGAACACCAAGGCTAGGAAGGATGATGAACAACAAAGAAGATGCTAAAAGGTTGTATTGTCACTTAATTACTTGTACTTTGAATTGCTGATATTTGAAGTTTGCATGCACCCCTGCTTTAAGTTTGAGTCATTGCAGTTTTTGTTTGTCTGTTTGTTTAATTTCCAAATAAGTGATAGTCTAAGTGTCTGGATAAACTTCACTTGCTTAAATGTATGCTTGCCATGCTTGTTCTGTTTCCATAAAATAAAAGAAATGTTTGAACAAAAGTAACTCAATTCCATTTAGTAAGAAATCAAATAAGATTAAGTGGTGGTATGCATGTTTGATTGAATAGTCAGCTCACTAAGAAATAAAGTTAGAATTGTCACTTTTAGTGGAAATTAGGATGCTGTCTATGGATCTTGATGAATAAATGTCTTTGGCCATGAAAAAGAAAGAAGAAGAAGAAGAAAAAGCCACTGAAAAAGGGCAACCAAAAAGCAAAAAATTGAGAAAATAAGCTAGGCACCAATGGTTTGAACTTCTGAGACAAATGCCTGTGGTGTTTATGTATTAAGGATATGCTTGGATGAATAGGTTCTGAGGAGTGTTTCAACACTTGGTAACTTGGGTTAACTAACCCGGGATTATCAACCAAAAGTCCATTATCAAGAGCAACCTAAATACAAAACATTTAGTCACACAAAGAGGTGCTGGGTACCAATGTCTCAAGAAGAAATGTGAACTAAAATGCCTGTAGTGGATATGTGTAGTGCACTGATAAGAAAAAGAAAATGCCAAAGGCTTGTGCAACACATGACACTGAGCAACAAGGAGCAAATAAGCTCAAAGAAAAAGAAAAACAAAGAAAAGAAACTTGCCAAGGATATGTGAATAACAAGAGGCCATAGCAGTGTTTTAGTGGAAACATAAAAAGTGACATTCTTACCTAAGAAACAATAAAGTGATGCTGCAACAACTTTCTGCATGAACACGCCATTAATCAATGTCAATTACTTACTGATATGGCTAATGAATTTACTTTCTGTTTCATTCTTTCTTCTCAATAATTCAGAACTTGCTTGGGGACAAGCAAGGATTAAGTTTGGTGTTGTGATGCCAAGGCATCTTAGGCTAGTTTCACTAGCCTTTTTCTTTTATTTTTAGTTGTTTTATGCATTTTCTTGAGCCTTAAGTAATCATTTGGGCCAAATAGTCATGCTTGTCTTAAATCATTCAACATGAAGATTTTGATGCAAATTCCATGAGTTTTTAGTTATATTACTTGAATGCTATGAATGGAAGATTTCTCATGAAATTTTGCAAGACTTTGATGCAATTGTTTGGATGATTTCAGGGAAGAAGAGGCTAGGCAAGGAAGCAACAAAATCAATAAAGGAAGCTTGAATATCACATGTGGAGTTTAAGTTCCAGTTTAAGCTTAAACTGGAACTTAAACTACCAAGCCATATAATGCTGGAATTGAAGTTTAACCTCCAGTTTAACCTTAAACTGGAGGTTAAACGCCAGAAGTGAGAATCTCACCAGGGGAGCATTTCCACGTTTAACCTCCAGTTTAACCTTAAACTGGAGGTTAAACGCCAGAAGTATGAAAGGCACCAGGAGCATTCCACGTTTAAGCTCCAATTTAACCTTAAACTGGAGCTTAAACGTGTTCGACTATTTTTCTCCTCCAGGGTTGCTTTCTCATTTCCACGTTTAAGCTTCAGTTTAACCTTAAACTGAAGCTTAAACGTGCTCGAGCTTGTGCCTCCAGGGAGTGCCAGCGTTTAAGCTCCAGTTTAAGCTTAAACTGGAGCTTAAACGTGTTATATGGAACAGCTTGACCATGCCTTCTTCAAACATAAATAACTTGAGCTACAAAACTCCAAATGAGGTGATTCAAAATGCATTGGAAAGAAGACATCTAGAGCTTTCCAAGCATATATGGCATGCATGGTGGATACTAAAAATTGAGGGAGAAAACAGCCCCGTAATGTGCATAGAAGAGCATAGTACCAACATGCAATCAGGCCAGCTGACCTCTTCACCTTCCATGGAGTATAACTCGAGTTGTAGAACTCCAAATGATGCGCTTCCAGTTGCATTGGAAAGTAGACATCCAGAGCTTTCCAACGATGTATAGAGGTATGGGGTGGACAATGCAACTGAGCTCCCAAAATTGGCATTTTCGAGCACGTTTAAGTGACTTAAACGTTGGCTTAAACGCTGTCAAACCAACCAGCAACCTTGTCACCTTCAATCAAGCATAACTTGAGCTATAGAGATCCAATTGAGGTGCTTCCAGTTGCGTTAGAAAGCTGACATCCATAGCTTTCCAACGAGGTATAATAGTCTATATTTGGCATCAAATTGGCAAGGTTGACAAGAGAACAAAGTGACGACTCAAGAAAGGGGGGTGCAACGTTTGAGTGTAGTTTAATGGATCATTATCCTTTTTGGATCAATTATGTCACTCTACCCTTCAAGCAAGCAAGGCCCATCAACAACACCAAATCAAGGCCACAAGAATCATCTAGAATAGTTTATTTTCATTTGATTGTAATTTGCTTTGAATTTCATTTTCATTTTGTAATTTAGGGAGCCTATTTAAAGGCCTTAGTTTCTGCATTTGACGGGGGGATTGAAGGGGAATCCAGCCCCTGAGGGGGATCATCGGGAGAGAACTTTGGATCATTTTCTTTTAGTTTTGTAATTGAATTCAGAGCTATGACTCACTAAACCCCTTTCAATGGGTTAGGGAGCTCTATTGTAATTCAATGAATCAATAATAGTTTTATCTTCTTCTTCAATCTTTTCTCTTGAATTTTGTTAGAAAGCTTCTCGATCTAATTCCATTGGGTAGTTGTCTTGGGAAAGAAACTACCCATAATTGGAATCCTTTGGAACCTTGGGAAAGGAATGGAGGATTCATGCTAGAGAAGCTTTCTCACAGTGAATTGGATTGGGGTTTGGATGGATATTGTGACATGTAATCCTACCAAATTGTGGTTCATGAAACTGTGTGGTATAATCAGTGATCGAGCATCATCTCTTCTTATGAACATTTAAACCAAGGGATTGGGAATTTGTTCGTTTTTAGAGAGAATTGGTGAGCCAAGGGATTGGGATCCAATCATATAAGATTGCCAAGCAAAATTCAATGAATGCATTGGTTGAGGAAGGAATAAAAATGTTTTGATTCGGAGATCTCAATATCTCCTAACACCCAATGAATTCCCCATTTCTGATCTACCACTTTCTCTTTACATTCTGCAATTAAATTCATGCAATCACCCCATCCCTTTTAATTTCAGCAATTTAGCTTCTCGCTCTTTAATTCATGCAATTTTACATTTCGCAATTCTCATCTAAATTTTGATTCCGCTCAACTAGAACATACTTCTAATCCGAATTGCTCACTCAACCAATCCTTGTGGGATTCGACCTCACTCTATTGTGAGTTTTTACTTGACGATAACCGGTGCACTTGCCGGAAGGAATTTTGCCGATCGTGCAATTTCCTAAATCGTAGCATAACAAGTTTATGCGCATCAGCAGGACAATTCTAACCAGAATTGGAGGGACAACAATAACAGAGGAGGCAGAGATAATCAGGGAAATCAGAGGTAGAATAATAATAACAACACGTAGCAGAACCAACCTTATAGAGCACCTCACTTGAGTCAATCCCAAGGACCACAGAATACCCAACAGCAGACCTCTCAATTTACTCATTCTTCTTTATCTCCTAATGAAGAGTTACTACAATCTTTTGAGCGAAGGCAACAGACCATGGAAAATAACATTATGAATAACATTAATGCTAGTCTGAATGGTCTGACCTCTACTTTGCAAGCTCTTGTTTCACAGATTGGATCAATGCAAAATTCTAGTAACCAACCTTCAAGCTCCATTGGAATCTCCTCTCAACCATTACCCAATCCAAAGGGAGGCATTAATGCCATCACCCTGAGGTCCGGAACCACACTGCAGGAGAGGAATCAGGAGGAGCCAAGCTCACCAGGACACGCCTCCGCTGAAGAGGTAGTAGAAATAGAAGATGTTGAAGAGGAAGAAGACATACAGGACATAGCTGAAAAAGAAGAAGTCCAACCACAGGAGGAAGCACCGAGAGGCACAGACACTGCAGAAAACACTACTCCTATTCCATTTCCACAACTTTCAAGGAAGCCCAGGAAGCAGCTGGAACCCGATCCCAAAATGGTAGAAATATTCAAAAAGGTTGAGGTAATCGTTCCTCGTTTTGATGTTATTCAACAAGTACCTTAATATGAAAAGTTTCTAAAAGATTTATATATACATAAAGACAAAATTAATGAATTAGAAACTATTCCTTTAGTTAGTTCCATATCTGCTTTAATGGGAGGATTACCTGAAAAGTGTAGTGACCCAGGTCCTTGTATAGTTAGTTGTACTATTGGTGGAGTAGTAATTTATGATTGCATGTGTGATTTAGGAGCATGTGTCAGTATAATGCCTTTGTCCATATATGATATTTTGAGGCTCCCTCCCTTAAAAAGGTCGGCAGCTCGTTTTGTGTTAGCAGATAAAAGCATTATTACAGTGGCTGGAGTTGCTGAAGATGTTTTAGTGAACATTAAAGGACTTACATTTCCCACTGATTTTTATATCTTGGAAATGCCCCATAATGACTCGGATAATCCATCATCAATCCTACTTGGAAGACCATTCCTGAAGACATCAAAATTCAAATTGGATGCTTTTTCAGGAACATACTCTTTTGAAATAGATGGCCGCACACTAATTTTCAATCTGAATGGAGTCATAAACAACCTTCCAGAAGATCATTCTATCTTCCAGAGTGATGTCATAGATGAAACTGTAGCTGCAGTTCACAAGGAAGAATTAGAAGAGAGGCACACTGGACAAGGTCCAAGTGTGGGGACCCTCTTAACTGACAATAAGGGCACTTCGCCATTTTCACAAGCTCCAGATAATCCAGAGCCTGCCCATGATCAGAAGTTAGAGTTGAAACCCCTCCATCCACATCTCAAATATGCTTATCTTGAAGATGAGCAGAAGTTTCCGGTTATCATTACAAGGGAACTTACTTCTCAACAAGAAGAGCAGTTACTTGATGTACTGAGGAAGCACAAGAAGGCAATTGGGTGGAGTTTGGCAGACATAGTAGGCATCAACCCTCAAGTATGCGACCACAGAATATTTTTAGAAGAAGGAGCAAGACCTGTCCGTCAACCCCAAAGGAGATTGAATCCCACTATCTTGGAAGTTGTCAAAAAGGAAGTGACTAGACTATTGGAAGCAGGTATCATCTATCCCATTTCAGACAGTGAATGGGTTAGCCCAGTACAAGTGGTGCCCAAGAAGTCTGGAGTCACTACAGTGAAGAATGAGCATGGAGAGCTCATAGCAACTAGAGTTCAGAATGCTTGGAGAGTCTACATTGATTACAGGCGTCTCAACCAAGCAACCCGTAAGGATCACTACCCACTTCTATTTATTGATCAAATGCTGGATCGCCTGTCAGGTAAATCACATTATTGCTTTTTAGATGGTTACACAGGTTATTTCCATATTCATATAGCTCCTGAGGATCAAGAAAAGACCACTTTTACATGTTCTTTTGGGACTTATGCTTACAAACGAATGCCCTTTGGCTTGTGCAATGCACCAGCTACTTTCCAAAGGTGCATGATGAGTCTTTTCTCTAATCTTATTGAGGACTGTATGGAGGTTTTTATGGATAATTTTAGCGTTTATGGTGATTCTTTTAGCCTTCGCTTAGATGGATTATCTAGAGTATTAGATAGATGTGTTAATACAAACCTTGTATTGAATTTTGAAAAATGTCATTTTATGGTAAAACAAGGGATTGTACTAGGACATGTGGTATCTAATACTGGCATTTCTGTAGACCCAGCAAAGGTGAATGTTATTTCTAGTTTACCTTACCCCTCTTCTGTGAGGGAAGTCCTTTCGTTCCTTGGCCATGCAGGTTTTTACAGGAGATTCATAAAGGACTTCAGTAAGGTAGCACTTCCCTTATCCAGATTACTACAGAAGGATATTGAGATCGAGTTCGGTGAAGAGTGCAAGCAAGCGTTTGATAAGCTGAAGACCGCACTGACTCAAGCTCCAATTGTAAGAGGACCAGACTGGAGCCAGCCGTTTGAAATCATGTGCGATGCTTCCAACCATGCAGTAGGAGCAACGCTAGCTCAGCGCGAAGGTAAGGACCCTTTTGTTATTGCTTATGCGTCTAAGACCTTAGACACTGCCCAGTCTAATTATACTACTACTGAGAAAGAGCTTCTTGCTATTGTTTTTGCTCTGGATAAATTCTGAGCTTATTTACGTGGTACTAGAGTAGTAGTGTATTCGGACCATGCAGCTTTAAAGTATCTATTAGCCAAAAAGGAGTCCAAACTTAGACCTATACGTTGGATACTGCTATTACAAGAATTTGATTTAGAAATAAAGGATAGGAGTGGTAACCAGAATTTAGTGGCAGACCACTTGAGTCGCCTTGAGCACATTAAGGATGATTCTACTCCTATAGATGATAATTTTCCATTTGATAACCTACAAGCAGTATCTGAAGTATCCCCTTGGTATGCACCTGTAGCTAATTATCTAGTTAGCCGCACATTTCCTCCAAACTTTTCTAAGCACCAAAGAGACAAGCTGAAAAGCGAGTCTAAATATTATATATGGGATGACCCATATTTATGGAGATGTGGCGCTGATCAGGTAATTAGACGTTGTGTGTCTCAATCAGAATTCCAGTCCATTTTAGAGGCCTGTCACTCATCTGAGAGTGGAGGACATTTTGGCCCTCAGAGAACTGCTAGAAAAATCTTGGACTGTGGATTCTAGTGGCCTACTCTTTTTAGAGACGCTGCTGAGTTTTGTAAATCTTGCCCCCCATGCCAAAAATTTGGTAATATATCTAAGAGGGATGAGATGCCTCAACAAATTATGCTTTTTTGTGAAATCTTTGATGTTTGGGGCATTGACTTCATGGGTCCATTTCCAAATTCTAATGGATATTTTTATATATTGTTAGCTGTGGATTACGTTTCCAAGTGGGTGGAAGAAATTCCTACCCGCACTGATGATGCTAACACTGTTATTTCCTTTGTGAGAAACCACATTATTTGTCGCTTTGGATCACCACGAGCAATCGTGAGCGATCAAGGCACCCATTTTTGTAACAGGAGACTAACAGGACTAATGAAGAAGCATGGGATAATTCATAAGGTTGCAACAACATACCACCCTCAGACCAATGGGCAAGCCGAGGTGTCAAACAGAGAAATAAAGCGTATCTTGCAGAAGATAGTCAAACCCCATAGAAAAGACTAGAGCACCAGGCTACAAGATGCACTCTGGGCATATAGAACAGCATATAAAACACCCATTGGGACAAGTTCTTTCCGCTTAGTTTATGGAAAAGCTTGTCATCTTCCAGTTGAAGTGGAGCACAAAGCCTTTTGTGCAGTCAAGGAGTGCAACATGGAAATTGGGAAAGCCGGAACTGAAAGGAAGTTGCAACTGCAAGAACTGGAGAGTCTTCGCCTAGAAGCTTATGAGAACTCAAAACTATACAAGGAAAAGATGAAGGCTGTACATGATCAGAACATCAAGAAAAAGGAGTTCCAGCCTGGGGATTTAGTCCTCCTTTACAAATCTCGACTGAGGCTCATGCCAGGCTAATTGAGATCAGGATGGGAAGGTCCATACAGAGTAGAGAAGGACGAACCGTACGGAGTTTATCACCTAAGCCATCCTTCACACTCTGAACTTATCAAAGTTAATGGACACCGTTTGAAGCTATACCATGGCGAGAAGATACAGAAGAATAAAGAGCTTGAGATCTTCCTCTTGGAAGACCCCCACATAGCAGAAGATTAAGCAAGTGGAGCGTCCAACTTACAGACGTTAAAGCAAAGTGCTAGGTGGGAGACAACCCACTATGGTATGATCGTTCTTTTCTTTATTTCTAGTTTCTCATATTCAATAACTCTTCTCTTTATCAGTACTTTTGTGCATCTACATCTGCATATTTATTAAAAAAAAAAAAATTTGCCACGCGACGCGACCGCATCAGCGATGCGTCCGCGTCGCATGGAGAGCGGAGAAAAATAAAAACGAACAGAGAGTCACGCTGGAGCGTGGCTAGAGGTGTGCCAATGACACAAATCATCCCACGCGACCACGTTGCAGACGCGATCGCGTCATATGGGCATACTGACCTCCCACGCGACCGCGTGCCCCACGCGACTGCGTGCCCTGATTTTCGACGTAAAAAGATGCACAGCTGAAAGTTGTGCTAGAGTGGTGCTGGACAGGCGCTGGACGCGCAATCTCCTTCACGCGACTGCATGCTCCACGCAGCTGCGTCGTTCCCTTCTGAAGCCTACTCACGCGATCGCATGCCCCACGCGATCGCATCACCTAGAATTTGGAATTTAATGATTTCGAACAGAGAGTTGTGCGAGTGCGAGGCAACCCTTGCGCCACTGGCACAAATTGGTTCATGCGACCGCTTGGCCGACGCGACCGCGTCAACCACCTTAAGCGCAAGTCGCGCGACCGCATGCCCCATGCGATCGCGTCGCTTGCGGCGCATAGTTTCTTTAATTTTGTCAAATATCATATCTTTTTCTCTCCAAATCCTATTTTTCTCTTTTCCCTCTCTACTTCTTCCTTCTCTCTTCTTCCTTCTATCTCACCTTTCACTCTCTGTCCCTCACCTCCATTAACAAGGTTTTATTTTCTTCTTCACCCTTTTCTCTTCTATCATTCTTCTTATTTTATATGTTATTTTCTTTTCTTTTCTTTTTCTTTTCATTATTCATATTTTCTTCCTACTTCTTTCCTATTTACATGGTGTTAGAATTTTATTTGAGTCATTATTTTTCATTATATGCTTGTGGATTGTTGCAAATTGTTTGACAATTATATATTATTTTCTTTAAAGGGTTGCTTGCATGTTCACTTTAATACTTTCTATAATTTATTTACCTTGCATGCTATGTGTTTGTAAAAAAGTCCATATGGCATTATGCACTTCTCTATGTTATTCTACTATTCAATGCTTGCTTTTCACAAATCCTCTTTACTATTATATTAATTAAATTTAATTGTCAATACAAACGTGATGGTTTGTTACAAAGTAATGCTTGGTCTATGCTACTCATGCCCTTTGCCGGCATGCCAATAAACACCTTGCATTCACTTGTCATCATATGCACTAACTATTCTCCATTAATGATCTTTCACATGTACTCATGAGCATGTGTTGACATCATTTACCTTTTAATGTGCATTTACAACCATCCCTTTTTCGTTCTCTTCATTGCTATATATCTCTTTGAATTTAATTTCCCTTCTCTTCCCTTTTTCAGGATGGCCACCAAGAAAGGAAAAGAGAAAGCTACTCCCAAACCTCCAGCAAGAAGAGGAACTAAAAGAGCACTAGTGGCAGCGCCTTCTTCAACTGCAGTCAAGCTCTCAACAAAAAGAGTTAAGAGGATCATAAAGGTTGATTAAAAGGAGAAAGCCTTTCCAGTGAAGGACACTGCGCGATTTTCCAATCGCTATTGTGAGCAGATGTTCCCTATTCTAGCTGAAAGGAGTTAAACAACGAACACCTTCTTATCCTCCCGCCCAATATTGCTACTTTTGTTAAGCCACAAATTGCATGAAGACAATGGGGTTTCCTACAGAGACAACAGAAGCAGGTCAATCTTTCTTGGATAGTCGAGTTCTACTCTAACTTCTACCTGCCTACTCTGCAGTCTGTCTATGTACGTCAGAAGCAAGTCCCATTACAGAAGAGGCTATCCAACAAGCTTTGAGTCTTCCCCCTATTCCAGAAGGAATGGACGCCTTTCAAGAAGCCGCACTCAAGTGCCAGATATACCAATTTGACTGGGAAGCTGTTCTCAGAGTTATCGCACTACCTGGCAGCCGTTGGATCTATGGATACCATCGTACCCGCCCTAAGGGTATATTGGCTTCAGCACTTACCTTGGAGGCTCGCGTATGGGCACAAATTATGTCCTATTACGTCTTTCCGAGCACTCACGAGTCCTCCTTCACTGTGGACATGGCCGTTCTACTATGGTGCATCCTTACAGACCAGCCTCTGAATCTACCAAGACATATCCGGAATGCCATGGGACACGTACAAATTGCGGGAAATTTACCTTTTCCCGCCTTGGTCTTAGATCTTGTCTCAGCAGCCAGAGTTTCCTACAGAGCTGGAGACACCAAAGCCATGCTCCCACGGGATGATCAGTATGTCCCTAATGGGAAATACCTCAGACTTTCAGCAGCCACTACAAGCCTTCCCACTGCTCCGGTTGAAGATATCCATTCTCCACAAGCACCTACAACAGATGAACTACTCCAGCAGATAATCCAAAGGTTGGATCGGCAAGACCAGAAAATGAAGTTAAGAGAGCGCCGTAACGAGCGCCGATTCAAACACCTCAAGGAGCTACTCAAGGGAAAATTCAAGGACTCAGATACCCCGGACTCCACTTCCTTTACCAGCACAGGGAGCCATGATGGTCCCGACTGTGGAGATACTGCTACCAGCCCACCCTTGTTCCTGACAGATGGCACCGAGGATGGTGCAAAGCCTTAAGTGTGGGGAGGTCGGTCAGTACCTGACTTCTGGAGGTAATTTCTCTTCCCTAGCACTAATAAATTAGGATATTTAGTTAGATTTTCTTTCTTTTATAGAATAGGATAAATTGCATAGTAATAGGTTAGTTGCATGCATGTGCTACTTGATTGAAAAGACAATAAGTTTCTTCTAAGACTCTATCTTTGGAACAAAATTTCACTAATTTTCAAAATTTTTATGATAAATTTGCTTGAAGTTATATTTGGAACATGATGTTTGAGCTAAAGAACACACAACCCGTGAGATTTGAGCCTTTATGAATGGTTACATTATTTAACCATAATTATTTTATTCTTGTGTGTTTACTTCTCTATGATTGTAATCTATATTTTGTTTTATCTTATATGTCTAATATTTATTATATTTGTATGCTTGCATATGATTGAGGCCATTATTTGTTTAGCTTACTTATCCAAATTAAGCCTACCCTTTTAATTACCTTTGTTAACCACTTTGAGCCTTTAAATCCCATTTGTTCTATATTTCACCACATTACTAGCCTTAAGCGGAAAAACAATTGTATATCCCAAATTGAATCTTTGGTTAGCTTAAGATAAAATTGTGTATGCTAGTTAAGTATGGGAAATTGTGGGAACAAAAGTTATTAAGGGAATATGTCATGATAATACAATAGGAATTTGGATACCTACTTATGTGAAACTATAAGAATTAAAAATCTATGTGCATTGATAAGCTATGTTTATTTTTATGTTAAAAAAAAGCAATAAATAAATAAAGGGACAAAATTACCCCAATGTTGAATTAAGAATTCAAGGATCAATGCACATATGATAAAAATTGAAATAAAAAGTTGATACATGAGTATGGAATGTAAAAGGGGAGCTCTGGGTAGCTAGGCATGAATTCTAAAGTCATGTAAAATATATAGGTTTGGTTGAAGCTTAGGTTAATTAAAGATTCAATTTATAAGCTCACTTGACCATATATGTATCCCTAGCTTTACCTTAGCCCCATTACAACCTTGAAAAGACATCATGATGTTTGCATTGGTATGTTAACTGTTGTTGATTGATTATGAGAAAAACAAAAGTTAGAGAGCATGATTAGAGAAGGATAGAGTGATTACCCTATACACTAGAGAGAATACACCATCAGTGAGGGTTCCATGCTTGAATTTCTATGTTCCCTGCTATCATGAGCTATCCTCTTGCATTTTTATCTGCTCTTACTTTATAAGAATTGAATTAGTGGAATTTTAATTATAATTGTTTTGAAGAACTTATTTACTTTTGATCAAGTGGACAAGAATCATATAGTTGCATTCATATATATATAGGATTGCATTGCATTGCATGAGTTTTTGCATGTTCATACTTGTTTACTTTATCTCCTTCAATTAAGCATGAGGACATGCTAATGTTTAAGTGTGGGGAGGTTGATAAACCACTATTTTATGGTTTATATTGTGTTTAATTGTGTGGTTTTATCATGATCCTGACCCACTTATTCATTAAAATAGTATGCAATTATATTTCCTTTCTGAAATTATTACATGAGTGAAAACTTCTTTCTAGAGACTTTTAATTGTACATTTTACTTCTCCTTTATTCCATTCGATGCCGTGATCTGTGTGTTAAGCGTTTCAGGCTTTATAGGGCAAGAATGAGTTGGAGATTGGAAAGGAAGCTAGCAAAAATGGAAGGAACACAAGAAATTGAGGAGATGACCAGCGAGAAGTGACGCGGACGCATGGGCGACGCGACCGTGCGGAGAAGATCAAATCGCAGTGACGCGGCTACATGGATGACGCAACCGCGCGAAATGGAAAAGTACGAGCGACGCGGAGACGTGGACGACGCGTCCGTGTGGAAAAGCAGAAACGCGAATGACGCGTCCGCATGAGCGACGCGATCGCGTGACCTGCGCGATCTGCATAATTTACAGATTTGCTGGGGGCGATTTCGGGCCCTATTTTCACCCAGTTTTCAGCCCGAAACAGCAGACTAGAGCCAGAGAACATGCAGAAACCAAAGACAACATTCATTCTACACAGTTTTTAGTTTTAGATCTAGTTTTGCTCCTCCTCTAGGTTTTCTCTCTATACATTCATAGTTCTTAGGATTTTAGTTTTCTCTTACTTTTTTGGCATTGGAACACTGAGAAGAGTTATTACCTCATCAAGACTTCGTCATTCTAGTTCGTTTTCTTTACTTGGTTTAATCTTCCATGTTCCTTGCTTTGTTTAATTTTACCATTGGAATATTCTTAGGATTATTTAATACAAGGATCACTTTTATTTTTAATTGACTATTTTAACTTTATTTACAATGTCTTTCTTTAATTCCTTTTTATATGCTATGAATTTTACATTCACAATGAGCGAGTAGTTCCCTAACTTGATGGGGAATTGATTGAAAGGAACCCTTGATTTGGAAGGCTTGAAAGAAAAATTGCAATTGGGTTTATGGTTGGATTGCCTCCTAATCACTAACACCAATCCCTTTTTATTAAGTGGATTGCAACTTGTGAATGGACATAGCATTCCAACTTGTTTGACTTTCCTTCACCTAGCGAAGGATAACTAAACAGGATAACCTTTAATTGTCAATCAATCCTGAAATTCATTCCAACAATAATAGGGATTCCAACTAATCAATTCCCAGTCAAGGCTTTTATTTACATTATTCAAATTTACCAATTTAATTTCCTGTTTTCCCAATTCAAACCTTTTTTGAAAACCTCTGATTAATAAAATAGCACAATTTTCTGCGACTCGTTGGTAGACGACCTGGGATTCATACTCCGAGTATTTTAAATTCAATTTTCTGTGACACCTTTCTAAATTGAGGAGCAGATTTCTGGCAAGTTAAGAACTATACTTACAACGTAAATGTTTTAACAATTTTTAATTTGCCAATTTCTGCACACCATCAGTCCTCTCCAGAGAGTTGTGCTTTAGCTTCTCTTAGCTTCCTCTTCAAGGTCCTTTCAGGTTCAGGATTAGTTTCAACAAGAATGCCCTTGTCCTTGTTCCTGCTCATAAGAAAGAGAAGACAACAAGAAAGTATGGAATCCTCTATGTTAGTATAGAGATTCCTTGAGGTGTCAGAGGAAAACAGGAATAGAGGGATGAGGTAGGTAGATAAGAATTCGAACATATGAAGTTAGAGAGAGTCCAAATTGCTAATTGAGGAGGAGTGTTAGTCCTTAAATAGAAATAGATGAGAGAGGTTATTTTTAAAATTTTTTAAAAGAAACAAAATAAAATTAAAATTTAAAATAATTAGTTAATTAAAAGAAATTTTGAAAAATGGTTAATGGTTTTTCAAAAATTAAAAGTGAGAAAGTTGTTAGGTGATTTTGAAAAATATTTTAAAATCAGTAATCAAAAATATATGATTGAAAAATATTTTGAAAAAGATGTGGTTGAGAAGATATAATTGAGAAGATATGATTGAAAAATAATTTAAAAAAAAAAATTAATTAATGATATGATTGAGAAGATATGATTGGAAATTAATGACTTGGCTAACAAGAAATTTAAAAGATATGATTCTACAATTCAAATATTGAACATTTCTTAATAGGCAAGTAACAACTTGAAATTTTTGAATCAAATCATTAATTGTAGCAAGGATTTTTGAAAATATTGAAAAATAATTTAAAAAAGATTTGATTTTGAAAAAGATATGATTGATAAGAGAGGATATGAAAAAGATAAGATTTTGAAAAATTAGTTTTAAAACTTTCAAAATTGAAAAAGATTTGAATTGAAAACAAAATTAACTCCTTGATGCTATCCTAGCGTTAAACGCCCAGAATGGTATCCATTCTGGCGTTTAACGCCCAAAGTACTACCCTTTTGGGCATCTAACGCCCAGCCAGGTACCCTGGCTGGCGTTTAAATGCCAGTTTTCCTTCCTTACTGGGCGTTTTGAAAACCCAGCTTTTTCTCTGTAATTCCTCTGCTGTATGTTCTGAATCTTCAATTCTCTGTATTATTGACTTGAAAAGACAGAATTTTGAACTTTTTTTTTGAATTTTTAATCATGAGAGAGAACAACAACAAAATGAAACTAATCATAAAAAAAAACTAAGATCAAATAAACAATGCATGCAAGAACACGTTGAATGTCAAGATGAACATCAACATATATTTTTAAGAAAAGAAAGACATGCAAGATACCAAACTTAGAAATTTTCATATTAGAGGCACTAACAAATTGAGAATGCACATGAGAAACACAAAAGACACAAAACAAGAGAATTTAAAGATGAGAACCAAGAAAATCATCAAGAACAACTTGAAGATCAATGAAGAACATAATGCATATATATTTATTTATTTTTTTCGAAAATTTTTAAGATAATTTAAAGTTATGCAATTGACATCAAACTGAAAATTTGACACTAGACTCAAACAAGAAACACAAAATTTTTTGTTTTTATGATTTTATGAAATTTTTTTGTATTTTTCAAAAATTATTTGGAAAAAGAAAAAAATAAATAAAGTCAAAAAATTTTAATATGAATTCCAGGAATGATGCAATGTTAGTCTAAAGCTTCAGTCTAAAAAAGATTAAACATGGCTAGCCAAGTTTCAGCAGGACATTACATACAACAACCAAATTGATGGGAATAAAAAAGGCTCCTGTGATGATAAAAGCATCATCTGAAACTCTAGAATTCATTCTTAAAAATTCTGAAGAACATAGAATAATTTATTTTTGTTTTTTTTGAAAAAAATTTTCGAAAATAAAAAGCTTAAAAATAAAATAAAATTACCTAATCTGAGCAACAAGATAAACCGTCAGTTGTCCAAACTTGAACAATCCCTGGCAATCTCAACTCTTTTTCACAACCCCACACAACTAACCAGCAAGTGCACTGGGTCGTCCAAGTAATAAACCTTACGTGAGTAAGGGTCGATCCCACGGAGATTGTTGGCTTGAAGCAAGCTATGGTCATCTTGTAAATCTCAGTCTGGCATATTCAAATGGTTATGAGGTTTTGAGAATTAAAATATAAATAAAATATAAAATAAGATAGAAATACTTATGTAATTCATTAGTGGGATTTCAGATAAGCGTACGGAGATGCTTGTTGCTTCTGAATCTCTGCTTTCCTACTATCTTCATTCAATCATTCATACTCCTTTCCATGGCAAGCTGTATGTTGGGAGATCACCGTTGTCAATGGCTACTGTCCGTCCTCTCAGTGAAAATGGTCCAAATGCGCTATCACCGCACGGATAATCATCTGTCGATTCTTACTCATGTTGGAATAGGATCCATTGATCCTATTGCATCTGTCACTACGCCCAACATTCACGAGTTTGAAGCTTGTCACAGTCATCCCATCCCAGATCTTACTCAGAATACCATAGACAAGGTTTAGACTTTTTGGATCTCAAGAATGCTGCCAATTGATTCTAGCTTATACCACGAAGACTCTGATCTCAAGGAATTGAAGGCTCTGTTGTCAGGAGAGATAATCAAACGCATGGACCAGGAATCCAGGAGATATGCATTCAAGCTTGTTTTCATGTAGAATGGAAGTGTTTGTCAGGCATGCGTTCATAAGTGAGAATGGTGATGAGTGTCACTTGATCATCACATTCATCATGTTCTTGTGTGCGAATGAATATCTTAGAATAAGAATAAGCTTGAATTGAATAGAAAAATAATAGTACTTTGTATTAATTCATGAGGAACAGCAGAGCTCCACACCTTAATCTATGGGGTGTAGAAACTCCACCGTTGAAAATACATAAGTGATAATGGTCCAGGCATGGCCGAATGGCCAGCCCCCAAAACATGATCAAAGATGAAAAGATATAAAGATGATCTAAATATTCATTCTCCGATGTGAAATAAATTACTAAAAGTAGTTTTTATACTAAACTAGTCACTCAGAAATTGAGTAACTAAGTGCAGATAGCGCAGAAATCCACTTCGAGGGCCCACTTGGTGTGTGCCTAGGCTGAGCATTGAAGCTTTCACGTGTAGAGACTCTTCTTGGAGTTAAACGCCAGCTTTGGTGCCAGTTTGGGTGTTTAACTCCAGCTTTGGTGCCAGTTTGGGTGTTTAACGCCAGAATAGGGTAGAAAGTTGGCATTCAAACGCTAGTTTGCATTATCAAAACCTGGGCAAAGTATGGACTATTTTATATTGATGGAAAGCCCAATATGTCTACTTTCTAACGCAATTAAGAACGCGCCAATTGGGTTTCTGTAGCTCCAGAAAATCCATTTCCAGTGCAGGTAGGTCAGAATCTAACAGCATCTGCAGTCCTTTTTCAGCCTCTAAATCAGATTTTTGCTCAGGTCCCTCAATTTTAGCCAGAAAATACCTGAAATCACAGAAAAATACATAAACTCATAGTAAAGTCCAAAATTGAAATTTTTCTTGAAAACTAATAAAAATATACTAGAAAGTAGCTAGATCCTACTAAAAACTACCTAAAAACAATGACAAAAAGCGTATAAATTATCCGTTCATCAGCGTCGCTGTAAAATGCTCCAAGTCATGCGCATGCGTCAGCCGTGCGTGCACGTCGCTCCTTGCTTCTCAGTGATGGACCCCGTGGACTATGTTGGTATAGAATTTCTCAATAAAATCCCGTTGCAAATATAGCTCTTCCCAACAACAATCCTCGAGTATCAAATTTAGAAGGGAATTTGGTTGTCACAAGTTCAACCCCAATAAAATTAACCGAAGTATTCAAACCTCGTGTTCTCTCACAAGGAATGGGCAAACATGTGCTTCAACATTGGTTAGAAATCCGGGATTGCAAGTCATGAGCAAGAAATTAAACTAGGAATCTTAACAAGCAAGTATTCTTGAAATGCAAGAAACTAATTCAAACAACGAGAGCAAATTGTAAATAATTCCGAACTCATAAAATAACATCCAATGTAATTCTATTCTAAACTAAACAAAAAACTATAACTAAGACAAAATAATCAAGATTTTTGGGTTTTCAAATATGAATGATAAAAATAACTCTTGGCTAGACATGGGAATTGGGGTCACTATCCTTGTCTAATAACCATATCTTGACAATTATGAGGAACCAAACTCATTAAGTCTACATCTATACTTGAAGTATGTTAAATGGTTTGGTCAACATTAACCCATAAGGTCCACCCTAACTACCAATTAACTTGATAGTAGGCTAGTGTCAATGGCTATCAAATTGACCACTAAGGGTTCCCAAATCATCAAATTCATTAGACCCAATGACTCAAGTTTACCCGATTCCCTTAG